>NC_136057.1:848480887-849157702 GCF_964261635.1 Lissotriton helveticus | reverse complement strand
GATCTTCTTCATATGCCAGACTCCATTCTTGTGGTGGAATAACCATTGTTCCCTCATTCAAGGAAGCCACACTGAATTGCTCAATATCCTCCTCCTGTATCTCTGTAACAGGAAGCGGCAGCCTACTAAAAAAATCTGCCACTTTATTTCGCACACTAGGCATACACTGGGCAGTGTACTTAAAATCCAGAAGCTGGACACATCATTTTTCCATTATGAGTGAGGCCTTATACAACCCCTTGGTAGACAACACCTTGGTAAGGGGCTTGCGATCACTCCTAAGCAAAACATGACTTCCCCAAATAAATGGCCTGTAGTGCTCTAACCCCCACTTTATCTTTCAAAACATTCATCACTTTTTTGAGGATTGCATCAAGGTCTTTTTAGTTTTACCCATCACCAGCATGTCATCCTGAAAAAAACGACATTTTGCTCAACCCTAAATAATTCAAACATGATGCGTTGAAACATCGCGGAAGTGGATGTTAACCCAAACTGTACTCTTCTGAATCTAAAATACCCAAAAGGAGTTACAAATGTAGTCAGGCTTCTACTTTTTCCATGTAAAGGGAATTGTCGCTCTGTAGTGAGGTCTATTGTCGTAAACCACCTTATGCCCGTTGTAGCTAAAAGCATCTCCCTTTTTTTTGGTAATGGGAACTGAGCCACAATTATACTCCTGTTAAGGTTCCTTCAGTCTACCTATAACCTATGTTTCCCGTTGGCCTTCCTAGCTATTACTAATGGAGAAACATACTGCGCTGCTTCTACTTTCTCAATAACACCTTCCATACATAACCCATCCAACTCACTCTTGACTTCATCCCTCAAAGCTAAAGGAATACTCCTTTCTTTGTGCACTGGCACTGCATCCTTTTTTTAGTACAATCTTGTGTTTGAAGCCTTTCAACTCATCAATTGCTCCTGTGAACACTTCGGGGTACATTTTGAGAATTTCATGTTCTAATTCACCTTGTGGTACAACCATAACTGGTTCAGGATTGTTCGGGTCTAATATTAAAACCCAGCTCTCCTTGATCGCCCCAATCAAGAACAGATGGTCCTGTCACAGCTACAAATAGTTTGCATGTAGCTTCTCTATCTTTAAAAGCAAAATTCAAAACTTTCACTCCTAACATCTTAATGTCCTCCCCGATGAAAGTTTTGGGACAAACCTCAGTGGACTCCAGTACATTCCTTAACACAGGAACAAACTTCTCTTTCCAAATCTTCTCATTACCAATTGTATAGGGTGAACCTGAATCATCAGTAACTGTGATCAAAACCCCCCTCCCCATAACAATGTCGCATTTGGGGTTTTTCCTACATTGTTCTCCCACACGGGAAACTCCATTGTCTATATTCTTAATACACACACTTACATCAACATCAGAATACTCATCAGAATCCGTAGAGGACTCTTGTGTAAGGAGGTTCATACCCTGTGTGTACCCTTTCTTGCGTCTGCACATTTTTTGAAAATGATCTATCAGTCCACAACCTGAGCATTTTTGGTACTTGGCAGGGCACTTCTTATAAGCTAAAAGCCCCTTGTTTCCACATCTAAAACACCAACTACTAAATGTAAAACGATCAAACTAATCAAAGGTTTTTCTTTTCTTCAAACCCTTTTTTTCTCAAATTTCACATTACTTTTGAATTTGTCCTTCATCTGCACTTAAGCTATCACTCCTTTATCGGTTTCATCACATACTTTTTCTCCTTTCTGTGTAACAACAGCCCTGGCATATTTACCCATTAGTTCTGCTTTCTTTACCACATTTATCACATCCTGTAAGGATGATTCCCCACAGTCCAAAGTTTATCTTGAATGTTGGTATTTGAGCAACACATAACGAGTTGGCCCCTTATGAACTCATCATGTAGGTTTTCAAACATACATGTTAAGTCCATGTTTTTTAAAGCAGCTATTTAATCCTCCACCGACTCTTTCTTCTCTTGCTTCCTTCGAAAAAATGTGTATCTATCAACTGATACACATACAGTGGAATTGAAGTACCTGTCTCGGTCATCAAGCGCATGTTCATACACATTCCCTTGGTCTTCCTGTCTAGCTTTCTTTTGTATGCAGTTTTTAGGTCTCGCTGAACCAACGCGCATGCGTTGTTCTGCGAGAGTATAGTAGGCAAAACAAACTCTTGAAACCAGCGAGGATTGTCCCCAATGCATGTGAGGTACTCAAGCGCGACGCTTCCCCAGCGCGCGCTTGGCCTCACTTCTCGATCACACCCCATATGGTGTTCCCTCCCACTCGCTCGCACATCAAAGGCTGCTGCACCCCCGCCAATGCGCTCCCGCCCCACCCCTCCCCCGCAGCAATGCCAAGAGCTTTTTTTTTTTATTGCCGCGCGACGTCACTTTTACAGCCGCGAGGCGCCAATGCTAGTTGTTTTATATTTACATAGCAAATATTTTAAGGGCTCGACTTGTACACGGGCTCGAAGATCCGATCCTTCGCTCGGCTGTCCCTGTTAATTTCTTGGCTCGCCCACCTCCATATACTTTTTTGCAAACCTCTTCCTGGGAGCAACAGTCACGACTTTCCACAAACGCAGCTTTGTTTCTGCCGGTCAGCATTAATTTTGTGGCTGGGAGTGAGTAAGTGAACGTGATTAAATCAGGCACTGTAATCACGCCCTGTTGTTTGGTAGGATAATGCTGGTTTTAACGAACGGATTAAAAAACTTTAATGGCGAAGCAAACACCACAGGATTAAGGGTTTAATTTTGCTTAATTCCGAAGAAATTCTAATTTGTTTCTGCAGTGCGCAAAGTGACTGGTGACTTCCCAGTGCCCGCTAGAGGCCGGCAAGCCAGCAAATTCAAAGAACGAGCCAAGCCATCAAAAGATTCATATGTAAACAAGGCAAAATTTATTGTGGAAAAAATATAATAAGGACTGTTAACAAGAATAAAAAATAATTAAAAAAACATTTTTGTCAAGGGTCTGGTTTTCTCCGTTATGTATGTAAGATTATATCACTGTGTCGTGACACTTATTAAAATATATGTATATTTAGACCTCCAATTCTCCAATAGTCATATTTGTTCCACTAACATTAAAATGAAAACCAACTTATGATGCCTCACGAACATACCCGACATCATGTATTAGCCCTGAAGTGCAATTATGGGTTTTAAGGGGACTGAACTTGCAGGTGATTGTCCAGAAACCTGAAAATACAACGCCAAAATTCATCTAGTTTATTGCAGAGCCACATAATGTGAAACCAATCTCCGCTGCCCACCCTATTGCACCTGAAAGACTGGTTGGGACATCCCTCATTCATTTTGTAAAAGTGCTTCAGCCCCCAACCGCCCCCCCCATTGCCCACTCCCCCTGTCGTGTCGTGTCAGCCCAGGCTGAGACAGCTTCCCCCCACACACACAGACAGTTCTTGAACTGCTGTGGGCAGGCCGGTCTTGTGTCTTATCGCAGCCGCACCCGAGTATTTCACAGGTCTTCAATAGACCATTTACTTGATTATGAGGCTTTGTTGTTTTTCCACCCGTTCCTAGAGCCGCTGCATCTCCACTCTGCCTATTCCTTAAAGTTTCAAATTAATTTTGATGTCACAGTGGGAGAATGCTTTTCCTGAAAAGCAACCGTAGGCTTTGTTTTTTTGCAGTTTTATTCAGCTCGAACTCCACACGAGGTATTGAGGCACTCTGCAGGACAACCAGTTACATTATACAAGGACATATTGCCCCCCACCCCTTTCCGCCCCCGAATCTGGCTCTGTATTGCTGGAAGTATTAGAAGCCTCCCCCCACCCAAAAAAAAAATTGCCTCCACATTGCTGGCGATCCCCGAAATTTGGCTCTAGTTGCGCCCCTGGTCAGAACTACATGCCCCTTTCTCAGCCATTTCAAAGAAATCTTACCATAGACATCATTTTTATCTAAGCGCAACAAATATCTATTCCATAACTCCAACTTCTTTATATGTGTAGCCCACAATACATTTTTAACCAGCTGCTTTTCATCTCATACAATCTAAGGGTCAATCTGTGGTAGAATACCATATAACCCCTTATACGACAACTGCAACCGTGGTTTATTCCTACTAATAAGGTTATATTTATTTACACGTTTTCCATTTATCGTTTTCCAGAAAATCATCTAGCTTCACAAATCCTTTAGCGTCCTTTTGACGGACGAACAAAGGGTCCATCCGGGCCCCACTCTCAAATTCAACCTGCTGTAGAAATGTTTCTGTATTCATGTAGTGGACTTCATACCTTTATAAACATTATGCTTTTCTTTAAAACAAAAAAAAACATTGTAAAGTCGTGCTTCTCACTTTTTGGGGAATTTAATAACCTTAAAGGGTTTTGGATTTGATTTTTATTTGTCATTATATTGAGCAAATTATTCTGAATGGTGCTCCACAAGTAGGATGTTTCCCGCAACCTAAAAGCATATTGTGCAAAATAGTATGATTTAAAGTTTGGAAAAGCCAACCCACCTTCCTCTGTACTTCTATATAAAAGGTGTGTAGGGCTAATCTTGGGCAAGAGCTAGTCCAAACAAAAGATGAATCAATGGCCTTAAAAAAATCGAGAACATTAGATAGATGAAGCTGCTGAAAATAAAAAAAAACTAAACAGAGGGAGCATAGTCAATTTTATTGAAGCTACCCTGCCTAGAAGTGTTAGTGTGATTAAACTCCATTTGGCCAACAGTTTTTTAACTTTCTCTAAAAGAGGTTTATAATTTATATCCTACATCTCTCCTACGTCTTCTGTTTAAAGAACTCTCCCAAGTATGTCGAGTAGGCATGCATCACTGAAAACCTGGCAGTACATTTTCTATTGAACAATTGCAGAGGATAACCTCTGTCTTAGATTTACTAACTCTGTATCCCCCAAAGTTTAGAAAGTAGAAAACATTTCAAATACTCTAAACTGCACTGCTGTTTTACGAGCTGATATTAGCATAATGTTGTACGCATGTAGTTTGATTTTGGCCATCTGAGGAGTGGGTGCCTGAGTTCTTCTACCACCCCCCTCAATCTCACCCACCCTCACACCCCCTCATCCCCCCTCACTCACCCTCACACCCCCTCACCCTCACAACTCCCTCACCCTCACACCCCCTCACACTCACACACCCTCTCACCCTCACACACTCTCTCACCCTCACACACCCTCTCACCCACCCGCACCCTCACACCCCCTCTCACCCTCACCCTCCCTCACTCACCCTCTTACACCATCACCCTCACAACCCTCTCACCCTCACACACCATCTCACCCTCACACCCACTCACCATCACACCCCCTCACACTCACACACAACTCCCTCACCCCCGCACCTCCTCACCCTCACACACCCTCTCACCCTCACACACCCTCTCACCCTCACACACCCTCTCACCCACCCGCACCCTCACTCACCTCACCCTCCCTCACTCACCCTCACACACCATCACCCTCACAACCCTCTCACCCTCACACACCATCTCACCCTCACGCCCACTCACCATCACATCCCCTCACCCTCACACACCCTCTCACCCTCACACCCCCTCACCCTCACACCCCCTCACCTTCACACATCCTCACCCTCACACATCCTCACCCTCACACATCCTCACCCTCACACACCCTCTCACCCACCCTCACTTACCTTCACACACCCTCACCTTCACACCCCCTCACCCTCACAATCCTCTCACCCTCACACCCCCTCACTCACCCTCACACCTCTTACTCACACACCCTCACCCTCACACACCCTCACACCCTCTCACCCTCACACACCCCCTCACCCTCACACCCCCTCACCCTCAAAACCATCTCACCCTCACACACCCTCACCCTCACCAGCATAGCATAACAAAACATAGCATAGCATAGCATAACAAAACACAGCATCGCATAGCATAACAAAAAAAGCATAGGATAGCAAAACATAGCATAACCAAACAAAGCATAGGATATCACAACAAAACATAGCATAGCAAACCACAGCATAGCATAGCATAGCAAAACACAGCATAGCATAACAAAACATAGCATAACAAAACAAAGCATAGCATAACATAACAAAGCAAAGCAAAACATAGCATAGTATAACAAAACATAGCATAGCATATCAAAATACAACAAAACATATCAAAACCAAACAGCATAAGATAACAAAACATAGCATAACAAAACTAAGCAAAGCATAACAAAACATAGCATAACAAAACATAGCAAAACATAGGATAACAAAACACAACAAAACATAGCATACATAACAAAACATAGCATAGCAAAGCATAGCATAGCATAACAAAACACAACAAAACAGCATAGCAAAACACAAACATAGCATAGCATAACAAAACACAACATAGTATAGCATAACAAAACAAAGCTTAGCATAGCATAACAAAACATAGCATAGCAAAACAAAGCATAGCATAAAAAATAGCATAGCATAAAAAAATAGCATAGCAAAACATAGGATAGCATAATAAAACATAGCATAACATAACAAAACAAAACATAGGATAGCAAAACTAAACATAGCATAGCATAACAGAACAAAGCATAGGATAGCAAAACAAAGCATATCATAGCATAACAAAACATAGCATAGCATAACAAAACATAGCATAACAAAACACAACACATAGCATAACAGAACATAGCAAAACACAACAAAACATAGCATAGCTTAACAAAACAAAACATAGTAGAGCAAAAATAAACATAATAGCATAGCAAAACATAGCATAGCATACCAAACACAAAAACATAGTATAGCATAAAAAATAGCAATGCAAAACAAAGCATAGCATAATACAACACAACAAAACATAGCATATCATAACAAAACATAGCATAGCATAACAAAGCATAGCATAGCAAAACATAGCATAGCATAACAAAACATAGCATAGCATAGCATACATCATCACTCAGCACCACCACAGCATCACTCAGGGGCACCACAACATCACTATGCGCTACCACAGCATCACTGAACGCCACAGCATCATTCGTTCGCCCTCACAACATCACTCAGTGCCACCACATCAACAATTTGTGCAACCATTCAACAACAACTGGTTCAAATATGTTCTCTCAATGTTTCAAGCTTTATTACAATGCAACAAAAAGATGTTAATATTTCACTTCTGTTCTTGGATTTTCGTCACAATAAAATACACTGAATATAATCTTCACAAAAGTTATTTACAAAAGTTTAAGCTATTGCCATTATAAATTACAATAACTTTTAAGTGTTTATTATTAAAAAAATTAAAAGCCATTGTTATTTGTAATATCAATACATGTAAGTCACGTAAATACAACACATATTGCTTTACAAATGCTGTAGGTGTCACATTTGCGAAAGTTATAACTATTGGCATTGTAAATGACAAAGCTATTAATTTAGCTATTTTCAAAAACAAAACATAAATAAAAAATGTGTCATTTACAATACCAATAGCTCAAACTTTCCAAATGTGAGACCTATTGCATTGCAAATGCTTGTTTTAATTTTAACCAATGTTAATTCTTCATCATAAGAAAAGGTGGACATATAGTTCGCAAAATGTCCTTTCCACTCATTCCATTTTAATACAGGCTCTGCTTTGCCAGCCAAGAATGCTTGCGGTGGAGACAAATTCCAAATATTGCCAGAAGACATGCTATATAATAAGTCAAGTGTATAGTATAAAGTAAGAAAACCAAGGCATGAATGAGTTCAACGTCATTACTAGCATATCCAAACGGCGCACTTGTAGCTGTATTTAATGTAATATTGACAGCATGTCTAACTCTGGTAACTTTTGTTACTGTAAAGGAAGACTTGGATCTTGGTTACAAATATCTATTTTACTTCTCAAAAGTGTGCCTGTCGCTGTATAAACAATAACTGACAGGCATGGTTAAAGCTTGCCCATCGCTGTTACTGTAGGATTTAATTTAAAGAATCTCCTTTATTTTTATAAAAGCGTGCCTGTCGCTGTGCGAACACTGACTGACAGGCGTGGTTAAAGTATGCAGATACGGTTCCCAAAATATGGCCGCTAGGCATGGCCCCAGCGTGCTTTAACGAGATGACGTGAGTAATCAGCTCAGCGCTGAATCATGAACTGCCACAGCCACTCTCGAGCCATTAGCGCCTCCAGCTCACGCATTGCCTTGAGCGTTTTACGCGTCGCCTCAAGCGTTCCTTGCCTCGCCTTTAGCGGTGCCTGTTATGCGCACTCATTGCCTGACGCCGACTGGACAAACAGCTGCTGCATGAATTAGGTAAATGTCCTTTTTAAAAAAAAATAAGTTTACCTCTCAGATACGAGGAATTGATCCAACTTTTCTTCCGTTAGCACCAGGAAGGTTCACTTGATTCAGTTTCAGTGATCTTCTTCTCCATGCGCATGGTTACACCATGCCAGCCTAGTCCTGCTCGTCGGCATTCTTGTGAACACGATCTCCACACAAGATGAGTAGTGAAAGTACGTTATTGTACAATGCTGGCACGATAAGTGCAGCAGGTGCTTGTGCCTCTGACCGGCCTTCCCTGTAACTGTCTCCAACTCAGTCATACAACCCCCAAATTCTATATCACATTCTACCTGCATGCACCAGCGTGATCCTGTGTCTAAAGGAGAAGATATGTGTGGTGACAAAGCAGTTTCAGCAAGGTGCTAGTAATAAGCAAATGGATTTGGGCAATTCTGGTTTTGCTGTTGGTATGAATTCTGGAGTGAATCCTGATGTGCAGGGTTTGATTGTGTAGAGAAGTGGTGTTCAGAGTGCATAAGGTGTTCCTCAATGCAAAGGTATGGGTTTGGGGAATGGCTCAAATGGAACTAATGCAAACATTAACTTGTTGAAAAAGACTAATCCTTGTCATTATTGGGGGTGTCCTTGGTCATTTGAAACAGGAAAGTACGTCGAAGACTGATGGGATTCAGAATTACTTTGTTTCCCAAATGCGGCAGAGTGAAACTCAGTTAGCACAGAATGGACTGTCAGGCTCCTTCTTCTGGTCTCTTTGGGATTGTGCTGAATTACCTATGGCTTCCCCCTCACGACGTCCCCAAGAGTCTGAAGTGGCATACACAGACTGCTAGGATAGTCAGGCGAGGGAAGGAAAGGAAGGGGACAGCGGAGAGGGAGATCTGTAATAACAATAACAGACACTTAGAAGACACAATCTGTAACCACATAGCTCAGAACCACCCACGTCCTTTCCTTACATAGAATCGTACTATCCTCGCCCCTACCTCTCACCCCTACCTGTAAAGGAAAATACTGCGGCCTTAAATCAGGAGAGGAGATTGGGGTGAGACCAAGGATTTAACCAACTGTAAAGGAAAACAAAAGGCATACATTGGAACTCTCATCTCGATACATGCTTTGTCATTTCTACGAGCAATTCCACAACATACCAAACACTGAATGTGTTCACTTCAGTTGTCAAACAAATTCCTCCGATATCTCCCCCTTATTCGTCTCTCCTGTGCTTGGATACAAAGATAAAAATCGTTGTGGGGAGAAATCATATGTAAACAGCAGGCAGGGTTAATACGCCCTTAACGTAGTCTGCTGGAATGGAATAGTTCCTGAGATACTTTGGAGTCTAGCGACCGCTAGACCGATCCTTAATCCAGGCAATCTTGTATGTAAGCCAGCGAACGATTTGAGCCCAAACCGTTCCTTCAAATAATCTCTCAGACATAAACAACCCCGCAAGAGACTTAGAACAATCCTCTCTTCCAACAGGGTGTCCTTGTTAGGCCTTGTATTTCCCCGCAACGAGACGGAGGAATGCCAGTCTCGACCAACGGAGAAATGCTGCTCTCTCAGCCGAGAGAGCTTCCACGATGGCATAATCAAGCAAGCGGTGTTATCCTCCACATAATCCAGTACTGCTTGTACCCTACCCAAAACGGGGTACCAAGTGTTCAGATCAAGTACAAAACAACGGGGCTTACCGCTAGTCAGAAAATACCAACCGCACTCACAGTGTCCAGCAAGAATTATCGGCCACGCCGGCTTCCCCGGCAAGGACTTTACTTCCTGGAGTTGCGTGACTTGCGTCATGAACGTGACGGACCTCCCGGGCATGCCGGGAGTTGTAGTTTTTCCTCCTCCGTGCCTCCGTGTAAGCGCAATGCCGGGTCAGCGTTCCACCGATGGTACAGCTCTGACAGTAAATCCCCCCTCACAAGTGGCGCTGACCGGCAGCAGGCCTATCCGGAAACGAGCGGTGGTACTTAGCCACCAAACCAGGAGCGTGCACAGCACTGGCAGGCTCCCAGGAGTTCTCCTCCGGGCGATAGCCCTTCCAGGAAATTAGATACTGCAAGCGCCCCCTCACCTACTTGGAGTCAAGCATACCCCGAACCTCATATTCACGGTCCTGGTGCACCCAAATAGGCAGAGGAGCACGCCGAACCGGACAAAGAGAGGGCTTCAATAGGGACACATGAAAGACGGGGTGGATCCTAAAGTGCGCAGGCAAGCGCAGTCTCACAGCCACTGGGTTTATGTGTTTCACGACACCATAAGGTCCAATGAATCTAGGATTAAACACACTGTGCCTCTTGAACCTGATGTGTTTCGTGGACAAACATACCAGATCACCCCTTTTGTACACAGGACAAGGCCTGTGATGTTTGTCTGCCTGCGTTTTGTACCTAGCCTTGGCTTGCACAAGACCCTTACGTGTTGCAAGGAGCATTCTGCGCACACGTAACAACCTCTCCTTGACGTCAGGCAACTTGACGTTGGTACTTGGGAGTAAAAGGGGGTTAAAACTCGGATGATGGCCATAGGAACAAAAAAAAGGGGTGTGAAGCGTGGAGGAGTGCTGAGTGCTATTATAGGCTATTTCCGCCACCCATAACCAATCCACCCATGAATCCGTGTTATCCTGAACGTAACAACGCAGGTATTGTTTAAGAGTCTGGTTCAGCCTCTCCGTCAGCCCATCTGTTTGAGGGTGGAAACTGGTGGAGAGGGATGGAGCTATTTGCAACTCAGAACACCAGCTCTTCCAAAAACGAGCAGTAAATTGGGCCCCTCTATCCGAAACAATAACCCTCGGAAGTCCATGTAACCTGACTATGTTCACTAAAAGGAGGTGAGCTAATTGATCCGCTGTTGGGACCTGGTTGCATGCGATGAAGTGACCCATTTTCGTAAGATAATCTATAACCACGATAATAGCAGTTTTCCCTTGGTCTTTGGGGAGTCCAACAATGAAGTCCACGGAGAATCTCTCCCACGGGTTTTCTGGCGTGGGCATAGGTTGTAACAATCCTTGAGGATGTTGACGATCGGATTTCATCCGGGCGCACTTCGTACACTCTTTTACCCATTGACGAAGATCAGGCCAAATGGAAGGCCACCAGAACTGTCTCAATGCTTTTTCAAGAGTTTTCACATACCCCATGTGACCAGCACAAGGAGAATCATGACACCAAGAACACACTGTTCTTCGCAATGTTTTTGTAGGTACGAGCACTTGTGTGCCTTTCATAGGAATGATTTGTTTCACTTTCCACTCGGCATGATGCCTAAGCCAGGTTCTCCATACACAGGTTTGTACTCCTGTCTTTACGCCCAACAAAAAATCCCCGGTTTGGGTGACACACAGAACTTTGGAAGGTTCGATGATAGCCCTGATTGGCATAGTGGTATGCAGAGCCGGGTTTTCCTGTCTTGTTAGAGCATCTGCTTTCTTATTATTTACGCCTGGTCTGTAGGTGACGACGAACCGGTATTCCTCAAAGAACAGCATCCATTGTAACTGCCTTGGAGTAAGGTGACGTGCTGCACGCATAAACTTTAGTTTACGATGGTCTGTATACACCGTCACTTAGTGTTTAGCACCCAACAGCCAATGTCTCCACTCCAAAAACGCATCCCAGATTGCCAGTAATTCCTTCTCCGCTATCGTGTAGTTTGTCTCTGCTGGATTCAACTTCCGAGACATAAACGCGATTGGATGTAGGAGTCCAGTGGTTTCCTCTCTTTGGGGCAGCACAGCTCCTAACGCAACTTCGGATGCGTCGGCCTCCACAATGAAAGGTGTTTCTGGATTGGCGTGTGTCAGAACCGGAGCTGTTGAGAAAGCGGCTTTCATCTGGTTGAAAGGCTCTTGTGCTTCCCTATCCCACACAAACGGACCGTTCTTCTTTGTGAGGCTGGTCGACGGTGTTACCATAGCAGAGAATCCCCGAATGAAGCGTCTATAAAAGTTGACGAATCCCAACAGACTCTGAATATCCTTGACATTACAAGGGCGAGGCCACTCCTTCACTGCCATGACTTTTCTTTCGGCCATGACCTGACCGGACGGTGTGAGCATCACGCCAAAAAATTCCACCGTGGTAACATGAAACTCACACTTGGTGATTTTGCAGTAAAGATGGTTGATTAGTAGAGCTTGTAATACCCGGCTCACATGTTCCACGTGTTCTTCAGTCGTATTTGAATAGACCAAGATGTCGTCAATGTATACCACGACATAATGGTTGAGATATCCCCTCAATACTTAATTTAAAAAGTATTGAAATGCGGCCAGGGCATTACATAGCCCAAAGGGCATCACCAGGTATTCAAATAGCCTATACCGCGTCTTGAATGCCGTTTTCCACTCATCACCCTGACGTATACGAACAAGGTGGTAGGCGCCCCTCAGATCAAGCTTGGTATATATTTTGGCGGCTCGTACTTGTTCCAACAAAACGGGGGTTAATGGCAAGGGGTACTGGTTCTTTACTATGATGGTATTGAGAGCCCTGTAGTCTATTCAGCATCTTTTCTCCCCGTTGGCCTTTAGAATAAAAAACAACGGTGATGCTGCAGGAGATCTTGAAGGTCGTATGTATCCCACAGCAAGATATTTATCCAGGTAAGCACGTAGGGTCTCATTCTCTGGCACCGTGAGGGCATAAATCCTTCCATTAGGAACCACAGCCCATGGGAGAAGATCTATTCTGCAGTCATACGCCCCGTGAGGCGGGAGCACCTCGGCCTGTGTATCGCTGAATACTGCTTCGTATGCCAGGTAGCAAGAAGGTAACGACAAATCTGGTGGCTATATGTTGTATAGAAGCTAAAGCCCGCGAAGGGACATACAGCACAGGAATACAATGTTCCATGCAATAAGCGGACTTGAACTGTACAGTCCTGGAGGTCCAGTGTATGAAAGGCTCGTGTTTTTGAAGCCAGGGAAGTCCCAATATGACGCCGTATTGCGGTGCATTGATGATGTTGAATGACAATCTCTCATGATGGTATCCATTGTGGGTAAGCTCGTACTCAGGGGTGTGGTATTTTATGGGTCCGGCTTCCAATTCCTTTCCCTCCACAGCGTACACTGTTTCAGGATGACTCTTGGTAATAAGAAGCACTCCCAAACGTTCGGCTTCTGCAAAGTCCATAAAACAACCTGTAGCGCCGGAATCCACCATTGCACTGATGTCTTTTTCTTCAGAAGCGATAACCAAAGACATGTCAAGAAACAAGTGGTTCTTCTCCTGAACACAGCCGGGCGTTATGGAAGGGATGATGTGTTTGCTTGATGGTTCCCCTTCTCCCACCTTCAAGCTCGGTAGTTTTCCGGCCCCTTATCCGCGATTCCTGCTGCAGCTTGCCCGTTTCTAAATCTTCCAGGCTTAGGTTTCACTGGACAGTCACGTAGGTAGTGTCCTTTTTTGCCACAATAAAGACAGAGGCCTTGCTTTCGGCGGTGATAACTTTCACTCAGCGTCAATGAGGCCCTCACCGCCCCGATCTCTATGGGTTCCGGTGATGTGAATGTTTTCTCCCCTTGTCCAACACGTTCATAGGGCATAACAGACCGATCTTTTTTCTTGTGGTCTCCCTTCCGCTCCTTCATCCTATGGTCCAGACGTAGAGTAAGTTCGATGAGAACGGAGCAAGTGCGGGGTTGGGGATCGATGTGTGCCAACACATCCTTTAGTTCATCATTTAAGCCCTGATAAAAAAAAGGGCAGATTGTTTGCATTCGGGCCAATCGGTCTCTGCCATCAATCGACGAAAGCTGTTGAGGTATGTTACCAATTCTGCAATGTCCTGCTTCAAATCCAGTAGCTCCCGATCGGCCGTAAAGGTTTCTGCCCTTCGATCAAACGTTTTCTTGAATTCCGTACGAAACTCGTCCCAATCATAGAGCAGAGGGTCATCACGTCTAACTACAGGGACTGCCCACTGTGCTGCTTCGCCCCCTAAATATGAGATCAAAAAAGCCACCCTAGCCTGGTTGTTAGAAAACATTTTTGGTTTGCACATAAAGTGCAGTAACACTTGGGTCATGAATACCTGCACCTACTTGTTATCCCCATAGAACCTCTCGGGGGGGGGGCAAAGGTATTTGTGTGGGCATCTATACAACCACAGAGACGGAAGGGGTAGTGCTCCCCACAGCATCAAAAGGGTTCACCTGTATCCTGTCTATCCTAGCCCGTAGCTGAGCAGTTTCTGCCCTTGAAGCGGCTACTTCCCTGTTGGAGGCTGCTAATTCTGTCTGAACCAATGCCAGAGCCGCCATTACGTCGTCTAAAGTAGCCATATCCGTTTCAGCACAATCAAGACGAAAAAAGCAATCGTGGGCCGATAATTCTGTCAGGCTCCTTCTTCTGGTCTCTTCGGGATTGTGCTGAATTACCTATGGCTTCCCCCTCACGACGCCCCCAAGAGTCTGAAGTGGCATACACAGACTGCTAGGATAGTCAGGCGAGAGAAGGAAAGGAAGGGGACAGTGGGGAGGGAGATCTGTAATAACAATAACAGACACTTAGAAGACACAATCTGTAACCACATAGCCCGGAACCACCCACGTCCTTTCCTTACATAGAAACGTACTATCCTCGCCCCTACCTCTCACCCCTACCTGTAAAGGAAAATACTGCGGCCTTAAAACTGGAGAGGAGATTGGGGTGAGACCAAGGATTTAACCAACTGTAAAGGAAAACAAAAGGCATACATACATTGGAACTCTCATCTCGATGCATGCTTTGTCTTTTCTACGAGCAATTCGACAACATACCAAACACTGAATGTGTTCACTTCAGTTGTCAGACAAATCCCTCCGATATCTCCCCCTTATTCGTCTCTCCTGTGCTTGGATACAAAGATAAAAATCGTTGTGGGTAGAAATCATATGTAAGCAGCAGGCAAGGTTAATACGCCTTTAACGTAGTCTGCTGGAATGGAATAGTTCCTGAGATACTTTGGAGTCTAGCGACTGCTAGACCGATCCTTAATCCAGGCAATCTTGTATGTAAGCCAGCGAACGATTTGAGCCCAAAACGTTCCTTCAAATAATCTCTAAGACATAAACAGCCCCGCAAGAGACTTAGAACAATTGTCTCTTTCAACAGGGAGTCCTCGTTAGGCCTTGTATTTCCCCGCAACGAGGCGGAGGAATGCCAGTCTCGACCAACGGGGAAATGCTGCTCTCTCAGCCGAGAGAGCTTCCACGATGGCAGAATCACGCAAGCGGCGTTATCCACCACATAATCCAGTACTGCTTGTACCCTACCCAAAACGGGGTATCAAGTGTTCAGATCAAGTACAAAACAACAGGGCTTACTGCTAGTCAGAAAATACCAACCGCACACAGTGTCCAGCAAGAATGATTGGCAACGCCGGCTTCCCCGGCAAGGACTTTACTTCCTGGAGTTGCGCGACTTGCGTCATGAACGTGATGTAACTCCCGGGCATGCTGGGAGTTGTAGTTTTTCCTGCTCCGTGCCTCTGTGTAAGCGCAATGCCGGGTCAGCGTTCCACCGATGGTACAGCTCTGACAGACTGTGACTTCTTCAGTCTATGGTCTCAGCTAAACTGGCCCTTGTCCAAAATATAAAGAATCAAACATCTGTCTGTAGCTCCAGTCATGCAGCACGTCTGAAACAAAATGCATGTTAGACAGCAAAATCCTATATTGATTGATGGTAACTTTTCACAATTTTCAGAAGATATGACTAATGTTTTCAAAATTATGGTGTCAGGGGGTGGGGGACATGCATGCTTAGTGCAGTCCTAGATGTAGATAAGATTGGGCAGAGTCATGAGGGTTCCATGCATTCCAACATCTGCACTTGTTTCTATTAGTGATTCGTTTATACTAGACTACAGCAAAAGTCTGACTGATCCTGTGTGTTCTATTGCTCATTAGGTGAATCTACCAACACGCTTACCAAAGGAAAGACTGCATGCTCGAAAGTCAAGCCTGGAGCCCTTAGGAAGTTATACTTGTGACAAACGCTGTTGTTAAATGCGGAGGTTTGCCAGAGTGGATTCACGTCTCTCACACAAAAGAGTGAATACTGTGTATGAAGAAAAGGTGACAACAACTGCTGAATCAGAGTATCAAGTTTGTGTTCACTGTGTGAATCCAGAGGGGGGTGTTGATGTTGAAATCTAAGATCAAAACCAAGAATAACAAGATCAAACAGAAGATCAACAAGCAGAAACTCAATCAAAGAGTGAAGCTGGAAATTCGCGTCTCGAGGTTCCTGGGGGAAAGCGGTTTGCTGTGGAAGATGAGAATCAGACTATTTCAAATGGAATAGAGAATCTGTTGGCAAGTCAGTATGAAGATACAACAGTTGTCACAAACATATCTGAAGGTAAAAATGTGCGTCAAGTACACAAACAAACCTGTGGGCGGTAGAAAAAAAAGAGCACAAGAAAGTACAGAGAGCAGAAACAATCAGAGGAGGCAGAAAAAGAAGAAAAACAAGACTTTGATCACAGTGAAAGTGAACAGCCAGTAGTCAAAGGATCGCTGAGCGAGAGAATGGCAAATAGAAAGTACGAAACTCCTGAATGAACCTACATTGTAAGCCAGGAGACAGAAGGTGACGATGATGGTGAGGTGAAAGTTAAGATATTAACAGGCTGTTGTCAATTTATTTTTGAGTAAGAACCGTCATGAACTTTGTTAAATGAACTCTGAAGAATACTATTTTTCCTTTTCAGATTTTGAATTTTTGTGCAATATATATATTTCATAGTAAGATCGGTGAGGATCCTGTGAGGATTTTATTTTATTTTTGATAAGACTGCTTATTTTAACCTCCCAAGTATTCAAGTGAGAAGCTGCTCTTTTGCTCTAGTTTCCCCACGCGTGCACCAGGTGAATGAGATGAGTGAAATATATAATATGGATTGCAAAATATCAAAGAATGGTTTTCTGTAAGTGTTGATGGATGTGTTTGGCGCTTTGATCCCTCCTATTGGTGTGGGTTTCAATGATGTGAACATCAGAAGGTTGTACACTTTGGTTAATCATTTTGGTTCTAATACTCCTGCAGCACCCATTCTCGTTACTGTAGAGGTTGTGGCTATAAGTGCGATGATAATCCAGAGCAATCGTGTTTTAGATATCCTTCTAGTGCAGGAGGGCACATTCTGTTGTGTGTTGAGGGTTCAACAGTGTTGCATCTTCATATCTGATAATAGTAGGCTATTGATAAAAACATATTAATAGCACTAACATGTTGCCTGAGAAGAGAAGAAGGCTTTAGAAGAGCATTGATTATGGGAATCAGCTGATGGATAGTTCAGTGAGATTGGGAAGATTTTTTCAAAGGTTGGGGAGTGGTTTGATAGTATTGGTACTGGTGTTTTAAGGAAGATTATAACTCCACAAATTATTGTATCTTTGTGCATACTCCGATTCATTCTTTGCTGAAATTTCTTGAGATAATCTGTTTCAAAAGGAGTATTAATTATGGGTATGCGAAGAGGGCATAAACAACTTCACAAAGAAAAGGAGGAGATGCAAAGATCAGATTGAGATGGAAAACATAAAGACTCGTGTTTACGATGAAATGAGCATTCTGGAAAAATCGAGGTGGAAATAGCTAAAGACAACAGAAACTGTTTTGTAAATGAAGATTGGAATTTTGATGACTGAATAAACATCAATCAGCGTGAGACTGTGAAACTTGATTCTGGTTTAATAAAAGTTAGTGCCAACATTATGATTATTTCTGTACTAAAATGAAAATGCTGCACTTTACAGAACTGTATTTTCTTGTATTTGGATAAACTAGTCGAACTTCCATATTGGATTTTAACACAACCATGAAGTATGTTTTCATTTTTCATCCTGTCCCCACGAGTAACCAAATGTACTTGGATGCTCCGTATTGATATGCTGTTCTCAAAGAACATAGCAATACTTTTTACTCTTAAAGCTCTTCCTGCTTGTATTATTGTTTACAAGACATCCAATATTTAGGTAACACTAATACAAAGCTAGGGACTAGAGGTAGAATGGTGGCATTATGTGATATTGTGTAATTCTGAATTGTGATAGTTTATTGCTACGTATGCTCATCCTATGCTGTTTGTGCAATTTCTATTCACTTCTATGGTGAGAATGTCTATGTAAACTATACCTTTTGGAAGCAAGCCAATCTAGTCTTCTGATTCCCGACTTTAAAATCTAGCTGATTTCTCTCATACTTTAAGCATAGAATATTTCTGCTATGACCATGTCATTCTATTGTTGAGCATTATTCTAATTACCTATGCAATCTGACTGACTATTATTTTGCCCTTCTGTAATGATCTTGAATTATTCTTATTTATTAACCTTTTGGGTTTATACTTTTATTCTTGAGTTAAGAGTTTATTTTATGAAATACTATTGGATTCATTTCTGTTGGAGTGCCATTTAGGAGCACATTGCCTCAACTAGTCTTGAGGCTCAATGCCATCCGCGAAATTGAGCAGGTGCTTTACCTCACCAGTAAACAGGAATTCCAGAAGAGAAGGAGAAAAAGACAGACTTTTGAGAAGATACATTTGTTGAGGAGTTGAAGAGATGGAAGATAGATGGGGGTTTATTTAACTTATCCAACTTGTTCTTTTCTTCTCTCATGTTCCCTGTTTCATAACATAGCTGGTGGCAAACCCGTTGGGTTGATGAATAAGAAAACAAGTTACTTACCTGTAACAGTTATCCAGTATTGTTATCTTTCATTGATTCACAAGCTTGAATCATTCCCTGCTATCAAAGTGGGAGTCCCACGGTACCATAGTAAAGCAGTATGTAGTAGTATAATAGGCTATAATGACAATAGAGGATTAGGTTAGGAGCCTATCTATGTTCTTTTTAAAAGAGAACTAAACTTGACCTATGACCAATCAGGCAACAGAATCCTTTAAAACCTTCTAACAGAGACTCTTTCCCTCAGATTTTCAAACATAAGTGAAAAGAACCTCTTATGTCGATATATGGGCTGAGACTCTAAGGGGAGGAG
This sequence comes from Lissotriton helveticus, assembly GCF_964261635.1. Lineage (NCBI taxonomy): Eukaryota > Metazoa > Chordata > Amphibia > Caudata > Salamandridae > Lissotriton > Lissotriton helveticus. The sequence continues at coordinate 849,138,418 of NC_136057.1, read as the reverse complement.
TGTAGGTCGCATGTGAATTTATGAAAGATGCCAATACTGGATAACTGAAGTTACGGGTAAGTGACTCAGTTTTTTATCCAGAAATTGGATCTTTTATAGATTTACATGCTTGAATAAGAATAGCAAGCGGTGTGCTTGCAAGATAAATTATTTCATCCTTTCTTGTGGATGGTGGGCAATAATATAAATAAATATAACAGGCATCGCATTTACAAGAATAAAAGTAATCATAACAATAAAAACAGTATCTCAATGCAGTTATACCACTAAAGCAAATATTAAAGCGTAATCAGAAAAACATTGAAAATAACAGAGGCTCGCCTCATTGAATAGATGTCCACTTTGCAGCACAGCAGATCTTTTCAAAAGGGACGTCCTGCAAACAAGGTGGTTGAGGTGGAAACTGCTATAGTAGAGTACGCCTTTGGATTAGAAAACAGTGGCTTGCCCACCTTGGAATGGCAAAACTGAAAGTTGTGGCGATCAATCTCACAATGGGTGCTTTAGTAACAGGCCTGCCCAGCTGAGCCTGCCCACAAGAAACGAAGAGCTGTTGAGATGTACAGAACAGTGTGGTATGATGCCAATAACATTTCTGACATCTTTTTGTGTCCAAAGTGTGCAGGGACTGCTCTGCTGGAGTAGTTGGACTGGGAATAAAAGTGCATAGAATAAAAGGTTCATTAAGATGAAACTGTGTGGGCACTTTGGCATAAACTTTGGGTTAGTTTGAAGTGTAACAGTGGTGTCCATAAATTGGAGAAAAGGCTCTTGGATTGTGAACGCGTGAATCTCACTCACCTCTTCTTGCGAATGTTAGCGCAAGAAGAGATGGCACTTTCCAAGTAAGGAATTTGAGGACTGATTTATGAATTGGTCCAAATGGTGGTTTGATGAGAGAGTTGAGAAAGAATAATATTAAGATGCCATTCTGGTGGAGGAGGGTCCACCGGAGGGAAAAGTCCTTTCATAAATGTGTTTTTATACCCTGGTGGAACACAGTGATAGAGCTTGAGGACAGCGCCTAAATCTGGATTCTGCTGCAAGGTGTTCTCTAACAGATGTGTGTACTAGACCTGACTGAGCGAGTGAGAGAAGATATGGTAAAACTTGTTCCTCCGGTGCCTCTAGCGGATGTATATTGCGTTGCTGGCACCATGGACAGAACCTTTTCCATTTTAGTCTGTAGGTTTAATTGACAGATTCCGCTCTTGCCAGAATGTCCTTGCATTCCTGAGGAATGTTCACGATATGAAACTCATGGAATTCAGGAGCCATGCATATAATTGGAGAGAGAGTGGATCCGGGTGCAGAACTTGGCCCTTGCTCATTGTGAAGAGTTTTGGCTTGGTATGTCGTCAAACCGTCTTGCACTATCGACATCAGAAGGAGTTTGGTGAACCAGTACTGCCTGGGTGTGTTGCGGGGATTCTGCTCATACACAGAGCTGTGCAGAGACCCAGGACCTCAGTGAATTGTGGTGTGCCAAAAAACTCAACTCAGTACCTAGAACCCCTAACCGACTAGCAGCAGTGTATCATTAGCTCTCCATCCTATAGCAAAGTTACCAATGATTAGACAACCCAGAACATGCAATTTAGGATACACTCAGGAATGGTGGGAATCAAGAACACTCGTTTTATTCTCATACCAGTCCACAACGTGAGTAATTAGAGACATGGAAAAGTTTAAAATGTTTATTTTAACGACGTGCTCTAAGATGCAGTATTTTTGATAACATAAGCAGGCATATGATTAAAAATAATACAATCAGCATTGTTACAATTCCATAAAACACAAAGGGAGAAATCATATTATAATGATAGTGGAAACAGGTCCTACAGTGCCTTGTGAAGCACCCTCCCCTGCTAGGAACTAGGTTTCATAATAATAATAGAAGGCCTCTTAGGCTTGAATGGGGAACCTCATACCTCCAAGATCAGCAGAAGTGAATCAGATCAGGATCAGCAAAGCTCTCTCTCTCTCTTGAAAAGGATTTTCTCCAAGTCCCAAAACATGCATGCAGTGCAATATTAAAGGCGCTAGAATTTCAATTAGCTGCAGCTGTGTTCGTGTTATGTGTAGAGCGGGGGCCGATCAACCTGAATAACAGCATACATTGTTATGGTGACCTTGAAGGCTTCTGCACACAGTGTACAAACAGAGGTCGCGATGTAAGTCTGGGGATGTTAAAAACAAGCCGTTGTCATGCGCAGAAAAATCAAGCAGCCTAACTTAAAACAACAGTTACTTGTAGTGTTGTGTGCAAAAAGCTGCAAAGTGGCAAAATGGCGTTTAACTTCTAATAAGCTTATGTAAACATAGCAATATGTGCAAGCAAGGCCCAGATCATACTACAGGGGAGCAATTAGGATCAAGCGGCATCTCTCCATTTTCAGCTTGCTGAGAACTCTCGGGGTCATGGGGATGGGAGGCAAATTGCACACATAAATCCAAGACCATCCTATCAAAAAGGCATTACCCCATGATCTCGAGAGTGGGTGCTGACTGGCGTTAAAGCGGCATTTTGTGTTGTGATTGGTGGTGAAGAAGTCTAGACATGGTTTGCCCCAGAGGTGAAAGTCTCTGTCCAACGTGTGCTGGTCTAGTTCCCATTAGAGGCAACTTTCCAGGGATCTGTGAGGGTATCCGCCAGAGTATTGCTTGTTCCTGCCACATGCTCTGGTTTGAGGGTAATGTGTGAACTGTTAGTCACTGCGAAACGTCCTGAGCCTCAATGGAATGGCCAGGGACTTTGTTCCACCTTGCTTGTTCATATAGTGCATGCTGGTCATGTTGTCTGCACGTACCAGCACTGATGATCCGTGAATGCGAGGCAGAAAAGCTTGGAGAGAGGACAATGGCTTTGAGCTCTATGCGGTTTATATGAATGGACTTTTGGGATGCAGACCATTTGACCTGAATTTGGAGATTTTGGAGATGTTCACCCAACCTTCGAGGGATGCTTCTGTAGTTATGAAGAAGTCTGATATAATTGGTAGAAATGTGAGGCCTTTGGAGCCATTTGTTATGTGGGTTGACCAGTTAAGAGCTTAGAAAATTCTTGGCATTATTGTTATAACTTCGTTAAAAGACCGCTCTGTGCAAAGGTCTCACCTTCAGGCATGAAAGGGGCATAAGATTGCCACTGACATCATCCCTAGCAAGGATTTGTACTGACACACTGAAACGCACCTTTTTTTGAAAACTTTGAGAGATGGTGCCATTAGCTTGTGCTCTCTTTCTAGAGAGAGAGAAAGGCTTTGTCTTGCGCGGTATCCAGTGTGGAACCTAGAAAGGCGATATGCTGTTGTGGGTTAGGAGATTACTTCTGAAGATCTAATTTAAGGTCCAGTTTGTGAAAAAGGTTAATGCAGTGTCGAGTGGCCTTTGCAGCTTGCATGGGTGTCTGTGCTTTTAGGAGCCAGTCATCCACATAAGGAAAAACTTGGTGACCGTGTTTCCTGAGGAAAGCTGCAACTGGTGCCAGACATTTCGTGAAAATTCCTGGGGGGGGGGGGTGAGGCTAGATGGTAAGACCTTGAACTGGTAGTGGATGACAGCTTTTGTGAAGCAAAAGTACTTCCAATGCTTAGGGTTATTGGAAAGTGAAATTATGCAAATCGAGAGTGGTCATGTAATCACCATGGCTCAAGAAATGCAGGATGTCTGACAGAGTGACCATACAGAAGGATTGCTTCTTTAGGAATTTGTTGAGTGCTTTTACATCCAGAATGGGTCTCCACTGTCCTGATTTCTTCTTGATAAGGGTAAAACAAGAGTAGAAACCCTTGTTCATTTGATTGAAGGGTACTTGTTCGATTGTGCTCTTGACGAGCTCGATGAGAGCCTCCCCCTCGTAATAAGTGAAGATGGGCACGGATGCGAACCCCTTGGAGGGTTGTTTGGAGGTGTTTATATGAACTCGAGGGTATAACCCATAGGTCAGGAGATCTAGTAGCCACTTGTCTTTTTTAATTTCTCTCTATTGGGGCAGATGGTCGGAGATGCTCGGACCCAGAGAGGTGGGTGAAAGGGTAGTAGCTGGCTTTGGTTTGAGGTCACTGTTTGCAGGTGACATCTCTGGACTGCGCAAGCTGCTTGCGCCTAAAAGATTGTCTTGAATAGGGGTCTGTAGGTGGAAGACAATATTGTTTTTGCTGATAGGGAGGTCTATATTACAATGGGGAGGTCTATATTGCGACTGACAGGGTTGATATACAGAGGTCTATATTGCGATAGGTGGGTCCATTTTGTGACTGATAAGGTTAATATTGTTGAGAGGTTCGTTTGTAAGAGGAAAACCACCTGCCTCTAGCCCCCCGAAAGGGAAATTTATGAAACTGTAAAGTGCCATGGTATTTGGCGGTGTCTGCATCGGTCTTGATAGCAAGCAAGGCGTTATCAATGTGCTTCCTAAGTAAAGTTTCACTGTCGTAAGGCATATCAAGTATCTTAGATTGGACCACTGGCCTAAATGATGTTGACTTTAACCAACCCTTGCGCCTCAAAACAGCCGCTCTGGTCAGCTGACGGAAACCCTTGGTAGCAATATCCACTTCACAATCTATAATTTCTGAAGCTGTGCCTTCCCCTTTCTGGAGTATTTTCCTAGCCTCTGACTTCCCATCTTCGGGTACAATATCTAATAATGCACCTATATTGGACCACATTTGTCTATCGTAGCGGCTTAAAATAGCTAAAGAATTGGCTGCACGAATAGAAAGGGCAGACATTGTGGAAAAACGTTTCCCAATGTTATCCAATCATCTGCCTTTCTTGTCAAGAGACAAAAGAAACAATTGATGGATGGAATGCTGGACAATGCAAGCATTCACCCCCTGTCACAAGGATCTGGATTTAATCCATCATTCTTTTGCTCGCCAAACCCCCCCAGTTTGGACCCAGCCATATACAAATCAGCCTTGACCCTGTTCCTTATGGGAACAATCCATCCCAAACTGCCAAGCCAGGTCCTCCCTGGACCGGAAAAAAGCATTCTGGGACTGGTTTCAGGGAATCACCCATCATCAGCCAGGCTAGCTTGAATCCAGTGTTGTGGTGAGCACGGGACCCACGTCTGGGCATACCCATTTCATCTCTTTTTTTTGTAAAAAGATTTTTATTGTTTTCAACTTTCCTCCAGACCTCTTAGCAGATATACATATACAGAGCCATTATACAGGTGGCTCGCCAAATACTCCCAATGCAATCAAGGTCACTCAATTATCCCCTCACCCTCCAACAAACCTAACACCCCCTCCCCTCTACCTCCACCCCCTGTCAGTGTGACCATCCCATTTAGCCCCTATTTGGAGTCACCCGATTGTCTCGTCATCCGGCCTATTGAACAACACCAAACTTCCTAGAGAAGAACTGAGGCCAAGAAAACTCCGTCATACCCATTTCATCTTAGGGTGACATGCAAAAGAAACTTCTTGCCAGGAGGAGCAGAGATAGGAATGGTAGGATTCTTGAAACAACGCTGTGCCACTTGTGAGACCATCAAATCAGCCTTGGGGTGTCCTATGAGGCAGAGAGGAGAATCAGGGGCTCTGTATTTCTTATAAATATGCGGCACGCTGGCTGTCAAGGATGCCAGAGTTTATTAACTCGAAGCCCTCTTCCCAAATGTGATCTATTATAGCGATGGCTTGCACCGACTTGCCTATCTGCTCTTTAAAGTCATACAAGAAGCAATTGGATTACGTCACGGACATAGGTAATTGAAAATGTGTTGTGGCCCTTTCCATCAAATTGTGGAAACCCCGATGTCCTCAAGAGGGCAATCTGAAGGATGTGGTGGTGATGGAGTTGGTATTATGTAATTATTGTACTCATCCTGAGGTGGGTTGGTGTCGTGAATCTCACCCCCTCTCTGTCATCGTCATAAGATGATGATGATGGATCATCTCTGGCGGCACAGCGATAGTAGAGGCAGGTGTCATCCTTGGTGTTGGACGAGGTGGCATAGGTTTTGGAGTAGATGGGACAGGTAGTGGCGGAGAAGGTTGCGCATGTAAGTACTCTGCATGGCCCAGAAACCTTTTGCTGTATTCCTGTAGCATAGCCTGCAGATCTTGCACCAAAGACAACGGTACCTGTGCTTAAGATGGAGGAGGCAGATGTTCTGGAACATGTAAGTATGAATAGTGATGTTTAGCGTGAGGTTTGTAATAATGTCCAGACTAAGATTCTTCTTCCTCATCCTGATATTTGACCTGCAATTCAGAAGGGCTATGCACAGCCCTAAATAGCCCCTCATCTTCCGAATTAGCCAAGTCATCCAGTTGATGGAGTGGAGGATAAGGAGACACTTTGCTGGGGGAAATGTCATGAGGCTTCAAAATGGTTTTAGATAGTTGTATTGTCATTGACTGTGTCGTTCACAAAGTCAATGACGATGGTTCCATAGATGGTGGTGTTGATGGCTTCCGATGAGGTGTCCGTCTATGCCGGTTTTGTCGACGATGGATCTGACCACTAAAGCTTCGCCGATGGTGGATTTGATGGCAACAGTTTTGTCGTCAGTTGGGCAGACAACATCCTAGTCGATGGTAATGGCAATGTAGACAATAGGATTGTCAATACTGGAGGAGCTGTCGTCGACAAGGAGATATTAGTCGACGGAATAGGTGGTTTAATGGTAGAAGTGGACTTAGCATCGCTGACTGTGTAGAGGTCAAGGCAGGTGATCATAGATTTAGTGCTTGTCGACGACAGACATCGACAAGGGAATTTCATCGACTGTGCTTTTTGAATCTTAGGTCTTGACGTCGACAGCTGAGAAGATGTCTGAGAATGCTTTGAGTAGGGATGGTAGGCTCTGAGGAAGCACTTTTTGAGGAGCATTTATGCGTTTTCTCCTTTTTTTAATGATTTTAAAAGACCCATGATGGGAAGTCTTTGTGTCTTCCTGCTTTCTTCAGCGGCCCCATGGTCATGTGACCTTTCCCTCTAATGAGGTTTGGTGGAAGTGTCGCTGTTCTTGCAGTGAGAGGCAGATTTTGACCCCTGAATCCATAACAAAGCCTTTCTCTCGCAATGTTTTTGAAGAAAAAGTGCGACAACCTCTGCAGTCCTTCACAGAATGGTGAGGATGACGGCAAGAGGCAATCCATATGGAGTCATTCACTTGTCATCTTTTCTTCCCACAAAATTTGCAGGATCTAAAGAGTACTTTTTTAGAAGAATCAGACATGTTGAAATTTTCAAACAACAGAGGTGAAGAAAAAAATTAGCAGAGATCAGGGAGACTTCCTTCCACAATGTGTGGTAGTAAATCTGAGGAAAACAGTCTCTGTTAGGAAGGGACTAGAGGGGGCTGTCACCTAATTGGTCATAGGTCAAGTTGGATCCTTAAAAAAAAAAAGACAGACAGGCTACTAAGCTAACCACCTATTGCCATTATAGCCTATTATACTACTACATACCTTGGGACATACCTTGGGACTTCCACTTCGACGACGAGGATTGATTCATGCATGTGAATCTATGACAGATCCAATCTTGGATAACTTGTGAAAAAAATCATTTGGCAAGGTAGTGCTCGCGACGACCGTTGGCCGACGGCAGCACTAAAGGGGTTAAAAGTGAAAAATTATTTTAAAAAATTGTTTCAATATACTTGCAGCTTCATATAGAGGAAACACTGCAAAGTTACTTTAAAGTACTCCAAGAATGTTCACAGTCTCAGTATGCAGCACAGTGGCACATCCTAGGTTTATTTTGATAGGTGATGTTAACAGTAACATTGGAGTGCTGCTCAATGAGGGCTACTGCTAATATCGGGATGCTACTTAATTAGTCTACCAGGTATATAGGATTTGGTTTAGTGTTTGATACTGTTAACATCAGGATGCAGTTTGATAGACCTTTAACATCAGGGTGCAGTTTAGTAGACCTTTAAGAAATATGATTCTGTATGGCAGGTGCTACCAGTAATATTATGGTAGTGCATTGGGGTTGCAGCCAGTGGCATCAGTTTGCTGTACCATTTGTGTTCCAGATAGATCATGGAGCTGCAAAATGGGGGGAGAATAGTAAACTATTCAAAACGGTGATGCTTCACAAAGGGTGCTACAATAAAATTCAGTGCCTGCACCTTAATGGATAAGTCTTAAAAATCAAGATGCTTATCACTGAATGTGTCTAGTACCTGGCAGGCATGACCATGTATGAGGATTTTTTTTTTCTATTTTCAAAGTCTTTTATTGCAAATAAAAGAGACCTACATAAACATACAGAGATGTGTGGGCACTGAATACATCATGAGGTACTGCAATATTAATCCATATAAAAATAGGGCATTTAAATTATGGGTTTGTTTTAAAGCCTTTTAATGTATTTATTAATTGTTTTATGTAGGACATCCGGGGTGTTAGTTTTACACTTGAAAATTCTCCTGTTTAAGAATTACGTCGTATTGTCTAGTTGGCCTTATGTTCATGCTGCTTTAACTTTTGAGTTTTTTAACAAATCGAAATAAAGTTTATAAACTGAAACTAATCCATATACACACAATGTGAGCAGGTGAGGGAAGAACTATAGAAACAACGTAAGACAAAACAGAATATTAACTTTAAAAAGAAAACACAATAGAAACGGACAGTACTTGTTCAGGGAAGTGCAAGCCACAACCCTGACAAGGGATACTGAGCCCCAACTGTGGGCTTGAGGCTGTTCTGACACCGGTGTCCTGTAATACATCCTATTATGTCTCTACAAACTGGACCAAGTAAAACCCTTTCTGCCTTTGATTCATACGGTATTAAGGGCATGCAGCCACAGGCTTTCCAGGGATTTAGTTGAAGGGGTGGGGGGGGGGGGGGGGTACGAGCGCCTAACTGGACAATCAACCAACAGACACAATCACTATCATTTTAATTTCTAGTGCTTATCTTTTGAAAAAAGAAAGCACTTTTTGATTTGACAGCAGTACTCAAAACTACACAATTCACTACAGCACACAGGGTGGAAACTCATAATCATGATGCTCTTGTGGGCGCTACACCTTTTACCTCCCTCTCCACGCTCTCAGCTACCTGGGGGACCCTACTTGCATCTATACCCCAGTGTTGTCCTGCAACTGGGTGACCCTAGTTGGATCTCTTCCACAGCAAAACGATATCAGAACCATGAATAGGGCTCGCGGGCAGATTTCGTTGCACCACAAGTCTTTAACTGTTTACTCAGGCTCTTGCCCCCGTCTCATACTGGGAAGGAAATCATTACCTCCTCATCAGAGCTCACTGTCCCAGTCCAAACCACATGAGCATAACTCCTCCAACCAGAAACTCCCAAGCAAACTAAAAGCACATCCCTTCCCTCCAGGCCACACCCACATCCTTAGGCATATAACATGTAACCCCCCCCATTCCCATCCTGTTTTTCTTTCCTGCGGATTACTTCCGGGCCAGACTTCATCGTGGGGGGTGCTGGCTGTGCCTCTGTGCAGGTGAGTGTGAAGCTGTCTGGTTTTGCGGCCGGTGGGTTCCCCTACGTGCCTGTCTCAGGCGGGTATGTTTGAGTCCCTGTCTTAGTGGACGGTGGGGTTTGGGGGGTACGGACTGCCTGGTGTGGGGTAGTGAGTCCCTGCTGCGGCTTTTCCTCTTCAGGGTTCGTTCCCTGCTCTAGTGGGAAGACCCGGGGAGGTGTGTTGGGCGCGGCTGGCCTTTCTGTGCGCACCGGGGGCGTGGCAGTTGGGCTCCTCCTCGGAGGTCTTTTACGGGAGCTCAGTGCTCGTCTCGTTTCGATCCTGGGTTCCCCAACGTTGTTAGCGGATTTCTAGGCATTACTAGGAGGCGGACTGTGCTTAAGGGAAACCCGCAGTTCCTTGGCGGTTTTGTGGTTGGTGGTGGGCGGCCATGTGTGCCCGCTCGTTGTGAGGGCTGCCTGTTGTTGGATCCACTGGGGGTTTTCTGTTACCCCGTGATGCTGGGGGCAGTGGCTGCTTACGAAGTTGTGTCCCTGTCCCTTTGTGAGGTTGGTCGCTATTTGCTCCTGTGGTTGTGGGTTCACGGCTAATGTTCCCTGGTTGGGGATTCCCTGTAATTGGAAACGGGGTGCTCAGACGTGTGTGAGGCGCTTACCTGGGAGTGCCCTGGTGCCTGGTGCAGGGGCTTCTGGGCTCCTTCTGCATCCATATAGTTGGGGCCAGATTCTGTCATTTATTTTTTGGGATTGGTGTTGTCTTTGATTAACAGTTTTGAGGGCCGGCCTTCAGTCTGGTTGGGGATTGGATGGTGGTCCAGGTGGCGTTCCCAGGTTGGCCTTTGTGGATCTTTCTTTGATTGGTCTGGGGTATTTATTTGGAGCGGTTTCTCTCTGTTCTCCTGTTCAAATCATGGAGGCTAGAGGTTCGGACGTGTGTGAGCTACGCTGTGAGGTGGAGGTGGAGGTCGCTGGGCCTTCCGCTGTTCCCTCCCTGGCGGATGTGCTGAAGATGATTGAGGCTGCTGTGGCTGCGGCCTTTATAGCTTGTGAGTCCAAGGGGCCTAGGAGGCTGAAGTTGGATGCCTCTGCAGAAGTAGATCCGGATGAGGAGGTGAAGAGTTATTTTGTTCAGGGGGCAGACCTTCAGTGTTCTGCAACATGTTCGGGACAATGTAGGGTTCCCTAGACCCGTGGAGGGTGGAAAGTCTGAAGTCTTTTTCGCCAATTACCAAAAGAAGGACCCTGAAAGCCTCCCTATTCATAAGTCTGTGAGAAATGTGCTGGAGAGGGAGTCGAAGGATGTGGACAGGCATGCCTTTCCCCGTTTTCTGGCTAGGAGATATCCTTTGCAGGGGTTCGCTGAGGAGTTCCGGGCTGTGGTTAAGGTGGATTCCCTGCTGGCAGGTATGGCATCGCAGAGCCTGGTGGTGTCCGAGGATGCCGTTCCCTCAGATCCTGGGGACAAACATTTTGAGAGGGCCTTGAAGCGGTCCTTTGCTGCCTATAATCTTGCTCTTCGATCTGCGGCTTACACCAGCTATCTGGTTCAGTCGCTTCTTAAAGATTGCCAGGGTATTTCGGAGCAGCTCTTGCTGGATGAGGATCCTTCAGACTTTTTGCCAATGTTGGAGCAGCAGTTGCGTTTCGGTGGCTGCTCGGTGATAGTTGTGACTTAAACATTGGAGGGCGGAGGCTGCTCAAAAGGCTGCCTTATGAAGCTTCCCTTCATGGGCACTAGACTGTTTGAGGGACCGTTGGAGACTTTGATTAAAAAGACTGCTGAAGACAAGAAATTGTTGGATCCGTTCCGCTCTTCCCAGAAGGGGAAGTGTGCTGGTTATAAGAGAGCTTTTGGGCTGGCATTTCAGTCTAAAATGGCGGCCCTTTCGTGGTCGGGGACGTTTCCGGGGTGTCCCTTCCTTCCACAAGTCCCGGGGTCAGCAAGGTGCTTCCTCTTCTTCAGGTCCCTCAAAAATCATGACTCTGTGGGGGTGCCAGTTGGGGGTCGCCTCTCATCTTTTTTTCCTGTTTGGGAGGAGTTCGTTCACGTTCAGTGAGTCCTGCGGGTGGTCCGGCTGGGCTACTGGATCGAATTTGGGGTTCCTCCAGTGGATGTGTTCCGGGCTACCCCTGTTCTCAGGTCTCATACAAAATGTCGGGCTCTTTTGGACGGAATTCAGGACTTGTTTCCAAAGGGGCTGTGGTGAGGGTGCCTGTGTGTCAGCAGGGTCGGGGGGGTTTACTCAATCCTGTTTCTGATCCAGAAGCCCAATGGGGACTCCTTTTGAGCCTCTTCATGAGGTGTCTTTGCAGTTTTTGACGATCAACCTGCTTTTCCTTGTTGCTATTACCTCGGCTCGAAGGATTGGTGAGTTGAGCTCCTTGCTTTGTTCTGAGCCCTTCTTACGTTTTTTTCCTGATAGGGTTGTACTGCAGCCTGATCCTTCCTTTGTTCCAAACGTGCCTCCCTCGTTTTACTGCTTGGAGGATCTGGTTTTGCCTGTTTTCTGTCCTGGTCCTCTTTCGGAGGTTGAGGTGCGGCTGCACTGTTTGGACATTCGGCGGGCTCTGGAAGTGTACTTGCTGCGTACTAAGCCTTTTTGTAGGGTGGATTCCTTTTTTGTGACCTTTGGGCTGGATGGTCAGGGTCTGAAGCCTTCTGGGGCTACTCTCAGTCATTGGCTGAGGTGGGCTGTGGGGGATACTTACCAGGCTTGTGGTGTATTGGCGCCTGGGTTAGTTCAAGGGAGGTCGACTCGGAGGGAGGCTGCTTCCTGGGCTTTTTTTCCAAGGGGCTTCCACGGCCAAGGGCTGCTACTTGGAGTTCTACGCGCACCTTTATGTCCCATTATCATTTGGTGGTGGGTGGGAGTGAGTCTGCTGGGTTTGGGAAAGCAGTGTTGCGGTCTGCTCCAGTGGTGTGACTTTTTGCTGTCCTAAATAAAGTCTGTTTTGCTACTGAGTGAAGCTGATTCTTGCTTTGGTGTCTGCTCATGTGGTGTGGACTGGGATGGGGAGGGCTGACGAGGAGGTAATGTCCGGTTACTTACCGGTAATATTCATTACTCAGTCATAGCCCTCCCCAGGTTCCCATCCCTCCCTCCGTGTTCGGCTTCTTGTGCTTGGTGGTACAGGATGGGGGTCACATGTTATATGCCTCTGTGTGTGGGTGTTGCCTGGAGGGAAGGGATGGGCGTTTTGTGTGCTTGGGAGTTTCGGGTGGGAGGAGCTATGCTCATGTAGTTTGGACTGGGACGGGTAGGGCTACGACTCGGAGTAATGAATATTACCGGTAAGAAACCGGACATTCTATTGCTCTTCACACTATCCTTGGCTTGAACTCAGCAGCTCCGATGTGTTACAGGCTGCCTCAAGACAAAGGTCCATGGTGATTGGCGCAAATAAAGCACTAGCCACAAAGAGAGTTGTGCACCGCTCACATCTCCAAGCTCAGTTTTCCTGCATGGACTGCCAACACTGTGCAAATACTCCTGGCAGTCATAGCCCACTGATGGGCTGACCCGGATGCTCGCATGGCAGCTGCTGCCCTGCCTTAGGCTTAGGCACACTTTGGGGCAGTTGTAGCCCACCCGGTGCAGGTAAGCTCAAGGTGAGGCAGTTGTAGTCCAGCTTGGACCAGTGCACATGGTACTGCAGATATAACCCTGTGGGAGAGGATGTGGATTAACAGCTAGAGTGGCCAACCTTGAAGCTGGGGTACCAGGTTCGAGTCTGGCGTGAGGCTCAAACATCCTATGATTCTGGGCAAATCACTTAATCTCTCGGTGCCTAAAAATGAATATGCTCATCTGTAGTGCTGCTGGTGCTAATATAAAGTGCTCCGATACCTTCGGGTCGAGTTCGCACTATATAAAACTGAAAAAAAAAATACTCAAATGTACATGGTGAGGAAGATGCAGTCAGTCTCAGGCAAATGTGAAGAAATTTGCACACATTTGCGCTTATCACGGGGAAATGTGGGGAAACAGGGAGATGTTCTGCAGTATATTTCGCTCAAAGGTTTGCTCCCTCAAACAGTCTACTTCCTCTGGGTGTTCCTCATGGCAAGAACACACTAGGCAGCTCCTTCTGGGCAGTCTCGCCTCGTAAAGCTTCTAGAAACTAGGCATACCCTCAGCTTCTCCAGTGGAAAGTGCGACCTTCAGGTGATCTTCCCTCACCTCTAGGAGACTAATCATCAGACGACAACAGCCCTGGTCACACAGCAGTCCTTGGAGTATGCTGCAGAGCACCCTCTTTCTTGCTCATGAAGAATGTGGAACTGCAACAAGGTGGGGTGGCTTAGGTCCCACTTTCAAGTACATTTTCTATAACTAAGACATGTTTATTTTCCAGATTTCTTTTGCAAGCAGAGCACAAAATTAGCATTAAAACGATTAAAATAATTCCCCATCACTAAAAACAGGAATACAGTACTCCAATAATTATCATTCCTACACCTTGGCAGTTCCTACTATAAGCCTGTTAGATCCTTTCATAGCAATAGTAATACATTGCGCAGTCTATTTAACAGGTTTAGGATTTGCAAGCAACTTTAGCACATGTATTGGGTAAGACCATGCAACAAAAAGGATAACAGTGGTCCCCAGTTTGCTCAAATGAACTCTGTTACTCTGGAAAAAAAGTTAATAATTGTTTCATCACCAAACTATTCCAAAACTGCAGGTGCCACAATGTGCTAGGAGTTTAATTTTCTTCCAGTAAGCTGTAAGGGTGGATTTTGTAGCTCCCAGACAATTCTATAGTATGATGTAATCAGCCTTTGTTTGATGCCTCAAAATAGGGGGCTGGGACCTAGGACAATAGAGGAGAAGTCTACTTGCAGTGGGTACCCCAACATCTTTTCATTGCAGCTAAAATCAGTTAAGATCCCCTTGTATATCCCACAACCTTTCTAGCATAATGCACGTGTTCTATATGAACGCTTGCATATATCAAAGGGTGTCCCACTGAGAGTCAGTTATATCTTTCCCTATAAGATGTGCCTGTGTTGATCTGTATGGGTGAGGTTGTGGTTACACAGATTACAAAAGAATGTAACAAAGTGTGGTCATTCGGCCTCTAGACTTCCCTGCTGTCTTACAAATGTTTCTAAGGGAGATATATGCCTAGTGGCTTCTTCTTTTTATAAGGAAAAGTTTCTTACCTGTAAACATGGTTCTCCTTCTGTGGAATCTCCATTTAAATCATACGTACTGAACAGTCCCGCCCACATGCAGGAATCCAAAAACACTTTTCCAAAGTCACATTTTGTGCAGTATCTTTGCCTTACTTACAAAAATGTACAATTTAGCAACCTAAAAACAGGCTATACTGCCAAAATGCATCAATGTACTTTAAAAGATGGAACAAATTACGTACCACCTTAAAAGGTCACTAAAAAATATGTGACATTTAAAAAAAACATCCTACACAAACCCTTCTTGATATCTTTTAAATTGAATGATAGAGAAGGATAGGGCAATGTAACTGTTTAGGCTACACCTATGTTAGAATTAAAATGGAGCACTGCGCCTTTAAGGGCACCCTGACCTCTAGTATCCCATCATACCCTGTAAATTCAATTCTTTGACACAGTGAACAACAGGTAAGTATGAATCAAATTGTCTCTCTTCTATTGAGAGGAGGGAGGATTGTTTATGATTTCTCTGGAGATTTTCCTGAACTTCTGAACTAGGACTGCAACTAAGAAACCAGTTCTCCTTCAGGGGATCTCCATTGATAATCATAAGCACTGGATAGAATGGATAGCTCAGCCCTTAAGTCACTCTGGAAAAGATAAAAGAAACAAAACTCAGGAAAGGGTTTTCTCAAAGAGGCGTGTTCTCTTTGGGCATCTGCACTAATATCCGAATCAAGAGAATAGTGTCTTGTAAAGGTGTGAACAGATCTCTAGGTTGGGGCCCAGACGATCTCCGAGATTAGAATGTTTCTCAGCAAAGCAGAAGTAACCACTTTACCTCTGGTTGAATGGTCTTTTGGCTTACCAGGTAAAGTGTTCTTAGCTTTCTGATAGCACAAGAGAATACAAGAGACTATTCATCTAAATAGAAATTGTTTTGTTGTTGCAAACGCTGCCAGAAATAAACTATTGTTTACAAACAATTGTTTACATTTTATCACATCTTAACACCCTTCGCATGTCAAGAAAGTGGAGAGACCTCTCTGCCAGAGAAGAGAAATTCTGGTAAAATGTAGGTAAAGTAATGATCTAATTAACATGACAGTCCAAGACCACTTTAGGGAGGAATTTGGGATGAGTTCTCATTACAAACATATTACTGTTTGATTGTCAGTGATATGGCTTTTCGTGGCATGTGTTCATCAAGCGGGCTAACCTCGAACTGTGAGGACTCTGGCTGTGCCGGTGAATCTGGTAGTGTCACCCTGAGCATGCATGTGTGACTTGTAGGTAGCGAAATATCTCCGGCGGTGTCAGACGGTATTCTTGCTGTAAGTCTACAAAGTTGACTACATCATTCTGCTACCATAAATCCCATACCCTAGAGATGCCAATTAAGTCCCACTTATCAAAGCAAAGGTGGCACCGCAGTGTTACCAGTGTGGCTGCATCCCAGAGAGATGTGGCTTGTGTGATCTTCCCCCCTCCAACCAGGGATTTGTGACTGTGTGCCAAATGTCCACGACTAACGCCGTTGGACCAGAGTTTCAAGCATTTAGAAGGTCCATACAGAGGCCCAATTTAACCCCCTGGCTGTAGTACTAGCTTATCCATCCTGTAGGCAAGTTCTTCGGTTGGGCCCAAAGGCCCACCCATTGATAGTGGACAGCTGGGTTGCCCAGTAGTGCTTTTGGGTGTCTGACAGACCCATTCCACAATCGTACCAGCCCTTCTTAGTTTGTGTTGAGCGATTCACGCAAGGCCCCCTCCCCCATAATAAAGTAGTGTTCCAATCTCACTATCTATGGCTTTAAAGTATGATCTTTGAACTGGGTTGGGCACGTTTTGTAAAATGTATAGAAAATGGGGAAGTGACAGTATTTTAAAGAGGAAAGCCCGGCTCAGGTAGCGTCAGTGGGACAGATCTCCAATGTTGGGCGTCTCGTTTTAATCTATCCAGAGGCGGCACCAGGTTTGTTTAAAAAAAATAGTGTTTGGGTTCATGTAATATGGAGCCCGAGATAGCGGAAAACTTCAGCAACCAGCTACATATGAAAATCGGGCGGTAGTCATGGTGACTCCCCTCGGTGGGTGAAAAATTGGGATTTCTGACAATTTACTGTGTTTTCAGAATGGTGGCCAAAAATATGGAATATCTACAGTAGCCTGCCTAACAAGAGCTCTGGATCTGTAACGTACAGAAGGACGACATCCACGTAAAGAGAGATTAGATCCTCCCATTGTTTGGACCACAGGAGGCCATGGG
Source organism: Lissotriton helveticus (assembly GCF_964261635.1). Classification (NCBI taxonomy): domain Eukaryota; kingdom Metazoa; phylum Chordata; class Amphibia; order Caudata; family Salamandridae; genus Lissotriton; species Lissotriton helveticus. Next base: position 849,121,574 of record NC_136057.1, on the reverse strand, counting down.
CCAACGGGTCTTGCCGTAACCAGGTTCCCAGGTGTAAATATTAAAGGTGATAGGAAGCAGAACTACCCCGCTGTAGTTGAAAAACTTGGGACGTTCCCTCATTTACTCTCACCTGTGCAAGTGGATCAGTGTATAAAAGCTGCACCCACTTAATGTAGCGAGGGGTACTGAGTCGAATGCCATGCAGGCATCCAGGGAGAACACTAGAGCTCGCCCTTGCAATTGGGGAACCCTGCTCAGCACACTATGAAGGCACCTTAAGTTTCGTGCAGGGTTATGATGGGGCATGAAGCCCAATTGATGCGGATGAGCCAGTTCCAAGATCACGTTTATGATCCTATCGGCCAGGACTCTGACCAAGTTTTTTGCCTCCGCATTCAGAAGAGTGATAAGGCCTATACAGGGCACAGTCTTCAAGCGGCTTCCCCACCTTTGGGATAACTACTATGGTTGCCAGCCGTTGGTCGTTAGGTAGTATACTCTTTTGGCGACTCTCTACGAACATCTTCAAGATGTGGGGCCAGTGTTTGGCTTTATGGTTTGTACAGCTCAATTGGCAACACGTTTGGGCCGGCCGCTTTAATGGAGGCTAGTTACTTTATTACTGTGACTATTTAATCTGCCTCAATCTCCTCATCTAGCATTACCCGATTCTGAGCAGACAAGGATGGCATTTGAACATCTGCTAAGAACTCTTGTGAGTCCTCCGCCGTAGCAGTAACTGCAGGGGAGTATAGTGGAGCATAGTACTCGGTGAAAGCATACGCCACAGCCAGTATGTAACATTAGTTTTCCCACGTGTGAGCGCACTTTCAATACCTAGGGACTTGCCTGCAGCCAACCCCAACAGTTTGACAGTTTTGTCCCCGATATCACAGACTCAGAGGTACATTGCTCTATAACTTGAGAGCACTGCCACTGTTGCTAAATCTCTGTATTCACGTTGCTTACGTTTAAAGACATGTCTGCTTTCAGATTCCTCTTGAAGAGTCAGTGGTCTTTCGAATGCCAAAAGGCCCCGATCCAGTGAGTCCATACTGGCTCTTTCGGCAATTTTTGGGACCAACTATTTGAGCTAGTGCTGCCCTCTAATGACTGCATTGAATGCTTCCATTAAGGTTTGTTCTGATTCAACTGACTTTTCATACTCGTTAAAATAGTGCGCAGTTGCGGTTCAGAGCCCTTTTTTATCTTGGGTAAGGTACCATGCATTGAATGAGAGAGTGTGATATGAGGAATCCCCCCCGAGTCTAAGTTTCACCACGGAGGGGAGTGGTCTGTAATACATCGAGCTCAGTGTCTAGCATCTGAGGAGTGTATCTGGTGGTTTATGGTAAATAGGTAGTCTATGCGGGAGAGACTGCCGTGTGTACCGGAGTAAAAGGTCAATTGCTGTTTGAGTGAGTTATGGGTACGCCATATATCGGTCAGTGCCATTGCTTGTAGAAAGTCCAGCAATGGGGGATGGGAGGAAGATATCTGTCTGGGTGAATGGTTGTCGAGATCATCACGCAGCGCCAGGTTAAATGCGGGAAGAATTGTGTCATGTAATTGTGGCGGAATGTATACAGAGCAGATATTGATGGTATGTCCTTCCCAGCTCCCTGTGAGTGCCACAAACCAGCCGTGGGAACCAGGTCAGATCTGATTAATTGTAAGTGGGAGAGACTTCCTGACTAGAACCCTAACCACGTGCAACCTGTTGCGTAACCACTGTGCACTACCAACTTGGGGCCTCATTCTTCTAGTGCCTTTTAAGTGTTTCCCTTCAGGTGGCTCTCTTGTAGTAGGGCCACATCTGGGGCATGTCGTTTAAGGTATTGTAATATTACTCCCCTTTTGATTTTGTCTCCAAGGCCGTTGACATTCCACAAGAGGAGCCTGATCATCGGCACACCAAAGCTCATCGTCATCAAGATGGTTAAGAAGATCTGTGTCTCTGGAGTGGCTACCCATGGACCACCCATTCAGGGGTAAGGGAGAGTTTCTGCGGTGTCTTTACTAAAGTATGGTGTCAGTGATCTTAATTTGTACTTTAACTGCCCCTTCTTTGGGGGGCAACGAAATACCCAAACAATCACCCCCAACTTGCCCCTTCTCCTGCCAGCATGCACAGGGGACTCCAAACTGCCCGCCACCCCAATCTTGCAGAATGTCTGTCACTCCTAATCAGTTCTAAAAACAGTGAGGGACTGTGGCAACGTCCCCAACATTGAACCCACCCACCTCCCTCAATGACATTTTGTATTACCAAGAGTCATCCGGTCTTCCCATCTTTACCAGTTCATCAACTAGGACCTCGGAGCGTCACACAAGAAATTCTGCATCATTGGTGCCCCTTGTTAGAAGGGGGGGAAAACATACCACCAGCAATATCAACCTTTTCAGTCAAACCAATCAGTGCACTGTTCATGTGTCTCCTTAGTTTGGGAGTTGTGCCACTGAGGCGATCCTGGTTCGTTCCTTGGTTTATCGGTGATCCTGCAATTGCCTCCCTGACATTGTGAATTGTGCTTGGGTTTCGTTCTCCCAGTCCTCCTCCACCCCTTCAGCCAGTCACATGCTGTCTCTAACGTAGAGAAGAACCAGGTTTTCCCCTCCGCCACCACTCTGAGCGGTGCCAGAAACAGCATGGAGTTTATTTCTTTTTCTTAAAGGGCATTCTTCAAGAGAAGTCACTGGACTCTAAGAGTGTAGTCAGGGAAGAAGTTCACTTCCGTATAGGGTGCACATGGCTATAAGGGGGCACCAGGGACCATGTGCGATCTTTCCACCGGCACATATTTTGATAGTTCACTTGCTTGCAGAATATTGAGGATAGTGTCCTCCACAAAAAAGTCCGGCACGGTCCTACACCTTTTCAGGTATTCCTACTAGGCGGCTGTGTTGCGCCCGTGAGCGCACTTCAAAATCTTGAACTTTTGAGCAAAGAGTTTCTGATGTACTAGGCAGTTCTTTGCCCTGTTTCTTTAAAGAGTCTGTTTCAGCTTTCAGGGTGGCGAGGTAGTCCTCTGCGTCCTTTACACGTGTGTTCATGTTACGAAGGTCTGCCCTCACAAGAGTTAGTTCACTGGAGACAGTATCGAATTTGGTTTCTATCAATCAATCAATCATTTGTAAAGCGCACTACATACCCACGAGGGTCTCAAGGCACTGGGGCTACTGATCAAACAGCCTGGTCTTGAGTATCCTCCTGAAGGTCAGCAGGTCTTGGGTCTGTGGTAGGCTCAGTGGGAGGGTGTTCCATGTCTTGGCGGCGAGGTGGGAGAAGGATTTCCCGCCGGTGGTTGTTCTTCGGATGCGCGGGACGGAGGCGAGTGAGAGGTCAGCGGAGAAGGAGAGCCGTCTGTTGAGGTAGGCTGGGCCGGTCTTGTGGAGTGCTTTGCATGCGTGGATTAGGAGCTTGAAGGATATCCTCTTGTTGACGGGGAGCCAGTGCTGGTTTCTCAAGTGGGGGGGGGGGGTGTGGCCGTGACGTGGTACATGGAGGATCAGTCGTACCGAGGCGTTTTGGATGCGTTGTAGTCGTTTGATGAGCTTTGTCGGGGCTCCTGCGTAGAGGGCGTTTCCATAGCCGAGTCTGCTATGGACCTTCGGATTCCCTGTATTGCCGCCATGATATATTTGAGCATAAACACATCCCCTTCTTGTGGGGTTTGAACAGCTTTGCCCATCCCGGTGTCATTCATGGCTGCTTTGCTTATGTTCTCTCGGGGAGGGTATACTTGTCCAATTACGTTTATAGCGCCGTACACGCCCCCCCATGTCATTTCTGTAAGGAAGATGGTTTTCCTATTTCGCAGGGGGGTCACTGGGGTATTTGCAGCCGCCAGTCCGGGGATATGCCCAAGGACCACTCACCCCAGCAGCCTGTCGGGTTTCACTTTCTCCCAAGCAGCCCTCATGGTTCTCCAAGCAATCTGGAAGGAAGCAGTTGCTGCCCGCATCGCCCCAGCAATGGTGTTTGGTACCTGGCCACTCATTCTACTTCTGACCCTGTCCCTCACCACTTGCTGCAACACAGCATTGCATTTGTCCCCTTTCTGCCATTCCCTCGGTCATACTGCAAGAACTCTGTGCCCTTGAGTGTTGCTGTCTGTGGTAACCAGGCTTGTGTGCCACCACCTAGTCCTCCAGAACAAATATGACTCTGGCACAGATGGGGTAGGAGATCAGCCAAGGTTCCTCCCAGGTGTCGAGAAGAGGGGGGGTGGGAGGGGATCCTTTGTCTTTTTCGGAGTTCTGAGTCTAAACCACGGCCTCTTAATCAGCCCCAGGGCCGGTTCACTAAAGCGCCTACAAGGGCCACCTCCATGTCTCCTATGCCAGGTAATTCCCTCTGAATTAGCTAGTAGTAGTTCCGTCGGGTGCATTCAAGGTCATTGTGCACTCAACGGGTTGTTGCTTATAGGCTGTTGTGAAGTTGTCCAGCAGGACAGGGGTCGAATGCTTTTCAGCTCAATTCATGCCCTCAGAGGGTTGTAGAGTCCAGTTTTACAGTTCACTGTCCTCCAGTTACGGATTTGGCCCATACAAGCTCCGTCCTCCACTGCAATGCGTCGGGAAGCCCAGTAGTGTACGGCTGAGTTTGCTGATTCCTGGCAGTGCAACTTCCTTTCCTTTTCCCTCCTGTATAGCCGCTTAGTTGGCCCGACTCGGGACCTCCCACGACCCCTGGGCACCTCTGTGTCGATCTAGGCCAAGCGGTTGGGTTCCATTCGCGCTGCTCAGCTCAGCCTTCTATGCCGCAGACCACTGCTGACTTCATTGATGCTCGGACCCCAGCTTCAGCTCTCTCTGCAGGGGACAGGAGTTAGTCTGAGGCGACTGGTGGCGCTCTTCCTGTCGCCAGTCATGGCCGATATTGCAGGCCTGCCGCTGCCAAACTATCTGCCACCATTGTCTCGATTTAAGTCACCTCTCTCCACAGGCTGCGGGTTCCCCCGTCATCACCAGCCTTAAGCTATGTCAGCTGGGGTTACTAGGGGTGGATTTAAGGTCAGATGCTTGTCACCAGGCTCCGCCTATTCTTACAGGAACAGGAACCCCCCCCCCCCCCCCGAGGGTTCCCGACTCCCCTGACTAATCACAACTCTGCTGATTGCAGCGTTGTGATTGGTGGCGGTAAGAAAGGAAAAAGGAACCAGAGCATGTTCTCTGCCATACAAAGTGCACATTACTGTTTGGCTGGCCAAGATGGCAGGCCCAACCGTCATGTGTACTTTAGGTGCATCAGCAGCCACTCTTCCTCCCCGACGTCATGGTACTCCAGCCACGCCATGCCCTAACCTGGCAGCTACTGGAATACAAAAAAGAAAATGATAATAACCTGCGTTGTCAACATTCAATTTTTTCCATTGCACTGCTTTAATGCAGTTGAGCGATGCGGGGGAGGAGCCACCACTGCTCCAATGTGATCGATATGAGAGGTGGAGATGAATTGTGGACCACCGCTGACTGTGTCACTCCAGGGTGACAAGAATCATTCAATTTTTTCCATTGCACTGCTTTAATGCAGTTGAGCGATGCGGGGGAGGAGCCGCCACTGCTCCAATGTGATCGATATGAGAGGTGGAGATGAATTGTGAACCACCGCTGACTGTCACTCCAGGGTGACAAGAATCACTCATCTTCAAGTGAGTCAGCTTGATGATCATCGCTGACAAAAGGGGAATGGGAGGAAAGGTGTAAATAAATCTAGCTGATCAGTTGATCCATAGGGCATTACCCAACATGCCCTTCAAGTAAAACCTTAAGGGGAAATTTGAGCATTTCTTGTTTTCTGCGTTTGTGAACAGGTCTCTTTAAGGGAAACCCCAATATCAAAAAATGTTTGGCAAAATGGTGTCATTCAATGGTTCTGCTCAGGGTGTCCATATTCTGGATGCCTGGTAAATGGACAACTATAATCCTGAGATTACTGGATAACAAACACTTTAAGATTGTTTGAGCTTCCATTGACAATGTTCTGTATCTTGTGCATACCAGCTTGATCAGATAATGAATGGCTGTTGTATTGTCTGTCAGGACATGGAGCAAGTTTGTCTTGAAGGGCAGAAGAAAAGCCTATATGCCCCACATCACACTAAGCTCTAATAGTCTGATATGGTATATGTGTTTTTCAGAGGCCAAGAGCATTGATTCTGAAAGTGATACATATTAGCAGCACAGCCTTTGTTAGGATGTTGTAGGAAATTGGGTTTTTGGTTGGGGGCTGCTGGGGAGATAACTTTCCTCCAGCAACAACCACATTCAGTCAGGGTGAACCAAAAAAAGTCCATAAATCAACCTGTGCTTTTACCCCCCTGGTAACTTGGCACAAAAGCAGCTCAGTTCTACTAAGAGTCAATCTGATAAGTATGCAGCACTCAAACAGTAAAAGTGAACACTCAACAGAAGAAAAATCCCACACCAATTCGAAAAACTAAATATTTTCATAAATAAAATGTCACCAGGACAACAAAAATCCAATAACTAGAAACAGAGTTTTGAGTGAAAATTAGCACCTAAAATATCAAAGCACCAACTGCGGACATCTAATATTGCAAGCCAGGTGCAAGGTCGACCATTACAGCCCACCGCGATGGAGCACAGTTCAGATACAAGCGGGGGATAGGTCCAGTCTTGGCTTATCTTCTGACTTTGAAGACGTTTTGAAGAAAAATGTTTAAGAAGGTAAAGTTTATTGGTGCAAGGCAGCCGGCGATGTACGAGGAGGAGGCATCACCATCGGGGAGCGTCTGGACAAAGTCGCAGTGAAGATTTCTCATTCAGACTAAGTCAAAAATCTGGCAAAAGCTGCAGGCAGTAGCCAAAGAGCGCTCCACAAGGCCAGATACTCTTATGAACAGCATTTGCTGCTGCGGAGAACAAAGTAGCGAGTGCTACCACAAAGTAAGGATCAATGAGCAGTTAGAACCCGGTCTCCTGTCGGTTCTCAAGACACTTTTTGGTGGAACATTATTTTAGTCCCAAATTTCTATTTTTGGCTGTTTGGGCACCTTCAGCCCCACTTAAAAAAACCAGGTCTAGTGGTGAACCACTGGAGAGCAGGACTCATTTCAGGCAGGGGTTCAAAGTTGTTGGAGCTTTTTGTGTCCCTGTAGCTCAAAACAGGAAGCCAGCCACCTAGCCCCTGGAGTCAGTCTGTTAGTCCTGGGATCAAGCAGTAGGGCAGGCCTCAAGCAGCAGGTGGTAGAAATGGGATTTTCGCCAGGCTAAGGTATGTGCCAAAGCCAGGCAGAAACCACCACTCTAGTCTTAGTGCGTCGTCTGAGCCCTCGAAGTCACATGCGTTGCAGTTCGATCTCCTCTCTGTTGGAGCCAGGAGCGCTGGCGTCGGCAGGCGTTGTGTGCTGCGGTGTGAAGTGCAGCGGTACGGAGTGCGGGGCTCTCAGTTCGCGGTGCGAGCAGCGGCTCGGTGGCTGCATCAGATGGCGTCGTCGGTGAGACCAGGGTCGTTGCTGAAGCGCTGTCGTCGGCTGACGAACTGGAGTCGATGGCGCCGGCGTCGGTAGGCCAAGGCTGCGGTGCGGGATAAGGACGGTGCGTCATGTAACTTTACAAGCGGCCCTTGAACCACGGTGCAAGCAACAGTGTTGATTTTGGCGTGGAGCGGCATCGTCGGGAAGCAAGTGGTGCGGAGTGCCATACCCACAGGCCACGGTGCGAGCAGCGGCTCAGTGGCAGCTTCAGCAGGCATCGTCGGTGACACCAGGGTCACGTTGCGGCGTTGCGGTGTGGCCATCTGCGTTTCAAAGGCGTCGTCGTGAAGCAAGGAGGTGCGGAGTGCGGTGCCCACAGGTCGCGGTGCGAGCAGCGGCTCAGTGGCGGCATCAGCAGGTGTCTTCGGTGAGACCAGGGTTGCGGTGTGGCAGAGCAGTGGTGCCCTCTGCGGTGCCTTCAGGACACGGAGTCGGCAGCGGCGTCGTAGACGTTGTCGGGTTGCTTTTGTTCTGTTGCAGCACAAAACACACAGTCCCCAGTGCTGAGGACAGAAGAGCTTGAAGTCTTTGCTGTTCCTGAGACTTCTTGAACAGGGGGAAAACACTACCTTAAGCCCTTGGAGAAACTCAAAAAAGTAGATTGCAGAAAGTTCAGTCCAGTCCTTTAACTGCCCAAGACAGAAGCAGCCACTGCAGGCCAACACAGCAAAGCACGCAGCAAAGTGGTAGTTCCTCCTCACAGCTTCTCCAGCTCTTCTTCTTGCCAGTCTTCTTGATCCAAAAGAGTTCTAAAGTTCAGGGGTCTGGGCCCCAGTATTTGTATCAAAAACCCTTTGATCCTCTAGGAAGAGGGTGTCTGTGCCCAACCAGAACCAGTTCTGCCTTCTCTGGTGTGATTTCCCGGCAGGGGGTGGAGACAGCATTGTCAGAGGCAGGCCAGGCCCTTTGAGGTGCAAGGAAATCTCCTCCCACTTCCCCCTTCGCAGCCCAGGTCCTGACCTACCTAGACTATCGGGGGCCACCCTTGCTTCTTAGCCATCTGTCGTCCAAAACCAAGACAGGCTATCAACATTCCAACAGAGGCACAAGGAATGATGGAGCAAGACAATACCTACTTCCTAAAAGTGGTATTTGTAAACACAGAATGTAAAATTCATCTTTGAATGTAAAAATCACCTTTACTAAAAGATGCATCGTTCGATTCTGAGCTCAGGCATGCTCAATTTTATTTCCCCACCTAGTTCCCAGGGCCAGTTATGTTTATAAGATGTTATAAACAAACTTCCCATTATGTCCTATGGGGTCCAGGTAGCCTTGCAATAGTGAAAAACGAAATGACCTGTAATTCACTATCAGGACATGCGACACGCACCAGGGCATGTCCTACCTTTCACATACACTGCACCCTGCCCACAGGGGTACCTTGGGCCTACCTTAGGGGTGCCTGACATGTAAGAAAAGGGAAGGTTAGAGACTGGCAAGTGTGTGCACTGGCCACATCGACATGGTAGTTACAAACTGTGCGCAGACTCTGCAATGGCGGGTCTGAGGTACCTTTTCAGGGCTATTCAGGTGGGTAGCACAATCAGTGCTGCAGGCCCACGAGTAGCATTTGATACACAGGCCCTGTTACACTCTGTGCAGTTTACTAGGAACAAATAAATCAAATATCCAATCATAGAAACACCAATCTATAACACAATTTACACAGAGAGCATGTGAGCTTTAGCACTGCTTAGCAGTGGTAAAGTGCCCAGAGTCCTAAAACCAACACAAACAAGTCAGGAAAAGAGGGAGAAAGAAGCAAAAAGTTTGGGGATAACCCTGCAAAAAGGGCCTTTTCCAACAGCAGGGCAATCCTCTGAGGATACGAGGAAGGCTTCAAGCAGCAGGGCAGTTCACTGGCAGCAGCAGGGTAATGCTCTGAAGTATAAAACAGGGCTCAAGCAGCAGGGAAAACCTCTGAAGTACAAGGCAGGCCTTCTGGGGAAAGTCCCCCAGGTCCAGGAATGACATTTACCTAAGTGGAGCACCGTGCACTAATCCAGAGAACCTGTATGGGGATTTTAGTGGCCTTAGACAACCTTAGAAAGCTCTCTAAGTGGTAGCTGTGGATAGCAGCCTTCAGGCTTAGTCAAGAAGAATTGTGAAGCGGTTTAGTTTTACCAGTACTAATTGTATAGTGTAGGTTAAGTGAAAAAGAACCACACAGTGTAGTTATAAAAAGATGTATTTCTTATAAACACTCACTAACACATTGCAATATCTCCAACCGGAGATATAATCACAATACACACAATACTTCAGTAACAGAACACAGTAACAGAACACGTAAGTAGCACAAATACACTGTGGTCTCCAGGGGAAGACCAAACCATATACTAAGACTGCGTTCTCAATACAAGTAAATCGTGAAGTCACGTTTAAAGTTTTCAAGAAAGACGACCCTTTCTAGAAGAAACCCAGTATAAGATGGAAGGTTGGGGAGTCACCCCACCAGTGGATTTGCTGGGAACCAGGATACCTAAACCAGGGAAGCCGGCAAAGTGACGTCAGAAACCGCCGTAGCCTACCATGGAGGACTTCAGTGAAGATGCCCTGGCATAGAAGGTGAAAGTCGGGTGGAACCCAAGGGTGTATTCAGGAAGAGATTCTATGCCACTCAGGAGTGACCAGGAGGCACGGAAGACGAATGCCCAACAATGTTGGAAGATGCAGGAGAGTTTACAGTGATATTGGTGCAGCAACTGTTCCAGCGTTAGCGCCATACCTGCAGCGCTTGTCTTTGGCAGCTCCTCGTTTTTATTACCCGTTTTGTCGTTTTTTAAAATTTTGTTTTGGACACTTATCCCCTGTTTTTAGCAGTCTGGCCTCGCATACTCTCACTGCTGTCATTCTACTTGCATCATAATTGTGTGAAATCCACCGCACTTTGCGGGTCCTCTGCCCCTGTCTTGTGGCGGCCATATTGGGTGAGGGGGTCTCATCGCGCGCTCAGTCCTCTTTCTACTCGCTAGGCGTGCATATAGGCAGCCACGCTGACGCGCAGCGGCCACGCGCAGCGGGGACGCCGGACTGACGCTGGAATTACGCCAGAGTTCAGCCCGTCTGTGCCCGTCCGGGCCCAGATGGGTTCAGGGCTGGTCCTCCTACCCGACTCACGGGTATCATCTCCGGCTTACATCAGGTACACGAGGGATGAACTCATGCGTCGGCGGTCGCCGAATCTCGTCGCATGTAGGTATGTTCACGAGGGAGGACAACCGTTCCTGCCCTGTGGGGTCTGTAATCCGGGTCAGGGAACGGCCAAAGACAGTCGTGTGCTATTAATGGCCCTGCTGAACTGTCGGTCCCTCCCCAGTCATGCGACAGAAATTAATTCCCTCATTCTCGATCATAAGTTGGACGTGTTGTTTTTAACAGAAACATGGATCTCTTCCTGCTCCGGCCCGGAAATGGTCAGAGCACTTCCACCTGGCTTTCTCATATCTCACCTAGATAGACCAGTGGGGCGGGGAGGTGGAATTGCCGTCCTTTACAAGGACACGTTAACCTGTAAGGTTCAGGACGGAGGGATGAGCGACTGCGAGAGCTGTCAGTTCTCTCTACGGTTGTCGCCTACCGTTTCCTTGGCAGGCCTCCTTGTTTACCGCCCACCTGGGATCATGGGCAATTTCCTCAACTCCTTTCTAGAAACGGTCGCGCTTCTTGCCTCTTCCACAGCCAATTTTGTGGCACTGGGTGACTTTAACATCCATTTTGATGACCCCTCTGACTCGCTGGCAGGAGATCTTCAGTGTGATCTGAAGGCATTCGAGATTAACTTGGTCAATTCGGGTGCAACGCACGGGAAGGGACATTTGCTCGATCCCATCTTTTCGAACTCGGAACGCCTCAAAGTACTGCCCGCGCTGGTTCTGCCCTGGACAGATCATTTTATGATCCCGGCCTTGTGGCAGTTTGATGTCCCAGTGGCACCAACATCTAGAGTATACACGGTGGAAAGAGCCTGGTCTAGGCTCCCAGTGGACACCTGGGCGGTACACTTGGAGGCGTCTCGTCCCCCTCCCGGGCCTGACCCGTTAGTAGCTGATGCGAACGTAAATACCTGGCTGACCAACTCGCCCGAGGCCATTCTCCCTAAGAAAAGACTACTCACCAGGGGTAAGAGAGTGGGCTCAGCTCCCTGGTACACGCCAGAGCTCAGAACATTGAGGAAGGGTTGCAAGAGGCGGGAGCGGATTTGGAGGAAGGACTGGGGCGAAGTGAACGGAGAGAATATCGGGCAGCTCTTAATACCTACAAATCCGCTATCCGGGTAGCGAAATCTAAGTTCTTTGAGGAGAGAATAGGTCTCTCTTCCAACTCCTTGCAAGAGTCGTTTAAGGTCATTAGAGAACTTTTGAAAACTCCCGAACCTCCGGTCATTCACGATAACCCGCGTGAGAAATGTTTAGAACTAGCCTCGTTCTTTAAATCCAAGATAGAAAACATCTTGGCGTCCCTCCCTCGGTTAGCTCAGGAGCCACCCTCTGTATGTAACCCTGGGTCTCAGCCTGGGGTGAGGACAGCAGAGCTGGACTCCTTTGGACCAGTCACTGTGGACGAAGCTCTTGGGGTCCTGGTGACCGTGAAGAGTGGGTCTCCGAGAGACCCGGTACCGATGAAATATCTGAAACAGGTAGCTTCTACTATCGGCGGCCCAGTGACGGACCTGATAAATCTATCCTTCACCCAAGGAGTGGTGCCTCCCAGCTGGAAGGGAGCGGTAGTTAAGGCCCTCCTGAAGAAGCCCAGCCTGGATCCCGCCGACCTTGCTAATTTTAGGCCTATTTCTCTGCTCCCCGGCCTTAGCAAGGTGGCGGAGAAACTTGTGAATAGGCGCCTCTCGGGTTTTCTGGAATCCAACTCCCTTTTGGGTGACTCCCAAACGGGTTTTCGCCCTGGCCAGGGGACGGACACTGCCCTGCTGGCAGGCGTGGAGAATGCCAGGAGCATTTTGGACTCAGGGGGATCGGTGGCAGTGATCCTCCTGGACCTTAGTGCGCCATTTGACACCGTAGACCATCAGGTGTTACTCCAGCGGCTGTCGGGGGTGGGGGTCTCCGGGTTGGCCCTGAAATGGCTCGCGTCCTTCCTAGAAGACCGGACGTTTGAGGTCTGGGAAGGCCACGAGAAGTCAACATCGGTCCCTCTCCAGTGCGGTGTGCCACAGGGCTCATCGCTGAGCCCCACATTGTTCAACATTTATATGGCCCCACTGGAGAGTGTGGTACTGCCACTGGGTATTAAGATCATCAGCTATGCGGATGATACCCAGTTGGTGGTAGGGCTCCCCCAGCCGGCGAATAAACCCGACCTGCTGCACACATGCTTAGCCAAGATCTTCACCTGGATGTGCAACTCAGCACTTAAACTTAACGGTTCAAAAACCGAACTGATGATGCTGGGGAACTCCCCTCCCTCCTTGTTCCCAAGTAGCTGGCCTAGCTGTTTGGGAGCGCCACCTACCCCAAAACAGGAGATTAAGAGCTTGGGGGTGTGGCTGGAGCAGGACCTTTCTTTTAAGACACACGCAAAAAAGATCGCAGGCGTGTGTTTCAGCCTGCTCCGGTCAGCCCGGAAGATCCTACCCCTCCTCCCGATGGCCACTAGGAGGTTACTAATCCAGGGGCTCATCATTTCACGGCTAGACTACAGCAATGCGCTGTTTCTGGGGGCTCCAGAATCAACACTAAACAAATTGCAACAGGTGCAAAATGCTGCCGCCAGGCTTTTGACGGATCTCCCCAGGCGACAGTCAGCCCGACCCGCGCTGAAGGCGCTCCACTGGCTCCCTGTGAGAGAGAGGGTGAAGTTTAAAGCACTCTGTATGGCCCATAAACTCTTGCAGGGGAAAGGGCCACCTATCCTACGGAGTATGGTTCAATCTTACAAGGCTCCTCGCACCCTCCGCTCAGACCACCAACATCTCTTGCAAGTCGCGAGAGTAAGAAAAGCCAGGACTGGCGGTAGAAGATTTTCCGTCAACGTGGCAGTATTATGGAATTCCCTTCCGCTTGCCCTGCGCTCCGAAACTGGTACCTTGCGATTTCGCAAACTCCTAAAGACCCATCTGTTCCCTGCTTAACGCTTTCTCTGCTATGGTTTGTACGCTGGACGAGCGCTGGGATGCCCAAGGGTAACCACGCGCTATACAAGTTTCAATAATAATAATAATAATAACTGTAGGAACCAGGCGACGTTGTGGAAGACCAAGAGCTGTGCACGAGCAGTCCCATGTCGGATGTCAAGAGCCAGGGGTCAGTGTCCTGCGGGAGCACCAACAAGCCTTGGCAGCAGCAACAAACATGGCAGACGAACAAGGTGCAGTGTCGGGACCAGCAAGGTTCAAGGGACTCACCAAGGGCAGTTAAGTCACAGTAGGCCATGAGCAGGCAGGGGAGCCCACTGGAGCCAAAGAAGACCCTCAAGAGGAACCACAGCCAAAGAGACAGGAGTCGCAAGAGGACCCCGAGCAGCTCACCAATAATGCAGATCCACGGTGCAGAAGATGCTGTGAGGAGTTCTAGAGCCCAAAGATCTCTGGAGATGAGTCAACAAGCCTTGGCAATGGCAAGTCGACGCGGTGCACAAGGGTACTGCTCCAGCGGTTCCGAAGAGGGATACTCACTTCAAACTTGCTGTGAGACAGTGCAGGTATTAAGGGAGTTGCAGAACCACCACCAGTATTGCTGAACCTTTCGTGGGAGCTCAGGAACAGCAGACCGGTCAGCTTTTTTATGGTGACTGCAGATGCAGGGGAGTGACTCTTTCAATCCGAGGGAGATTCCTTTGGGTCTCTTGGATGCCCACAAGCCTGGAGAAGAACCTCTATGGAGCACAGACACAGATGACGCAGAAGACTGGCAGGACAACAAACCCAGGCGCAAAGGGAGTCTTACAGATGGAGTCTCGGTTCCCAAAGCAAAGTCCAAAATGCCCAGACCATTGAAGATGAAGTGGTTTCAGATCTGAATCTTGTCCCACGATGAATCTGAAGAGCCACCCACAGATAAGCCATTAAGTACCCTAAGAAAAGAGTTGGGATGACTCAGGGGTCCCTCCCAGAGGAGGGGCTGAACAGTGTGGAGGATACTCCCATGTCCTTTGTCCAGTTTTGTGCCAGAGTGAGAGACACGGCTCCCTGAACTGGTTCCAACTGGATCATGCATTCAGGGGATCAAATGTGTCCTTCAAACCAGTGTAGTGGCGCTAGGAAGCGCCCCAACCCTAGCCCAATACACCTAGTCCTCTCTGAGAGGTAGTCACACTTCCCTGTGACAGGAAAACTATTGTCCTACCTTCCCCTGCTTGAGCTTGGCTCAGGAGCAGGAGGGCAGAATCATGTCTGGGGTCGGCAGTAGCCATAGCTTGCTGTCAGGCTCTGGAAGACTGGTACCGGGAGCATGAAGAACTTCCCGGATGAGCCACACAGTGCATGGAACAATGCCCCAACACCGTGTACGGTGTTGGGGTTTGATTCCAACATATTTGATACCAAACATGCCAGGGTTCGTTACAGCCAATTCAGTTAGCCATCGTGTAATGACACATGGTCGCTATATGTATCGTAATGGCTGATGCACTTACAGTGCCTGGAGAATGGACTCTGGGGTTTGTAGGGGTGTCCTGCTCATGCAAAGGCACCCACACACTTATAACCAGGCACCCTGCCTTCAGGATTGAAAGGCCTGCCTTAGGGGTGACATAGGTTTTAAGCGTAGTGAGCTCAGATATAACAAAACGTATATCTGTCGTAAGTGGTGCTATTACCAGCTTACACAGGCTGCAATGGCTGGCCTGTGGTCACAATTTGAGTGGTCTCCCATGGGTGGCATAATACATGCTTCAGCCCATGGGGGATCCCGGGTGTACCTATGCCCTAGGTACCTTAGTACCATATAATAGGGACTTACAAGGGTACACCAATAGCCAATCTGGGGTTACCTAAGTACCCACCATGGTGCAATTTAGGGAGGAAGTACATAGATTGGGGTCCTGATTAGCAGGATCCAAGTCAGACTAGTCAGAAAAGAGAATAAAGCCAGCTAAAACTGGCGGTAACCATGAAAGCAGATCCTACTTTCCTACACCTGGCGCCATCCTTTGAAGTGGGAGAAAGCTCTAGACTTCCACTCAGATCTGGTTTTGGTTTAGGGCCATCTTAGGGGTGGCATATGTATTAAAAAGGTTGGTTTAGGCCAGGCAAATTAGTTATTTTGCAAACACAATAAGATAATGGATGGAGAGCTGAAACTTTTCAGACACTCACCCCCAGTCACTATTAGATCTGGGTTAAATCCACCATCGTTATTTAGCTCACTTTGCCACGGCAGTTCAAACCCAGCCATATGCAAATCAATCTTGACCCTGATGCACAAGTTACTTACCTTCGGAAATGATATATCTGTAAGAAACAGTAGTTAGTATTAGATTCCTTACCTTAGAATACCCCCAGGCGTCAGACTGGATCCGGAAACTTTTGCGTAGCAGTACCCTTGCGCGTCGGTAGGCGTCGTCTGCGGCTCCGCGTCCGTCGCCGTGACGACGTTGCCGGAGTACTTAGACGACGCCCTCGCGCGCTGACGTCAGTTCTTATGCACAGCTTTTCCGCGCCAGAAAATGCAGAGCCATGATAAAAACTAACACTGGTGCCATAAAAACTAGGGCCCTGAAAGGGGATGACCTTAACCCTAGATATCGGTTCACAGAACGAGGAGGATGGGTGGGGCGGTAAGGAATCTAATACGAACTACTGCTTCTTACAGATATATTGTTACCGAAGGTACGTAACTTGTGCATCTGAAAGAAACAGGTTAGTATTAGATTCCTTACCTTAGAATAGATACCCCAGCAATACCAACCCCGGTGGTGGGTCTGCGAACCAATGATCACACCAGAAAGTCCTGGAGAATGGAACGGCCGAAAAAGCCATCTCTCCGGACTTGGCTGTCCAGGCAGTAGTGTCTTGCGAACGTGTGCAATGAGACCCACGTAGCTGCCTGACAGACGTCCTGCAAGGGGACTCCACAGCCCAGGGCAGTAGTAGCCGCCGTGGCCCGTGTGGAATGGGCACAAAGCCCCACAGGAGGCTCCTTTCGAGCCAAAGAGTAACAAGCCTTGATGCACAAGACGACCCATCGAGAAATGGTTTGTTTGTGCACCGCCCGTCCCTTCTTAGTGCCCACGTAACCAACAAAGAGTTGGTCATCCACCCGGAACTGGCGTGTGCGATCCAGATAGAATGAGCGGTACAAAAGGGGGTGGTGATGGACGGAGCATCTGAACCAATCAAACACTCACACCCAGTCACAGATCTGGGTTTAATCCATCACCGTTCTTTAGCCCACTCTGCCACCCCAGTTCAGACATGGCTATATGCAAATCAGTCTGACCCTGTGCCTCACGGGAACAGTCCAGCCCGAACTGCCAAGCCATGCCTTCCCTGGACCGGAATCAAGCTTCCTAGGACCGGTTTCTGGCATGACAGCCGTCTTCAGCCAGGCTTGCTTGAATCCAGTGGCAAAGTGAGCAAGGGACTCAGGTCTGAGCATACCCTGCCAACTTATGGCGAACAAAGCGGTACAGATAGAATGAGAGCGCACGTTTTGGGTCCAGACGGTGGAGCCTCTCTTCCTCTTTCGAGGTATGCGGAGGCGGAAAGAAGGTGGGCAAAGTGATGGCCTGCCCGATGTGGGAGGCTGTGACTACCTTGGGCAGGAAAGAGGGTCGCGTCCGCAACACAACTTTGTCCGGATGGACTGAAAGGAAAGGAGGCTTAGAAGAAAGGGCCTGGAGCTCACTCACTCTCCTGGCAGAGGTGATGGCAACCAGGAAAGCGGTCTTCAGAGTAAGGAGGCGAAGACGACAGTTATGAAGTGGCTCTAAGGGAGCGCAGATCCGAAAAGTTAGAACAAGGTTCAAGTCCCACTGAGGCATCACGAAAAGAACTGGAGGAAACATACGAGTGATGCCCTTCAAAAACCTATTTACAACCGGGGGACTTGAACAAAGAGGGCTGATCAGGTAGCCTTAAGAAGGCGGAAATGGCCGAGAGGTAGCCCTTCAGAGTGCCCAGAGCAGAGCCCTCCTGGGCAAGAATGAGAAGAAAGATGAGAACCTCTGAAAGAGGGGCAGAAAGGGGACCCACAGCCTTTGCTGTGCACCATGCCACAAATGTGTTCCACCTGGCTGCCAGAATGACATTACAGACTTCAGGAGGCAAGTAAAATGGCCTCAACTGCCGCCACTCAATCTCCACGCATGTAAGTGGAGACTGGACAGGTTCGGGTGGAGGACCGTCCCCTGTTGCTGCGACAGAAGTCAGGGGATCGACAGACATGCCGAGTAGCTCGGGATACCAGAACCTCCGTGCCCAGTCCGGAGCCACAAGGATGACATGGGCCCGGTCGCGCCTGATCTTCTTCAGCACTCTGGGCAGAAGTGGTATTGGCGGAAAGGCGTATAACATACCGCAACTTCACTTGCGACTAAAAGCGTCTTTGAGCGAGTGCCGCCTTGGAAATTCCAATGCACAGAACTGAAGACATTGCGCGTTCTCTTCTATGGCGAATAGATCTAACATAGGCTCTCCCCACTGCTGAAAGAGGCCTTGCGCTACGTCCGAGTTCAGACGCCATTCGTGATCCATCATGCACCGACGGCTGAGTTCGTCCGCCCTGGCGTTCAGGGAACCTGCCAGGTGTTGAACCACCAGGGTCACGCCCTGATGTTCCAGCCACTGCCAGAGGCGCAGAGCCTCCTGGCATAGGGTTCACGACCCCACCCCGCCCTGTTTGTTGCAGTACCACATGGCGGTGGTGTTGTCCGTGAACACCTGCGCTACACTCCCCCGGACAGGGGGGAGGAATGCCTTCAGTGCAAGTCGGATCGCCCGCAGCTCCAGCAGGTTGATATGGAGCTGGGACTCTGTCGGACACCAGAGGCCTCTGATCTCCGCCTCTCCCATGTGGCCTCCCCAGCCCTGGAGGGACGCGTCTTTCACAGCTACGTGCTCCGGTTGGGGTAGGGAGAGGGATCTACCGCTGACCCAATCGAGGTCCGTGAGCCACCACTGCAACTGTCTTGCAGTGCCCTCCGAGATCAAGACATGGTCGGACAAGTTGACCTGATGCTGGGTCCACTGAAACTTCAGGTCCCACTGCAGAGCCCGCATCCGCCACCTGACGTGATGCACCAGAAGGATGCAGGAGGCCATCAGCCCCAGAACCCGCAGCGTCAACCTGACCGAGACTCGGGATAAAGGCTGAAAGATCGGAATCAGAGCCTGAATATCCCAAACCCGCTGTTTGGGAGGATAAACCCGAAACTGCGCCGAGTCTAGAACCGCTCCGATGAAGAGGAGCTTCTGAGAGGGACACAGGTGCGACTTTGGCACATTGATGGAGAACCCCAGCAGGTGCAGGAGGTCGGCCGTAGTCTGGAGGTGGCTGACGACTGTCTGGGGCGAGCCCGCCTTCAACAACCAGTCGTCAAGGTAGGGGAAGACTGACACCCCTAACCTGCGCAGATGAGCTGCGACCACTGCCATCACTTTCGTGAACACCCGTGGGGCGCTGGTAAGGCCGAAGGGGAGCACGGTAAACTAAAAGTGCTCGTGGCCTACCGTGAACTGCAAGAAGCACCGGTGGGCCGGCAGGACGGGGATGTGGAAATAAGCGTCCTGCAAGTCCAACGCTACCATCCAGTCTCCTGGGTCCAGGGCAGCTAAGACCTGAGCCAGTGTCAGCATCTTGAACCTCTCCTTCCGGAGGAAGCCATTGACGTTCCGCAGGTCCAAGATAGGGTGTAGGCCCCTTTTGCCCTTCTTGGGAACCAGAAAGTAGTGGGAGTAACAACCACACCCTACTTCTGGCCCAGGAACGCGCTCGATGGCCCCCTTGGCCAAGAGGGCCGTAACTTCCTCTCGCAGAAGATTCAAGTGATCCCCCGACATGCGGTGGTACTGCGGTGGCATGGCTGGAGGGGTCGCCTCGAAGGGGAGGGAGTAGCCCCTTCTAACGATTTGCAGCACCCACCTGTCCGATGTGATGTTGCGCCAGTGGAGGAGGTGATGGCGAACCCTGCCCCCCACTGGAATTTCGTGGGCCTGAAAGCCCGGACTAGGAAGGCTTTGAGGTGGATGCTGCGGGGGTGGATGTGGACTGGCCTCGCCGTTGTCCCCGGGCACCGCCACGACGGTTACCACGTCCACCTCCGCGTTGGATGTTAGTCTGCGGCCCGTGGCTAGCAGGACATGTGAGGGCGCCCCTTCCGTGGCCACGAAAGGCAGCAGATTGCTGGCGCGGGGCCAACAGGCCCAAGGACTTGCCTGTAACCCTGGAGTCCTTAAAGCGCTCAAGCGCACTGTCTGCCTTGTCGCCACATTTTTGACATTAATTGCTTTATTGGAGTATGACATTGTTGTGTATATATCGGCACAGTGAATCATTCTATGTGTAATGAAATGAAAACACAATTGAATTTTTTTTGGATATTTCTTGTTTTTAATGTCACAATTTCTCCATCACGCCATCCTCACATAATCACCTCCTCCCTCCCCCCTTTGGGCACCGTTCAACCTACTCTATGCATTAAAAATGTTAATGTATTTGATACATTGCTCCTCATTGTGAATTAAAACAATGGTGGATTCATTTAGTGTTGTCTAATCTTCCTTAAAGTTTATAAGTATATTTGTTCTCCCACTGAGACCCCTTCCTTTCAGTACTTCGAATACCCAGGTCTCAGTGACTTGTTTTGGGTTAACCCTGTTCCAATACCCTTGTCGCCAAAGAGGCGACGGCCATCAAACGGCATGTCCATAAGAGTGTTTTGGACATCAGCCGAAAAGTTGGCGGACCTCAGCCTGGCGTGGCAACGAATGGCCACCGTCGTTGCCATCGCTCTACCCAGCGAGTCCGGTGTATCCAGCCCACATCTGATGGAGTACCGTGCCGCATCTCGACCCTCCGCAACGGCTTGGACGAGTTTAGTCCGAGCCTCCTCTGGACATTGTGGCAGCACAGCCACGACCGTGTCCCACAGAGAGTGGGTATAATGGCCCAAGAGGCATGCGGTGTTAACTGACTGCAACCCCAAACTCAGGGAGGAGAACATCCTTTTGCCATACTGCGGTTTAAGGACCTCAGTGAGGAGGTTAGTCCTCACGGCCGCGACGGGGAGTTCAAGGGATAAGGCCTTGGCCGCCCGCGTCAACACCACACTATAGGCTGCCCCCTCCTCCGTAGCCACGGTAGGAGGGGAGACAAAACCAGTGTCTGGCGAAGTGTCCAGACCACTGGCGTCCCCAAGCTCACCTGCCCAGTCCTGATAAGACAGGCACTCTCGTGCCAGAGGGTCCTCAGACCCCTCCCAATCCTCCTCACCACCCATCTCCTGGTACTCAAGGTCAAAAGATGGGGCCGGGTCATAGAAGACAAAATCTCCCAGCGGCGTCGTGCGACGCCGCTCTGGCGCCGGATCGAGGGGGGGACTGGGGACAGCGTCGGCTGTGGACAGCGCTGAGTGCGACACCCTAGGAGCCGGCGCCGGCGAGGTCGTAAGGTCGATCGGCTAAGACCCTGATCCGGACCCGGATCCAGGGGGGCCCTGCGGCATCGGGACCGAAGTCGCCGATGGCGCCAAGCCGAAGCACCCGACGGCGCCGGCCCCGAAGCCCCCTGCCCGCTTGGGCTCCCAGTCGGGGCCGCAAGGCCCGAAGGCGCCGCGGGACCCGAGGGAGGAGTGAGCGACTTCATGGCCATGAGGTAGACTTCAATCTTCCCCGGCGTCACGTTCTGCCCAGGGACCGGCGGGTATGGAGCAGGCCGCGACGCCTGTGGCTCCAGCGGAGCCGCGTGGGCGGTGGCACCCGAACCCCCACCGCGTCGCGCGAGCGTCAGGGGGAGTCGCAAGAGCGATGTTGTCTCTTCCACTTCTTGTGCCTCTTACCTGAGGACTTGGAGCTCGAGGAGTGGTGTCAATCCACCGAGCCATGATGACTCTGGCCCCGCGACCGTTCCCTCGACCTCCTTCCGGACCGGGACCTCGAACGGCGCGGGGCCGACTGCCAGAGCTCGAGGCGCTTGTGGGACCGCTCCCGCCTAGCCTTCGACGTCAAGGCCCGGCAGTCGGGGCACGACTTGTCATCGTGGTCGGGCCCCATGCAATGAAGACACCGGCGATGGGGGTCGGTTGCAGTCAACGCAGGGCTTGAACCCGGGCATCCCTACCGGCACCGTCGGAGTCGTTCGACTTCGAAGAATGATCAAAAGAGATCAAAAAGTTTAGTCAAAAAGTGACTAAAGGTACTACTGTTCCCGGCGTCTAAGTACTCCGGTGACGTCATCCCGGCGCCAACGACGCCGACGACGAACGCGGAGCCGCAGACGACGCCTACCGATGCGCAAGGGTACTGCTACACAAATGTTTCTGGATCCAGTCTGACGCCTGGGGGTATTCTAAGGTAAGGAATCTAATACTAACCTGTTTCTTTCAGATCCTCAAGGCAACAGTCAGTCTGAACTGCCAAGCTAGGTCCTCCCTGGACCAGAAACAGGCATCGTGGGACCAGTTTCAGGGTAACACCCCTCATCAGCCAGGCTATCTTGAATCCAGTGACAAAGTGAGCGAGGAACCCATGTCCTGGCATACCCTGCCAACTTAGGGTGAACAAAGCCAACATAATAAGATAATGGACGAAGCGCTGAAATTTTTCAGACTCTTATCCACAGTTATTTTGCCAGATCGCATTGGCTGTTTAAAACAATGTCTCAGGCCTGCCATTGCAGCCTGTCTGCAATTTTAAAGGGCTATGACGTTGTTGGCACATTACGTGGTGCAGACCCACACTAGTATTTCATTTACAGGCTCTGGGTACATGTTGTACCATTTTACTAGGAACTTATAGGTAAATTAAATGTGCCAATTGGAGGTAAGCCAACGTTACCATGTGTTTGAAGGAGTGAGCACAAGCACTTTGTTCACTTTACCACGGCCTACCAGTGCTAGAGTCCTAAAGCCAGCAAAAATGAATATCAGCAAACAGGAGGTGCTAAAGCAAAATGTTTGGGGGAAGACCACACAAAAGGCTGTCAGATCTAACATGCGCCCCCACTTTGGCTGAAAGTGGGGAGAACTACCCACCCACATGAGAGTTCTCATTACTAAGGCAGAAGAACCTGGATTGACCATCAACCATAGATATGTCAAACCCAGGGCGGTGATCCATCATAAAGCCCATTCCCTGGTGGGGGACAGACTACCTTAACAGTTTAAGACTCGCACCCCTCTTCTGAATGTGCCATTTGAGGGGCCTGTGGTCTGTCTCAACTCGACAGTGAGTCCCAAACATGTATGGTCTAAGCTTCTTCAGTGTCCAGACCACATCAAAAGCTTCTCTTTCAAATGCACACCTCCTCTGTTCTCTGGGGAGTAACCTACTTATGAAAGCTATAGTTTGATCTGTCTTCCTAATTAAACTGTGATAGTATAGCCCCTATGTCTTGCTCTAAAGCATCTGTCTGCACTATAATCACATTGGAGAAGTGAGGGGCCTGGAGTACTGGTGCTGTACAAAAGGAAAACCCTTCCCCAGAAAAGGTTAAAATCTAGAGCACTCTTTTGGCGATACAAGTCGCTAATTCAAAAAGATAGGTAGAAGAAGTAAGTTTGCTGTTCTGAAATAATCCAAAATGTATTCAATTTTTAACATTTCATATTACTGCACATAAAAAGTAGTCTGTCATCAGAGGATTAATTCTAGTTGGGAACATCAGCAATTCTTCAAAGATCCATTAACATGTTGCAAACACGTTGAAAATATCTCTCCAATGCATTTCGAGCGGTAGCTCCTTTTCAGGGGGAACTGTTTAAGGAATAAATGAAAGAAATCCAATATATCGTGATCCAAGCGAGAACAGAATGACATCAATAAAATACCCAAGGGGTATCTGTAATCAATAGGGGGTGTGGGAGAAAGGTAACATAGAGATACTGTAGTGACTTTGGTGAGAGAATAGCACAAAAAACAAAAGTGATAAGAAGACACACGGATAGTGCTCATTAAAATACTTAGTAAGGTGATGGTGGATGTAGAGTCAATAGGATAACAAAGAGAAGCATATACAATGCGGTTCCGCTGAGAAACTAGAGAAAAACGTGTGAAAGTGTGGCGGAAGAACATAAAAATGTGTTCGAAAGGAATAACATGGCTCAACATCGACCATCACCTTACTAAGTATTTTAATGAGCACTTTCCGTGTGTCTTTGTATCACTTTTGTTTTTTGTGCTATTCTCCCATGCAATGTATATATTTAAGCCAATTTTTCTTATCAGATTTAAAAATATCTGCCTGAATGCAATCCGGACCCGCAGCTCTACCTGCTGCCACACCATCCAGGGCCCTCTCAATTTCCGCTAAATCAAAAGTTAACACATCGTCACACATTATTTGTGGATAGTGACTTGGGCTGCTAATCGTACAGGCAAACTGGGTCCTATAATGCATGACCCATGCTTCTGGGGGAACATTATTGGTTGACTGGAGAGGGCCCTATATCACCACTGCCCCATTTGACTATTTTCCAAAAACCCACACAGTTTTTACCACTACTTGCATTTAGCAAATCCCGCCATCTTTTATCATCGAAGGTCTTCTTTGCCCTTCGCTGGATTTCCTTATATGCAGTCCTGGCTTCCCTAACTTCATGCAAAAATCCTGTTGTGATGGCTTGGGAGAGGTGGGCAAATGCAGCCCTATATACCCCATCATACCATTTTGCAGATTTCTGTATGACCTGCTTAGAACTCCCTTTATTTTTTGTGGAAAAAACTTTCAACTTTGTGAATTGCTCCTCATGAACCTTTGTGAGGGCAGGCAGAGAAGCCTCATCCAAATCAAACTGAGAGAGAGCTAATAGGGTATCTTCAAGGGTTAACTTTATTAGGTCCCGAGAGCCCTCGTCTTCTGCGACCATTGCCCACTTTATTCTACGGCAGTCATTGGACATTATCACCTCAGCCGTGGCTATTTCAGTGCCCACCCTTTCTACTGGTTGGTCAGTGATTTTTAAAGTTAAGATTAAAGGATCGTGATCACTCTCTATTCTACTCTGGACCTTCATATCATCTAACCTTCCCCACAATTCCAAATTGATAAAGAAGTAGTCAATTTTGCTACTTCTTAACCTGTTTCAAGTCAAAGGATTTTTATTTGCTTTGGTACTCAACTGAGGACCACAAACTTAAAAACAATTTACATGAAGAAAATCATAAAAATTAGTATAGTATTAAAAAAGACTTTAGAAATTTATAGAGATTATAACAGACCCATTCATTAGGTGGTTGTTTACCTAATGATAACAAATTATTTACTGTAGTAATTTTACATTTCCAATATATCGGGTCAAGATATCTTGCCCGTGCTTTAACTACATTTGGATGGGGACAGACAAATAAAATATGCACAATGTCCTGATCACCTCCTTGGCAGAGGTTACATGTCGGGGAATCTGCTAGTGACCATCTGGAGGTAAAGGTAGATACAGGTAGGATGCCTAAGCGCAACATAGTTATGGCCCTTCTGGCTCCGTGTGAAAGGCAAAACCCCAAATATGGCCGCATTTGCTTATATTCCAATGTCTCGATAAAAGTTTTATATGTAGATAACTTACTACAATATATGAGATCGACATCATAGCTCAATCTTGGTGTAAAACATTTCAAAAAGAGTTTCAACTGGGATTTTGACCAAGAGAGCAAAATGTCTTTGGTAAGATTAGCAATTTTAAATGCCTCTGACATATTCCTGAAAAAATTAAGTTTTAAAGAATCTGCATTGAATGTCTCGGTCTTTAACAAAAATCTCAATGTTCCTTCCTTTGCATGCAGAATATTGTAAGCCCATCTGATGACATTTGCCACGGCTGTAGCATAGGAGCTTGTTAATGCAAATTCCAGTCTGAGAGCTTGTACAGATGTTGATCTAGAAACCTTTAGTATTTTTTTCAAGATCTTTCCTTCGGTTATGTCCATATAGGACCATTGCTTTGTTGGTATGTGCTCTGTTGCATAAGATAAAACCGGGGGTATTTTTGCTCTGTACACTTTAAGTAATGAGGAGAAGTGCCTATTTCCGGTAGCAGTATACAATCTAGAGAGTTCCCCGGCATGTATTTCTGATTTTCTCTTTAGGTTATTTATTTGTTTTAAGTTTTGTAAGTTCTTTGTGAAAATCCTGCCGAGGTAAGTATATTCTTCTACTTCGTCTACTCTGATCCCATCAAGATTCCAACAGTATTTGACACTTTTTTTCCTACCTGAAAAAGCTACCACTTTGGTTTTTGTTAGGTTTGGGATTAAAAAATGATCCTTAGAATAAACATTTAAAGAGTCCAGTAATTTTTGAAGACCAAAAGGTGTAAGGTCCAGCATTATTATGTCATCTGCATATAACAAAGCGTGGATGCTCTGTAAAGCAATCTTTGGCGGCAGACTAGAGCATTGTTGCAGATGGGACGGCAGATCACTCAGATATAATGAAAATAAAATTGGTGCGAGAAGGCACCCTTGTTTAAGACCATTCGAAGTTTTAATTGGTTTAGTCAGTCCTTTTTCACTTCCCATTTGTACCTGGGACCAAGTGTTAGTATGGAGCTTAATTATAATTTGCAGTAAATTTTCAGAAATCCCCAGTCTTCTCAATTTTTTCCATAGTGTAGGTCTATCTACGCGATCGAACGCGGTGGAATAGTCAATAAACGCAGCGTACACTGGTTGTGATTTCTGCCCGATGTATTTGTCTAAAATAGTCTGGAGAATTGAAATGTTATCAGTGACTGAATGATTGGGACGAAAGCCGGCTTGGTACTTCGGTATTATACCCTGCGCGAAGCACCAGTCTTTTAGTCTATCCAATACCTCCGCAGCGAAGATTTTTCCTGTAGCGTCCATCAACGCAATTTGGCGGTAGTTACCAGCGATATTATGGCTCCCCTTTTTGTGTATTGGAATTATAGTGCTTCCCGGCCACGACTTTAGTAATCTCCTAGTGCAGAAGATATAATTAAAAAGTGGTGATAACATCTGGCTCCATTCTTTTGGATGTGACTGCAGAACCTTAATGGGTATTTGATCAGGGCCCGACGCTGCAGTACTCCTAGCTTTTCTAATATGTGTTTCTATAGAAAATGCTGTAGTTTTTTCTATCGAAATTAATTTGGTTTCCAAAGCGATATCAGTATCATTTCTGTCTGATTCAATTGTATTTTCTTTGTATAGGTCAGTTAGATAAATTTCCCATTCCTGCGGTGGGACTGGTATAGCATGCAGTTTCTTTTTTGTTCCAGTCATTTTGGCAATCAAAGACCAGTATTTTCTTTGGTTATATTTTTTTGCCGCCTCTTGAATATCCACCCAATTTTTATCCTGCAACGTTCTTTTTTGGCTATTCTTATCTCTTCTTAATTGATTTTTTAGTTTATTTATTTCTTGCTGTATAACAGGTGAAAAGTTCAAGTATTGCCCTCGAATGAGTTTATTGAGCTTCCTCCTAATTGTATTTTCGTTAACCTGTTGTTATAAGTGTGAGTACCCTCACTATCAGATTTTGACCTTCTGTTTACAGCCCTCAAACCCATTTCCAGAGATAGGCTTTTTAACTGAAGCACTACCTCCAACCATTTGTTAAATCGGGGTGAGCTCCAACGATGGTATACCCCACGTCGCATCCTCGTCCCCTGTTAAGCTACCATCATCTAATCCCAGGGGCTCAAATGTACAATTAAAATCACCCGCTACTACCAGATGATTTGCCCCTATTCTCCCAAATAAGAAAACCCCCAGATGGTCTCCCTTTATGACTAGTGATTGCTGATTTGCCAAATGCCAAAAACCCAGGGCGTAAAATCGTGTTCAGTGACCAGGTCTCCTGGAACATGATAATATTTTGGTTCTCTATGAAGCATGACCACTCGGTGGAAACAATTTTTGTTTGGAGGCCAGCAATATTCCATGATATTATGGTTAATAAAGGGATAGCAGTGCTAGCCCCCCTAACTGTAGTTGACCTATCCAAAGTGCTCACTGGAGAATTTGACGTAGCTAGCTGGGAACTCAGGATAATCATAGGCGGAAAAACAGGCCGGACAGCAGTGTTCTCTAAAAAAGGTGGGTTTGCAAATTGTAGTCAATTGTAGGCATCTAGACCAAACAGAGGAGCAAATCTATTAGCTTAATTTAATTCAAATGGACCATGTGGAGTTCTGTGGGATGCCCTTGGATGGTGCGCTACACGTGGCATTGCCCACCCCATCATAGGGGTAGAACAAGGTTTATAAAAGAACCCTAGAGGGAGAAGAGATATTTTCCTAGAGTGGTGCTCTGTATTAGTGCTACCTAGATGGTCTAGAAGAAATCTAACATACTCGTTGTTAAAATGAGCCACTATACAGTCCCCTCTTCCATCCTTTGTAGAGTGTCCTATCCATGGTGATCATCTGGCCATAATCATCTGATTACAGATGTCCCAGTCCCGTACCCCAACCTCCTTCAGTTGTGTTGTGAGCCAATGCATGGTTTTAGCCATCAGCTGTTCGATGGTTTCAATCTGACTGTGCTGCAATACTGGGACATTCCTCAAGACCACCACCAACGGAGCGGCGGCCGGAGGAAGATGCAAGACCCAAGAACCCTCTAAGGCTGGGCTGTTATCCAATCCCTCGTGCAACCGGGGGTGTTCTCGGCCATTTGTCCCAGGTATAGAATTAACCTGATTTACTAGTGGACGAATAGTGGGCCGATGTACATTACCACTAGCTGGTCCTATACAGGGTCTACCTACCCCCCCCCCTTCCCAAGCACACAGGCTAGCCCAATCAAAACCACTAGGCATATTCCCCAACTCGCCCACTTTACTTCCCGCTTCAACTACCCCAGCTACATGGCTGATATCCACACCATTATTCCCTGCCAGAAATGACTCCAGCCTAGTTACTGGAGGATTAGGGGGGTTGGGATCTGTGACTACTGGGTTACTATGCTCCTTGGATGTAATTAATCGGTTAGTTTGCATCAGTAAACCATCTATAGTACTGTGGTTCGTCATGACCTTCAGTTCAAAATTATTGAGTCTCTCCTCGATCTTAGACAGTCTATCAATGATAGGAATTAGCGATGATACAATCAAATTCCCCAATTTGATCCATATAGCCTCATTAGCTTCAATGGAGGTATCACCCAGGAGCTCCGAGGTAAAAGTTCCAGTCATAGTAGAAGCGGGACCCCCATCGTTGATGTTGTTGATGTAGCACTTCATCCATTTTTGTTTGTACTTTGGGATTTTGCAGGTTTCTGCCTCTGAGGGCCCCCTCCCCGCTTCCTTTTTAGTGGAGGATCTGGGATTGGAACAGGAGGTTTGTTTTTGCATCAGGGGCAGACCTCGTAGCAATGCGTGGAGGTGGACTACTTCGGGTGAGTACTGCATTTGTACTGACTCAGCAGGTTGGAGAATATTGTGAGTGTCCAACACAACAGAGGTTTCCATTGGCCTATTAGGAGACTGACCAACATCACCTGCATTGTCAGAGGAATCAATATCTACAACCAAAAAACAGTCAGTAGTGCAAGCAGAAGCTAAAGCACCCAAAGACGATTGTTTAGACAGCTGGGGATCGAGA
Organism: Lissotriton helveticus; assembly: GCF_964261635.1. Lineage (NCBI taxonomy): Eukaryota > Metazoa > Chordata > Amphibia > Caudata > Salamandridae > Lissotriton > Lissotriton helveticus. Next base: position 849,092,409 of record NC_136057.1, on the reverse strand, counting down.
GATAGACGGCGCTCGGTTATGGCTATCTCATGTGCAAGGACCGAACTGGCTCTAATAAAATACTGATCCAAAGTTCCCACCACGCTTCCTGAGGGCGGCACATTTCTCTTGCCCTCTCGCAGGTTCATCCTCTGGTATAGGTTTAAATAAGAGTAGCAAAATAAAATGTAAAAAGAAAAATTAACACAACTAAGTTCCTGTTTGTTGTTTCTCTGATGAATAAAACAGCAGTATGTGACTGAGGACTAACCTTGCGGGGTAAACAGTCTCAGAGAGTGGGCCCTCACCCGGTCTCTAACAGGCTCAAAATGGGCCGGGCCCGGTGCGCGCCTGCAAAGCGGGTTCCACAAGCAGCTTAATGGGCTCCTCCCAAAGGCACTCAGGTGTGGGAGAGCAGGGTGTCCTGGGACTAGCAGTCCCCTCTTCCAACTCAGCATCATCCGGCGATGTGGCTCCCGCGAAGCGAGTGCCGCGAGCAGCTTTATGAGCTCCTCCCAAGGGCACTCAGGTGTGGGAGAGCAGGGTGTCCTGGGACTAGCAGTCCCCTTTTCTAACTCGGCAAAATCCGGCGATGCGGCTCCCACGAAGCGGGTGCCGCGAGCATCTTCATGGGCTCCTCTCAAGGGCACTCAGGTGCGGGAGAGCAGGGTGTCCTGGGACTACCAGTCCCCTCGTCCAACTCGGCAAAATCCGGCAATGCGGCTCCCGCGAAGTGTGTGCCGTGAGCAGCTTTATGGGCTCCTCCCAAGGGCACTCAGGTGTGGGAGAGCAGGGTGTCCTGGGACTAGCAGTCCCCTCTTCCAACTTGGCAAAATCCACCGATGTTTACTCACTTCATAAGCCAGAAGAATTTTCATTTCTTCCATGACCAATTATTTCTCCTTCCGAGCTCTGTCTGTCTAAACCCATCTCTACTCTGCAGTCCTCTCAACTATTGCTGCTCCATTTTCAGTTTGGCCATTTGCAACCTGAGCTCTGCTTTCCTGTCTGCCAGTTCCTCAGGGGACAGGTTGTGACAGGATACATTGCTCCCTGCCCTGGCAAGGGGCTCTACTCCTGCAAGGTAGTTGTCTTCTTCAAGTTGCTGAAACTCCTCACCCTCTTCCTCCAAGTCCTCATCTTCCTCAGGACCATCCTCTTCCTTTTCCTCTTCCTTTCTCATAGGCTCTCAGGGCTACCTGGACATCCACCTTTGTGGCCTTCTACACCCCATTCAGCCCCCTTTCCTTGTAAAGCCTCTGCAGCGCTGTCATGCAAGGGTTATCGATGATGATCAGCTTCATCTCCACGGCAAGCAAAAGGTAGATGAGTTAACAAATTTGGAATAACGAAAAAATGACCAAATCAAGAACGAAGAAGAGTTTTACATAAAGCATAAAAGCAAAGAGACCAATCATGGAAAAAAAACAACAACAAAACGAATTTGATGTCAGATTTTTGGGGGGATTTTATAGTGTTACATAAAATCACTGAGTGGCACTGCACAAACACAAGTACTGAATCCCACAACTGAGCACCAATGTTGGAAATTGGGTTTTGGGTTGAGGGGGGTGTTAACCCTACACAAGACACAGCCACAATCTGTCAGGGTGAACCACAAAAAGTCACTAAATTAACCTGTGCTTCACCCTCTGGTAGCTTGGCACAAAAGCAGTCAGGCTTAACTTTTATTCAGCACTCAAACAGTATTGATGTGAAAACACAACATAAGGAAAAACCCATACCAATTTAGAAGAAAGGGAGACTTAAAAAAAATTAAATGTCACCAAAACAAAATGAAAATCAACTCACAAAAACCATACTTATACATTTTTAAAGTTTGGAGTAAAAACTAGTGCCTAAAAGATCAATTCGCCAACCACAGATATCTAGTCATGGAGACTGGGGCAAAGTCAAAAGTTATGGCTTACCGTGATGGAGAGCAGTTTGGATATACAGGGTGGCTCGGGCCCGGTCCTGGCTTACCTTCGAACTTAGAAGAAATTTTGAAGAAAAATGTCTGAGAAGATAAAGTTCAGCGGGGCAAGGCAGCAAGCGGAGTCCGAGGAAGAAGTACAGACATCAAGGTGAAGCTGGACAAAGTTGTGGAACAAATTTCTCCATTCAGACTTAGTCACTTTTCAGAAAGATAAAAATGTACAGTAGTACAAAACAGTAGGCTGTAGCTGATGAGGGCTCAATAAAGCCAGATACCTTTCCAAAGAGGTGCAGCTGAACAGGGTTTACCTGACAATGTTCAATTCCCACTGCAAATTGCAGGAACTTACAATGTTTTTTGACTACTGGTATGCAGAAATAGGCATCTTGAAGATCTACAGAGCATAGAAAATCCCCTGGATGGAGTTGGGGTAGATCTGATCCCATCCCTCTTAACTTTTCTTTGCATATTAACATGGTTGCCTTCTAAATACCTAGAATGGGGCCAAAATTGTTCTTTGGTCTCCTTTTTCTTCACAAGAAAGTAATTGAAATAAATTCCTGTTTCTTTGTGAAGAATTAAGCCCCTTTCCAAAGACTGCTTTTGCAAGAGGATAGAGATTTGTTGCAGAAGTTGTTCCAGATATAGAGGGGTTGACTGCTTTGGTGGGATTGATGGTTAGGGACAGCTGAGCCCTTGTATGTACTTATTTAGCATTTTCACTTTGAGCTTCACGAAGGAGCTGCGCATTGTTCACTTTCATCAGGAGTTTTTAGTTGGGAATGAATCTTATTGTGTGTTTAACTTTTTAACATATTTTTATCCTTTGTAACGCATGGCCACGGTGCCCGCCTGTTAGAGCGGACCCTCCGTCTCTGGCCAGAATTCTAGTTGTTTTAGGCCTTGCCCCTACATAACTCCGGATGCGGCGTCCACGCAGCCTATGACAGCTGAGCCCGAGTACTTGGCGTTTTGCCGAGAGAATGTGTGCCGCCGAAGCTCACTTTCACCCGGGGGTTTTAGTTGTGAATGAATCTTATTATGTGTTTAACTTTTAAAAATATTTGTAACCTTTAGAACGCATGGCTGCAGTGCCCGCCTGTTAGAGCGGACCCGCCTTTTCTAGTCAGCGTTCCAGTTGTTTTTGGCCTTGCCCCTACATAACTCCGGATGCGGCTTCAGCGCAGTGGGTGCGCCAAAGGCAAGCTCGTCTGCGCCCGTCAGTGTCAGGCGCAGGTCACTCTGCCGGTTTTACACGCTCCATCGGGAAGTCTCTATGCTATTGCAGAGAGACCCTAATGGTAATTAGGAACACAATAAAATGCAGGTATGCTACTGTTCTACCCAAAGATGTTCTTATTCAGAGTTGTAGAGGCTGTAATTGGTATTCTTCAAATAGTTGCTCGGAGAGTAATTTAGTTATGAGTCTCCCTCACAATCTGGTTGAGATTACAAACTATCAAGAAAATATTAGTGCCCTCTTGCTAAACTGTCGTTCCCTGAATAAACATGACCTATATATTCACAATTTATTACATGAAAAAGCCAGATTTGTTGTTTCTAACTGAAATATGGCTCACAGAAAATTCTATTTCGACAATAGCTGTGGCCATTCCCCCAGGCTACTCTATTTTGAGGAAAAACTGAGTGGGTAACAAAGGGGGTGGAATTGCTATTATAAGCAAGACAGACCTCCCTATTTCCCCCATTCCTATGGAAGATATCGAAGGGGTGGAATACCTTAGTTTCCAGTGCACACTTTTCCCCCACCAATGCTTAGCCGGAGTTCTAATTTATAGACCCCCGGGATATGCAGGGGCTTTTTTGAAAACTTTCAGTGATGCCGTTGCATCACTGGCCCCCAGATTAAAAAAACAGTTTGTCCTGGGGGACTTCAACATTCACATGGACAATCAGGAGTTGGCCGGTACGTCCTCCTTATTGGAATCCATGGAAGTCCTTGATCTTTTCCCGTATGTCCTATCACATACACACAACAAGGGCCATACCCTTGATCAAATCTTTGCTAATATTACTATTCAAACTGATGCACCCCTGCCTCTACCGTGGTCCGACCATTTTTTAATTGGTTTTAAGGTACAGAAATTTGTCAAATCCCGGCAGACTCAGAAGAGGCAGACATCTTTTACACATAGGCCTTTGCATAGAATCACACCAGAAGCCTTTAAAGATGAACTACCCAGGCATCCAATCGTGATGAGCGGTAACAGAGCAGGAAGCAGAATCCCTAGAAAATTGGGTTGGGCAAGGCCCATGGGCTCTTGCCCCTTTGGTTTTGCGCCTGTCTAAATCTGTCAGACGCTCTGCTCTGTGGTTGAACGCTACTTGTGAATCATAATAGAAAAGGCTAAGCGTCTGGAGAGAGCATGGAGGAAAGACTTCAGTATAGAAAACAAAGAAAAGTATAGAAAGACCATAAGAGCTTATCATAATTCAGGAGGAAAAGAAATTATTTTTTGCACATAAAATTGAATGCTCTGGAAATAAAAGTAGAGAACTTTTTAGTATTATGAAAAGTTTCTCCTCACCCAATGCTGTGTCCAACCATCCTTCCTTCTCTGCAGATCGGATTAAACAGCTAGACAACTTTTTCTATACAAAAATAACAGCAATCCAAACTTCCTTTAGAGCGCATGAGGGTCCTGTGACCAAGGACTCCCCTGTGCATGAATGTCAAACTAAGATAGGAAGTGCTTCCCTTTCTTGCTTCCCCAAATTTCCTTAGAAACATCATTAATAATAATAATGAAGGGCCTGAAGTTGGGTTCCCCCCCAGCAAATTTTTTGGCCTCAATGGCAGAGATACTAAATCCTACAGTCAACAGTATCCTGAACCTGTCCCTAAGCAACGGCCACATTCCCACAAATTGGAAAAGTGTGAAAGTGATTCCTTTGTTGAAAAAAACTTCAGCAGACCAAACAATATTAACTATAGACCTATTTTCTTCTTCCATTTTTTGCAAAAACGCTAGAGAAATATGTACACTTGGTGATTACCAACTTTGCTGAAGTTAACAACCTCCTCCATTCCAGCCAGTCAGGGTTCTGATTTAACTTTAGCACTTGAGACGGCCCTACTTGAGGTCTCTGACACCATCAAAGAGACCCTCGATAAGGGAGGTAAAGCTGTACTGATTCTCTTGGACCTCTCTGCAGCGTACGACACCGTGCCCCATAGTCTCCTACTGCAGAGGCTACAGGAGTGTGGCCTAGGTGGGACGGCGTTGAAATGGTTTGCTTCCTTTTTAAAGGATAGAAAGCAAGAGTTCAGGTCCCCCCCCATTTGCAGCCAGTATTCCTCCTTTGAATGTTGGGGTCCCTCAAGGTTCCATTTTGAGCCCAGTATTATTTAACCTATAAATGGCCCCCCTTGGCCAATTTGGCGGAAGCTGGTGAGGCCAAAATTATATCCTACGCAGACAATACACAGTTGCTGTTTACGGTTAGGTAAGGGGAGGATTTCAACGGACAGAAGATCAGATATTGTCTGACAGAAATGTTTGCTTGGTTTCAACTTAACCAACCTAAATGCAACCCCGAGAAGTCGGAAATTATCTTCTTTGGTACCCCTCCTCTTGATGTCTGGAAGCAATGGTGGCCAGATGTCATGTCGCCTCCCCAGACGGCAGTTCACACTGTCAAAAACTTGGGAGTAAAGATAGATGATATGCTATGCATGAAAACTCAGGTTCAGAAAGTGGCTGGCACATGTTTTGGACTTTAGAAAATGCTCAGGAAATTCCTCTACCTGTTACCGATCCTGTATAGAAAGATGGTAGTACAGGCCCTTGTCATCTCCAGACTGGATTATGTTAATGTTCTTTATCTGGGCCTGCCGGAGTGTTATCTGAACAGACTTCAAATTGTCCAGAATTCTGCCGCCAGAGCAGTCCTCAAGCTAGGGACTAGAGAACGGATCTCGCATCATCTGAAGAAACTACACTGGTTGCCTGTTTGGTCCATAATTCTCTTTAAAGCCCTAGTTCTTGCTTTTAAGGGACTTCACAGGTTGGGGGCCCATTACATCTGAAAGAGTTCTCCGTTATAAGCCACACAGATCGCTTAGATCAGCACATCAACATCTCATCAGGACACCTACTTTTTGTAGAGCCCGTTGTGGCGGACGCTCTTTTCAAGTGCAAGTTGCCCACGCGTGGAACATCATGCCACTACCACTCAGGCAGGCCACGACCCTGTTGGCGTTCAGAAAACAGCTAAAAATCTGGATAATCCAACAATTACCTTAATGTGCTAGCCCCTCTTGGTCTTTGAGCTGTCAAGTCTCCTGTCTCCTCTGTCTTAGCGCTGGGACACTCTGTCGAGTAGCCGTGCGCTCTATAAATTCTGCTTAACATAACATAAGGATACTTGAATTTGAGACAGCACCCATTCTGTACACTATTCAGAACCCATTTGTAGCTGGTTATAGTTTTTCACTCTTTCAGGTAAGATGTGATGCTTCCCACCACTGGAGTGGGTAACGGAGAAAGGAGAAAGAGAGAGTCATTGTTTGCCACCTTAGGCAGGTTTAGTGACTTGGGCAGATTGTTGATGATCTGCTCTGCCTTTGAATTGACACTTTTGCAGTTGATGCCTTTGCTGTAATTGCTGCTGACCCAGAGGCCAGTGAGGGGTTTGAACCCTCTGAGGAAAATATTGGTGGCCGTATGGTCTGTATAAATGTTTCCTATATTCCTTTCTTTCATCTAATCCTTCCAACAGCAGTGTATTTAATTCTGCTTTCATGTGAGACATCCCATCATCAATATGTGAGCCAAATAATGTGTTCCTTGAAAACAGAAGGTCTAAAATCCTGTGCTGTGCTTCAAGGTTTTAGTCCCATGAGTTTGAGCGAAGAGGAGTGATGAAAGGCCAAGCCACAACAGTATCCCTGGACTGCTAAAAGGTTGCATCAGCGCCAGCACTGAAGTAATCTACAGGTGATAGGAAAGCCTCAATGGAGGAGTGTCTGTAAGAGTTGGTGAGTATCGTCCAGTGGACATGGCAGTGTTTTGGGCCTTTGAGGACTTGAGAAATCCTGTCTAGGTCTTGAACGGGAAGGTCTGGATGATCTGGAACGGTAATGCTGACTGTGAAATCTCGAATTTGACCTTGATCCATGGTGATGTCTAGTAAGTCAGCCTAGAACACCTCTGTGGAGATGCCACTGGAGCAGGTGTTTGTTGAGGCCTAGGAGGCGTGGATAGAGGACTCTCTGGGGGTGGAGGCAGAGACTTAGTAGGAAGCTGAAGAGGTGGAGAAAGAGGTGGCATTGATGGTGACTGAGAAGATAAATCCGAAAAGATGACTGGAGAAGCCAGTCTACAAGGTGAGTAATCCCTGGAAAACTCAGGCCTGCGTGGGAAGGATGCTTGCATGCAGAAGCCACTCCGCCATCTTTTTTTCCGTAGCATAGGAATGTCTCAACGTTGATGGTCTACTTGAAATCGATCCAGCCCTCGGCGGCAAGCATATACGTTCTGAACCTCTTCTCCACATCGATGTTACTGATGTCAAATGGGGGAATGGTTTCTCACTTTGCCTTCTCTTTTTGTATCTCCCATGCAAAAGAGAGATAAGGGCACTGGTAGATTGAGAAGCTTCTCCTTGCCCCTCAGATGTGTCTCCAGTGAAGGAGTCCTGCCTTTTCACCTTTTGTCAAGTCATGATAATCTAACAGAAAGAAATCCAATGAGGGCCTGTTTTAGCCATTTTCTGCATCAATCTGGGCACTTTGCAAAAAAACAAAAAAAAAACAATTTCCATTCCGGAAAATATTAGTCCTAAAGGACGTCGAGTGAACCAATTTAAAAAAGGTTCTTAAATATTGAGGAAAGAAAGCCTTTAAAAGACCAAGCTAAGTGCTCCAACATCCTGTCAGCAGGAGACAGAAAAAAGAAGAGAGAACGGCCACCTACAGAGCATGATGGAACACTGGAGGTCTAGGTGTCTGTAAACGTGCCATGTTACGCTGTCATTCTGCCTACACAATGACGGTGCTTTATCATTTGATTTAAAAGATAACAAAAGGGTTTGTGAAGAATGTTTTTAAAATTTCACTTTTCCTTCTTTTAGTGACCTTTCAAAGCTTTAAGTAATTTTTCAATCTTTTAAAGTGAATTAATGGGATTGCCAAATAGCCCGTTTTAGACTGCCAAAATAATAATTACTGTCACATGTACTTACTGGAGTTTTGAGGTAAGGCGAAGATACTGCACAAAATATGACTTAGGAAAAGGTGGTTCAAGAACCCCGCACGTGGGCAGGGCTATTCAGTGCTTATGATTATCGAAGGAGCCCCCCCTATAGGATAAGCGGGTGTAACACCAGTGCCTCAGTTGTGCGTAGCAGAAGCATTTGCCTTTCTCTATGTGGAATTTTTGCTTCGAGGCCTCAAAAGATAAAACTTCTGGCCTCTAAATATGTCTGAACTAGTTAAGCACTCACTTTCGCCAACCATCAAAGGCACCAGGTCCCAGGGCAAAGGCGGGTGTTTGGGGATAAGGGAAAGATTTCTCCTGTTTAGTAATTGTATCCCTTAAGAATAAGGTGATTCTGATAGAGGGGTTTAGGTAGGCGTTGAGAGGCCTATCCACTTTGGGCTTCCATAAGAGACCCCAGATCATTCCCCCAACTACTGCCTGGACTATGTGTGTCCTGTTTTTATCCATGGCTCTGATATTCCAGTAAGCCACACCCCTGAGTTGGACAGCCCATTATTAGAGCAAGAACTCTGGAAAGGCTAAACCATCTGCCAACTTAGGGAGGATCAGTATTTTGAATCCTAATCTTGCACTACAGTTTCATCAAATAAATAGAAATGTTGGTGCTGCAAATGTATAACAATATGCCACCTTTAAAACCTGAGAGTCCAGTCCAGGTCTACCATCCACCAGCCTCATATACACCTCTTCTCCTGTTAGATCTGGGTTTCTTTCATGATTCTGGAGATTCGGTACAGGCCTTTAGTTAACTTGTAAGAGGAGTTTGTAGGACTAGTCTTGTTATTATCCGGTTAGCCAACTGTTGTGGCGTTCACCCACAATGATACTGATTTGGGCATGTACTGTTTGCCACTTGGGTGCGAATATTCAAGTGCTCATGAAAAGTAACAATGCAATAGGTCTCGCCTTTTATTAAGTTAAAGCCATTTGCTTTGCTGATGGTATTGTATAGCAAAGCTAATGGCTTTAACATAATCAAAAGCAAGAACTATTGCATTTTGAATGCTTGTTAATGTATATTAAACGTCTGAATAGCCGCACCTCCTGACAAGGGGCCCTAGCATTTGTGTTTTTTTTTTTTTTTACAAATGAAGCACTGACATAATGTTATGGAGAAAAACGCATGAAGTGGGGTGCGATGGGGTGAGGCACTATAGTCGAGAGCACTCCAGTGACTGAGAAGAGGACTAATAGCTGCCCAGAAAACAGAAACATTTTGATGCATCAACATGCTACAGTTTTACGGTGTTGCCCAAGAAGATGCTTTTCAGCTGCTGGTAACATGTTCTACTTCTGCTTAGGTTTTATTTTCTAAATTGTAAAATTAACGCCAATATACATTTGTTTAATAGTAAAAAGTTATTTGGACGGAAAGGAGGCCAGTAAGTCCTACAGACCCTTAACTTATGGCATTATCACCTCGGGTCAATAGTGCACTCGGAATTCTGAATATGCTCGTCTATTGTCACTTGTCCTATCGGGAAGCAGCAAGTGCAGTTCCTGGGTGGTAGGGTTGGGGAGCTGCGCGAGGCAGTACTGTGCATGGACAACATCCACAGAAACACCATAAATAGATGTAAAAATTCAAACATCTGCCAGTGGTGACATCATGAGAGGAGGGGGCGAGGATTGATTGCATTCCTGCAGACTGGGCTCAGTTACCTCCCAGGGTAGTGCGCGAGGGTCACATCTGTTTCCTGCCCTGTACCCCACTCGGCCATCCTGGAATCCCCACACCCGCCCCGCTGCTACCACAGTTTATTTGGAAAGAGAGTGTTTGCTTAGCAGGGGATGTCGTTAGTGTGTGTGTGTAACACGAGGGTGGCGCACTGCATGTGATGCAGAAGAAGGGCGTGGACAGATGGGAGAGGGTGGAGGGCGGAGAACAACAAAGGGATGAACGAAAGAGGCTGTGGGGGCAGAGATGATGCGAGAAGGAACGAAAGAGCGAAGGGGTAACAAAGAAGGGATACTGAGGGAAGAGGGACGGAGGAAGGAATTCATAGACTGGTGGTGAAAACTGAAGGAAAGGGAAGACAGAACTAAGACAACCAAGAGAGGGAGTGAAAGGAAACACTGGGGAATTAAGCTGAGGGGACAGAAAGAACAGTGAGCATCAAAAGAGAACTAAGGAAAGAAAGAGGGAACACTGGTAGTGGAAACTGAGGGGAAGAATGAAACAGGGAGAGAGAATGAAGAAGATGGGAACCAAAGGGAATATAACCTGATCGACGGAGAAAGAAGATGATATAGATGGAGAAGCAAATGAGGAGATGGGCTGCAAGAGAGAAACAAGGTCGGCCGGGCTGGCGCGCATTGCACGCAAGCGCATAGCGGCGTGCTTTCGCTTTAAACTTCTTTTAAAGTGAAAGCATGCAGTGTTTAAAGTGAAAGCACGCGTGTTTATCAAGATGGTGGCGGGCTGTCCACTGTCCTTACATGCACGCGCATGCTGTTAGGTTTGGACTAATGGCAAGAGCAGCCATCTTTGTCCATCTCTACGTGTGCATGTAAGGCTTTGGGAGAATCAATTGCAAAAGGTCCTCTCCATGGCGAGGACAGCGCATGCGCTGCTTTTGCCAGGCGAGACCTAAAATGATGCAAACCATTAAATGGTGCAAACTGAAGCTCCTTACGATCCAGTAGGCCATAGGGAAATTTTAATAATGTTCAGCGAAGGAGTGGCCTCCAGTCACACCAACTTGCATGTTCGGTGTCTGCACCATGTGGGTATTTTCACTATTGTACACAAACATATCATCGGTGGTGCAAAGTGAAACCATCTCTCCAAGTCCAACTGAAGCCTAAAGCACATTTATTAAGGGAAAAATAAAGCAATACCTCTATCCCATGAGACCGGGCTTAGTTTCACCAAGCAATTGAGTAATTAATGCTAACCTCTTCACAAACGTCTCCAACTTTTATATATTTTCTTCACATAGGCTATTGAAGCAGCATTAACGTAAACCAAAACCTCAAGTAATATCTCTAATGTGTGCATGGGTTCCTCAAAAGAATATCGAAAAATTAGCTTTGAAAAAACATAACAGGCGATCTGAAACACTGAGCAAGTTTAATTGAGAATTCTCGCTTGATGGTATCAGTTATGGAAATTAGACCAAATAGGTAAGCAGTAACAGAGCTCAAGCACATTGGTATGATACAGCCATACTATATGGCTGTGTTTTGTTCCACATGGCGGTAGAGCAAATGAACTATTAAATGTTAAGAAAATGGCAAAATAAATTCTCATTGACTAAGTTGATATGTTCCACGGAGTTATGTTTGCCGTGGGATAAATTTGCAATGTTATATCAAGGCTTGGGCTTCCCTCACACAGACCTTAGGTTATGGAAACCCTTTTGCAATACTTTTTCATTTTTATATTTTAATCTAAGTTAACAATATGCTGTTACCTCTTAGGTGGTGCATGCAAGTGTGAGAAATTGGGTTGTTGATTGAGGTGCATGTGAGCCATTGTCAAGCAATAGCCACAACCCCTGTCAAGGTGAACCACAATTGAATACATTATTTGACACCAAATCAACAAACATCCAATCAGTAGAACTAGAGATCAGCAATTTCAAAGTCTTAGGCAAAAGTAGTGCCAAGAAGCACTGAGCACCAAGTGTGGTTATCTGAACAAGCTGGAATGGGACACAGTCAAAAGTTCAGGTGCACCCTAATGGAGTGCGGGCCAGGTACAGGGACCAGGTTAGTCCCACTGATAAATGACTCTCAGGCCCTTAATGCTGCACATTGCAACGTGCTGCATTCCTATAAGGAGTTGTAAAGACTGAGAATGGAAAACTGTTGAGTTGTGTCACTTGCGTCAATTCCGATGAGGAGCTACAATGCGAGGTGCTGAGTCGGTTCAACCCACAGTTGGGCCAGCAGTAGAATACTCTAATGCCAGCCAAGGGTCTGAGACCTTGGGGCGTCTACTGGGGATCAGGACTCACTTCAGCAGAGGCCATCAGCAGGGCCCAAGCAGCACCAGTTGAGTCTGGCAATATGCAAGGCAGGTCGCTGAAGTTGGTTATGATCCTGTGGCTCAGAACAAGAAGCCAGTCAGCTAGCCCTTGGAGTCACTCAGTTGGTTCTAGGCACAAGGAGCAAGTCAAGACTTCCTTCAGGCAGCAAAGCAGTCCTTCCAACACCAGGGTAGCAGAGCACGCCTTCTTTTGAGTCTTCCACAGGACCAGAAGTAATCCGTTAGTTAGTTAGTTAGTGGGAGGGTTCAATATTTATACCTGGTGCTAGCTTTGAAGGGTGAGGAATGGTCAGACTTTCCCCAAATCTGGTTCTGGAATGTCTTGACTCCCTGCCCTGGCATCACTGGATCTGGGGTCACAAATGGCTAGTGTGAAGTTCTTTGCGTGTGGCCGAGGCATTGTGTTTGAAGCATGTGACAAGCAACAGCTCTCATCAAGTCCGGAGGGCCCATCCTGCCAACATCCAGTCTCTTTATTGTTTGGCTGTGCAGGAGAAATACACAACGGCCAACTGCCAAACTCCCCTAGTCTTGTGAACTAAGAAACAGGCTGCAGGGACCCAATGAGTAGGACAAAAAAAGACCAACTTTCTAAAAATTCAAACAAACATACAATCCGCCAATACTGACTTTGAAACTACAAACTTTCATTTTTGTTCATGGTCACTATATTTAATAACAGAGATCACCTTTTAATTTCTTCTTCTTTCTTTATATCAATATTAGCAAAATACTCATTTGTACATAACACATTGAAATACACTTAACATGAAATGTAAACATCTCATCACTATTTAGTGCAATACATTGTCACCCATCTCGCACAAAACAAAATAACATTACAAAGACAAATCATTACAAACAAACATAAAACACAAATCAAACAGTTCTGAATGTAAATGCCCAGGAGAAAATATTTTTATTTCTATTATACTACTGAATAACTTCCTCCCAAATGGGCTTGCTCAACCCTATAGTGCCAAGCTGGTCAGGAACAAAGGAGTGGCCTTATGACTATTCAATACCATCCAATGACGTTCCAGCACTCATTAGTATCCTGCACTTTCGGCTGAGAAAACATCAAAGCGTTTCGAACCCTTCACACGTAAAGGTTCTCATCAGAACTGACGTGAACTCATGTCTAGTCAGTCCGTTTGTCACGAGCACCTATTTGATGCAACCCTTGACAAACCATGTGAACTCAAACCAACACCAGTTCTTCTATGAACTTCAGTGAATCCCAATCCAGGGTTGCTTTGGATGGACAAGGTAGACTCTTGTTCACCAGAAGCGGTTGGCTTCAACAATCGAAATTTAGGACCAGAAATCTCCTGTCTACATTTTACGGGCAGAGTGAAACGCTGGCCGAAGTCCAAGCGTCATGTGGAGCTGCTCACCGCAATCGTTCTTAGCGCTATGTACGGGAGACGTTAGCAGACAGTATCCTGCACTTATGGCTGTGGAAATGTCAACACGGACAGGGAATTTCTAGTCCTAAAATTCAATTGTCGAAGCCGACCGTTTCTGGTGATCAAGAACCTACCTTGTCCATTGTTTCTATGAATGAGTCAGTGATATTTTTTGTTTGAAAGTTTTGAGTAGATTTGTCAACCAGCACAGATAAAAAAGAAATTTAAAAAAAGGAAAAACGCATTTCCTATGAAAAGTACAACATAACTATAACTACGCTGGCCCAAATCTGGTTTTAAAAACTATAACTACACTGGCCCCAGCACCGCCAGTGTACATACATTTATTACCCAGCCGTCACTGGGTAGGTATTGTTAGGAACGTAATTCCATAGGAAATGTATTTGTGTTGCTAATAACTTAGGCGCAGTTTGACGACATGAAACTTTCCAAAAACAAGCTACTTTTTGACTCGTTTGCGCTTGGAAAGTTTCTGGGTGATCTGCCAAATGGGGGGGCTGTGAAAAAATACCGGGGCCCCAAAACAATTTGATCCTCGTTCCGCTCCCGTCTGTGCTACATCAGTAGGTCTCCCGGACTCTGCTGACCGGAAAACTGCTTTGTTGGGCTACATAGACTTTTCCTGAGCTTGTTCCCTTTCCTCTGCTTGTACCCTTTTCTGCCTGCTTTCTTAAATTGTATTTTGCGTCATCTATACAGCTTTTCTTTTCACTGTGCACTGCTGCTGCCTGTATGTTGTCATTGTAGCCTCACTGTAATCTTCTTTTTGCTCACCCTTGTAGTTCCGATTGTTTCCTGCCGTTTTTTTGCAAAGGAGCCGGCCTGTCTCACCACTCGCGCTTCCAGCCACCCAGCACCCCACCAAGGACTTACTTAATGGAGGCCGCAGACACGCCTAAGGCAAGCTCATCTGTACCTGCCCGCACTCAGCACCAGACACCATAGCTCTCCAAGCCACGGACCCCAGACCCCACAACAACAAATGCTGCATCACTTCTTCATGATCAACAGTAGGACCTTTTACCTGTCCCTGGTGCCTCTTCACCTGCACCTTAGGACCTCCTGCCCTCACGGAAACCTCCACCACACCCACCATGACTACCAGGGAACCACTCCCTCCTGCTCAATGACCGATCACTCTGCAAACACCCCACCGAAATCTGAGACACCATCACCACCCTCACCCACTACATTACCTTGACCACAGAGACATTCCTCGACCCCCATCCGCACCCAACATTGCCACCACAGAGCCCAACGACTACAAGATGTTATACCGAAAAGGCACCAACAAGCAAGGAGGCGGCATCTCCCTCATCCACAAAGAAAGCATCCGTAGCACCACCACCGAAGAACTCACCACACCGATCAGGGAACACCTCAACTTCCAACCCCAAACCGACAGCAGAACGATCATCAGAGGCACCCTCATCCTAAGACCACCAGGACCACACCCCGGCGTCTGCAACACCGTCCCAACTTCATCGCCCCACTAGCCATCGACTTCAAGCGCTACATCTTCCTCTGTGACCTCCACTTCGACCTCTACAATCCCATAGACGAAAACTCTGCCAACCTCCTGGAAAGCAGGAGCAACATTGGCCTCACCCAACTGATCAAACCCCCCACACAACGCAGGACACACACTCGGCCCATCTTCACCACCAGCCATAAAGACAAGTACAGTCATGTCACCGAACTCACCTGGACCCACCTAGCCATTGTCCACTTCACCATCACAAGCTCCCCATGCACCACCACCAAGCCCCCCCATCTCCTCACACCGCAGTTGGAACAACGGTACAGAGACCCAATGGAAGGACGCCCGTAACACCACCCAGCCCGACTCCACAACCAACCTAGTCCCGTCCAGAATTTCTCCACCTGGACCTCCAGCTGCACTGACAGTGTTGCACCTATCAAGCCCACCAAGACCAGCAGATCCACCAAACAAGCCAATTGGTATACTCCAGAACTCAACACAACGAAGCATAACGGAAAATAGCTGAAAAGAAGATGGTGCTCCAGCAAAGATCCCACAAAGTCACCTTCAAGAAAGCCCTCAACAAATATCAACAAAGCCTACCAGACACAAAAAGCAGCATCCTGTTAGACCGCATCAAAGCAAGCTCCAACCACAGGAAGGAACTCTTCAGCATCTTCAGTGAATTCTCCAGCCCATCAGCCACTGAGAACACAATCCCCCCTTCCCAGGAACTCTGCAACACCCTGGTGGATTACTTCCACTACAAGATTTGTACCTTCTACAGAAACTTCAAACACCAACCCACGACTTCTACAACCTCTGCAAATCAACTGATGCTACTCACAACCCCCCCGATCACTGAATGGGAACAGCTCACCACAAGAAGCACCACAGCCAACATGAACTCGATTCACTTTGGAGCACCCAGGGAAATTACCCCCACCGCTTTTTCAACCTTGAGAGCAAGGAAATCAGCTGCAAACTCCTACATTCTCAATGCATCTATCACCACGGCCGCCTTCCCAGATGGATGGAAACAAGCAGAGGTCAGACCCATCCTCAAGAAACCCTCCTCCAACCCCAGCAAACTGAAGAACTACTGGTCCATCTCCCTGCTCTCTTTTCCCGCCAAAGTCCCCAAGAAGGGCATCAACCAACACCTCACTGACCACCTGGATAGAAACAACCTGCTGGGCAACTCACAATCCGGTTTCTGTGCCAACCACAGCAACGAGTCCGCCCTGATTGCTACCGCTGACCACCTTAAAAACCTCCTTGACCGGGGAGAAACAATGGCTCTGATCATCCTTGGCCTCTTAGCAGCATCCAATATCGTATCCCACCAGACACTCATCAAGAGACTCCACCACATCGGGGTCCATGAAGAACTTCTCAAATGGACTCCTTTCTTCCTCACAGACAAACACAGAGAATCTGTCAACCACCCTTCACTTCGGAACCCAAAAGCAATATCCCCTTCGTCTCTCAAGATTTATCCCACAGCCCCACCCCGTTCATCACTTACCAGATGCCCCTGGCCAAAATCATAAGAATCCATGGGCTCAACATCATATCCTATGCAGACGACACCCAGCTCATCCTCACTCTCAAAAGACCACACCACCAACAGGTCCAACTTTCACAACTGCATGACGAGTTACAGACTGGATGGAGACTACCTGACTGAAGCTCAACACGGACAAGAGAGAAGTGCTGATTTTTTGGGACCACGACGTCCCTGTGAAACGATACCTAGTAGCCTTTGCAACTTGACCCCACACCGAAAGACCATGCCCGCAACTTCGTCATCATTCTGGACAGTAAACTTACCATGAGGTGCCAAATAAACACAGTCTCCTCCAGCTGCTTCCACACACTCTGCAAGATCTTCAGGTGGCTCCCCATCAACACAAGGAAAACCGGCACTCAAGCCCAAGGTCACCAGCCAGCTGGCCTACGGCAACGCGTTCTATGCAGGGCACAATAATAATAATAAATTGATACTTGTATAGCGCACTACTCACCCGCAAGGGTCTCAAGGCGCTTGTACGAATACCGCTGTGGAACCCTTCCTGGCTTTCCCTGTGAGGTGTCCACTCCTGGGCACCCCCAAGGTGGAGGCCAGGCATCCTTAGCGTTGTGGGGGCCGTTGTGGAGATTAAGCAAGCTATTGCCCAGAGTTGCAGAGTGAGACTCCATGATTGGAATAGGCACCGAGGCGAGAATTATCAGGTCCGTGGAATTTTGAGCCCAAGACCCGCCGAGGCGGGGAATTGAACCCTGGTCCCGGGCTAGACCTCTGCATCAGGGTCTGCCGCTCTAACCATTGAGCCACACTTCTCCACACGCATGCAGGAATCATGACCCAACTCCTGGAGATACTCCAGACAATACAGAATTCAGCTGACAGACTCATTCATGTCCTCCCCAAATGAACTCATATCACCCCCCACAACCTCTGAAAACTCCACTGGCTTCCCATCCAGAAAAGATGCCAATTCAAGATGCTGACACACCTAAAATGTCCTCTATGAACAAGGACCATCATACCTCAACCACCGCCCGAACTTCCACCAGCCTTCCAGACACCTGCGCTGCACCTACCTCACACATACTCCATGCATCTGCCGAAAGCACAGTGGAGGACGTACCTTCCACTACCTTGCTGCCAGGCCAAAGAACGACCTTCCCCTCCACCTCCGAACATCATCCTCACTCCAGGAATTCAGAGTGTGACACAAACCTGGCTTTTCAACTGATCCCAGCATGAACCCAGCACCTGGATACCCTTGTAGGTGATAAGCCACCCTTTACAAATCAGTTGATTCATTTAAAACATGCCTTCCCCATTTTTCCATATGAACTTTAGACACTGCTACAGCCCAAACCACTGAACAGATTTACACCAAATGTCACAAACAGCTAGATCTTGCTCCAAGACGAGTGCTCTTTGTGATGTAATTCCTTTCAGCTGTTATTGAGCAATTAATGCTCAACAACTTTGTATATCTAGGGATGCAGAGCTTCCACATATCTGATGGATCTTAAGCTGAGATCTGATTGGCAGCTAACACATCAACCAGGAACTGGTGGCAGCCATCTTAGTATTTGAGACCAGTACCGAATTCTGAGAAAAATGGAAAAGAAAAAAAACACATAGGGGGCAAGGTAAGGATATTCTGAAGCCTTGGCCTGATGGTGGGGTCCCAAAGAGAAACCACCTGGGGCCAAATACTTTAAAAAGTTAATTTTAACACAAATGTGTGGTGGATCCACAAATCCGCTGCAAAATGAAAAAAAAAAAAACATCATGAAGGCCCCTGCGCTTTTTAACACCCCCTAAAGTAAGCCAGGTCTTGGGAGGCAAAGCTACATGTTTACTTCAGGGATGAGCCCCATGGCTCCCTTTCAGGATCAGAGGCCATAGAGACCCCATACCCTGGGACCAAGGTTATAAAAAAAAGACAAATAAAATAATGGAGTTGGGTGCGCGTGCCTCCTCTCAGAGCCTAATTAGAACAAAAATGCATTAAAAAGGGGGTAGGGTCGCATTGCTCCTCCTCCCGGAGCCTAAAAGGGACCAAGAGACCCCATCCCCCGGGCCGAGAAATTAAGTGAGGGGCTGGGCAGCCCTCCCACCACTTCCCGGCACAGTGACTGTGTTCTGGGGAGCCCATCTTGCTCCAGTCTTTTTTTTTATCTCCTACCTAACCGGAGCAGACTTACAAGTCCTCTCCAAGCCGGGGGAAGATTTGAAAATACTCCAGCCGACTGGGAGCAGACTTCTGTGCTGTTTCCCTGCCCACACTCCTGTGGACAGGGAACTGGAACTCCTATTGCTACCACCCAGAAGGAACAAGCAGAAAAGAGCTGCTTCCTCCAGATGGGAGCAATGGTGGCTACTGCACCATGCAGGGTGCTGGCTGGGGCCGTGGGGACCCGGTGGCTACCCCCGCAGTCTCCAAGTGGTTGTTGAAGGGTGTCCAGGGTGGGCACCGGGGCCTTCACCTAAATTTAAAGCAGGTATGGGTCCCTGGGGCCACATATGGCTCGGGGAGGGGGGCTGTGCGACCCTCACCGCTTAATATAGGTTTTGCCCCTGGGGTATGGTGTCCTTGGGAGCTGAAGGACACCCCTTTGTCACACATGCCAAAGGCTGTGTGAGGCGTTGTGTTGGAAGTCTGCAGGTGGGTTGGCCACAGGGCCAATCCACCCGGAGGCAGCCAACCCACCGCTGCGAAGAGCTGATACATTGTTCCTTAACCCATCCTGGAGTGTGTAGAAAAATTATTTGAAAAACACCAACCGCAGACTAAGGGATGAAGACTAGCTGAAACCCCTATAAGTAACTATGTTATAGACAATTTTAGTAAAATTAAAAGGTCTTAGCTAACACAGATCTAAAAAAAGTCAGTGAATTGACATTGGCTGCAAGTCTCCTGACTTAAAGAAAGAAAAAAGCAGAAAAAAGGCAAAAAAGAAAGAAGGCAAGCAAAGAAAGAAGCAAAAAAATTGGCAAGAAAGTGAAGAGGAAGCTTAATACAGAATCATTTCAAATGGACACCATTTGGTATGCTATGAAATAACAGTCAGAAAAGCAAAACAGTCCAAAAAGAATTTACAACAGCATTGGCAGGAGATGGGGTCTGATAAAGACGAAACATGCATCAGAAGCATTTTGCTATCAGATCAGTTTCTAAACACAAAGGCAACACTAATTGAATTATAAAGTAAAAACAAAAACACTGGCACTGAACGGAACAAGCTTGTGTGAGGATGTGCTCCTTGTCGGAGATCAAAAGGCAGCCACTCAAAGTGAAGTTAACCAGTGGCTTTAGTAGGCTGAACCACCTTCCCTTCCTATATGCTGTTGTGCGCAGAAGTAAAATGTTAATTACAACCACCCAATGTATGAAGTGAGGTGGCTGGAAGCACCTATATGAAAGTTTATTAAACATATTTTGGTAAAATCAAAAGATCTAGCCGAATGCTAAACCTCAAATAGAGCCAATAAGGGGGGGACGGGTGGGCAAACCCTGACCCTCCAGGCCAGAGTGGTGCGGGGCAAAGGTTTAAGAGGGTGCAGGCGGGAGACATTTAAAGGGTCCACCTTTCATTTACATAAAAATAAAAAAGCCAACCACGTTGTGGGGTTTGTGAGTCTGATCATTGATTCGTGAATCTCTGACAACTAAAATGGCGACTGAGGTCCCCAGTACCAGTCTCTGTACAAAGGCCCACAGCCATCATTTTAGGTATTGGGGATTTGTGTATCAGAAGTTGGAGTCACTATTCTGAGGCAAGCTTCAGGGCATAAAGCTTGCATCAGATTTGGGAACCCTATTTAGGATTGACAAATCCCCCACCAAAATGAAATACCTTGCCAGAGGACAATAGCTGCAGGACAGGCCCTGCACCCTAACCCCAGCGCATGGTGGAGGGCCATGCACAACGAGGATTTTTATCCCGCAGTGGTGTGGCACAGTGCCTGCTCACATGCTAGGCCTTGCAATTGCCAAACACAGCAAAGGCTAGGTGCAGGAAGGGATAGCTACACATGGCAGGGTAAAAGCCTTACCATGCGGCTATTGACTGCTCTGTTCTGCACAGCCCGCATCGGGGTTAGATGCCTTTCGTGGGCTAAGTGAAGGCCTAACTGAAGGCAAGACCAGCTGCCAATTCCACTCCACATTGTCACAAAAAAAAGTTAAAAATTGAATTATGGTTTGCAAACTAAATATGACATACCTTGTGCTGACAGCTATGTTGTTGTCTTGATAGCTTTTCTTTGTTTCTGTCCTTTGGCATACTGGTGCTTTGAGCATTGCAGGTAGTGCAAACTATTGTGTGTAAGGTACATTCATAACTGTAACTGGTAAATTTCAATGGTTTAACTCAGTTTAGACTGTGGTAAAGCCCTGTGCCCAACCTGCCATGGCAGGATATAAGTGCTGCACACAAGCCTTTGCCATGTAGATTCGGGTTTGACTGTAAGGCCAGTTGCCAGGCCCTACGTCTAACGTGTCATGGCAGCACATTCTCTGCTGTATGCAGACCAATTAATACATCAATTTAAAATTTGTAGCACTTGCACTGTGGCACAGATTAGCAGTGGCACAGTGCCCAAAGCATAAATCCAGCAAAACATATCAAAACAGAGGAGGCAATCCGTCAACAATGGAAGGGTGACTCACGCCGATGATGCCAGGTCTAACACGTGTCCCCTCCAGCAGAAATGTGGGGAGAACTACCCTTCCCCTTGGGAGTTCTCTTCACTGAGGCGGAAAAATCTGGACAGATCACCAGCGTTGGCGTGTTCTGTACCAGAGAGGTGTTCCACCGTAAAGTCCATAACCTGTAGGGAAATAGACCACCTCAACAACTTTGGGTTCTCACTCCTCGTCTGCATCAGCCATCTGAGGGGCCTGTGGTTGTTCTGAACCCGGAAGTGAGTCCCAAACAAGTATGGTCTCAACTTATTTAGTGCCCAGACCCCAGCAAATCCCTCACGCTCAATTGCACTCCACCTCTGATCCTGTGGAAGTAACCTACTGATGAAGGCTACAGGTTGGTCTAGGCCCTCTTCTTTAATCTGTGATAGAACAGCCCCACACCATGCTCTGAAGCGTATGTCTTTACAATGAAGCAAAGGTGCTGTGCACATGGCAGTCTTCAGGGCGTCAAAAGCCTTCTGACAGGTGTCAATCCAGTTCACTTTCTTGGGCTGCTTCCTGGAAGTCAGCTCAGTCAAGGGTGCAACAATGTTGCCATACCCCTTGACAAACCTCCTGTAGTACCCGCGTGAGTCCTAAAAAGACTCTCACCTGTGTCTGAGTCTTTGGGGGTTCCCATGCCAGGATGGTATCAATCTTGGGTTGTAGGGGCGCAACCTGGCCGCTTCCTACCTAGTGACCCAAGTACACAACGCAACCCTGCCCGATCTGGCACTTACTTGCTTTGGTCATGAGGCCTGCCTTTCGCAGTGCCATCAACACTTCCCAGAGGGGCTGCAAGTGGTCTTCCCAACTGGAGCTGAACACTGCAATGTCATCCAGGTAGGACGCACTAAAATCCTCCAGTCCAGCCAACACCTGGTTGACCAACCTCTGAAAGGTGGCAGGTGCATTCTTCATCCAAAAGGGCATAACCCGGAATTGGTAGTGCCCATCTGGACCTCTCCTTAGCTCCATCAGTTAAGGCGATATGCCAGTACCCAGACGTCAAATCAAACGTACTAAGGTACCGTGCAGCCCCTAACCGATCTATGAGCTCATCAGCTCTGGGGATGGGTTGTGAATCAGTCCTGGTGACTGAATTGAGCCCTCTGTAGTCCACACAGAACCAGAGTTCAGGTGTGGCACTCAGTGAGGCAGCCTTTGGGACCAAGACCACTGGGCTGGCCCAAGAACTGTTTGAGGACTCAATGACCCCTAAAGCACACATCTTGGAGATTTCCTCCTTAATGTAAGCCCTAACCTCTTCAGTTACTCTGTAAGCCTTGTGCTTCACAGGAGGACTGTCGCCAGTGTCCACATCATGAACGCACCACTCTGTGACACCCGGAACCAAGGAAAATAGATCAGAGAATTGCCCCAACAGCTGGTGACAATCTTGCTGCTGATCAGGGGTCAGTGTGGCAGAGAGACTGACACCATCCACTGACCCATCTTGCTCTGTAGCAGACAGGAGGTCAGGAAGAGGCTTGGTCTCCTCCTCCATTCCAGCATCTGTGGCCAGGAGCATGCCCACTTCGGACCTTTCTAAGTGGGGCTTCAGGCAGTTCACATGCAGGACCCGCAAAGGGTTCCTGGGAGTCTGCAAGTTCACCAGATAAGTGGCATCACTCTTGCGCTCCACCACCTCATATGGACCGGTCCACCTGTCCTGGAGCGCACAAGGCTCCACAGGGGCCATGACCCAAACTTTCTGTCCAGGCTGAAGCTCAATCGGAGTGGCATTCTGATCGTACCACCGCTTCATTTACTCCTGGCTGGTTTCCAGATTCGCCTGAGTGAGATCTCAGAAACGCCGAGTCTGGTTCCTGAAGGCCAGCATGTAGCTATATACATCCTGAGGAGGTTTCCGGGGAGATTGCTCCCAGCCTTCCTTGACCAAACTCAAAGGCCCTCTTACCAGCTGACCATACAAAAGCTCAAAGGGGCTGAACCCTAGAGACTTGTGTGGCACCTCACGGTAGGCAAACAGAAGGCATGGCAAGAGGACGTCCCACTTGCGCCTCATTGGTTCCTCAAGACCCATGATCATGCCTTTAAGGGTCCGGTTGAATCTTTCAACTAGCCCATTACCTTGTGGGTGGGAAGGAGTGGTGAACTTGTGGGTAACACCACACTCCTTCCACAGAGACCTCATATAATTGGAAATGAAGTTTGTACCTCGGGCAGACACAACCTCTCTGGGGAACCCCACATAGGAGAAGATCCCTATCAGTGCACGTCCCACCACGGAGGCCGTCACTGTCCTGAGCGGAATGGCTTCCGGGTACCGGGTAGCATGGTCCACCAAGACCAGGATAAACCTGTTGCCCATGGCTGTGGTTGGGGTTCAGTGGCCCCACAATGACAATGCCCACCCGTTCAAAGGGGGTACTGACTCCAGGGAAAGGTTGGAGAGGGGCCTTGTGCCTCCTTCCACTTTACCCACTTGCCTGGCAAGTTTTGACAGGTCCTACAATGAGTATCTGAACTCTTCCGCATCTGGAGCCAATAAAAGCGGGAGACAAGCCTTTCAAAGGTCTTGTTCTGCCCCAGATGACCAGCTAAAGGAACATCATGAGCCAAACCCGGTAGGAAGGCTCGGAAGCGCTGGGGTACCACCAGCACACAGGCTGACCCAGGCTCAGCAACCGTAGGCTCGCTATACAGGAGACCATTCTCCCGGTAGATCCAATGTGATCCAGACTGATCACCTGCTGCCTGGTTTGTGGCCTGTTGCCTCAAACCCACAAGAGAAGGGTGCTTCTGGTGCTCTTCACAAAATTCCTTCCTGGAGGAACCCCCTTCTTGCTGCCTATGGGTCAGCTCCGGAAGGTTCCCCAGTTCAGAAACTTGCTCCCCTGTCAGTTCCAGGGCATCCCCTCAAGGTCTTTCGTCTCCTGGACCGTGGGAACAATGGGGGCTGCTTCCCG
The DNA here is from genome assembly GCF_964261635.1 of Lissotriton helveticus. Taxonomy (NCBI): domain Eukaryota; kingdom Metazoa; phylum Chordata; class Amphibia; order Caudata; family Salamandridae; genus Lissotriton; species Lissotriton helveticus. Next base: position 849,068,191 of record NC_136057.1, on the reverse strand, counting down.
CGCCCCCTACCCCTTCTCTTTAAGGCAGGTCCCTGGGCCTACTTTCAGGCTCCAGGGTCTCTTGAACACCCTTAGCTGCCATAGACCGAGTGGTCACATATGCCCTGCCCACTCAGGAAGACCCAACATCTCTAAATGTGCCTACCTCTCCACCTTAGCCTTAGCTTTCGAAATCTTTGCCTAACAGACAATCAACAGGCATGGATGGCCTCACAGCTACTTGAAGAGTACCAGAGAGCCCCCCCCCCCCACTCAAAGGGAACTTGAGTCACCTTGCAATGGCTCTTTGTGTTGTCAGGGGCAACAACTGGGAAGAATGCATTGGGGACTACCTGCTCTTCAGAGACCAAGTGACACTTGACAGTTGTCACACTTGCTCCTGTGTCTCTCAGAGCCTCCACTCAATGGCCATTGAGGGTCATCCACTGCCTGCATTTCTTAGTGTTAGCAGGCAGCTGAGTTTTAGGGACCATCTCAAAGTCTCCTAATGAGACAAGGGACATTTCTGCGGGACCCCACCCACCTTGGGCACCCATCTCCTCCCCACCCAGGGCTACACTGGCCATCTGACTGGGTGGTGCACGGGGTGGCACATACTGTCCTTTCTGAGGACACTGGGGATCATACCAACGGTGTCCCACCGGCTTACACTGAAAGAAGGTAACGGGCCCCCTCTGAACAGGTTTACCTGTCGGAGGTCCTGACTTTTTTTCAGGGGGAGGCTGGGATTCCTTACCCTGGTTCCCTTGAGAATTACTTTGGGGACCTTTTTGGAACTCCCTCTGTTTACCCTGGTCCCCCCACTCTTCTGCTGGCGACCCTGCCCACCTGTGGCGGAGTCTCCCACAAGACCCTTGTGGACCCTGGTACTCAACCAGCGGTCCGTCTCCTCAGCAATGTTCCTAGGATTTATTATTATTTTTTTTAAAATATGTTTTTATTGCAGATTCATAAATCGACATCAAAATAATGCAACCTTCCAACCTTTGATCAATATAAGGCACTTTCCAAGAACAGAAATATACACAGCCATTCAGCCCACATCCCGAAGGCTGGGCGGCATTCGCGCCTGATCCGTTAAATGTAACAAAGAAAACTCCACCCAGAGGCAGCCGGTTAACCATACGTTTGAGTAACTGCTTTTTTATAACCCCTGGCCCCAGTCCCAGCACAAGCCTCCAAATACAAAGTTCGAAAGGTGGTAAAGTATGTCAGGACCCATATAACATGTTACTACCAGCCTTCATCGTACTGTTGTCCCGGGGTCCCTAAAACTGCCCTCTTATCCCACCCCCCCTAACTGCTGCTGAAGTGGGCCTCATTCCTGTATACTTCACGAAATCCGTGCTGCCTGAAGGATCTATCCCTACGGAGCTTCATGTCTCTAGGAACCTCTCTCACCAGTCATCTCCTAATCCTCCTCTGCGGTCAGACAATCCTGTAGAGCTTGTACTATTGTTTCCCATGCCCTTTTCATTCGCCGTGCAAGTAGCCTGCTGCAGTCGTACCACCCCTTCACACCTAGCCCATTTCTGCAATTCGTTCCTCCATCTCCTGAATGAGGGGCCCTCCTTCGACTTCCAGTGCCAAGTGATCTCTCTCTGGGCCAATATAAGCCCAAAGTCAATAAATTTGCTCGTAATTTTCGTCGTGGTCGTGTGAGGGAACCAAAGCAACAAACAAGTTGCCATATCATGTTCCACTTGTCGGTCAGTAACTGTATTAAGAAGCTCCCCCACTTCCGACCAATACGTCCCTAGCCTCTGGCAGCTCCACAGCAAATGATCCAGCTCCACCTCGGGCTCCAAGCACCGCAGGCATGCTGCATCTAACACCCCAAAATACCGTCTTATTTTCCCTGGTGTCAGATAGGCCCTATGTATCACAAAGAAATGCACTTGCTGGAAACAGGCATTCCTGCACCCCTTCCATGTCCTTTGCAAGACGTGACCCCAGACCGTATCCGGTATAGGTTTCCCTATACTCTCTTCTCAGGTGGCTTTCAGAGACGTGAGCGGCTCCAGACCTTCACGTAACATTCTAGTATGGAGGTAGGTAACCGCCTTAATCATGCCCGCCGCCATTACTGCATATTGACAGGCCATGGTCGTATCCGGCTCCGTCAACCCCCCCCTCCAGTGCTTCTGGATCGCAGCCGTCACCGCCGCATGTAGGAGGAAGCTCCCATCCGGGAGGCCATATTGTTCCCGAAGCACGCTAAAGGGTGCTAATGCCCCGTCAACATACAAGTCACCCATCACCTGGAGGCCCAAGTCCTCCCAGTCCTGTAACGAGGACCAATCTCCCCCATGCGGCAACGCAGTCAGCATCCCTAGAGGAATCTCCTGTGCATAGGGGCGCTTCATCCCCGCTCTCCTTAAGCTCCTATTCCAACAGAGTCTTAAAGTCTTCTCCTCCATGGTGAGGGCCCTGATCTCCAATGACTGTTGCATGACTATATAAGAAAGTACGTGCCTCTGGATGCCTGTCCCCCTGGAGTCGACAGGACCTCTAAACTCCCTGGCAATGTGTTGTGTTAGTACCTGCAGCTGCGCCAGTCAGTGCTACTCTGCGCCTACCATGTCCCCAGATGAAACCAGTTGTTAGGGTCCGCAACTCCTTAAAGATCTTCTGGGGTATCCAGACCGGGAGTGTACGGAAATAATAGAGCAATCTCGGCAAGGCCACCATCTTTAGCAGCGCTACCCGACCCTGTACCGAAAGAGGTAGGGAGGCCCAGAAGCCCACACAACCCCTCAGGGCACTAATACAGCGTCCTACGTTTCCCTCAAGTATATCCGTGGGTTCGTGATGAATTCGTACCCCCAGATATGTGAAGCACGTACTCTCCCAGACAACCTCAATCGTTAGGGGCGGGCGAGGCATATTCGACCTCACTGGGAACACGCAAGTCTTGGTCCAATTGACCTTGAGGCCCGATAATCTACCAAAACTTGATAGCATTGCGACCGCCCTGTCCAGTGCCAGTCCCGCATCTCCCAGATACAGCAACAAGTCGTCCGCGTATAGCGAAATGTAGTGCGAACAATCGCCACTCACGATCCCACTGTACGCCCCCCCAGAGCGTGCCTGGGCTGCCAGGGGTTCCATTGCTAACGCAAACAGCAATGGGGAGAGCGAGCAACCCTGCCTCGTACCCCTGCACACCGGATAAGCGGCGGAGATCACAGAGCCAAGCTTCACCCTGGCCGTCGCAAGGGAGTAGAGGACCCTTGTCCAGCGCCCAAACTGTTCTCCCAAATCGAATTTCACTAGTACCTTGCCTAGGTATGCTCATTCTAAGCTGTCGAAAGCTTTCTCAATATCGACCGAGAGCACCACCGGCCACTGATCTGGCTCCAAATGGCTCTCCAGCACTCGAAACAGGCGGCGAATATTAAATGATGTATTCCTAGTGGGGATGAACCCGGCTTGGTCCTAGTGGATCAGCGTGGTCATATGTGGCAACAGTCTGGTAGCCAGGATGCGACTTAGGATTTTATAGTCCACCGTCAACATGGACAGCGGCCTATATGAGGTGACATCATGAGCCTCCCATCTAGGTTTCAACAGCGGTACAATCAGCGCCTCCCTCATCGACGGAGGTAAATGTACCACCTTCAGGGCTTCGGAGTACACCTCTAACAACCTGGGCGCCAGAACATCCACATATTTCGTATAGAATTCAACCGGCAGGCCATCGACCCCCAGAGTTTTGTTCCTAGCCATCTGCTTGATAGCCACTCTAATCTCCGATAATGTTATCGCACCGTCCAACTCTTTCATGTTATCTGTGTCTAGCATGGGAAGTCTAACACTCATCAGATAGGTCTCAATGTCAGAAGCCGTAACAGTCAGTCGGCTCCTATACACAGTCGCATAGTAATTCAGGAAGCGCGACATCACCGCCGCCTGTGAGTGGACCACCTCTCCACTGATCCCCCGTATGCTCATAATCGGGTTTCCCCTAGGTTCCAGGTTCGCAAGCCTCGCCAGCAACGTTCCCACCTTGTCCCCCTCTGCGTGCATCTTGGTGGCATACAACTTATAATCATAGCTCCGTAGTCGCTCCGTCTCTTTGGCAACCAGTTCTCTAGCCTCCTGCAAGCGAGCCTGTAATTCCGGACGCTCTGGTCTCCGCTGCTCTAGGTCTCTCAGTGTGCTATCCGCCTTCTCCACATCAGCGATGACCGCTATCCGTACCCCTGAGAACTTACCAATGCATATACCCCTCACCACTATATTCATGGCATCCCACTCCACCGACCTAGCAGAGGCCGTGTCGCTATTGTCTACAAAATAATGCTCAATGCCCTGCCTAACAGTGTCACTGAACGCCTGGTCCTCCAGTGTATCAGGCCGCAGTTTCCATGTGGGTACGGCTGATCTCACTCGCTGCCATTGAATAGACACCAGCAAAGGATTATGGTCCGAAAGGGTCCTGGTCAGATATTCCGTGTGCATTGCCATGGCAGCTATCTGCCCTCCGCAGAGTATAGAATCTATTCGCACATGTAAAGCGTGTAGTGCTGAGAAGAAGGAATAATCTCTAAGGGTCGGGTGTTGCTCCCTCCACACATCAGTAAGGCCCCACCTCTCCTGCCAGTCCCTCCGGTGTCTAGCTAGTCCGCGCACCGGTGAGTCAGTGAGTGGTGGGTGCGATCTATCAAGTGAAACATCCGTAATGGAATTAAAATCACCTCCCAGAATTATAGGACCAGCCAGATAGTGGGCCAGGGAGACAGTCAAACCTTCAAAAAAGCGCGCCTGGTCCGTGTTAGGGGCATACACACTGCACAAAACCACATCCCGGCCGTATAGCCTCCCTTCCACCGCTACAAATCTACCTCCAGGATCCACTACATGGCACGTGACTTGAAAAGGGACTCCCGCTCTCACCCAAATCAGTGCACCTCTGGCAAATGCTGAATAAGTTGTACCAAAAACCTGGCCCCGCCACCTCCTCTGCAATGCACTACACTCCTGCTTGGTAAGGTGGGTTTCCTGCAACAGCGCTATTTGAATGCCACGCCTCACCAGATATGCATGCACTTTACCGCGCCTGGACATGGTTCGAAGTCCGCGGACGTTCCAAGTGAGACATTTCAAATTAGGTAATGTCCCCATTGCAGCCGTCCCTCAGGAGTCCCCACTGCAGTACATTCCTGCCCACATCAATGCAGCATGAACCAAAACTGAAAATTCCCCTAAAAACTCCCATTACCCTCCCCCCCAGAACAGGACCCAATAACACAATATCAGCCCCCTTCCAAACTAACCATACCGCACACATGAATCTATTCTGTAGTCGCCACTACAGACAGCCTTAAGGGCAATTGGAGGGTGGGCCAGGGCCAACAGGGGTCGGGCTGTGTCCCCACCCCGCGTCCAAGATCCCCGTCAATAGCCCCCCCAATACCTGCAGATCCATGGGCCACCGGGGGCCAGCATCATCACCATTACGTTATAACAGTAGTACACCTCCCGCAGGATTAGTCATTAAATAGTCCATCCGCCATCTGAGGTGTGACCGATGGCCCTCCAGCACCGTCCGCATCCAAAAGGTCCGCCTCAGATTTTCCTTCGTCCCCTTCAGTGTCCGAGCCCACAGATTGTCCGTCACGCTGCGAGCCCGTTATGACTGCTGTCGCCACCAGCGCTCCCTATCTGTCCGCTGCCATTTGGCCATCCCGCATCAACGTCTTAAGTCTGTTGCGCTTGCGGATGCGTTGCGACTTGCGCACATGTACAGGCTTTTGCCGTTCTCGGCCCCCTCCACCTCTGCGGTCCGTACCAGCTCGGTATGATTCAAGCCAGGTCCATGCCTCATCCGGCGTCTGGAAGAAGTGAGTCGTCCCATCCATGATCACCCTCAACCTGGCTGGGAAGAGCAGCGAATACTGAATTCCTTCATCCCTCAGCTCCTTCTTTACAGCTAGATACGACGCCCTGTGTTTTTGAACCTCCTGAGTGTAGTCCGGAAATATCGTGACCGCACTCTTGTCTACCTGGAAAGGCCCTGCCGATCGTGCTCGCTGTATTAATAGGTCTCTGTCCTTAAAGTGTAGGACCTTGATCACTACTGGTCGGGGCGGGCGGCCCGGTTGAGGCGGCCGGGCTGGGACCCTGTGTGCCCTCTCCAAGGAGAAAAAGGGGGACAAGCCTTCCAGTGCCACCACTGTCCTGAACCAATTCTCCATGTAGGCAATCGCGTCATCCCCTTCAGAATTTTCAGGTAGGCCCACGACCCGTACGTTATTTCTTCGGTTGCGACTTTCGGAATCCTCCGCCCTCCGTTCCAACGTCGCCAGTCGCTCCAGAATATCGGTCAGCTTGTGTTCCGCCGTCACCACCGCGGGCTTGAGTTCCTGAAGCAGCTGCTAATTGTCTTTCACTCTGTCAGCCAGCTTTGAGTGGTCTGCCCTTAGGAGGCCCAGACCTGTAGCGACCTGCGCTATGTCCTGATGAAGGGACTCCTTGGTCGCCGTGATGGCATCCAGTATACCGTCCAGCCGCCGGTTTAGTCTCTGCTCCTGCGTCGTTCCCTCTTGGTCACTGTGGTCATCGCGGGCAGAGGCCAATCCCGTCGCCAGGTCCTGCCCCTGTTTCATTGCCATCCCTCGGCTAGTCGTGGCCCCCTCGTCCCTCGGGCACTCAGCCCCTGCCACGTGCCCCTGCAGCGCAGCTAGCACTGCCGAAAATTTGTCGCCCCAGGGGAGTCAGCAGTCCATAGACGGTGTGTCTCCGGTGTGCAGTAACCTCAACTATTAGAAATCCATAGCCGATCAGGGCCCGAGCTATCGGTGTGCCGGAAGCCACAATGCCAGTTCCATAAGTCGGGGCCCAGGCCGCGGCGTCTGTTGCCGTTCAGGCGGCTGCGCAGCACGGCATCCGAAACCCACTGTGCAGGAGCTGCTCCCTTCCTTTCCTTTTGCGATCCTCCACCACCCGGGAGCGTCGCGCCGGAGAGCCACTTCACAGCTCCATCTTCAGCCCTCTCACCGGGCGATCGCACGTTGCATGGCAAAGCTCCACTGCTCCGCCTGCAGTCACAATCGCCCCCGTGTGCTTGGGGCCCAATATATAGCCGCCACTCGATCGCATCCCTTGCGATGGTAACGCTTCCGCCCAGTGCTGCTCCCCGACCGGGCTCCCCCAGTAGCACGCACCACGGCTTGCGGTCAGTAAACGGGGTCAGCCCGCCGCGACCGCCATCTTAGACCACAAATGTCGCAGCCGGTGTTCTGATCCTGATCGTCCGCGGGGGATGCCCATCCACTCCGTCTCTCGTTGGCATCGACCTCCGCCTGCTTCCCAGAGCGTTTTGCAGCCGCTCTTCACAGCCTGCCCTCTCCTTCGGCACTCTGCTTCCGTCGGCCGATCCTCTTCCGGTCGGGGACGCTGCCATCTTGCATATGAGCCGCGGCCCCGGCAACCACGAGAACCGCCTTCAGCACGCCGTCTGGTATTCCGTATAGTCGGGAAGGAGCTCCTCGGTAGCCCCCGGGTCCCCGGTCAAAGCGCCCGTACTAAAAACGGCGCCTAGGTAGGGTTTGTCAGGAGAAATTATGGGATCGGACGCGGAGCTGTAGGCTCACGCCGCCATCCCCATCGGCGTCCAAGCCACGCCCAGCAAGTTTCCTAGGATTAGTCAATTTGCTATCAATAAGGTGCTGGTGTAGCTCTGGAAAACAATTAGCAGACAAGTGCTCCCTAGCAATCAAATCACAGAGCGCTTGAAAATTATCAATATTGCTACTCCTCACCCAACCATCCATAGCTGTGCAAAAGAAAGACACATATTCTACCCAAGTGGTTCCCTCCAGTTTCTTACAATTCCTGAACCTCGGTCTATAGAGCTCTGGAGTTAACCTATACCTTGTCATCAGTGCTTCCTTCATGTAGGCATAAGACATTCTATGAGTACTGGGCAAGTCTAACAAAGTACCCCTACCTTCAGTTAAAAAGCGGCCCCAAAACCCCGCTCCCCAATCCTTCTCAGGGACCCGGTGGGCCAACATTGCTATCTCATAGGCTGCAAACCACTGCCCAATATCTTCATTTTTGGGAAAATCTTTGATGACATCCTTGGGAATATGTACTCCGCCTTCTGAAGGCACAGATGGTGCGCTGCCACCAACGGAACTGATCTCTACGCTCTTGGCCTTGATCTCTAACTCCCTCAACATTCTCTCATGCTCCATTCTCATCCTCTCCCTTTCCAAGGACAACCTATTATTCTCCGTTTCCCTCTGACTCTCCATTTTAAGCTTAGCCAACTCCAGCTTCAGTGCACTATTTCTCTCCCTGTCTTTCAGTTGTCTGGGTCTGGGGGACAGGTCTTTGGAAGAGATGCTGCTATCAGGTGGGGACGGCACCCCTCCCCTGGCTGGAAATTCTGGCCCATCAATTAGCCCATATGTATCCCAAAAAGGCTCCACCGCAAGATATGGGGCATTTCTGGCTTCTACCCAGGCCCTCAGCGCCTTTTGGTAGTCTTTCTTTATAGAAATTCCTGGTGTAGCAACTTGCAATTTCCTGCAGATACTTGAGCTGTTTCATAGTGTAGGTTTCCAACCTCTCTTCATCACAATCAAGATCTATAGATGCAACAGATGCTGGTTTACTCATGGCAATAAAAATTGGAGTTTTCAGGAAAAACTAACAGTCCCAGAAAAAAGGATTCTAAAAAAATAGTATGCGGTCGGGTTTGGTCTGCACTCACTAGTAGTGTACACCAATCACTGTATAAGAAACACAAATGCAAGGTCCAAATCCTCACCGCTGACCACCAATGTTAGATCTGGGGGTCTCTAGTTGGCAATGGTATTCACCTTTGTCCAACTAGGGACCCTTACTTCTAAGTCAGGATAAGGGGATTACACTCCTTGATAACCCCTGCTCACCCCCTTGGTAGCTTGGCACGAGCAGACAGGTTTATCTCAGAGTCAGTGTGTTAAGCATTTATGAATATACACAGTAATACAGTGAAAACACTACAGATGGACACAACACAGGTTTTATAAAAATATGTATTTTTTTTATATAGACTTAAACACAAGACCACAAACGACAAAAATCCACAATACTACACTTAAGATTACTTAAAAGATGATTAAAGTTGCTTAGTTCAAGTTCTTGGTAAATGCGACAAAGTTTTCAACAAAGTACCTGGATGCGTAACGCAAAGTAAACAAAAGGCTTGCAAAAGGGGAGATGCATCGGTTTCGTGATCCGGGGGAACGGTTGCGTCCAGCCTCAATGCTCACGCAGAGTAGGGGACTCGTCGTGAGCCTTACCGGAGCGGAGGTGATGCGTAGATTCTCGGCCTGCGGGCCCGTTGCGGTGCGCAAGATGGCGCCTTGATGCGATGTGATGATCCGGTTGCAATGCCATATGCAAAACAATATCATCCCCGTATAGGGACATACGCTCTTCCCACTTATCGGTCAGCGCCAGGCCCCAGAACGACCTGTCCCCCTCCGGATCCAGTGCGCCAGCGGCTCTAGGGCCAGGGTGAACAGGAAGGGGGTAAAAGAGGACAACCCTGTCTGGTTCCCCCCCGCAGGGGAAAAGTCCGAGACACCGCCCCATTAAATCTCACCCTCGCCATCGGCTGCTCGTTCAGCAATCGTACCCAGCTGCAGAATATCGGTCCAAGGCCGAGTCGTTGGAGTACCATAAATAAGTACGGCCATTCAATACTGTCAAAGGTCATTGAGGCGTCCAGCTCCATGAATGCTGTTTGAGTGTTAACTATGTCTTCTGTCATATATAGGACCTTAAACAAGCGACGTAAGTTAGGACGAGTACTCCTGCACGGCATAAACACTGAGGGGTCCATGTGTACTATATCTGGCAGAACTGAGAGCAGCCGCGTCGCCAGTGCGTTGGCTAAGACCTTGGCTTCCACATTAACTAGCGAGATGGGCTGGTAAGAGGAGCATTGATCAGCCGGCTTCCCTGCTTTGTGGATTACAACTATCGTGGCCTCTCTTCGATCCGGCAGCAGCGTCCCCACTTTTCATCCCTCTAAATACATCTGGAGGAGGGGGTTGATGATAATATTTCGCATGCCGCTTGTAAATGTCCACTGGGAGCCCATTCGGTCCATGCGCCTTCCCAGACTGAAGAGCGTTGAGGGCTTCACCAATCTCCATCCTAGTGAATTCAGCCTTTAGCTGGTTTCTTTACTCCTGGGACAGTGTGGGCAGAGCGAAGTCCTGCAGAAACTCCGCGCAGTCTTGTTCCGACCTGGTGCATACCTGGGTGTAGACCCTTTCAAAGTACAATGCAAATGCTTCCGCTGCATCTGTGCCACTGGGGGCCAATGACCCCTCACTATCCCGTATCTCGGCCACCCTGGAGCGCTCCCTGTTCCGGTGTTCAAGCCATGCCAGTAGCTTCAGGCTTTTATCACCCACATCATATATCCGATGTTGCGTGTGGCCTTCCGCCATTAGTAAGCCTACTAGCAGCAGTTGATTTACAAGCCCTGGGCACACATGATGCACTATACTAGGGGCTGACAGATAAATCAAATAACCCAATTAAGGAATTAATTTTTGGCCTTTATCATCTCGGATTCTTTCTCCATACAAAGCAGTTGTTCACATGGTACACTGTACTAGGGGCTGATAGATAAATCAAATAACCCAATTAAGGAATTCATTTTTGGCCTTCATCATCTCGGATACTTTCTCCATACAAAGCAGTTGCTCACTTCTGGTAGTTGCATTGTCTTTCGCGTCAGACACTTGATGATCTAGTTGATCTATGTGATTGTCTTGTTTGTTCTGATACTTTTTCATATGGTCAAGTCTATTAGTGAGAGTGTCGATCTTTGAATCTAATGTAGTGAGACTGAGCTTCATGTCAATTAGGAAGTCACATAGGTCCTGATGTTGCACCGCCTGTACTGAATGTCATGGCAACAAAGGTTCAGAGGGAGTGTCATCGCAGTTGATCTCATTAAGCTCTTGCTGTGAAGCACAACTTTACTTAGTGCAAACAATGGTAACAGTTGGAAAGAGCGCACAGCAAATAATGGTCAAAGTTCTGTGGTCGTTCGTCAGATGGTGCTCAGGAAGAGCGGAGATGGTTACCACACCTCCAACAGTAAACCACTTGCGGTTTAATCAATATACAAATATTTTCCGAGCACTCAAGAATAAAGTTCAGTCTTGGATGTGTAGTTTTCTTCCAAATTTATTTTCCAAAGTAATTCAATCCAATTCGTTAATAGATTCAAGGCAGCCAACACGTGTTTCGTCTAGTCAAAATTAGACACTTGACTTCTTCAGGGCTGCAACCCAAACAGTAAAGTAAATAACACTTCTCAACAAATCACATAAATTGTGAAGAAATATCCCAAAAGTTAGTTCCATTGCATGTCTGGAGCTCAAAATAACACCCGGTGGCACATCACCGATTTCGTACCCAAGTCACCACAAAAGCCTAAAATAGACCTCTTGTGTATAAGTACCAAACGTCCCAGTTTGAAGTAATTAAATTCGATTGTATGCTGATATGTCAATCAACATTTGCAAAGTATTAAGATATGGTTCAGGGCAACACCACTACACCAACTTCATTACCACAATCAATAAACCAAAAGTATCAAAAAGTGACTAATTGCTCACCAATAAATCTTCCTGATAGTATCCCAATCAGTATGATTCACGATTATCTAAATAGGTAAAGTAAACACCATCCCACTATTATTATATGGCCTGTGATTGACCTCTCAGTCACTCTATACACTGTTCATGTTAGACACGAGCCCTCACCTTATTCTGGCTCCGTGAGTAAAATCTAATTGTCCCTTCTATTATCGATGAGTCTCAAGTAGAGATGGAGGCGGGTGACGACCTGCAGTGAAAGTAGATGTACAACTCATAACGGTACTATACCGTAGGTCTTCTCAAATTCACGTCATTCTATGTAAATATACACGTTCAGTGTTACTAATTTTCTCCTAATGGAGTCACGTAAAGGTATTTTGACAAACGTAAAGAAAAGAAAATATTACTTCAGTAGTTCGAAATCTTGTATTCAATGCTATCAACATGTCCATGTAAAATCAATACTGAGATCAGTAAGACACGTCTCGTGACTCCACCTTAAATCTCTATCATAACACGGAACTGTATAGGCAACGTCTTGGAACTGCGATGGGTTCCAGATTCGCTCCGTCCTTTGCGAACCTCTTCATGGGGTGGTTCGAGGCGGAGTGAATCTGTGGACCCGAAGGAAAGGACTGGGTGCAATATATACATTATTGGGGCAGATACATTGACGATTGCCTACTTATATGGACAGGAACTGTAGAAGAATTGAAAGGTTTTTTTGATTATCTTAACGATAACAACTTGAATCTCCAGTTCACCACACACTATGACAGTAAGTGTATAACATTTTTGGATATTGAACTTTATGTTGAAGGAGACACGGTGTTGAGCAGAATGTATAGGAAACCTACAAGTTGCAATGCAATTTTGCATGCCGGGAGTTGCCACCCCAGCAGCCAGATTAACTCAATACCGTACGGAGAGATGCTGAGGGCGCGACGTAACTGTGCTAAGGATTCTGAATTTGAGGAGACCCTCAGAGATATGTCAAGTAGGTTCCATAACCGAGGTTACCGTTCCGATATAATAGAGTCAGCAGCATCTAGGGCCAAGAAGATTAAACGCAAGAAGATTTTGATGAGACAAAATAAGCATGAAACAAAGGGGGCTAGAGAGGATAAGATCAGACTGATTACAAACTATAGACTAGGAAGTTCAAAACTTTTTAACATCTTAAAGAAACATTGGCATCTTCTCCTTATGGATCAAGACCTGAGACCCTATCTTACAGACAGACCTAGCTTAACTTTTAGGAAAGGTCTGACCTTGGGTAACATGGTAAGCCCAAGTCACCCGAAGAAACCAGACAAGTCAGATTGGTTGTCCAAATTTAAGGGATTTTACAAATGTGGAAGGTGCAGCTCGTGCAGATGAGCTATACCGAAAGTACAACAATTTAACTATAACAAATCAGGCGATAACACCATTAATATGTTTATTAATTGTGACACCACGCATGTGGTATATGTGATTGTTTGCTTATGTAGCAAAATTTATGTTGGGAGTACAGTGAGAAGACATAGGGACAGAATGGTTGAACACTATAGAGCTCTTAAAACTGGAGATACTCTATATCCCATTGCGTCCCATATGGTTCAGAATTCTGATACAAGGGAACAACATCACTTCTCTTACCATGGGATAGATCATATCAGACCAGATCCCAGAGGGGGGAACAGAATGTTGACTCTGAGGAGGAGAGAGGTATTATGGTTGATTAAACTGAGAGCTGTAGAATGTGGACTGAATATCGACCATGAATATGAATTTTTCTTAGGTGACGAACGACAAACATTTTGGGTATGACTGTATTTATAATTCAGCCTATTAACATCGTTGCTGTTACCATATTGGATTTGCAATTATTCCTCTCATCTGAATGTAGATATGAATACTAGATTAATTTTTTCGAGCTGTCATGGAATTTGCTGGTGTTAATGATAGTTATGACTCTATGATATATTTATGTAAACAGAATTGAAATGTTGTTGGAAGTTATATTAATTTTGGAATCCCTGACCCAAAACTCCTTCGTATCCTGCTTTTCTTGCTAATTTATAAAATATATTTTTTTTAGGTGTGGTATTATGGGTAACACTAGGACACCAACAGATGTTGCCAATTCGTCTAAAAAAACTGACTTGAAGTCGTAAGCAGAATTCTTACACTACTTATAAATCTCCTAGATAATTTGGGTTACTTATTTCCCATTTTTTAGGCGATTCGATGATGTTTGCGTACTAAAATAGTAGAGGGATAATACACATATTGCACGTATATATGGAATTACTGATCCAAAATGGTGCCCGTATTCCGCAATCTCAGTTTTGTTCGTCAGCGAGCATACTGAATAGATAGATATTTACCTTTAGAATAGTGAACGTTAACAGGATTCGATTTATACTTCTAATATGACTATATGCATGATTACGGTTAATTCTACACTCCAATATGGCGCCGAGTAAGATCAGTATAAATTGCCATTTAAATATGACGACGATGATGAACCCCATCCACTTTCACATCACCGCCACGGACACAAGGTAAGCGTGAGGCAGAATAGAACCTCGCGGATAAATAGTTGTTAAAATAACTGCACGTTTTTATTTATGTGTTGATATAACTCTTTGTTTTCAGATCTCGTACTCGGGATATCTGTTGTATGATTTTGGAGAGACGGGACGACCAATAAGAGACGAACGTATGAGGTGAGGGACAAGGCAGTTCCGGGTTATGATAGAGATTTAAGGTGGAGTCACGAGACGTGTCTTACTGATCTCAGTATTGATTTTACATGGACATGTTGATAGCATTGAATACAAGATTTCGAACTACTGAAGTAATATTTTCTTTTCTTTACGTTTGTCAAAATACCTTTACGTGACTCCATTAGGAGAAAATTAGTAACACTGAACGTGTATATTTACATAGAATGACGTGAATTTGAGAAGACCAACGGTATAGTACCGTTATGAGTTATACATTTACTTTCACTGCAGGTCGTCACCCGCCTCCATCTCTACTTGAGACTCATCGATAATAGAAGGGACAATTAGATTTTACTCACAGAGCCAGACTAAGGTGAGGGGTCGTGTCTAACATGAACAGTGTATAGAGTGACTGAGAGGTCAATCACAGGCCATATATTAATAGTGGGATGGTGTTTACTTTACCTATTTAGGTAATCGTGAATCATACTGATTGAGATACTATCAGGAAGATTTATTGGTGAGCAATTAGTCACTTTTTGATACTTTTGGTTTATTGATTGTGGTAATGAAGTTGGTGTAGTGGTGTTGCCCTGAACCATATCTTAATACTTTGCAAATGTTGATTGACATATCAGCATACAACTGAATTTAATTACTTCAAACTGGGACGTTTGGTACTTATACACAAGGTCTATTTTAGGCTTTTGTGGTGACTTGGGTACGAAATCGGTGATGTGCCACCGGGTGTTATTTTGAGCTCCAGACATGCAATGGAACTAACTTTGGGGATATTACTTCACAATTTATGTGATTTGTTGAGAAGTGTTATTTACTCTACTGTTTGGGTTGCAGCCCTGAAGAAGTCAAGTGTCTAATTTTGACTAGACGAAACACGTGTTGGCTGCCTTGAATCTATTAACGGATTGGATTGAATTACTTTGGAAAATAAATTTGGAAGAAAACTACACATCCAAGACTGAACTTTATTCTTGAGTGCTCGGAAGATATTTGTATATTGATTAACTTTACTTAGTGATAATGCTTGCCAATCTTTGCCATGATCCAAGAAGAGCTCATGCAGCGCCACACACACAACCTGCTGTTTCTCTTTCAAGGGTTGCCCCGAGATCACCAGCACACCTGCCTTTGGGGTGCCACAATACACCCCAAAGGCAGCAGAGAGCATGAGCAAGCCCATTGACACGTCAGGCAGAGCAGGTTCCTGTTAAGCGAAGGCACGGCTAGTGGGTTCGGGTCGTGCAAAAAGCACATCAGCCAAACCCTTGTGCCATCATGTCAGCCAAGGCCTTGATACCAGCAGCACTGCCTTGTAGAGCCAACAGCAAGCCAGGCTGCTCTGTCCCAATCATGGGAAATAGAACTGTCATGTTTGGTTATTAGTAGAGCTTTATACCTAGCGGCAGGTCTCAGTAAGGAAAGGGTAATCACAGCAGTTCCTCCAGTAAATAGCCCCCTGTCGCAATCAGTCCAGCAAGAGGAAGCCTCCTAGGGAGGAAGCTTACTGCAGGTCCTCCCCAGCAGTCCACTATTCGTTGCAGTCAAGCGTTATGTGGTGCCCCAAACTCAGTGCTACCCTCTGGTCTCGGATGATGCAGCGGCAAGCCAGCGGCTCCCGAACCGCGGTCATGAGGGTGAGGCCCACAACACGAGGCAGGCTGCCGACATGCAGTCTTGCTCCCCCCTCACCTTCAATCAGTGCAAGTGGAATATGCTCCCAAAGGTGCACTTTTTGGCACCAGGGTTACAAGTTACCCCAACACCAAATCCCACCCACCAGTCAGCGCAGGCAGAGCACCATGCAACCTAGGCATGACCGGCTCCAGCGCTGCCCACCTCACCGCAGATAAAAGCATGTCCAAGCCAAAGACTGACACAGAGCTCCTCTCTGGGACAGGATAAATGAAGCGAGTGGCAGACCCTCAGCCAAGGGTGACTATCTTGCAACACCGCTCTCTGGTGCCCTGAACTAGTAATCGTGCTTATTTTAAATTGAATATTAAGTGCTCGTTTTCCAAAAAGGAATCCTGGATTTTAATATTACTTATCTTTTAAATAGCGGAACAGGTATTTTGCCCGTTACCCAGCTGTGGGCTCACTTCAGTAAGTAAGCACTGTGAGGAGGGATTCTTGGAGTTTGACTAACGAAGATTACTGGTAACTAGGCATAAAACAAAGACGTGAAATCTCTTGCTCAATTCTTGGTTATCTCCAGAATCGAATACTGTAACTCTATTTTGACCAGTCTCTCAAAGACCCACCTCTCTCCTCTGAACTACTTTCTACATTAAGTGGCACGCTCATCTATGGGCCAAAAAAGAAACCAAAGTATCTCATCAATTCTATGTAGACTTCACTTTCCCCTCATAGAAGCCAGGGCTATTTAGAAGACTGTCTGTCTCAACCACAATGCCTTGCTTAAATCCACTTCTCGCTACCTAGCAAACAGATTGGAGCTTTGGTGAGGCACCAGACCATTGCAAAATGCACAAGATATGTTGTCAGAGCCACTGACCCAAACAAAGGAACAACCCATGGAACAATTTTTCTCAAGTAGGGCGACTAAAACCTCCATACCCCCGAAAATACACACCACCACCAATTACCGATCTTCTCCTACAAAGACATTTTGGTAACGTGTTTCCTTAGCCAACCCTCCCGCCCCAAAATAATGTACCCTCCCTAAGACAGACAATAACTGCACTGCTCCTGTCTCACCTAACCTTGCTTCCCTAGCCTACCTACTCTCACAATCTGTAAGTCAGTGCCTTTGTGACAATTTAAAAAGCAAATATCCCTAGGTTTCAACCCGCTAGTTTGTGCCTTTGTGATGGTATCTAGCAACACTTTGTAACTTTGTATTTCTTGCAATGAAACCTGTTCATTGTAAAGCTAACACCTTTGGGTAATGTCCTTGTTATAGAAAAATGCAAAACTAACTAAATAAAAAAATGTTTGTTACTGAAAAATCAACAATGGTTTCAAACCCCATCCTTCACAAGAAGTAAGCCATTGCCATAAATGACTTAGAATAATCATAGAAATGACATCATTCACATGATTTATATGTGCACCAGTGAAAAGGCCGTCCATTTTTTATTTGGTTTACAAATTGTATACAGCAAATAATGGTTAACACGTTTTATGGTTAAATAGTCGTAACAAATCAGGTATCTAGTTTATCGAGCAAAACACTTAGCTGTGAATGTCAGAAGCAGACCAAAAAACAGTAATGGCTTAGCCAAAGTGTCTGTGACATACCGACTAGAACTACCAACCAACAGTATGTTTATATTTCACAGTTAGTAACATTCTGTGCAAACTGAATTTTTAGGTATTTAGCCAATATTAAGGCCCAAAAAGTAAAAGAAACGACCCGGCGTCTGTGGTCCGCCGATAAAATAATTACTACATATGTTTGTTTGGGGTGACTGGGTGACAAAACTCCAAAGAAACGGTAAACAGACACCCCGTTGGCTCAAAAAGCTGTTACTTCACAGCCAAAACAGTAAATAGAAAAGTCCAGGAAAAAATAATCTTCAGACCAGGAGCTCAAAATGCCCGTCATTAAAAAAAAGCACCCCTTCGAAAAGCTGCATCCAAACGCTCTTCAACTCTGCCAATCATGGCCTCAATGTGGTCCAGGCGTTTCTCCAGCCTGGACATCCAGGCACGAACAGTGATATCTTTACGGGCATAACAGTTTGCCTGGCGGCTGCGAGCTTGGGTGGCTGGAGCCTTAGCGAGGGCTGGCTGTTTTTTCCCAGTGAGGTGCTGTTTTCTTTTGCCCTTTGCCAGATCTTGTAATGAAGTCAGCACCTTGGCGATCATCCGCGCACGCTTCTTTCTAAGCTGCTGCTCCTCTGGTTGGGATGTTGTTGCGACCGTGATGCTCACAAAAGGACCAACATCCTGGTTTCTGTCTGAGAAGAGAAATAAACACCTTTCGTAGTACCCAACAGTAAATACTTGGACAAGTTATTCAACTCCCCAGTCTCCCCTCCTAACATTCTTGTTGACCAATTCATATTCTGTTCTGTGCTCTGTCAACTAACTGCCTAACCACCCCCGATGGGTGTTGCTCCCCTAGGAGTAATTCCTGGACTTCTCCTCTTGTCTACTTACATACCTTTCCTAGGTCACATCATGTCCTGACCCTTCTACCATTTGTTGAAAACAACTCATCTGTTTTTCCACATCAGATTCGTCTGGCCTTCTTAGCTCACCATCTAATTACCCCTTATACTTATTCCAAAGGCTTTTTCTACATTACAGCCTTACTTCTGGTTCAGAACTTCCTCAATATATTATCTATCACCTTCACGATAACCTTCAGAAATTTCCTTAAAACAGTTGTATATCAAAACAAGGTGAAAAATATTGACCTATACATATATCGATCACAGAATATCATCTTTTAACATATCAACTTAACATAAGTATGTCTAAATGTACAATTTTACCTACACATCTACTTACTTTGACAAAAGGTTTCTAGTAAATAATAAGGAATTGTTATATTTTGGTAAAACATCCTTAAATTATAGACTAATGGAACCATACAAGAAGTCAAAGCACACAGCTTGTACCACATACACTGCCTGTAAAGGAATCAGGAATAATAATTATTGTCTGGGGCACTTGTACAAGGGGCTGATATGACCATAGTGTAATAAAATTAGTATACAATTGATGCCGTAATTCAAGTGCCATGTCATGGGGGGGATTGAGTTCAGAGAGTTACATGGCTATGTGAAGCGCTGAATAGGCAATCCAGTAGCAGGCTTCCACGTTCAGTTAGATCTTACTAGACTTTAAATATTGAAATGTTCTACTTAGAAAAACTAAACAGTATGTCCATGCAATCAAAAGTACTCTTGACACAGCAGTAACAACAATACTAAGGAGCATGCTTGACAAAAATTAGAAGTTAATGAGATCCAAACCAAACCTATGGCCCCACTCTGTACTGGTGGCAAGCTAACTCTGAAAATGGCACCCAGTGGCAGGTGAATGAGTGCCTTCACAAAGGGATGCAGTATAGAGTGCCTACAGATCTGCAAGTTTAGTAGGCCATATGATGGTAGCTGAAGACTGTAAGACAGGGTGGGGGTGACAAGTCCAGATCCCACGGCACAGAGGTGGCTGAAGATTCACAAGTGAGCCCTGCAACTAAGGAGTGTTCCAGGGGTAGAGGACCCCACAATTTGGGCACAGTACATTACAAGATATAAACACGACTTTCCCAGGACAACAATAGTCAAAAGGACCAACCCTTACAAGTTAACAATGACACTAATCGGTGCTTTTGATTAATAATGGAGATCTCCTGAACAAGAAATATATATGGATAGAAGTGTGTCAATGAAATACCTGGGGCAGTATTATGAATACAGCGTACTTTCCCTATTTGCGCCTGGCACACCTTTTAGAGGATGCGCTGGGTGCAAACCAGGACAGTGTGCCATCTTACAAACAATGTGCTGCCCAGAGGGCAGATGCGAACTCACACTGCCCTCAGGGTGCCCGCAGGGCAGGGCATTCAAGTGAAATACTGAGCAGCTATTTAAAAGATTATCCGTGTTTAGCAGTGCAGGCGGCAACCCACCGGCATTTTCAAGAGGGTAACTGCACCTGCCTGCAGGAGGGTGTCTGCGGACGTCCATGGGACCCCTTTTCCCCTCCTGAGGGATGCCTTTATGAGGCGCACTGAAAGCGTGCCAATTTGTTTGGGCACACTTTCAGTGCACCTATTACAGGCATGTTTGCCTCTGTGCCCGCGTCCATAATACAAATCTAAGGCTCAGAGGCAAACTGATTCCTTCATTTGCATGAGACCAGGCCTCCATGCAAATTAGGGACCACCTTCTTATTATAGCCCGGTGCAACATGTACTCTAGCGCTATCTGTTTTACAGAAGGGGACGCACAAGCATCTGCAGCCCCCTCTGCCCTGGGGGCAAAATGTATAACACGGTCAATATGTCAAAGTAAAGTTATGTCTAACTTTGGTTAGAACACCTCCACATCTGTTTTAAAAGACAAGAAATTTACTTTAAAAAAACCCACAGTCAAAGTGCAGTAATGGTTACAAATTAAAACAAAAACTTACATTCACAAGAGTGGGGTAAAAAAGAAAAACAATTTGCTAATAACTCGCATAGTTTTATGGATATCTTGAAAACTTGATGGTACGTTTAGCTTAGTGTTGATATATTGACTTTCACGCAAATGAGTCAAGGGCGCAGATAAAAAGGGTGCAAAAAGTGTTTCTCCACTAATAGAATTTGGACTAGTTAATGCATGTGCATGAAATTTCGCACACTGTTTGCAAGTAAGCCAAGTACAAGGATCTCAGGCTTCTAAGAGATCCAGCAAATGGGAAGTGGGGTGGACTTAAAGAGGGGAGGTACACAAAATAATGCACAGTGGAGGTTTGCCAGAGGATCTGACCTATAATTATACCTTGTGGCATTTGCACTGTGGGTATACAACCCCTCCTCCCCCCCCCCCCCCCCCCTGTGCACGACATTAAGCTGTGTGCAGTGAGGGTAGGCTCAGAGCCTGGAATCAGTCAAGTCCAGTAGACAGCCAGATGTAGGCAGTTAACACTTGTTTCACAGGAGAGGTCTTAGCCAGGCCACAAAACACAACCTACTGCTGGGCTTAGCCTCTTTGTTTTTTGTATACATACACACACACACATACATACACACACACACATACATACATACATACATACACATATATATATATATATATATATATATATTCCACAACACGTTTCTCATATATATACATATATATATATATATATCCTAATGGCGGTCGCCAGTAGGTAGTTATAGTTAAGACCTAGTTTCCATAGGAAAAGCATTTTTTCACTTTGGAGTTGTTTGACCAATCTTCATAAAATTTTCCAAAGTGTCAAGGTAGAGTCTGGTTGACATGGAAAGTTTGGGGGTGATCTGTGCAGTGGGGACCAAGAGTTTGGGGCACAAAATAAGGATGCATTTGTAATGTTTGTCAAAGGAACCTTTAACCACAGCTATAGCTCGAACCGCTGAACGGACTTACACCAAATTTGGCAGGGAGGTAGATGTTAGTTCAAGGAAGTGCCTTCTTGTTATTTGGTGTAAATCTGTTCAGTAATTGTTGAGAAATTTAAGCCGAAAATTAAAGTAATGTCTCTGGCCATGGATATTTCGCAAATGTACGCGCCAACAGGAATGCTCGGATTGGCTGGATGGAACCTGAACAGAAAGTTGCGGCTGCCATTTTATTGCTTGGAAACAGTTCTCGGAGCTGAAAATTTCTGAAAAAGCTAACATAAGCTGTCAGAGTAGAGGTACTCTAGCCCCATGTTTAAGGAATGGGGGTGTTAGTGACAAGTTATGTGTCCAAATTTATTTTAATCGCGTGTGCTATTCGCAACAATGCCGCGACCACTAGCGCAGCTCCCGTGTATCATTTACTATCAACGTAGTCAAGAATATTGGTGGATATATAATAAATACATTAGTGAATCATTAATACGCATTGGTATAGAGATATTGAGATTTTGATAAATGTTTTTATAGAGGTATTTATATAGCGAGTTATCTACTGTGATGGTTAGAATTAATTATATAGTTATAATTTTCGAATGTGGTGGTGGCTATTGAATTCCAGCTTTTGCTTTCCTCTTTTGCAACTTAACTGCAGGGATCGCGATGACCAACATTATCGCAATCTCCAGCCTCACAGCGAAAACAGAAATTTGGTTTTAGAGATGGTTGTTCTAGAAATACACCAGAAAAACATGAGTTTGAAGTGTACAGTAATAAACCCCTAGTGTGTTAAATAGTGTAATGTATGTGCATATGGTCTTCACTTTATGGAAAAGGCACGATAGGCGCGGTTAACTGACGTTGCGATGCCCCGAATAACCGCAAAAACGGAAAATAGGTTTGAAAGGTTTCTAAAGAAAATTAGTACAAAAATTTGTTTAAACATGCTTTGAAGGAAGTATGTATATATTATTATGTGTAGGGCAATGTTCAGAATGGATTTTTTTAAACATATTTTTGGATGCGTTGGTGGTCATTGAATGTCTGCTTTTGTTTACCATTTTCGTGATGTGTCCGTGGGGATTGCGAGGTTGTCGCAAAGATCCGCAAAAACGTAAGGAAAATAGAAAACCTTTAGAAAAAAACTTCACAATATTTCTGGTACTAGGGTGACCCTGACAAGAGCTGTTGCGCTGGCTGTGTGTATAGGGTTACTATACATAAGTACATATGTTTTAGGTTACCTAGAAAAGCACTGTTGCCTTCGTCTGTAAAGTGCACTCCATCATTTCTATACATTCCATGCAAGTCAAAATGTAGATTGTTGTTATAGATACAGCCCCAAGCGATGGTCTCGGAGTATTGCAGAAACAGTTTCATTAACATGTTTCCTGGCTTTGTCAACCTGTGGACAGAATTGATTTGACCACTTCCATTTCTGTCTTTGGCATATATTAAGAGTACGCCAAGACAGTGTGAGGGGAAAAGCGACATCGTTTCTGCAAAGGTTTCTTTCATTAGGATTTCCAGCCCTACCACAGCCAATGTGCCTAGGTCATTGCCAACACAGTGTACAATTATGAAATGAGGAGCTTGAGAATCCACAATGGATATAGCTAAAGCCAGCAACTGATGAAACTTTAACCCTCTCTGGCCAAACCAGGTAATGTGCACATTTGGCAAACCCAAGTCACTGTCAATAGCCTCTTTAGCCCAATATTTATAGCTGTGGCCCATAATGCAGCATTTTGAAGTGAAGGAGCAATAGTAGTTAGGAGAAGGCTGGAGCAGAATGAGGTAGTTTTCCAAATAAAAAACAGCTACAATTGAGTGGTTTTGTTTTTAAAATAAATATTACATTGGATGAGGTCAGCATGAAAGTGAATGAATACAATAAGGTAGTGTGTTGGATGCCTTTGGGAAAACGTATTTTTATTGGCTGTTGTTTAAAAAAAAAATTAATACAGACATGGATATCACACCTGCTGTTATCTCATTAGGAAGTAGCATGTTCCTTTAGAATGTGCTGAGGACTTGTGACCTGCAGGTTCCATTGGGTTGTTGGGTGCACTGAGCCAAGAGTGCATTGGGAAGGAATGGTGTTAAAGAGACAGAACATTTATTTTTAAAGTTGAGGAGTGATGACAACTTAAGAAATGGCAAGCTTTCATTTCCAATTCAGGACTATGTAATAAACTGTT
Organism: Lissotriton helveticus; assembly: GCF_964261635.1. Lineage (NCBI taxonomy): Eukaryota > Metazoa > Chordata > Amphibia > Caudata > Salamandridae > Lissotriton > Lissotriton helveticus. The sequence goes on along the minus strand of NC_136057.1, from coordinate 849,044,583 downwards.
GCGTAGTAGGTTGCCATTTTATGGTTCCTTTGTAGGAGAGTGGTGTACCATTCTTGTACTTCGTTTTTATAAATCCTAACAGTGTCAAAACTATCCACAAACAGTCAAAACCACAATATAATCTACAAACAATATTCAACGGTATGTACATAACGTTTTAATCCTGTATAAAAATTACATTACAAATGTACTCATTCATTCACTCAGGCACTACGCATGCACTCATCCAATCACCAAGACACTACCGATGCACTCATTCTATCACTCAGTGTCGCGATCCTGAGTCAAAGAGGGGATCTGGGGTTGTCTGCTCACTCCTCCCCTTGTAACGCAGGCACATTGAGGCCCAGGGAGAACAGGGCGCCACAGAACGGAGCGCATGTAGCAAAGAACTTCAAAGCCCAGAATGCCAAGGAACAGTGACCCGCGCATCACAGCAGAAGCAGCCTGCTCATTCGCCGGCGATAAAGCTTCACCCTTGCCTCCAAACGGGTCTTGAGAAACTTCCTGGTTATCCCAGTGAACTCAGTGGATGGTGTTCCCTGCAGGAGTTTGAGCGCTGGTCTCTTCCGGAGCGGCTGAGCACATCCTTTGCCATTTTTCGCGACCTATTCTGTGTCTGGATCCCTCGAGGTTCCCAAAGTGAATCGCGGACACCGGTGATTCGTTTATCTGATTATTCAAGGGCGCAGGAGCCCTTTCAGGTATTTAGGTTTCTCGCTGGGTTGCAGTTGCGATTCCCGCTCCTCCCGCATTTCCGATATTGTTTTCACTACACCTTCTCCCAGATTCAGAGGAGACTGATTGCTTATGCTTTCTTAGGGTTCCGTGTTGAATGTGACTTAACAGCAATTACGGCTACCGAAAGGAGTGCAGCTAGACCTTCACTGTGACTCTTCCCACGCGCCTGCATTTCCCTGATACCGTCGACATGAAGACAATGTGACTACAACAAGCCTCTCATTTCTTCTGGAGACATTCAAGTCGAATGTTTCTTATTCTGCTTACCGCTGGTCACCCTGTACTATCCTCAGTGTCCTGGGATTCTTTATTCTTCTGAGACATTGCGGTCTGCTATAGTAAGAAAGAGCTGTTTTGGACATATATATTAAGGGAGTAAACTGTATGACTAGTGTTACCATCCTTCCCCCCTTGTGGTATGTCGATTTAGATTCTGTATGAATTTCCTGATTCATGCTCTGATATGGGTACAATTCGCATTGTCCATATATAGGCATAGAAATCAAGCCCTTATTTAGGCATAGCCCATGCTGCCCAAATACAGGCATGGCTACTTCCATCCGTTCATCAACATCACAACAATTTCTTGGAAAACCAGACTCTTAAGACGTTAGGGACTTCCCCTTGCTTGAATATTGATTTCTCCAAGAACTCAGTTATTATGCTTGAACGTCTATTCCTTAGGGGTTCATTCATCACGTTCATATGCCAGATTTGACGTCAAAGCTGGCATTCCTAAACACCTTCAAGGTATAAATATACCTTCACTTGCTATAGCAAAGCACGGTGTGGTTCGGTGCAGTTCGACTACCTACTTGCATGACGCAGCTCGCTACAGCAAGTGCCGAAGGAAGCCAACTCTCCAGCTAATGCACAGATCAGAAGCTGTCATGCTCTGCCGAGAAATCCATCTCCAGTGTTTCTGACTCCCCTTGCAGGGTGTTGGGAAATCGAGTCTGTGAAATCGATACTAACCTCTCTCATTCTAAGGTATGGAGCTGACTAGAACCTAGAGAAACCTTTGGCAATTCTAGGCAAAAACTAAACCTATGCTAAAGACAAACACCTACTTCTTCCCTCGTACTAGACCTAGGTTATGTACACTGGGTTAGGCGTATTTTAGAAGCACCAGTTGAGTATTTTAGCTTGTGTTATTTATGTATGTATTTTTACATGTCATAGCAATAAACAATGCTATTACAGTATTTTATATTACTGTTTACGCTGTACGCATTATACTTTGCATTCTGTCTAACGCTTGTAGCAGTTCACCTCTCTTGCATGAGAAAGAAGACAGTTCAATAAACCCCTTTTTATTCAAAACGCTTGTCTCTTTATTTCTATGCAACTCTGTAGAAACAAAGCATGCACGATTAACTGAGTAAAATAGTTATCTATTTTTTCCACAACTCTGAAGATACGGTTTTATTCTTGGGGAAACAAAGTTGTCATGTTTATGCGGTTGTCAGAAACTAATCCCTTCTTGTGTATTCGAGAAAGTTTCTAGTGACCTCTGAGCTAGTTGGCACTCACAATTAAGTTTCGGATACTCGATGGAGACACACTGACCTCAGTCCCATGTCAAATCTATAGTGTATATTATTCCAATGCGCAGAGCCTATTGGGAATATAGGAACTACACTACACCCTTACATGTATGTCCTTGTTGTTTCTTCCCTATACAGCTCTCCCATGAGGGGTCTTAACTAAATGCTGGACGGCTCTTCCTACCAGATGCCATCCAGACGCTAAATCAAAACCGCAGTGTATTGTTTTCTCCACTTCCTTTTTTCCCCAGGGTGCTCCCTTACGCAGAGGTGTTTGTGTTCCTCTTGGTGGGGTAGTTCCCAGGCGAGGAAGGGGGCTTTCTTCAAGTCATCATCCCTGCTGGCCGACATTTGAGGTTAGTGGCCTTCCAGATCTTATGCTACTGACGGCCTGACACTCAGGCACAACCCAAGCAGCCATCTATTCAGTCAGGCACTACCCATGCATTCATGCAATCAACCAGGTGCTACTCTTGCATTCATCCCGTCACCCAGTCACTACTTTTGCACTCATCCAATCACTCAGGCACTGTCCAGGCACTCACTCAATCACCCAGGCACTATCTATGCACTCATTCAATCACCCAGGCGCTACCCTTGCACTCATCCATTGACTCACAAACTACCCATGCACTGATCCATTCACCCCGGCACTAACCATGCACACATTCAATCACCCAGGCACTATCCTTTCACTCATCCATTCACCCAGGTACTACGCATGCACTCATCCATTCAATGAAGTCCTACCCTGCACTCATCCTATCACCCAGGCGCTACTCTTTCATCCCGTCAGCCAGGCACTACTTTTGCACTCATCCAATCACGTAGGCACTATCCATGCACTCACACAATCACCCAGCCACTATACATGCATTCATCCAATCAGCCAGGCTATCCCCTTGCACTCCTCCATTGAATGAGGTGCTACCCTGAAACTCAACTTTGAGAAATCATAAGTCCTGACCCTTGGCTCTACCCCCTCTGCATGAGACGACTCCTGGTGGCCCCCCACTGTCGGAAACCTCCCCAGCCCGACAAACCACACCCAAAACCTCGGAATCATATTAGACCCGTTGCTCACAATGAACCGCCAGATCAACGCTGTATCTTTGACCTGCTTCAACTCCCTCCGCATGCTTCGAAAGACGTTCAGATGGATGTCATTCAAATCGAGAAAAACTGTCACGCACGCTCTCATCAGTAACTACGCTCTCTACATCAGAATCAACAAGAAACTCCTTCACAGACTACAGACGGTCCGGAACACTGCAGCCAGACTAATCCGCTGCATCACCTTCTGCAGCCACATCACCAAACACCTCTGCGATCTTCACTGGCTCCCAGTTGAAAGAAGAATAACCTTCAAACTCCTCACCCCCGCATTCAAGGCCCTTCACATCACTGGACCATAATACCTGAACACCCGCATCTTTTCATGCACCTAAAAGACATCTCTGATCAGCCGTCCTCTCTCTGGCCACCGTTCCACGCATCTACAAGGCCAGAACGAGAGAAAAAACCTTCTCCAACCTCACAGCCAAGGCTGAAACGACCTCCCCAACCCTTCCGGCAAACACCCACACTACACCAGTTCAGAAAGGGCTTCAAGACCCGGCTCTTCGGATGACCCCAGCACTCAACAAGGCCACCCCTATTACCACCAGCGCCTTGATACTCTGCGCTTTAACAACCCTGATTGATTGCATCATGCACTCATCCCATCACATCACCCAGGTGCTACTCTTGCACACATCCGACCAACCAGGCGCTATCCGTGCACCCATCTAATCACCCAGGTACTAAACATGCACTCATGCAATCACCCAGACACTACACATGTACTCATCCAATCACACAGGCACTATCCATGCACTCATTCATTCACTTAAATACTGCTCTTGCACTCATCCCTCATCCATGCACTCAGACACTACCCTTTCAGTCTTCCAATCATTCAGGCACTGCCCAGGCAGTTATAAATTCATTCAGCGTATTTTTTTTAAACCATGAAAGGCGGTTCTAAAAAGAACCATTTTTGTTTGTTTTTAGATTTAATTTTTTGGGGTGTTTTCTTTCCAAAGAAATGGTAAACATGAAATAAACTAAAAAAGGCAGCTGAAACAAGCTGCACAAACTAAGATTTGAAAAAATATGTAACCTTTGTGCCGTTTTGCTGCATCTCTCATAGATGCAATGGACTGCTCTCCTGCAGTGACTATGGTGGTACAGTCCATGCAATACATTGCCATACGATGGAATTCTGGAACCAGGGCCTATATGATGGCTCCCAACTTCAGATGTGACTTTTTGCCCTGGTACAGGTGCTGCAGATGAAAATGCTGATGGTCTTGCAGCTTCTTGGTCTTTCTTTGCCCTTTTTAAAGCATTATGTTGGTACGTTTTAAGATGGTATAACATTTAAGTTGTACCACAGGAGTACTTCTTCTTTGACCTCTTGATAATGTTTTCTTGCAAAGAGCAATTTAAAAGCATCTTAGACACTCCAGATGGAATAGTGAAAAATGTCCAAGCTATATTGCTCTGCAGCTGGGTCTCTTCATCATCATCTTCTTCTACCTCCTCAATATCCTTTTCTGCCTCCTGTTGGAGCTGGTTCTCCCCTGCACCTCCTGCTGACAGTTTCTCTTAAAAAATGAAAAAGCAGCCAACTTCTACAATGAGTACTTCCCCTGCACACACACTTGCTCAGAATGATTCCACAAGAAATGGAACATTCAAGAAAAAGATATGGGTTGGGACTTCCTATTAATAGAGTTGAAAACTGTTTTATCCAATCAAATCACCTTTTCAGGTCACATCACCTTCGCAACTACGCACGTAGTGGCGAACCCCGGATATGGAATATAAAAGTAGGTTTGAATAATGTAAATATAAACGCTTAACTTTAAAGGTGTGGTATATGAGCATATACTGTCACACTTACAAATATGTGTATATACATTTTTAAACTTTTCAAAAACACGCTATCATCGCAATTATAAATATGTTTGCAAAGACCGGTGTTACCGCACATTTTGAAAAATAGATTTTAACATGAGTTTTAAGCTAAATAATTAAGACAACATAAGTTTAAACAATATATTTTTTTCCAAACAAAATCCCAGCAGTGGCATAAGTAAAAAAAGAAAATCTACAAAGCATGGAAAAGGTGCAGTACCACAGGCTGTTTACGGGGTGTCCCTGTGGAGTTGTAAAGCTACCTCTATTAGCCACACAAAACTGCGTATACCTTTCCATTTGTTTTTATTAGAAGTGACGAACAAGTTACTTACCTTTGGTAACACATTATCTGGTAGAGACTCCATCTAGCTGCAGATTCCTTACATTTGAATTTCCCAGGAGTCAGCTGGATCCGGAAACTTAGGCGGAGCAATACCCCTTGCGTCGGGTGGCTCCATTAGGCTCTGCGTGACGTCGTTGGCGGTGATGTTGCGGTGCCTACATAGGTGCCACCCAGGCACGCGGAGGTCAATACTTTTTGGTTTTTCCACGACAGAAGCACTGAGCCACAAAGTGACTGATGAAAACGTGTGCAAAACTAGTGCCCTGAAAGGCATGAGTGGGGCTGTAAGGAATCTGCAGCTAGTTAGAGTCTCTACCAGATAATGCGTTACTGAAGGTCACTAACTTGTTAATCTGATAGAGACTTCTAGCTGCAGATTCCTTACCTTTGAATCAGATACCCGAGCCATATCATCCCAGCGGTGGGTTGTGGACTCATGAGCTAGACTAAAAAGTCTTGCAGGACTGAGAGGGCAAAGTGCCCCTCCCTGCACACTTGGCCATCAAAGCAATAATGTTTTGCGAACGTGTGCAGTGATGCCCACGTCGCTGCCTGACAGATGTCTTGAACTGGGACACCCCGTGCCAAGGCCGTAGTTGCAGCCTTTCCCCTGGAGGACTGGGCACCTACTCCCTCAGGGATACCAAAGGGGATGATGGACGGAGCGTTTGAGCAAATCAAACACTCACCCCCAGTCAACTGATCTGGGTTTAATCCATCACCATTCTTTAGCTCACTCCACCCTCAGTTTAGATATGGCCATATGCAAATCAGTCTGACCCTGTGCCTCATGAGAACAGTCCAGCCCGAACTGCCAAGCCATGTCTTCCCTGGACCAAACATCCTGGGACCGGTTTCGGATTCATAGTCCTCATCAGCTAGGCTTTCTTGAATCCAATGGTAGAGTGAGCAAGGGACCCACATCTGGGCATACCCTGCCAACTTAGGGCGAACAAAGCGATACCAAAGGGGATGATGGACGGAGCGTTTGAGCAAATCAAACACTTACCCATAGTCAACTGATCTGGGTTTAATCCATCACCATTCTTTAGCTCACTCCACCACCCCAGTTCAGACATGGCAATATGCAAATCAGTCTTGTGATTGTGCCTCATGGGAACAGTCCAGCCCGAACTGCCACGCTATGTCTTCCCTGGACCTGCTCAAACACTCCGTCCATCATCCCCATTGGTATTGCTTAATCCCTCAGGTCGCTGCTTCTTCTCCAATGCATAACTGATTTTAATGCAGAGAACGACCCAGCGAGAGATGGTTCTTTTCTGCACTGCTGCCTTTCCCATCTTTGCTCCTACATACCCCCCAAAAAATTGGTCATCCACCTGGAACTCTTTTGTGCAGTCAAGGTAGAACGACAACGCTCTTTTTGAGTCCAGTCGGTGGAGACGCTCCTCATCCTTAGAGGGATGTGGGGAGCAAAGAAGGTGGGCAAAGTAATGGACTAATCCAGATGGATTGAGGTCAAAACCTTTGGTAAAAAGGATGCCCTTGTGCGAAGCACAACCTTGTCCAGAAAGGAGATAAGATAAGGGGGCGAGCTGAATAACGCCTGCAATTCACACACCCTCCGGGCCGATGTAATCACCACTAAGAAGGCTGTTTTGGTGGTCAATTGTGCAAAGGCTCGAAAGGAGCGCCCATCAGATAAGTGAGGACCAAATTAAGGTTCCATTGTGGCATAACAAAGGGTGTAGATGGAAATAAATGAACCAACCCTTTCAGAATTCTTTGTACAATAGGAGAACCTTCCCCTGCTGCGATGACAGAAGATCCTCTTGAAGGGGCAGTCTGATTGGAGGATCGACACTCATGCTCAGAGGCTCTGGATACTACTCTCCTTGCCCAGTCCGGCACCACAAGGATGACTTGGGCTCGGGCTCTCCTGATCGTCTTCGGAACCCTGGGCAGGAGTGGAATGGGTGGAAAAGCGTACAACAGGACTGAGCTCCACTTACAACTAAATGCATCACCGAGCGATAGCCGCCTTGCAAACTCCAGCGTGCAGTACAGCTGACATTGCGTGTTCTCTTCAGAGGCGAACAAATCTAACCAAGGTTCTTCCCACTGTTGAAAGAGACCTTGCGCCACCTCCGACTGGAGACGTCATTTATGATCCTGAAGGTATCAACGGCGGAGATTGTCCGCCCTGGCGTTCAGAGAACCTGCCAGATGTTGAACCACCAGGGTTATGGCTTGCTGTTCAAGCCATGTCCAGAAACGCAGGGCCTCTTGACAAAGGGTCTACGACCCCACCCTGCCTTGCTTGTTGCAGTACTACATGGTGGTTTTGTCCGTGAACACCTGCACCAACTTCCCCTTGACAGAGGGAAGGAATGCTTTCAATGCCAACTGAATCGCTCAGAGCTCCAACACCTTTATATGGACCTCTGTCTCCGCCGGAGACCAGTGACCCCTGATCGCTGACTCGCCCATGTGGCCGCCCCATCCCAGATGAGACGCATCCGTCAAAACTGTGAAATCTGGTTGGAGAAGGGAGCGAGGTCTGCGTTTGACCCATTTGCGGTTCGTTAACCACCACTGCAGATCCTTCGCACTTCCTTCCGAGATCTGAACCACGTTGGTGAGATTTTCCAGATGCTGTGCCCATTAGAACTTCAAGTCCCACTGCAGAGCCCGCATACGCCACCTGGCGTGTCTTACCAATAGGATGCAGGAGGCCATGAGACCCAACAGCCACAGAGTCAACCTCACCGAAATCCAGGATAGAGACTGAAACATCGGAATCATTACCTGAATATCCTGGACTTGCTACTCAGGAGGATAAGCCCAAAAATGCACTGCTTCTCAGACGCTACCTTTCATTGGAGCTGTTCTGGACAGAGTCAGGTGTCCCTTTGGCACGTTTATAGAGAATCCAAGTGAATGCAGAAGGTCCGCCATAGTCCGAAGGTGAAAGATGACTGCCTGGGGCGAGGAAGCCTTCAACAGCCAGTCGTCTAGGTAAGGGAAGACTGAAATCCCTAACCTGCGCAGGTAAGCTGCAACTACCACCATCACCTTGGTGAAAACCCGAGGGTCACTGGTTAAGACCGAAGGGGAGCATGGTAAACTGAAAGTGCTCGTGGCCTACCTTGAACCGCAGGTAACGCCTACGGCCTGGCAGGATGGGAATGTGAAAATATGCATCCTGCAGGTCCAACGCCACCATCCAGTCTCCTTGGTCTAGGGCAGACAAGAAATGAAATAAAATGAATTCGTACTTGTATAGCGCACTTATACCCTGAGGTGTCTTGGCGCTGTACGCATACCGCTGTGGAACCCCTCCTGGCTTTTCCCTGTGAAATGCCCACTCCTGGGCACCCTCAAGGTGAAGCAGGCATCCCAGCGCTGTTGGGGCCGTTGTGGAGATTAAGCAAGCTATTGCCCAAAGTTGCAGAGAGGGACCCATGATTAGATTAGGCACCGAGGCGAGAATTATCAGGTCAGAGGAAATTGAGCCCAAGACCTGCCGAGGCGGGAATTGAACCCTGGTCCCGGGCCAGACCTCTGCATCAGGGTCTGCCGCTCTAACCATTGAGCCACACTTCTCCACAACGTGAGCCAATGTGAGTATTTTGAATTTCTACTTTTTGAGGAAGAGATTGATTGTCCAAAGATCTAAAATGGGCTGAAGCCCCTTGTTCTTCTTCGGAATCAGAAAGCAGCAGGAATTAAAGCCACTGCCCACTGGGACCCTTTCTATAGCTCCTTTGGCCGAAAGAGCTCTAACTTCCTCTTGGAGCAGCTTCAAATGATCGTCTGCTAGCCGTTCCTGAGTTGCCGTAATGGAGGAGGAAAAGAAAGGAAAGGAAGAGGATAGCCCTCCTGGACAATCTGCGAAACCCACTTGTCCGTTGTTATAGATCTCCAGCGGGGGATATGATGACGAATTCTCCCACCAACTGGAGTAGTTTTGTCCCGCAGAACCAGCCTAGGAGTGCTTGGAGGCTGCGGATGTTGGGGGCAGTGTGGTAGATGACTTCTGGTCTCCATTTCGAGGACAGAATGTACCGCGTCCACGCACGGCTTGGGCAGTCTGTGAGGGACGGTGGCTGGGATTGGGCTGGCGCGTCTGGAAACCTCTTCCGTTGTCACAAAAGCAAAACAGGCCACGAGGAGTGGAGGAAAGCCCCAAGGATCTGACCGTAGATCGAGAGTCCTAGAACCTGACGAGGACCGAATCTGCCTTTTCACCAAAAAGGTGGGTTCCATCAAAGGGCATGTCCATCAATTTGGCCTGAACATCCCCCGAGAAGCCAGTTGTACGAAGCCAGGCATGGCGCCTCAAGGCCACCGTCGTTGAAATAGATCTGCCCAGCGAATTGGTCGTATCTAAACCTCACTGTATGGCGAATTTTGCTGCATCCCTTCCGTACTTGACAGCCTGAGAGAGCACAGCCTGGGCTTCCTCCAGGACCTCCAGCAGCACCTGCGCAACAATCTCTCAAACAAAGTGGGAGAAACGGCCCAATAAGCATGCAGTATTCACCAACCGCAATGCCAGACTGGAGGAAGAAAACATCTTCTCCCCAAGTCGAAGTCTTTTGGATTCCCTATCCGGAGGAGCGGAAGGGAATGTACTTAGGTATGAGGAGGCCTGCAGCACCAAACTTTCTGGAATGGGGTGTTGGCTGAGGAATTTTGGGTCGCCAAGAGCTGGTCAATGGCGGCATGCAATCGTCCTATTCACAGGAGCCCCTGTGCTAGGCTTGGACCATGTTCCTAGAAGGACGTCCGTAAGTGCCTCATTAAATGGCAATAGGGGTTCAGAGGTGGAAGCCCCAGGTTGAAGCACTTCAGGAGATGAGCCCCAACCGGCACTGAGGGCAACTCCAGTCCAAAGACCTCAGCTGCCCTCTTAACCCCCATGGCATAGGACGCCCCCTCCTCTGAAGCCACTGTTGGAGGAGAGTGCATGCCAGTGCTAGGGGAAGTATCCAGACCACTGGCTTCCCCAAGTTCCCCATACAAATCCATAGTCTCCTCAGAAACATCCTGGTTCTCTAATGGGTCCCCGGACTCCTCCCATTCCTCTCCTGAGCCCAGCATGTCCACAAAGTACTCAGGCGACAACATAGAACCCCTGGGTTCAATTGACGTCGGAATCTGGGTCGCTCGACGCCATTCCGTCTCTGTGTCGTCAGGGATGAGGATGGGGCTTGCACCACTGACGGGCATCGGCAACATCACAGACTTCGGTTTCGACGCCATGGTAGGTCGTGCAGCACGACCGGCGTGGACCTGGATTGGATCCCTGAGGCCAACGGCTCACCACCTGGATCATTCCGCTCAAATAGGCGGCACATGGCCTCGTGAAAATCTTTAATTTGAGCGGGAGTTGCTCCGGCTCCCGGAAAGGGAGGGAGGCGCGAAGTCGACTCAGGCTCTGCAGAACCTTGCCTAGAGCGTCTGTGCTCCTTATCTCTCTTGCCGATGGACGCCAGTTGAGGTGAAGCAGAAGTCCGCTTGGACGACTTCTTGTGCCTCTTCCCCGAGTGTTCAGACAACTTTGAATGGGAGGAAGAGGACTTTTGGCTCTGTAAGCGGTCCCGCGACTTCCTCTTCTTCGAACGGGACCGTGACCTCCTCGGAGTCTCACTTAACTGTGTCGAATGTCGTGCCGCGGGCAGCTTCATCACTCGCTCCCTCAAGGTCTTCGGGGCCATCGCCAGACAGTCTGAACACTACTTCGAATCGTGGTCACGTTCAACATACCATTGACATAAGCAGTGGGGATCAGTTACTGACATCATGCGGGAACAAGCCCCGCATGGTTTAAAACCTGTCTTCCTACCAGACATCCCTCGCACATGTAGTTGCTACTCAAAAAATGTCGACAAAAGTCGAGAAAAAAGCAGCAGAGGGGTAGCTCTTCACGGATCAGCGCTTAACTGGCACGGAAAGAAAGCAACTGACGTCTGTGCGCCTGGTTGGCGCCTATGTAGGCACCACGACATCATAACCGACACTACCGACGTCACGCTGAGCCGGATGGAGCCACCCGACGTCGCGTGCAAGGGGTATTGCTCAGCAAGAGTTTCTGGATCCAGCATGACGCCTGGGAAATTCAAAGGTAAGGAATATACAGCTAGAAATCTCACTTCCAATAAAAACAAATGAAAACAAATGCTCAGCTGCAATCTCTCTTTATAATTGCAATAAGGGTGCAGTAACTTATGTGGTTAACGGAGGTACTTTTACAACTCCACACAGACACATAGTAACCAACTGTGTTACTGCACTCTGTCCCTGCTTCATGGATTTTCTTTTAAGCCATACGCTACTGCTGGGATTTCTTTGACAAAAAATAAAATCTAACAAACATTATCATTTGCAACATAAATAACGCACTGAATTTTTCCATGAAATATAATATAAAACACTGAAATCTCCTTGAGAGAGATTCACATTATCCCAGATCTCGGAAGGTAGGTATGAGGAGGGAACAGATATAGTAAAGGCAACTGAGAGAACAATAAGTTGAATAGGGAGTAAACAGAGACATGATGTGAGGGTTCACTTCGTAACTTGTATGTCAGAGCTTTCAATCCTATTTCCAAAGCACAATATCTTTGAAAATCTGCTGCTGTTCTGCTCTTTCACGCAAAGAAGTGCAGCTACTTCACTGCACTGGGTTGAGTGAAACGTTACTAAATACGATCCAGAGAAAACATGGCTTGGCAGTTCGGGTTGGACTGTTCCCATGAGGCACAGAGTCAAGACTGATTTGCATATGGCTATATCTGAACTGGGTGGCAAAGTGAGCTAACGAATGATGATGGATTCAACCCAGATCTATGACTGGGGTGAGTGTTTGAAAAATGTCAGCACTCCGTCCTTCATCACCTTGTGTTCGCTTTGTTCTCCCTATGTTGGCAGGATATGCCCAGACATGGGTCCCTTGCTCACTTTGCCACTGGATTCAAGCTGGCCTGGCTGATGAGGGGTGTTACCCTGAAACCGGTACCAGGATGCTATTTTTCGTCCCAGGAAGACATGGATCGGCAGTTCAGGCAGGACTGTTCCCATGAGGCACAGGGTCAAGAATGATTTGCATATGGCTATGCCTGAACTGAGGTAGCGAAGTGAGCTAAAGAACGATGATGGATGCAACCCAGATCTGTGACTTGCAGGGAGTGTCTGAATAGTTTCAGAGATCCGACCTTCATCACCTTGTGTTGGCTAGAGAAATACAAACTCAGCATGTAAAACATAATGTAGTGGTTGGGGTTGTTTGTACTAAGAAGTATTTAACATTATCAACAACCCTATTTAGCAACATTAGAAAAATGAAGGATTAGTGAAAAATTGGTAAATGCATTAGGTTTCGACTAAGTTATTAAATAGTACTAAAGCAATAACGTGCAATACAAAGTCATGATATTACAATTGCAGTGTATACGAAGTCTCTGTATTGTTGGACATAAACATCCATACCTAGTATTACACATTGCCTTGTAAACTGTACACTGCACGCCAACAGTCTAGACAAGGTTCATGCAGGTTACTAATGCTATAGAGTTTTTAAATGAGTGTGCACACAGGCATTGAGCATTCTTCCACGAACTCACACCGGCCCTGAAACGCATGGACTCTGGTTGCACGTTCTGGGGATTATTAATCAAACTGTTGATGTTGGGTGAGCTAGAAATACAGAACTATTTAAACGTGACAATGAGTTTGCCCTCTGAAGCCTCTTTACTTCTGGAGGGAGGCGGTTCACTCAATACCAGTGTAAGTTAATTTTGGAGTCTGAGTCTACAGTTGCATTCACGTTTTTTTGTCCTTTTGATACATTCCACACAGAAACAAATCTAGACCGCTCACTGGCTTGGCAACGGCAGTTTGTGACAGACTCTTGAGTAATTGCCTTATTGCTAGTTTGTTATGTTCGTAATTTCCCATAGAGACTGGTTTTATGTATTGTCCACTGTGTACAGAGGTAATCATGTCAGCATATTATGAATAGTATAGAAGTCATCCATTCAGCTTAGATCAGGTGTCCACAGTACTTAATTGATGAATTTTGTTAGCAACGAATCCTTGGGAAGCTAATTTAACTGAAGAATTAAAAAGATTTGTGTGCACGGCAGTGAGTAGTGTGTGATTCTGGCAGAAAAAGCGGTATGTCTGTGTTTCATACTAAGAGATATGTATGAACTGCACTCATGATAGCAAGCTTTTAAGAGTCAAAAGTAAAAATTGTTTTTCAATTTGGAGTACTCACATACATACAGTGTACTTTGTTCCTTTTATGTGTTCTCACAATGAGTATGCTGTTTCTTTGCTTTCTAAAAATGGCCTGTTTGGAACACTGGAAAAGGTTGAGGCCAGATTAAATAGTCCATTGTCATAAAATGTGACAAAAGGCAGCCTTCCAACACGTTCTCTCACTTTAACTTCCCTTTTATAAAGTAAACTGCTACAAAAATCCACCCCAAAAAGCTGTGCTACTGTAATGTTTTCCGCAAAACAACTTGGAATTGTTGTTTGTTTAAAAAATGTTAATACTGCTGCCGACAATGAAAGTATCTACCAATACGGTCACAGTAGTAAAATCTGAAGTGCGGAAATTACTGTGGAAGTATTCATTTATAGGTCTCTCATGCGCTGGATAGGAGAGAGACCTTTAGCCATCGGCACAGCTTTGGGGGCAAAAACGGGCAAGCGTTGCATTGCTTGCAATGGCAACGCGTGAATGTCTGGCGATTCCCTTACGGGAGCGCGCGCGCCATATGGTCGCAATCATCGCGCCTTGCTGCACGCTCCCGCAAGGGAATCGCGCAGGCCCCCTCCCTCTCCGCTGCTGCCGCATGCTTGTTTAGCCTGGGTCCACCGACAGTGATCAGCTCTCCTTCCATTTTGGCGTGGTCGGCGGTAGACCTTAGGCCCAAGACCGTCGGAACAGTGAGGTGTAGCAACTGGTCTCCCAGCACTCCTCCGCATGTATCTCCCACCTGATGGCCGGCTTCTGCTGGCAGGCAGCCGGATGAGCCTTCAATCCTTGCCAAGTGTCACCGCTGTGCACGGAGTGCCCTAACGGGATTATAAAACGTGGGCCTGCCCTTCCGACGGCTCCCTCATGGCTCCGCCTGGGGGAAGCTCCGCTTTCGCCGGTCCTCCAGCTCTTAGTGTCTCGCACTGTTCAGAAGTCTACCCCTATGGGCGCTTCGGTGCGCAACACCACAATGTGCCCCCTCACCCTCTCTCGTGTCTGAGCGGTGCTTCCACTGGGCCAACACTTCAGTGCAGATTCTTTGCAGGCACACGCACTGCTCACCTTCTGCCTCCTAGCCAGCAGTCACGGGCCGTAGGTCCCTCCACAGGCAGGCCAGCAGGGGCAGCGCCTCCGGTCTTGTACCTCACAGCAACGGTATGCCCTCGATCATCGGGCACTGCTCATCATCCTTCGCTGCAGAAATCCGAGGCTTCGCTCTTCCCCGGAGTCTCTGCCGCTCAATTGGTTCGAGTAGCACAGAAGAAAACAAGTTACTTACCTGTAACTTCAGTTATCCAGTATTGGTATCTTTCATAGATTCACATGCCTGAATCATTCCCCGTCGCCGAGGCGGGAGTCCCACGGTACATAAAAAAGCAGTGCCAAAAGTAAATTATAGTAGTAGGCCCTAAATACAGGCCTGAGGCCTAGATTGCAGTAGCCTATCTACCTCATTATGCTGAAAAGACCCAGGTCTTTGTCACAACCAATCAGATCTCAGCACCCTCTAGAACACTCTCTGCAGAGCCAGTTCTCCTCAGATTTTCGTTAGCACAAGTGGTGAATAAGTATCCCAATCTAGAGAACTGACTCTCCGGGGAGGAGGGTGGGTGCATGTGAATCTATGAAAGATACCAATACTGGATAACTGAAGTTACAGGTAAGTAACTTGTTTTCTTATCCAGTACTGGGGTATCTTTCATAGATTCACATGCCTGAATCAGACTAGCAAGCAGTAAGCCAGGTAATAGTCGGTTGCGGATGGTGGGAGACTTTTACTGATACACTTCCAGTAATACCATCATCAACAACTTAACAAATGCTACACCATCTTATTGTCACTGACAAAGAGGACTATAAACCTTATGAATTTGTTAGAAAACATTAGAATGGACATGTTATATTAACATATTAGCAATCAAATTGAAATGACTTCATTTACAAATGAATATACATATAAACATCAAATATATGTTACCTGAAGTTTTCTTTAAAAAAACAGGAGTCGTAAGACGGCTTGACCAACTGCTGCATCTCGCTGGCTTGTCGATTGCAGGCAGTAATGTCTGGTGAATGTGTGGACATTCTTCCATGTCGCAGCACGGCAGATGTACTCGAGCATCACTCCTGCAAATAACGCTGTAGACCCTGCTACATCTCTCGTAGAATGTGCTTTGACATTCCTTGTCAATGGTCGGTGTGACTTGGTATGGCAGAATTGGATAGCAGAGGCTATCCATCTGGAAATTGTAGCCTTGGTGACAGCTGCTCCCAACGTAGTCTGGCCGTAAGCCACAAACAATTGATCAGATTTTCTGAAGCTCTTTGTTCTCTGTAAGTAGAACTTCAGACAACGTTTGATGTCCAGGGAATGCAGCGTTCTTTCTGCTGGTGTAGTAGGATTTGGAAAGAAGACTTTCAGTCTCACTGGTTTATTTAAATGGAATTGTGAGGGAACCTTGGGTATAAATGATGGGTTCGTTCGAAGGGTGACACAATCCTGCGAGAAATGTAGGAAGGGTTCTTTAATAGTAAACGCTTTTATCTCACTCACTCTCCTGGCTGATGTCAAAGCTAGGAGTAAGGCAACTTTCCATGTAAGGTATTTGGTCTCGGGTTTATGAATAGGTTCGAATGGGTGCTTCATAAGCTGTGAAAGAACCGTATTAAGTTCCCATTCCGGTGGGGGATGTCGAATCGGAGGATAAGCTCGGAAAAGTCCTCATGAACTGTTTAATTAGAGATGACGAGCATAGAGAAGGAATGTTAGACACCTTCCTGAATCTGGACAGAGCCGCTAGGTGAATCTTTATTGATGAAAAAGAAAGGCCAGAGCGAGCTAAGTGCAGCAGGTAAGGAAGAATGTCTTCTGCTGGAGCATTAACCAGGTGTACACTATTGGAGACACACCAGGAGCAAAACCTTTTCCATTTTAGCCGGTAAGTTTTCAATGTGCTTTGAGCTCGAGACTTCCTTAAGATATCCCTGCAATCCTGCGGAATCTGAAGGTATTGAAACTCTAAGAAGTCAGGAGCCATGCGTGCAATTTTAGAGATTGAGGATCTGGGTGAAGAATCTGTCCCTCGTTCCGTGACAGTAGTGTTGGAGACGGAAGAAGGCGAATTGGACGATCTTGGGATAACAACATGAGCTCCTGAAACCAATGCTGGCGTGGCCATCTTGGAGCAATCAGTATTAATCGGCAACTCTCGAACTTCATCTTGTAAATGTAAATGTAAATGTACAGGAATTTATATAGCGCAAATCACCAAGCGGTTTCTAAGCGCTTGCTTAGGGAACCCGTCCTGGTATTCCCCTGTGAGATAACAGGGTATCCGCAAGGTGAAAGCCAGGCATCCCGCCGCGAGGGGCCGTTGTGGAGATTAAGCAAGCTATTGCCCAGAGTCGCAGAGTGTGGACCCGTGAATCGAGTAGGCACCGGAGCGAGAATTGTCGAGTCCATGGACATTTTAGGACTCAAGACCCCGCCGAGCCGGGAATTGAACCCTGGTCCCAGGCTGACCTCTGCTTCCAGGTCTGCCTCCTCTAACCAGTGAGACACACTTCTCCACCGCAACAACTTTGGTATCAACGGGATCGGGGGAAAAGCGTAAGCATATATCCCTGACCATCGCATGGACAGGGCATTCCCCTTTGATCCCTGTTGAGGATACCTGCTGGCGTAAAATTGGCATGTTTTGTTCTGCTGTGTTGCGAACAAGTCAACATTGGTTTGCCTCAAGTCTGGAACACTTTGTGCAATTGAGTTTGGTCCAACTCCCACTTGTGGCAATCTGACAGGTATCTGCTGAGTTTGTCCGCCAGTGTATTGTGGAGGCCTTTGACATGCTCTGTCCTGAGAGTTATGTTGTGAAGTGTAACCCAGTCCCATAACTCTTGAGCTTCCTGCGACAGCGTCATAGATCTTGTTCCTCCCTGCTTGTTCTTATAGAACATGCTGGTGGTATTGTCGGTTCGGACCAACACCAAAGATCCCGCGATTCTGGGGAGAAATGCTTGCAAAGAAAGGAAGATGGCCCTCAACTCCAGACTGTTGATGTGACGCTGTCTGTATTCTTGCGTCCACCTGCCTTAGAATTGCAGATCTTGGAGATTACCTCCCCATCCCTCGATGGACGCATCCATTGTCAGTATGAAGTCTGGAGGCGTCTGTATGAATGAAAGTCCTTGCTTCAGATTGTGCAACTGTGACCACCACTGAATAGCGCTGACCATGCGCGGAGTGACTTTGATAATGTCCTCGAAGGAACCTGTTGCCTGTTTCCATTGATGATGCAGCTCTTCCTGCAGAGGTCGCATCTTGAGGCGCACCAAAGGGATGAGATTTATGGCTGATGAACACATTCCCAGGAGGGAAGCAAACAGTCGAACCGAAAGTGACCTTTTTGACACTTGGATTGCCAATTTCTGCAAACTGAGTTGTCTCTCATGCGATAAGAATGCCTTGCATTTTATTGTGTCCAGACGTGCTCCTAAGAAAGGCATTTGGATGTAGTTGGGATTTGCTTAAATTTAAAGTTAGACCCAGAGAAGCAAAGAGAGCACGACAGCTTGTCATGGCATCCTGAACACTGTTTATTGAAGGGCCCTTGAGAAACCAATCGTCCAAGTACGGGAACACTTGGATTCCCCAAGAGCGCAACATTGCTGCTACCAGGGCCAGACACTTTGTGAATATGCGTGGTGCCGATTTGAGGCCGAACGGTAGTACTTTGAACGGATAGTGGGCGCCAGCCACAGTGAATCGGAGATACTTTCGATGCTTGGGATGGATGGGGATGTGGAAGTATGCGTCCTCCATGTCTAAGGAGCCCAACAAATCTCCTTCGTTCAGACAATTTAGGATCTCTGAAAGAGTGACCATGCATAAACCCTGCTTCTTGAGCAATTTGTTGAGGCTGCGCAGGTCTAGAATTGGTCGCCATTCCCCCGATTTCTTTTTTATAAGGCCAAAACGGGAGTAGAACCCTGTTCCTCTCTGCTGAAGCGGGACCTTTTCTATGGCGTTCTTGAGGAGCATGGTTTGAACCTCCTTGAACAATAAGTGAAGACGAGGGGTCCCTTGGGAAGAACAGTTGGCGGGTTGGTAACAAATTCTAGGGTGTGTCCATGCTGTACTAGGTCTAACACCCACTGATCGGAGGTAATTTTCTGCCACTGTTGATGGAAAAAAGATATTTACGCACCCAAAGGAAGGGGAGGAGGTGCGGATGGCGCCCGGTTGAACTCACTTGTTCATGTGAATATCTCGACCTTGATTGTTGGAGCGTCTGCGGCCTCCTTGGCGAGAGAAACCAGCCGTATTTGATTGAAGGTAAGAAGAATTATAATCTTGACGGTAGTGGGATTGGCATTGCCTGCCCTGCTGATGGTAACTTCCTCTAGAAGAGTAGCAACGTCCGCACCTCTGAAAGAACCTCGTTTGAAATGCAGGGAACCTAATGACCTAGTGGAGTCAGTGTCCGTCTTGATTGCCTGGAGGGCCTTGTCAATGTGCTTGCCAAATAGAGACTCGCCGTCGTAGGCCATGTCTAAGATCTTTAACTGAACCTCTGGTCTGAAGGTGGTAGCTTTCAGCCAACCCTGATGCCTGAGGATGGCAGCTCCAGCCACTTGCCTGAAATTCGTGTTCTCGATATCCAGGGCGCAGTCGATAGTCTCTGAGGCTGCGCGTTCTCCCTCCATCAAAATCTTGCGAGCTTTTGCTCGGTTGTCTTCTGGGATCAAATCAATGAAAGCTGTCATATCCGACCACATTTGGCGATCATAGCGCCCTATGATCGCCAACAAATTTGCTGCCCTGATAGAGGCGGCAGCCATGGTCGAGAACTTCTTACCGATAAGGTCAAGGCAACGTCCCTCCTTATCCGGAGGAGTAGTGATGGGCATAGCTGGATTTTTTTACCTCTGCTGTGCAGCCTGAGAAATAACCGAGTCTGGTCTCGGGTGACCCACAAGGAAAGATTGACTGTCGAATGGAGCGCAATCCTTTTTATCAATCTGTGGTAGCACGGCTGGCACGGAAGCAGGATTCTTCATTATTTTGATGCCTTCTTTCCAGATGTAATCAATTATAGGAATTGCTCTAGAACTTTTTCTAGTGTCCTCCTTAAAATCATGTAGAAAACAATCAGATTGTTCTACTGTAACTGGAAGCTTGAACCTGCTCGAGGCTCTTTGAATGAGATTGTGAAATCCACCTATGTCCTCAGGTGGTGAGTCAGATGGCTGTGGAGTTGGTGGAGATGGCATGGGAATAACGTAAGAATCCCACTGATCTGAAGGAGGATTCTCAGGAAGTTCTCCTTCTTCTACATCTTTATCCGAGGACGTATCAGGCGTACGAGGAGGCGGAGCAGGCTGGTGTGTGTCCGTGACCGGAGACATGGGCGCTGGAGTTTGAGGCTGAGGTATAGGGTCTGGTCCTGCCGTAGAAGAAGGCAGTGAAATGACCTGCTGCGGTGGAAATCGCTGCCTGTAGTCAGCCAGCATGGCCTACAGGTCCTGAATGAGGGTAGGAGGCAGATGACTGGTATCTGTAGCTCGTGGATAATTTGCATGATGAGGAACCACAATGTCCTCCTGATAATAGTGCGCAATGTAATCCTCCTCATCGTCATCTTGACATTTTATAACTAAGTCAGAAGGATGGCGAGCTACTCCAAAGGCTCCTTCATTTTCGTCATCATCATAATCTCCTTCATCCTGAGTGTACGTGTCCAAGAGGTGAGAAGGCATAAGTGGCAAAATATATGAGTATTCCTGTCTCTGGAAAGATCTGAGCTGGAAACTCTTGGATGCAGGAGGCGTTGAAAATGTCTGCATCGCTGGTATAGATTTAGGTGAAGTTGTTGCCAGTGCTGTGGATGGTACTGCTTTCAATGGGCTCTTCTTTTTCGTTGTCGACGGCGTCGTCGACGGGGGCATCGGCGACGGACTAAACGTCGACGGAGGCATCGTTGACGGACTCGACGTCGACGGAGGCATCGCCGACAGACTCTTCGTCGACGGAGGGCTCGACGGAGGCATCGTCGTCGACGGGCTTAACTTCTTCATCGACGGAGCAGTCGTCGTTGACGGCATAGATGATGACTTCGTCGATGACGAAGATGCCGTAGACGAATGCTTCGCCAACGAGGTTCTCGTCGACGATGGCCTTTTTTGTCACGATGGAAATCCTAGTTGACAGGATTGGAGAGGTGATAGCAGTAGTAGACACAGTAGCCGTCGACGAAGGAGCTGAAGATGTTATTGTCGATATAGAGAAAGCTGAAGAGACAGAGCAGCTTTTACTCACGGTTTTGCGTTTCTTAAAGTCCTTGAGAGCAGAAGGTCCTGAAGAAGCTGAAGGAGATCTGTGAGAATGACCAGGAGTGGTGTGGGAGGTTTTCAATTGTTTTCTCCCCTCACTTGATGAACTCTCCTGAGAGCTTGCTCTCTTGCTTGATGTTGAAGCTCCATCATCATCATCAGCTTTAGAAGATTTGAGCCATAACAGGACTCTAGCCTTCCTATCCCTTAAGGTTTTAGAAGGAAAGGTTTGGCAAATCTTACAATTCTGTGCCTCATGAGTAGGATAGAGGCAATAGATACAGTCCTTATGCTGAACATTAACATGGACTCTCTTTTTGTCGCATGTCTTGCAAGGCCTGAACAAGGCCTTCTTGTATGACATCCTGAAGGAAAAACTGAGTAGGCACTCAGGGAGACTCCCTTCCACACGACGTGTGTTGAAAATCTGAGGAGAATTGGCTCTGCAGAGAGGGTTCTAGTTGGTGCTGAGAGCTTATTGGTTGTGACAAAGACTTGGGTCTTTTCAGCATAAAGAGGTAGATAGGCTACTGCAAACTAGGCCTCAGGCCTGTATTTAGGGCCTACTACTATAATTTACTTTTGGCACTGCTTTTTTATGTACCGCGGGACTCCCGCCTCGGCGACGGGGAATGATTCAGGCATGTGAATCTATGAAAGATACCCCAATACTGGATAATCACAGAGTAACTCCGACCTCAGATGTTTGTGCGACTTGGCAATGAGCACGTTGTATCCTCCAGGCACCCGCAGGGAAGCTGCAGGTGTTTCATGCCTGGGATGTTCACCTAATTAACGGATTTTTTGTGGATAGTCTGTCTGGCCGGCAGAGCCTCACACAGTGGCGACCATCTTGCGCATGGGCTCTCTAGCACACCTCTGCAGCACCTTGATTAGCAGTCCAGGCAGAGTCTTACTGGGGAGGAGGATGGGGCCCGAGTGGGACACACAAGGTGAGCAGGCAGGTAGACAGGGTTACTGGGATATAGGTCTGTGTGCCTGGAATGAAACTCTGAGGAGATATTGAAGGAGGAAATAAAACATCCTGCAGCAATGAAAGTATAAGTAAACATTTGCAGACAGCTTGATTTTACACAAAATGGCCCCTTGATAATTATTTATAGCGTCTGGGAACCACCTCCGGTTCAGCACTTCTGGTACAAGTGGGCAGGCGAAAACTCTTGGCTACTAGCTGCGTTCTCTAAGTTACCAATATTATGGGGAAATATCTCAGTAGGTTAATGTACCTGATGCCAAGAGCTGTGACAAACCTGTGGGTTATAGCAATTTTGGACAGACTAACCCTGGATTGGAATGCAAACGGTGTGCATTTGCTTCCCTAATTTAGGGTTTGAGCGCGATACTGGTCTATGTCTGCTGCTATCAGTCATTACACACAGGCTGTGAATCATTTTGAATTCCCTACCAGGTGTACTCTCTATCATGGTCCCTCACATCAGCATTCCATCTACTATTGCCTTGATACACATGATGTAAATGTTGAAGCTCAGTGGTGAGTGGTGGTCACAATCAGCATTGTAGTTCAACATAATATGTGCAGATGGGGGCCTTTATATCCATTACATGTGGGGTGAATATGAAATAGATACTCTGCATGGTAGCAAACACATTAATCTATGTATAACTATAGAAATCCATCGCCCGGAAGGTGCGGACCCTGGGGGTCTGCAACTGGCGCTGTACTCTTAGCCGTAAGAGGTGGGATGACCTCCAGCGCCTGGGCACGCCGGATTTCCAAAATCCAGCTGGGGCTGGTCCCCAAGAGCTGCAGGGGTGCACACCGGAGTTTGTCTGACCTATTGTTCTGCACACTGTCGGCGGTTTACCCAGACCTTCATCAGCAGTTGAGAGGCCAACAGCAACAAATTGGTGCTTCGCTTCGGCCTGAGAGTGATGTTTTGCATGGGCAAACAAACGTTTGTCACAGGCAGCTTTTTCGCATCAAGTTTGGAGCTGACTCATGTCTACACAACATGAGCTTTGTTGCACGTCAAGGTATGGTAGTTGGTGCCTGGTGTACATAAATGAGGAAAGATCATGTTGCCAGAAAGTAAGCAGGGTCCACTTGTACATGTCATACCACTGTGGCATATCCAATGGCAGCATGATGTCTCTACTTGTCTTACATTGTCTTATGATGTCATGTGTGTAAGTGGTCCTACATGAGCCTTGTCATCTTTGTGTCTGCAGTGTAGCTGCCCCACTTATGTCTCTTGTGATGATGTACCACATACTTGTAGCATGGCATTCACTGTATTCTGGGTGTAGTGACTGTATACAACTTCCCCTTGGTAGTTGGCAGTATGCAGTAGTAAGAGTTGGCTAACATCACTCATGCCATCATATTGGATTACTACATGCAGCCATGTGCACCTTTTCGTGTTGCACTGTCAGAAGTTTCCATGTGGCATACTTGAACTGAAGGTATAGATGAGTCACTATGTATGTATCTTTGTACTATGTATGTACTATGTATCTATGAACTATGTATGCCTCAGACTTTTCTTGTTGCCAATGTGTACATGGATGTATGAATGAATAATATTATGCATTTAGTATTTTTGGGGTAGGCAAACCTGTGGTATGTTGGGAAATGGGTAGATGACTCACACATACCCACTGACATAGATGGATGGCAACTTGCATGTAAACATGTTGATTAAATGACACATGTTTTAGAGGTTCCAGTTTTCTCTGCCATTACTTTACGTCTGCCAATGAAAAATGTTATATGCAGTGTGCTGGGAGGGGCATGTGCACCTGTGAATCATTAGACAGTGGATGGTGACATACATCTTGGATTGAAATGCTGACATGTTTGTGTGACGTGTGTCAGGGGTTAGTACTACATGGATTCATTATTTTCTTTTTTTTTTAACACACAAGTATTTAGCCATGCAACACTTGATGATGTTGCACCAAGGATATTGTGCTGGATAACTAAACACTTATAAGGTCCCAAAGGCGAGACCTATTGGCGATGCCAATGCTTTTATATATATTTGGGAGCATGACGTTTCCTTATTTTGGCAGAACTATTTTTTACTGAACCTAACCACCCAAAAAAGAAATCAAGCACAAAAGAAATCATGCAGCAGAGTAAAGAGAGTAAGTTTACAAAACCCAAATTCTGATATTTTGCGGCTATCAGGGGACTGATTGCTATTTTGTTTAAGACAGTTTATTTCTGCCTTCGCGCCAGAGACACTAAGCTACAGCAAATGTAGCTTGATATGTACATCAACTAATTTGGGAGGTTGCCAACTTGGTTCCAGTCGCTATGTGAAGGTTCGCAGCCGGTGATTGAGGGCAATTCATGGCAGGTTTACAGCAAAACCAACATCTGCAAGTGTGAGCAGGGATGCAGGTCTTTACAGCTAAGGTCTTTTTCTCTTTCATGCAGTGTAGGTATCGGCTTTCTAAACAGATGTGAAAGCATGACAATTGGTTTCCATGGTAAAGATAGCCAAAAGCCATAAAAAAGTACACATGTAAGTTTATAAGCGATCTGCAGCAAGTTGTTTTTAACCTGCTCAATAGTAAATTAGAGACAAGCAGTCCAGCGTGGAGGAAGAGGTGTAAATAGTTTGTAGGACACCAAAAAAAGAATCTAGTTTTAAAAAAGGCCTTCACATCATTTACCAAATTACAAGCTTGTATGGTGCGTTAAAGTTAACAAAAAAATGGCGTTGTAGCGCTCCTCATATACGTAAAAGATATTTTCTGACCTTTTGTTTGATCTGGTATCACAGCTAGTATGCTTGGTTATTTTGCCTTATAGAAACAGCAAGTTTGAAACCCAGCAAAAGGCTTCTTACAGCAGAAATAACGAAAAGAGACAAGGCAAAGAAACATACCACGCAAAAAATTGGCTCAACCTAAAAAATAACGTGGCTATGTGGCTCTAGATGAGACTGGTCGCTATTTAGTTTAAAAACGGTTGATAGAAGTGAAAGCAGCAGAGCCATGAAGGCGCTAGAAAAGCATAAGGGACAGAATGTACTCCTTTCCACATGGAGCAGAGTGTAGTTTGTTTAAAAGTATGTTAATGATTCAACCGACAGTAAGAACACTTCCCAAAACTGCTAAACAATTGCCCCCCCTCACACAACTAGTAATCATTGTAGCATTAAGGGAAAGGGGACCTTAAAGTACGGGTTTTCTTACTTTAAAACAGCAAATATAAAGTAATCAGGTACCAATGTACCCCAATTAGAAAGCTGTGCTACTGTAACGGTTCCTACAAACACGAAGCTCTTTTAAAATATGTTAATCTTTCTTCTTACAATGAAACAACTTTCCAAAACAGCTGAATTGTTTAACCGCATGCGTGCGGGCGGAATTCCGCTCGTACGTGGAGTTTTGCGAAACCGCATTTTACGTGACAAGCTGGGCTCGTCATCAGCGTAGCAGGAGGCTACCTCATGACGAGCCCAGCTCGTCATCAGCGTGGAAGGGGTTAAAGATAGAGCATGGTACTATAATGTATTTGTTGGTTAATGCATCCTCCCCAGTGTTGTTCTCTGCCTTGCTGCTCAGCCAATGGTGATGTCATTGGAATGTTCAGAGTGTTTGTGCTTGAGGAAGAATCAGTTGAAGTGGATGGACTGAGCAACAAGGATGCTGCTCCTGCTGGGGCATAATATGGATCTTACCATCTTCCTGTAACCTGTAACTGAAGAAGTAACCTGATAAATAAATCCATAACCTTTATCTACAAGACCTGTCTACGTACAATCCTTCATTTTTAACACATGGCTTCCGTGAAGAGTGAGAATTCCTTTCTACAGAAACAAAAAACAAAGAATTGAAATCACAAGGAACAAACAAATACCAAAAGAATTGAAATCACACGGATAAAAATCAAGCAGGCGCTATGTAAAAAAATTAAATAGCACTCATTTCCACACCTCAATAGCGAAAAATAAAACATGGTAAAAGCGATTGATGTAAGCGAAAACAACAGTAAAAAGACCTTCCAAAACTGCCAAAATGCTGCAAGCGGAAATAAAATGACACGGAAAAGAAATGAAGCGAGCGCTATGTTGAAACCTCAAAATTAAATATTGCCCTTTTCCACAAGGAAAACAATACTTTAGTTTGTTTAAAAGTATGTTAATGATTCAACAGACAGTAAGATCACCTCCCAAAACTGCCATAATGCATCAGGACAAAGCACGGTTGAAGCAGGTGCAGCGCTGTGCATGAAAACAAAACACAAGCACTAATAGGAAATGCTCTTCCCAATTTAGAAAAAAAAAAGACCAACATTTTAATCTTTTAACTGCTCCCCTGTTCCCGCCACGCTGAGCCCTTTTTAGGTCTCGCCTGCCGATGCGCTTGCGCATTCGAGCTGGCGAGAGATATAGGGGCTTATCCAGAGTTTAACGAAAGTGGCGATTTGATGCAGTGCACGTGCGCTTTTAGGTCAATGCGCAAGCGCAATGAGTTAAAATGCACGTGCACAGCATCAAATCGCCAGCCATCTGTTCCCCAGCTTGGTGCCGCCAGCAGCTCTTCAAAGGATTTCTCCTCCACTAATTATTCACGGCCAGCCGGCTGTACTTTCACTTTCACGGCCGGGAGGCCGTGTCTCGTTTTTTAAAAACTTTAAACACAACTCCGGGCTTGTCTTTAATAACGCCCTCTCACCCGAGATGCTTGAAATGCCTCCTCTCCTTCCCCATGCTCTGTCACGAGCCTCTGCCTCCTCAGTGTCCTCTCTACCAGCCTTTTCCTTTCCCCAGCGCTCACCCCCCTCCTCGCTAGCCTCCTTCTATGCAACCCCCCTTTCTCACCATCCTCTCCCATGTTGTACTCTTTCCTCCCACTGCTTTCCCTCACTAGCCGCTCCTTTTGCAGTGCCCCCCTGTCGAGAGCCCTGGCACTGATTTGCCTACAAATTAAGCACTGCCAATCAGTTTGTCCAATCACGTTCTCAATAATGAACTTCACCAAACATATTGTTTGCAGTTTTCACACTAACTGCCAGATCTGTATTTTTTTACATTGTTTGTCGTTTTCAAACCAGCACATCTAGTTTTGAAAATATGTTGATGTGGAAGGGAGGCACTATTGTCCACCAACAATGCACAAATCAGTTTAGTTTGTGCGTATTTTTTAGCACTTCGGGTCGCCTTTTGCATACTTCAGTGCACTGCCGACAGTGCGGGGGTGGCATTTCCAGCATACTCGGCATGCTTGTAAATTGACGCCGCGCGAGCAGGCATACATTGAGCAGTGCCGCGCATAAGTCCAGGAACAATCTATCGAGTTTTTCATTTACAAAGGGCCTCCTTGTCAAGCCATTAGAATAGGCCGGGCGCCCCCTTTGTGCCCCAGCGGGTTGTCTTAACCACCGAGCGATCCTGAAAGTCCCTTTCATTTTTATTCCATGGCTAATTTGGCCTTGCTGTATATTTTATGCAACACAGGGTTTTATTTATACGCCAGATCTGTTGGTATTTGGGGAATAATATCGTTTATTGTCCGAGAGGCAAAGTTCTAGCTTGAGATAAGTCACTTTTTTTTTCTCCCGCGAGATTGTCCCATGACTTTCTCTATTACCCCATTAATCACGAGAGCTCGGGATGCGCCGCCATCAAAGGGGCCGGACGGGGTGGGGAGAAGTGCACATTCTGGCACTGACTTGGCCGCTTTGATTCCCTGCTGCGCCCATTTAGATTTTGGAATTAATCTGTTCCCAACGCCCCCATCACCCCCAGAGCCATGCAGCCATCCCGCCCCCACGCTCCCCCGGACAGGATTCTTAGAGCTTGCAGGAGGAACCGCCGAGAGCCTGAAAACCAACTGCAGGGCAAATCAGAGCTCTGCTGGAAGACGGGAGGGCTGGGGCGGCACTGCCGGCCACGAGCTATTTGGATTTATGTAGCACTTACTACCCCATACGGGGATTTGAAGCGCTATTCGAGATGCTGCATACTATCTATGCATTTTCACGTCTCCCCTTTGCCTCGAGGACCGTGGCTGCAGGCCTGAGTGCATCTCGTAACTCACAGAAATCAGATAGCCATTGAATGATTTATTTCTGAATTGTTTCGTTTCTCTGCCTGTATGAAAGTGTGAAGTTTAGAAACTACCTGAAAACGTGGTTGTTGAAGCAGGCTGTAAGTTCTGCTTTGGTGCTCGCTAGGCCTTCTCTGGTGCCAAGAGGTTTCTGCATCACTCTATCACCCTCCCTCCCTCTATTGCCCTCCCTCTATCGCCCTCCCTATATCGCTCTCCCTCAGCGTCCACCCTCTATCGTCCTCCCTCTATCTAACATCCTCCCTCTACCTATCTATCTATCTATCTATCTATCTATCTATCGCACTCACTCTATATATTGCATCAACATAGCATCACTCAGCGCCACCACTGCGTCACTCAGAGGCACCACACATCACTATGCGCAACAACAGCATCACTAAACGCCACAGCATTACTTGTAGCCAAAACAACATCACTCAGCGCCACAACACCATCAATCTGTGCAACAATTCAACAACAACTGGTTCAATTATTTTCTAGCAATATTTCAAACTTTATTACAAATATTAGAACAAGATGTTAAAGGTTATCACTTCTGTTCATGTTAAAACATTTTTATTTGTCAGGTCAATACATGTAAAACAGGGGAAAACTATATATTGTACCTTTACTAATGCTATACATGTAAAATGTGATAATTTTATAACTATTGCCATTTGTAAAAACTTGATTAATACTTTTATATTTTGCAAATAAAAAAAAAACATTTTCCACATCAAAAGTTTAAACTTTTCTATTGCAAGACCTATTGCATTTCCAATGCTTGTTTGGCTAGCACCAGACTGGATGCCTGCTTGTACTCCGGGGGGGACATTAGAACGCATACAGATACAGAAGCACTCTAGTCGGTCCCTGCGTGTGCCCTGAGGGCACCATAATGTGCACGCTCCCTGGGGACGAAGGAATGCACAAAGACACCTAAAATCATCCGGTCTTCACACCGCTGAACCCTACGGCAATTGGGAACAGCTGTAAGGCAGCGTGCTGATCAAATAAAAGGCACCATTGTTAAACACGAAAGCGCAGTGACAAGATTTACAGCCCTGTTTTCACTTGGGTTCGAAATTAAAAAGGCAGGGGGAGCAGCTGTGCATAAGGAGAGCCTTCCCATACCACGGTGCTAGAGCAGAAAAAACGAGCAAGGGTGAGGGAGGCACAGCAGGGGAAGCAGCATTAACACAACTGAGGCGTTAAGAGGGGTGGGAGGAAGAAAGCTATATTTAAATGTAAGCAGCTAGGGCACTCAAGCTGAACACAGACAAACAATAACAGGGCTCGGAATCGAGGAAAAAATATTCCCCCAAAGAACAGATAAAAACAAGAGCGGAATGAGACAGTACTAAGCCCCTGCTCTGTAGGAGGAACAGAAGAAAGGAAGGGAAAGAGGGAGAACTGACCACTAGCAAGCAAGGATTATTAAAGGACACTGTCCTAGACAAATAAAAAGCAATGGCAAGAAAGGAGATGGACTTGATGCACACATACTGCAGGTCTTGAAGAGACAGCTGCGCTGTCTAGCTCGACCTAAAAATGAGTAGTATATAATATATCTATAATGTACAATATCCAAATATAGAAAAAAATACGAAAATCTTAAAAGCTCACTTTAAAAAAATGGACGTTAAAAAAATAGAATTAAAAAAAAACCTTAGACATTCACTGAAGAAAACAAAGGTTACAGGGACGTTATAGTTAGAAATTAACATTTAAAAAAACCTTAGAAATTCATGAAAAAAACAAAAGGTAACAGGGAAGTTATAGTTAGGCTCAGGTTCCACTCATATAACACCAGTGAAATTCAGCAGTTATAGTTAGCTGAGCTAACTATAACTTGCGCCCCGCTATGCACTGCTAATGACCTCACATATTAAACCACTCATGACATAGTCAATGACATCTCAAATGACATCACTGATGGTTGTACGGCATTACAACGCGTGCTTTTACCCCGCATGCCATTACAACGCAGTTTTTACAACGCAAGTCGTTACAACGACTTGCGTTGGGGGGCGCTGGATAGTGGAATAGTTTAATTTTCAGTTCCAACACTAGCCCACGTTGACAGTAGGGAAGGTGTTGGATAGAAAATTAAACTATTCCCTATCCTACAGCGCCCTCTAGCGCAAGTCGTTGTAACGACTTGCACTGTAATACCAGCGTTGTAATATCAGTGCAGGGTAATGCCCGCGTTGTTATGGATGTTTCCCTCACTGATGACATCTCAAATGACATCATCCAGTGACTGAGTGTTCCTAAAAAATTTGAGTTAAATATATAAATACTAAGGTGTATTGATGAATAAGTGGGTGTATGAGTGCCTGTATGGATAATTTAGTGGGTGCGAGACTGTAAAAGTGAGTCATTGTATGTGTCTCAGTTAATGTATTGATGAGTGACAAATTTGCACGAATGTCTGTATTAGTCGGTCAGTTGGTGTGTAAGTGGCTGTATGGGTTTGTGAGTAGATACAGGAGTGGCTGTATGGGTTTGTGAGTAGATACATGAGTAGCTGTATGGGTCAATGATTGGATGTCTGAGTATCTGTATGGGTGTATGAATGTCTGTGTGGGTGGATAAGGGTGTGTGTGATTGCCTGCATGAATGAGTGGGTGAGTCAGTGGCTGTATGTGTTCATAAGTGCGTCTGTGAGGAGCTGTATGGGTGAGTGAGCGTATGGCTGTCAGTGAGTGAATGGAGGTCAGTTATATATGGGTGAGTAATTGCATATTTGAAAGGTAGTATAGCGGAGTGTTGGAGTATATAATTGAGTTATGTGTGAGCGATTGTGAGAGTGGCTGTATGGGAATGTGTGTGCTTGTGTCAGTGACTGTATAGGTGAGTGTGTGTTAGTATCTGTATAAATAAGTGAGTTGGTGTGTGTGTATAACTGTATAGGTAAGTGGCTGTGTGCGACTATGGGTGAGTGAGTAGCGCTATTTGTGACTGAGTGGATGTATGAGTGGATATATGAAGGGCTGTATTAGTGAGTGAGCTGGTGTATGAGTGGCCGTATGGGTGACTGAGTGGATGTGTGTGTGTGCGCGTGTAGACCTATGAATCAGTGAGTGGTTGTGTACGTACTGGTATTGTTGTGTCAATGGTTTTGAGAATTGTATTGTGGAAGTTGGAGTGGGTGAATTAAAGGTTATATTGAGGTGTGAGTGATTCTGTGGATGATTTAGTCAATGATGTCACCGACCATGTCATGAGTGATGTAATATGTGTGGTCATAAGCAGTGCGTTACGGGGGCGCCAGTTATAGTTAGCTCAGATAACTAGAACGGCTAAACTTCACTGGTTTTATACAAGTGGAACCTGAACCTAACTATAACGTCCCTGTAACCTTTGGTTTGTTTTTAGTGTGTGTATATATATATATATATATATATATATATGGGAGACGTGGCCGCTGGCTGAAGGAAGAACTCGGAGCATGCAATTTTGACCCCATTACCGGATGACGACAAGAACAGTGCATTCTGGAACTTGGAGGCGCCATTGGTGTAAGGCGCGCCAGAACTAAGTCAGGTGTTGGAACATACTCACCTGGGGGGCAAGCAGCTCATTAGTTAAGAGAGAGGGCGGGATATTTAAATCGAGCTGTGACGCCCTGCTCTCACACAGACACGCAAGCGGCGCTGACGAGGCGGGATGCCGAAATGCATACGCCGCAAGAACGTTGTGCCTGTTCACCTCTGCAAGAGCGGCTAAATAAAGTCTCCCTTTCTAATCCTCAAGTGGGTCTCGCTTCTTTCGTGTGGAGAAGGTGTTGGACATGTTAATGCGCGAGTGGCCAGTATCGCGCTGGAGACCCCCACACCACAATGCAGATCCGGTTTACATTGGTCACCGCCTTGAGTGGATTTCTCGCTTTACAGGTTACTGGGATTACTGTGGTCCACCTCCAAATGCCGGGAGTGACAGAGGCGATACAGCGGATTTATCTGCTAGATGGGTTAAGCAATCCCTTGCTGGTGCCCCCGCGGACATATCTCCTGGCAATGTTGGAGGAGGTGTGATTGGGGATATGGGAGACGTGGCCGCTGGCTGAAGGAAGAACTCGGAGCATGCAATTTTGACCCCATTACCGGATGACGACAAGAACAGTGCATTCTGGAACTTGGAGGCGCCATTGGTGTAAGGCGCGCCAGAACTAAGTCAGGTGTTGGAACATACTCACCTGGGGGGCAGCAGCTCATTAGTTGAGAGAGGGCGGGATATTTAAATCGAGCTGTGACGCCCTGCTCTCACACAGACACGCAAGCGGCGCTGACGAGGCGGGATGCCGAAATGCATACGCCGCAAGAACGTTGTGCCTGTTCACCTCTGCAAGAGCGGCTAAATAAAGTCTCCCTTTCTAATCCTCAAGTGGGTCTCGCTTCTTTCGTGTGGAGAAGGTGTTGGACATATATATATATATATATACATATATATATATTTACGGAGGTTTACTGTGCACCATGATTCACTGTTTACACTGGGAAGCCGGTTTTCATAAACGTAATTGCCTTGCTGATGCTGCTATTAAGTTTGTGTTAGTAATTTTGTGTTCTTGGTTCCTATACACTGTGTGACCCAATATGGATAATGTTGCAACATCTATATATTAATTATTTATTTTTTATTATTTAAACATATGATGATAATATGGTTCAAATATAATTTTTACTATGTCTGACGTAAAGATAACATTTAGAAGATAGATTCCATGAGCTGACATGACTCGGTACATACAATGTCACCTAACTCTTCTATGTTTATATGTCAGCCAGTAACCATGGTAACACAACACTCTCCCACCTTGTAACCAATCACTTACCTGTATATATATCACTTTCACTGTGTATGTAACTGTTGTGAGCAAGGCGGTTGAGCCGCCGAAGCGCGTCAAACCATCCTAGAGAATAAAAGAAAACTTTGCCTTGATTTACGATCCCACGGTGTCAGCGCCTGTTTGCATTTCGGATCCGGGATTGGAATATACAGGCACCGGGGAGGTGGGTGGGCGATATGAATGTCAGCAGCCCTACATGCCAAGAACAGATGCATACTGGTAAGTAGCATATTCCGTTCGAGGCATGTGGGCTGCTGAATTCATATCTGTGCATAGAATGTATAGCAGTATCTCCCCTAGCGGTGGCTACCTGTGTCAGCTGCAGCAGTCTGGAAGAGAGTTTTGAGAACAGCCTGGCCTACAGCAGCTTGCTGTTTTGAATGTACATCTACACAATAGTGTTTTGTAAATGTATGTGTGGTTGACCATGTGGCTGCTCTGCAAATTTCGTGTAAAGGAATATTTCCTAGGAAAGCCATGGATGCCCCTAGCTTGCGTGTGGAATGCGCCCTAGGGGGAACTGTTAAGGTGCGTTTTTTGCCTTTAAATAACATATCTGAATGCACTTAACGATCCATCTGGCTATACCGGACTTTGAAATAGGGTTGCCGTTGTGGTGAGAAAGCAACAAACTGTTTTGTTTTTCGAAATGCCTTAGTTCTATCTATATAGTATAGCAGAGCTCTTTTTACATCTAGAGTATGCAAGGCCCTTTCAGCTACTGTCTGTGGGTTCTGAAAGAACACTGGCTGGCAGTGATTTATATGGAAATGGGATACCACCTTTGGCATGAATTTAGGGTTTGTTCTGAGAACTACTCTATTTGCATGTACTTGAATGAATGGCTCTTGAATAGTTAGGGCTTGCAGCTTGCTAACTCTTCGAAGCAAAGTAATGGCAATAAGGAATGCCACCTTCCAAGTAAGAAACTGTAGTTCGCATGAGTGTAGTGGTTCAAAAGGTGGTCCCATAAGTCTGGTTAAAACAATGTTTAGATTCCAGGCTGGTGAAGGTGGGTGTCTTGGAGGAATGACGCGTTTAAGTCCTTCCATAAACGCTTTAATTGCTGGCACCCTAAATAATGAAAGGTGTTGCATGTTTTGCAGATATGCTGCTAACGCAGCTAAATGTATCCTGATGGATGAATAGGCTAAATTGCAACGTTGTAGGTGCAAGAGATAGCAAATGATGTTTTGAGTGGAAGTATCAAGTGGGTTAATGTCATTGTTATTACAGTAAATGACGAAACGTTTCCACTTTGATGCATGACATGTTCTGGTAGTGTTTTTTTTGCCTCTTTGATAATATTCATGCAGTCTGGAGGCAAGTTGAGGTATCCAAACTCTAGGATTTCAGGAGCCAGATCGCTAGGTTCAGCTGTTGTGGGTCTGGGTGTTGGATTTCGCCATGGTTCTGAGTTAGAAGACTGGGTGTGAGTCGCAGTCTTTGATGAGGCACCACTGACAGCTCTAGGAACGTTGTGTACCATGGTTGCCTCGTCCATGTGGGAGCAACCCGGATTAGTGTCAGAGAATGTTGGCGCATTTTGCGTGCCACTAGCGGTATTAATGGAGCTGGGGGAAAACCGTACGCAAATTTGCCTGACCAGTTCATCCATATCGCATTTCCCTGCGATTGCGGATGTGGGAACCTGGCGGCAAAGTACTGCCATTTTGCGTTTTCGCTTGTGGCAAACAGATCTATTTCCGGGTGTCCACACTTCCGGAAGAATGGTTGGAGCACTTTGGGGTGAATTTCGCATTCGTGTATCTGTTGGCTGTGCCTGCTGAGCAGGTTGGCTACCTGATTGTCCTTGCCTGGGAGGTGTTCTGCCATGAGAAACATGTTCCTCTGAATGGCCCATTTCCACATTGCTTGAGCTAGGTGCGACAGCTGTGGTGAGTGTGTCCCTCCTTGTTTTTGAATGTAATACATAGCTGTCATGATGTCCGTCCGGATCAACACAGCCTTGTTGCATAAGTGTGTTTTGAAAGCTTTCAGGGCTAGAAAGACTGCCATCAACTCCAGAAGGTTGATATGCATTTTCTTTTGCTGTACAGTC
This sequence comes from Lissotriton helveticus, assembly GCF_964261635.1. NCBI lineage: Eukaryota > Metazoa > Chordata > Amphibia > Caudata > Salamandridae > Lissotriton > Lissotriton helveticus. The sequence continues at coordinate 849,009,453 of NC_136057.1, read as the reverse complement.
CAGAGTCCCTGTACTGTGTAGTGTAGGACATGGGCTCCCCATCCCGTAAGGGATGCGTCCGCGGTTAACACTACTTGTGGGACAGGCTCTTGGAACAGTTGTCCCTTGCAAAGGTTTTGTGGATTCCACCAATGCAGAGAGTTGTATGCCCGACTGGTCACCAACACCAGGTCCTTCAATTGCCCGTGAGCCTGGTTCCACTGCCTTGCTAGGCATTCTTGGAGCGGACGCATATGTAGCCTGGCATGAGGGACTATGAATATGCACGAGGCCATCGTGCCTATTAGCTGCATAAACACTCGAGCTGGTAGTGAGTGTTGGGGTCTGAATTTTTGTATCAACGTTTGCATTCCCTTGATCCGTGCTGTGTTGGGATATGCTTTTGCTGCCAGTGTATCTATTGTTGCTCCCAGGTATTGTTGGACGTGGGAGGGTTGTAGATGTGATTTTGGGTAGTTTAGTGAGAATCCTAAAAAGTGCAGGAGATGTATGGTCTTTGACATGTGGTTGGCACATTGCTGGGCTGTTGGCGCGTGTATTAGCCAATCTTCCAGATAGGGGTACACATGGATGTGTTGCCGTCTGAGATGTGCTGCCACTGTAGCTAGACATTTGGTGAACACTCTTGGAGCTGTTGTGACACCTAATGGTAGGACTTTGAACTGGTAGTGTTGTCCCTGAATGGTGAACCTTAAATACTTTCTGAGAGCAGGGTGTATTGGTATATGAAAGTATGCGTCCTTGAGGTCTAAGGTTGCTAAGAAGTCTCCCTGGCGAAGCAATGGTAAGACTTGCAGGAGAGTGAGCATGTGGAAATGCTCCGACAAAATGTACAGGTTGAGGTGCCTGAGGTCCAATATTGCCCTGAGAGACCCGTCCTTTTTTGGAATAAGGAAGTATAGAGAGTATACTCCTGTTCCCTGATGTTGTAGTGGGACTGGTTCTATGGCCCCCTTTTGCAGCATACCGATGACCTCTTGCTGTAGTAGCGTAATATGTTTCTGTGACATTAGACGGAGCACAGGTGGTATGTTGGATGGAGGTGAGGTGAGTTCGAGGCAATAGCCATGCTGGATAATTTGCCTGACCAACTTGTCTGTTGTGATATTTAACCAGACTGGCAGAAAGTGTTGTATTCTTCCCCCGACTGGTGTTATGTGGTCTGGGGGTAGTGGTAAGAAGTCACTGCTTGGTGTTAGTGGAGGATCTATTTGCATTGCCTCCACGACCTCTTCCCTTGGTGTTGTTTCCTCTGTATCCATATGTGGATTGTGTGTTACTCTTGTAGTTGGAGGATTGCTGTGATGTATTATTACGCGCTTCTCCTCTATAATTGGAGCGACGAAAGGCGCCCCGGTGTTGCTGGGACTGGAGAGCTCCCATAGACTTTGCAGTTTCAGCATCTTTTTTCATTTTGTCCAGAATCGAGTCAACTGCTGGACCAAACAAAAAGTCTGGGTTGATGGGCTGATTAAGGATTGTGGATTGGACTTCATTTTTAAAGCCCGATATGCGAAGCCATGCGATGCGCCGGAGCAGCACGCTTGTATTGATGGATCTGGCAGCTGTGTCTGCCGCGTCTAGGGCACATTTAATTGAGGCATTGGTGATGAGCTTTCCTTCTTGTATGAGTTCATCTGCCTGCTGTTTGTAAGGATCAGGTAAGTGTTGGAAAATGTCTTCCAAGCTGTCGTAGTGTGCCCTGTCATATCTGGCCAGCAAGGCCTGTGTGTTTGCTATTCTCCATGAGTTTGCTGCTTGAGCTGCTACTCTCTTGCCTGATGCCTCAAAGATTTTTGACTCCTTGTCTGGAGGAGCAGCCTCTCCAGTAGTCTGGGAATTGGCACGCTTACGTGCGTTGGATACCACTAGGGAGTCTAGTGGTAGCTGCCCCTTGATATATGTAGGGTCTATAGGAGCAGCCCTATACTTCTTTTCAATTGTAGGGTTTATGACCCTTGCTCTAGCAGTGTCCTTAAAAATGTCACTTGCTTGTTTTAATACGCCTTTTAGTATTGGGAGTGTTTTAACATGTCTCTCAGATGTTGTTAATGTATCAAAGAGGAAGTCTTCCTCAATTGCATCAGAGTGCATATCTACATTATGGTAGGTTGCTGCTCTATCCAGTAGTGAATTAAAGGCTACCGTGTCTTCTGTGGGTGAAGGCTTAGTTGGGTATACTGCAGGGTCTGTAATGGGCAGAATCCCCTCAGTGTCTGGTTCCCCTCCCCCACCCCATGGCTGTGAGTGAGGGTCTGCAAGTGGGTTTTGTGGATAACCAAACCCTACATCTGCGTCCTGATCTTCGTCTGGGTTGTAGTCCGAGCGTGCAGGTGAGGCTGGAGCATATGGGGTATGAGGCATAGCTGGAGTGATAGGTTCAAAGAATATAAGAGAGGTAGCACAGTCTCTCTTCTTCTTTAGGGGAATTGTAGAAAAGTCTTCAGTTGGCAGAGGTCTTTTCTTTTTGGTGTACACAGTCACTTTACCAGTGTTTGGGTCAATATACAGTTTTGACTGGTCTTCTGTGGAGGGATCTGGATGAATAAGTTCCTCTTCCACAGTCCTTGGTTTTGGTGCTGTAGCCTATGGTTTGTCTTTTTTCGGGTCTACGCCTTTTGCTGTTTCGACTGCTTTTGGTGGTTGGACCGGTTTATGATGTTTTTCGACAGGTATTGTCGGTTGAATGTCTTTGGCTGGCTTCACCACCTTTTTCGGACCGAGCGGTTTTGTCGGTTCGACCGTGTCCTTAGGTTTTTTGGAGCCAGCGGTTTTGGATCGATGCCCTTCTTCGGCTCGATGGGCATCGGCTCGACCGATTTACTTTGGTCCACCTTCGGTTTCGGGTCGACGGTAGTCCTGGGCGCAGGCCTTGTGCTTTCGTCGACCTTTTTTTTGCCCTTGTCGATACCTGAGGCTGGTTTGCTCGATTCGACGTGCTTCCTGGGGGTCGACTCGACGTGCTTTTGTGTCGATTCAACGTGTTTTGGCCTCGAGGTTGACTCTACGGCTTTCGGCTTTGACGTCGACTCGACAGCCTTGGTCTTCAATGTCGACTCGATGTTGTTTGGCTTCGAAGGTTGTATCAGTACTGTGGCCTTCGGGTCGACGCCCTTCGGCTTAGTCACCTTCGGTTCGACGTAATTCGGTCCGAAGACAGTATTGTCGACGAGTTTCGGTTTCGATTGAACCGGTGTCGTATATCGTGTCTCAGAGGGCTCTTTTTGTGTGTTCTTAGAAGAAGAAGAAGGGCATTGTTCCAAAACCACAGGCTCCAAAAAAACCTAAGGACACTGTCGAACCGACAAAACCGCTCGGTCCGAAAAAGGTGGTGAAGCCAGCCAAAGACTATCAACCGACAATACCTGTCGAAAAACATCATAAACCGGTCCAACCACCAAAAGCGGTCGAAACAGCAAAAGGCGTCGACCCGAAAAAAGACAAACCATAGGCTACAGCACCAAAACCAAGGACTGTGGAAGAGGAACTTATTCATCCAGATCCATCCACAGAAGACCAGTCAAAACTGTATATTGACCCAAACACTGGTAAAGTGACTGTGTACACCAAAAAGAAAAGACCTCTGCCAACTGAAGACTTTTCTACAATTCCCCTAAAGAAGAAGAGAGACTGTGCGGTATGGCGGGGCTGTAGAACTAGTTTGTTGATCTTGGCTAAGGCCTGCTGGCGATGCCTCGACCTGAGTCTCTGATATTGGTGTAGTGTCTATATGGGGCGGTGTACTCACGGTTCGCCCCTCGTCGTCATCGGAGTCGTCTTAGACCGCTACGATGTCTTGATCATATTCCTCGAGATCGACGATTAGTTCTCCTTCTTCGAGGTAATATTCGGAGTCGTGCTCCGAGTATTGTTGTTCGTCTTGATCCAAGTCCTCGGCGCTTGCTAGATCTCCGTCATCGTCGAAGATGTTCTCGGGTGCCTTTGCATTTCTTGCCTCGCCGCCCGTTGATTCCAGATAGTTTTTTTCGATCGGAACTGGGCACAGGCTAGGCAACTATCTTCATTGTGATCTGGAGATAGGCATTTGTTGCACACTGGATGCTTGTCTGTGTGTGGGAACTTCGAGTTGCACTGCGGGCAGTACTTGAATGGACTTCGTTCCATCGACGGTCGGTCACGTGGTGTCGAGAAGGCCTCACGGCCCGATTCGATGCATGTAGTGCAACAAACGTTCAAAAAGTTTATCGGTACCGAGCGCTAAACAATACCGACGGATCTGAAGGCCTTTTGAAAAGTTTTTCTTGATTCCGAACTTGGAGAGTAGGAAAGTACATCCGAACCCAATGGCGGAGAAAAACAATCTGGGGATGGAGAGGATGCACATGCGCACTGTAGTCCGAGGGAGGAGCCACCTATCTTGTGATACTTCGAAGACTCTTCCAGGACAACAATGTGCAATCATCCGGACTCAACACTAGGCGGCGATCTATGCACAGATATGAATTACAGCAGCCCACATGCCTCGAACATATATATATGTAAAATTTCAGGGTTATCCGCCAAGTGGGGCTGAGAAAAAGGCCAGAGGGGAGGGCCTTGGGAAACACTTTCTTTCCCCATGCAATTTCCATAGGGGAGAGCTGATCGTCCATCCAGAACCCATGCTACGATCAAGGTAGGAAAACAAAGCTGTTTTTGGGTCCAGGCAGTGAAGTTTCTCCTTCACTTTAGTAGGATGGGGTGGGGCATGAAAAGGTAGGCAGAGTGATATACTGGCCTACATGGAATGGAGTTACAACCTTCAGAAAGAAGGACGCTCAAGTTCAAAGGACCAGCTTGTCAGGATAGAACAAAACATAGAGAGAGTTTTTTTTTAAAAACTTTTTATTATTATAAGAAAAGAAACAGAGAAAAACAGACAAGGCAATATAACAGTAGTACATCAATCGGGCGAGTGCTCGAGGAGGACGGGAGACACACAGTAGTTTGATACAGGAGTTGTTATACACATATGAGGGGGGCGGAAGCAGGAAACACAAAATCAAGAACAAAATACGCTATACTACATCAGGAATGTCGGGTCAGGGAGACTGGGGGGCACTAGAGATCTCCGTGAGAGGGGGCGTACATATATTTCCCCGGTACGAGTTCTATTGATTCCAAATTTCCCCCCATTTTCTGGGTCTGCCTCTCGCCACATATACAGTCTTTTCCCTAAACATGCACCAGTCCATGTTCTCTTTCCAGGCCGCCACTGTGGGGGGCCTTTGGGACCCCCAAAGCTGTGCAATGTCTCTGTTAGCAATCATATTACCAAGGGTCGTCCATCGTAGCTGCGACACGTCATAGTCATTTGGCTCATATACATTCAGCAAACATCGTCGGGCCTTTGGCAACATCACAACACCTGTTACTTCATTCATCACCTCATGTATACGGTTCCAGAAAAGCACTATCTCAGGACATTCCCAAAGTATGTGGAGAAAGGTACCAAGCAGACCACAACCACACCTACACAAGCCATCCGTCGAATAGCCCATACGGATCAGGCGAGGGCCGGTAACATAAATCCGACGAAGGATTTTAAGCTGGACCAGGCGGAGACGGGCCGGGATTGCGACCTCCCTGGGAGAGGAGATCGCAGATTGCCAGTCCTCGTCGTCTAATTCAATACCATCCGCAATCCAGGTCGCCCTGAGGTGCTCAAGCAATCATTGATCATCTTTTTGTAGATCAAAGAAATAGTGCTATCCGGCACATGACCGTCTAATATACGATCTTCGAGGGGGGAGGTGTCCGGAATGTCGCTACCCACGGGGAAAACCGAACTCAACGCGTGGCGAACTTGAGCATAGCGGAAGAATTCCTTATCACTCAGCTTATATTCCGTCTGTAATTCTGCGAAAGTCTTTATCCTACCCTTAACCCAGAGATCACGCACTTTACTGATGCCAATCATATCCCATTTCTCAAATCCTTTCGTTCTCCACAGGCCACCCAGTCTAGCAGAAGCATAAAGCGAAGTCGCGCGGGTCAATCGATCCCTCCAGCCCATGGCTGCAGTCGCACTATGCCATACTCGTACGGCTATCCCGGTGGGTCCCGAAAGCTGTACACAAGAGGACCCAGAATAGAGCGCCCTGTAATAGTCTCCCCCCGGTAACAGCCATCTATCCATTTCAAACGCTGGATTCAAGGCCGGGCCATACATCCCGTGGTTAATTGCAGCAAGCTGGGAAGCCCAATAATACCGCCTGATATCCGGAAGTGCTATACCGCCATCATACCAGGGAAGCGTCAACTTCGGAAGAGCGATACGCGAATGCCCGCCCCATATCAATTGCCTCTGTAAAGACTCTACCTCTCGGAAGTATCTCGCCGGAATCACATCAAATGTATTCTGGAGTGCGTATAAAAACCGCGGTAAGGACATCATTTTAAAAAGAGCTGCTTGCCCTAGTGGAGACAACGGTAATTTATGCCAACTCACTACGTCCGATCGCAAACGTTGAAGCGGAGGGAGTAAATTACGCTCGTAGCGGACCGCAGGGTCCAATGATATAAAAACTCCCAGATATTTAAAACCAGACTGCGACACCTGGATAGGACATCCACGCGGCAGAAGGGGGACGCCACAAGCGAGCACGTATATATGGGACTTGGTCCAGTTAATGACGAGGCCGGAGTTTTTCCGGAACGAGTTAAGCACGTCGAACAATACATTTAACGATTTTTGAGGCGACGTGAGGTACAGCAAAATATCGTCCGCATATAGCGATATGCGGTCCTCAAAGTCCGGGGTCCAGCGTATGCCTCTCATCGAGGGCTCCCACCGTAGCCAGGCAGCGAGAGGTTCCAAAGCGAGGGCAAAGAGAAGCGGATATAGAGGGCAGCCCTGCCGCGTGCCTCTCCCAAGAACAAAGGGCCCGGAGACCCGGCCATTTAACACAACCCTTGCCAGTGGTGTCTCATACAGTAGTTTTACCCAACTAATAAATCCAGTGCCAAAACCAAATTTTCCGAGTGTAGCCCAAATATACGGCCATTCGATTGTTTCAAAGGCCATCGTGGCATCCAGGGACGCCAAGATGGCCGGTTCACGCAGTGACGTCGCCCTCGCGAGAACACCATGCAAGCGCCGCAAATTCAGGGCTGTGTTACGATTTGGGATGAAGCCCGACTGATCCGGATGGATCAGCTCACTGATTACTTTTATCAGGCGGTTTGCAAGCAGCTTAGCAAGAATCTTAGGCTCAGCATTCAGAAGTGAGATAGGCCTGTAGGACGCACAGCGGTCCCGAGGCTTCCCCTCCTTGTGGATCACCACAATGGTCGCAAGGCGCTGATCACTAGGAAGGGAGCCAGTTTCCCACGCTGCTAAAAACATATCTCGGAGATATGGCGCTAGTGTATCAGGGCGCAACTTATACAATTCGATGGGAAGACCATTAGGGCCCAGCGCTTTTCCGGAGCGAATAGAGCGCACCGCGAGAGCTACCTCGTCAATTGAGGGTGCAGCATCCAACCAGTCCCTATCGGACTCAGACAAACAAGGCAACGCTATATCCCTTAGCAACAAATGAGAATCCTCCTCTGGCCTATCAGATACAGGAGAATAAACCTCTCGGAAATAATCAGCGAAGCATTCAACAATGTCAGCCGGATCGGTCACTCGCATACCATCAGATCTCTCAATCACTGGAATCACACGGCTTGCCCGCTCCTTTCTATCCAACCAAGCAATCAGTTTCCCTGCCTTATCGCCCACATCATTCAACCGTCCCTGCTGGTCCTTACTCATCATCTTGGCTGCATCGGTAACCAAATTCTTATATTCGAGTTGCTTGAGACCGAGGACGTGGAGCGTGTCTCGGGTGACATTCCGCTCTAAGGCACTCTCCAACTCAAGAAATTTCAGTCTCAAGACGGACAACTGCCTCATTTCTACTTTTCTTAGCACACCCAATTAATGACAATGCTTGTCCCCGGATGACCGTCTTAAATGCTTCCCACAACGAGACAGGCGATGACACAGACCCCAAATTTTCTGCAAAGTATAGATCCAGTGACTTGATCAGCTCAGTACGGGTTTTGGGGTTGTGAAGATACCATGGATTGATCGGGGCCACCCTCCCTTCAGCGCCTATAGTCATATTTATCTGAAACCATAGAGTGGACTGGTCCGATATGCCTCGAGCTAGATGTCTAATCTCCCCAATTGACGAAGACTGGGCAGCCGATATCAGGATATAGTCCAATCTAGAAAGACTACCATGTGCGCCTGAGTGGAAAGTGTACTGCGCCTCTTCTGGATGCATCAACCTCCAACAATCCACGAGCCCCAACGCTTCTAAAAATTCACCCAACCAAGATTGTGAACTCGTGAGGTCTCTGGGGGATAGCGATCCTCCCTCCCGGAGACAACTGAATTAAAATCACCACCCATTATCAGGACACCATTTGGGAGAGCCAAAACAACTCGTCCCAAGTCTGCAAATGTAGTGGTTTGTAAGCCAGGCGGGACGTACACCGATATCAGTGAGATAGTTTTCCCCTTCCACCTGCCTGTGAGCACAACATATCGCCCCCTAGCGTCCAGAACTATGTCATCGATTTCCAGGGGAAGAGAAGTCCTGACCAAGATACCCACTCCTCTAGAGCTAGAGGTGAACCCAGAATGAGCAGCGAGACGATATACCCGCCTATTCAGAGCATAGCAAGCATTTCCAATCAAATGAGTCTCTTGTAATAGCACAACATCAGGGGAAAGGCGTCGCAACATCTGCAAGACCACCCCCCTCATTATCCGGTCTCCCAACCCATTCACATTCCAACACAGTAGTTTCAGCCCCCTACGCCCCATCCGAACCCACGATGATCTCCCACCTCATAACGAGCACCACACCAAAGTCCAAGTCGTAACAGTTCATTGCCTTGAAGAAGAAAGAAAATGAAACACTCCCAACATCCCTACCGGCCTCCCCCCAACAATACCCCAGCGCAACTCCCCCCCCACCCTGCACCCCTGCATAGCCTCAAAAGCCACCCCAACTTGCAGTATGCCTGTCGCCCTAGCAAAAAACTAATCTACACGAAGAAACCCAGAGGAGGAAAGGGTCCCTCTTTCCCCGCCGCCTCCGGGGATGCACTTAAAGGCAAACGATCACAGAAGTCAGCAAGCCACAGTTGTCCATTGTGTTCATTGTCCGGGACTCGGGCGCCAATGTTCATTCCTGTTCCAATAGTCCCCCTTCAGCACCACCTGTTTGTTCCTTGCGATCACGACGGGTAGGCAACGTATCCAGCCAGTCACTCACTCCCTCCGGGCGATCAAAAAAGAGTGTCCAATCCTCATATTCCACACGCAGCCGGGCTGGAACAGTATTGCATACTTCAAGTCCATATCCCTGAGACGCCGTTTTACCCCCTGAAATCCCATTCTCTGCTTCTGGACGGACTGGGAAAAATCCGGATAAAAGTTCACTGTGGTATTTTCGAACTGCGTAGGACCAGTATTGCATACTTCAAGTCCATATCCCTGAGACGCCGTTTTACCCCCTGAAATCCCATTCTCTGCTTCTGGACGGACTGGGAAAAATCCGGATAAAAGTTCACTGTGATATTTTCGAACTGCGTAGGACCACCCGCCCGCGCAGCCTGCAAAATGGCGTCCCGGTCTCTGAAGTTAAAAATTCTGGCGATGATCGGCCGCGGAGGGAAACCTGGCTTCGCTTGTCCTCCTGGCACTCTGTGTGCGCGTTCCACCGCAAAGGCTGAGGTCTTCGACATAAAGATCAGTAGACAGTGATCCAGAGTTCTCCGGGACCCAATAATACGCACGTTATTTCGCCTTGCACGGCCCTCAAAATCTTCCAGACGACGAGCAAAGAAGTCGTTGGCGGATCTCAAGTTGCGTACTTCCGTTTGTAAGTCAGACATGTCCATCGTGAGGCTGGAGGTCTTCAAATCAAGAGATTTGACCTTCTCATTTGTCTTTGCCAAATCCGTTCTGATAAGATTAACGTCGATGGCCACTGTGTCTAGCTTCAGGGCCAGGGCCTCGTATTGCTAGCCGATAGATGGCTTGATGCGAGCAATGGCGCCCATGACGTCCTGTAACGTTAAATCCGCCAACACAGTAGGGTCATCAGACGCCTCTTCCCGGACCTTCGGTGTGCCACCGGGGGATCCTTTAGGATGAGTGTAACGGTCCATAACATTTGTTTGGGTCGCGCCTCCTCTGAAGGTGGTCATCAATTTCCGTTTGTCACCCTCTGGTTTGCCTGTCATGGCGGGCTGGGTGCCCCGGAGGGGCGCTTGAGATCTGATCCAAATGGCTCCTCAGAGTTCGCCCACGGGATCACCAAAAGCAGATAAAGGCCAATATAATTCCACAGCCAAGCACTCGCCGGCCCCAGGCCCAAATAATGAGCACGGGAGCCAACTGCGCCCAGTGTCTGTCTCGGTAAGGAGGAACGCCAGACAGCAAAAACGAAAACGAAAGTTAATTCGGGCCGAGATCTGGACTCCTTTAGCCGGTGTTGTTGAATTACTGCCTGGGTTCAGTCGCGACTCAAGGCCCAGGTAGCTCAACGGGGTAGGCCACAAAAGTGCAGGATGGCGTAGCTCAGGAACCCAAAGTCCAAATCAATTTCTGAAAGCAGCTAGTACATCAGCTGGGCTGCGCCTTCAATAACCCATCTTCGGAATCAGGATATTATTCAGGATAGATGCGGGAGGCGGCGAGGGTCTCAGGAGCCCTGTGCTCACGCGGCCATCTCGGATGCGCGCGAAGCTCCTCCTCTCAACATAGAGAGAGTTAGACAGTTCCTGCACCTCACTGACTCTCGTAGCAGATGTTATTGCAGGACAACTGTGTTGATGGTGAGTAGTCTGAGTGGGAAAATGCATATTAGTTCAAAGGAAAAGCTCATTAAGAACCTCAGAACCAGGTTTAGGTCCCACAGCGGCATAAGAAAGGGTGTCGGTCGAAACATGTGGAAGCTCTTTCAAGCCAATCTTTATTTGTATTTGATTAATTAAAATTTTACAGACAAGCATTGCTCATAAAACAAACGGAACCTTAATACAAAGGACTAGTCGAGTAGGTCTATTACTTAAAGGATGTTACCCAGGTGATACCATTACCCACTGAAACTCCTAACTCATGGTGACATGGGGAAATAGTAAATTAAGATACATGCATACTGCCAATATTTATCTTTATAGGAGCTGTCTAATGATGGCTAGGCTTGTCAGTTCACTAGAGCCCCCACTGGGGACCAGGTAATGGGCAAATGGCAGAAAGTTATAAAAGGAAAGCTCTCTCAAAGAAACTATAGGAGCAGCAAAAAATCAAAGTGCATGCGGGCACCAGCTATTAATAGTCATGGGAGAAGTCCAGTGAATGCCAAGAGTTTTCACTAACGACCCCTTTATAGGTAACAATCAGAGAAGCAATAAATTGAAGTGCATGTGTGCAGCAGCAATTAGTAGTTATGCAGTCCAGTAATTGCAAACATGTTAGTTCACCAACGGCCCCTCTGGAGACCAGAATACCAAGAAGATATAAGAGGATCACTCGCTCACGGTAACTATGGAGACACCAAATTTAAGCCCAATAGTGCAGCAGCTGTTAGTAGTCACGGGGCAGTCCAGTGATAACCAGACGTGTAAGTTCAGTAGCGACCCCTCTGAAATCAAGGTAAAATGCAAGTGACAAGAATACAGGAGTAAACATGTATGGCAATATTTAGCACAGCAAATTGAATAGGTTAACATCCAGCAGACCACTGACACTGGTGCCAGACATCCGTCGCCAGGATAGCATAAGTTTTAGAGAGAGGCTGAGGCTCCTGCTAGCAGACTAGCCCAGTGAAGTTTATACTTTCTTAGTGGCTTACCCCAGACATCCGGGATGCACCAAACGGCATGACAGTTTGAAGAGTGAAGTCATGTACTCCAGAGCAAGATTCAGGACTTTCAGAACATCAGTGGTTTAAGTGCGAATGACTATGTGAACAACCTCAGATTGATCAATAAGATCACTGGCTGCGATGCACTGATTTACTTGCGTAGGCAGTGTTCGTTCAAATTAGAGTAAGAATTTCATCAAGAGACAAGATGACATGGGGTCATCTGGGCTTACTCTGAAATGCGCTATTCCAAACTGATGACGTCACCAAGATGCACTCTGGAATAAATTTCAATGATTGTAAACCACAATTCTTTAATTTTTACTTGTTTCTTCAAATTCCTTTTTTTCATGATAATGATTTTATTGATCATATTTTTTGATTATCCGCCCAATGCATTTTGGGCCTTGCCCTTCCTCAGGGATTTTTTTCTGTAATCGGTAAAATACACAGCGTTTAGCATTTCAATCAGAATCACAATGTCATTATATGATGGTGCTTGGAGAAAAATCACCAAAGGTAAACACCTTATATCCCAAAGTGAGAGTCTTGAGCTTGTGGTGATGCCTGGTGTCACACAAAGTTTTTTTTAAACAAGTGCATACATGGAGGTTATGATGTGAAATGGGAACTAAAAAAGAAACCCTAATGGAAAATAACCTATTCTTAAAGAGTCAAAGGAGGGGTCACAAACCGTATCTGACAGGTGTTCAAAAGACATCCTAAAACCAAAACACTTACACATTATGTCGGTGAACTCGTGTACATTCATCACGAAAACGAGTACTTCAAATTTTACTGAACCTGTGAAGTAATACAAAAAAAGCTATTGTACGTTGTAAACTGCCCACACCTATAACTACATTTAATGCCAGGGTTCAAACAAGATGAAAAAAGATAAGACACTCACGGACAAGATATACGTAGGCACATAGTATTCCATTCTCTGAATGTCATCAATTTAAGCTGCCAAAAAAATAACTCTTCTTATCAGAAATCCTGAGCGAAAGTTCAGAACCCACACTTACCACAAATCTTCCAACTGTGATCCTCCTCGGGTCCAGCGATCAGTCAGTTTCCAAAAAGCCAACACTGTAATAAATCGTCATCAGTCAGCCTCCCGCGACTGCGCTCGTGAAAATAAAAATGAAAAAAATACTGAAGTGCTACGAAGTCATGGAAGTAAACAAACTAAAAACGTTTGATTCTAATATTACAAATCATTACCTAATTAAGATTCTCAATATTCAAAACAAACACTACGAAAAGTGTATTAAGAAAATGATAAAAAACTAACTAGAAAACTACTGTGTACGCAATATTTCTAATCTTGTTCATAAGGTGTTTGAATGGTGTAAAGTGATATTCCCAATTCGAATCGATACATGAAGATATTAGCATAGGCAGAAGCTGCACAATTGCCCATTGAAGTGCCGGAAGCTTGGATAAAATATTCATCCTGCCATTTAAAGTTGCTGTGATAAAGGGTGAGCATGTATTGATATGAACAGGAACACATCTTAAGCCAACCAGAATGGTTCGAACATCTGCTTTTGTATAAAAGATACATTGACAATATTTTTATTCTATCCAAAGGATCGGAATCATCTTTAGTGCTGGCCATTGAAAAGTTGAATCAAGTGAATGACAGAATTGGTTTCACACGCACCATACATAAAGAACAAATAACATTTTTGGACGTTATGATTCAGAACTCTGATGGAATCTTAAATACCACAATACATACCAAATCTACTGACACAAACAATCTTCTACATTTTAAAAGCTTTCATCAACCTTCTCTAAAAAAACATTTACCCTATTCGCAACTATTACGTCTGAAACAAATTTCTTCCACAAATGAATCAGTCCAAAATAGCATGCAAATTACTGTAAAAAAATTCAGGGAGCGAGGCTACCCCGCAAACATTTTGGAGGAAGCAGTAACAAAAGTAACGGGAATTGAAAGGAAACATTTGCTAAAAGCAGGAATCAAATCTCCGGAAGAAAACAGAATGGTATTTGTATCTAAATATACGACTGAAAGTCATAACATAAAGAGGATTATTAGAAGAAGACTTTAATGGAATTTTTTCAAACCCAACAAGATTTGCGTATTTGCGCACACGGAACATTAAGGAGATATTAAACCAGAAAGAAGATGACAAAACTCAAATATACAGCGGTACACTACCATGCTATAATTGTGGTAATAGTAATGCCATAATTAAAGGAAATCAGTTTTTTCATCCAAATAAGGGAACACCGATCAAATTGAGAGTCACAGCAACCTGTGACAGCAGTAACCTGAGTTATATGAGAAAATGTCCATGTGGACTTGCATATGTGGGTAAGCCGGAATGCAAAATAAAAATGCGCTTGATTGAACACAAGAGCAATGTTCGCACAAAAAATTCCAAATCTCCATTGGCCACACATTGTAATTCTTACAATCGCAATCCCATCAATTACGATTTTTGATACTGGAACAAACCCAAATACTTCTGGGAAGAGATAATACGCAATACTTACTGCACAGAGAAGTACATTGGATTAACTTTTTAAATACAGTACATCCAAAAATACTGAATGAATGTGTGGATCTACACTGCTTTCTTTAAAGTATAACATTCGGTCTATCAATTGTATATAAATTGTCATGTAAACACATTGATATGTCTGGTTTTGACACATATAATCGGTTTTCTGTAAATCATTTCTGACGTATAATAGTTGTTACAATTATGCTTTGCTTGTTACAATTATGCTTTAATTGTATTTTCACTTGGGAATATCACTTTACACCATACAAACACCTTATGAACAAGATTAGAAATATTGCGAACACAGTAGTTTTCTAGGCTGTTTTTTTATAATTTTCGTAATACACTTTTCGTAGTGTTTACGTTTTGAATATTGAGAATCTTAATTAGTTAATGCTTTGTAATAGTAGAAACAAAGGTTTTTCGTCCGTTTTACTCCCATGACTTCGTGGCACTTCAGTATTTTTTTCATTTATATTTTCATGAGCGCAGTCGCGGGAGGCTGACTGATGACGACTTATTACAGCATCGGGTTTTGGGAAACGGACTCTGATCGCGGGACCCGAGGAGGATCGCGGTTGGAAAATTTATGGTAAGCGTGGGTTCTAAACTTTCGCTCAGGATTTCTGATAAGAAGAGATATGAGTTTTTCACATGTAATTTATTTTTTTGGCAGCTTAAATTGATGACATTCAGAGAATGGAATACTACGTCCCTACGGATATCTTGTCCGTGAGTTTCTTATCTTTTTCATCTTGTTTGGACCCTGGCGTTAAACGTAGTTATAAGTGTGGGCAGTTTACAACGTACAATAGTTTTTTTTGTATTACTTCACAGGTTCAGTAAAATTTGAACTACTCATTTCCGTGATGAATGTACACGAGTTCACCGACATAATGTGTAAGTGTTTTGGTTTTAGGATGTCTTTTGAACGCCGGTTACATACGGTTTGTGACACCTCCTTTGACTCTTTAAGAATAGGTTAATTTCCATTAGGGTTTCTGTTTCAGTTCCCATTTCACATTATAACCTCCATGTACACACTTGTTGAAAAAAACAACTTTGTGTGACACCAGGCATCACCACAAGATCAAGACTCTCACTTTGGGATAGAAAGTGTTTACCTTTGATGATTTTCCTCCAAGCACCATCATATAATGACATTGTGATCCTGATTGAAATGCTAAACGCTGTGTATTTTACCGATTACAGAAAAATAATTCCCTGAAGAAGGGCAAGGCCCGAAATGCATTGGGCGGATACTCAAAAAATATGATGAATAAAATCATTATTATGAAAAAAAAGGATTTTGAAGAACCGAATAAAAAAAATAAAGAAAATTTGAGAATCGTGGTTTACAATCATTGAAATTCATTCCAGATTGCATCATGGTGATGTTTTCCACTGTTTGGTATAGCGCATTTCAGAGTATACTCATTACCCTTGTACTCAGGAGGGTCAACCAAGCTGCACTTACCTACCTTTTCTCCCGGTCTACTATATTTACCTAAGCAGTGCGATTGATTTTAACAATAGACTGGATCAGTCATCTGGACTTAGGGAGAAAATCACAGCATGCCTACATGTATGGATTTTTGTACTTTGAAATAGGGACTTGGGGAGGTGCCTCCTCTCAGAGGCCAGTTCAGGGCAAATGCAGGTTAAGTGCAGTAGATTCTTGAGGGTTGCCCCACATAAAAGGCACCCTCTATTTCCTGTGTATTTCCATGCTGGTTTTTCTGCTAGAGATGAAACGCAGCCCATGCCTCACTGCAATACCTTCAGATGGAGCCGGTAAATTCAGGGTAAATACAAGGCCTGCGATAATTTAGAGTAACTGATGATGACCATCCAAGCGTGGCCTCTTTCGTCAAACTCCTCTTTGTTCTTTAAGAAAGGGATTTTAGCAGCAGTAAACTTCACACATTTTTGAAGACGTCACAGGAAGGTGACGAAGCCCTGAATCCCAGAGGTTTGCAAGATGCAGGTTCTTTAATGACTGGTCCAAGAATTATTTAAAGATTTTACTGCGGCCTTCTTTGTTGATTGCCAACCACAAGTTATTTAGTGTGTTGGTTTCTGCTTGTCTTAATTTAAAGCAGGTCTTGACTATAACTCCCTGCCGACCAATCGATGGCCTTTCTAGTCCAAACTCCAGTCGATTTTGGCTGAGGAAGTGTTTCTTGTTAGGTTAAATACATAGCAATAGACCCCAATAAAAAGAGGTTTAAAAAAAAATACATAGCAAGAGATTTTTGTTTGGGGATAATCCAGTAATAACGGATCATGGCCCAATAGCACCTTACCACCGTATGCCAGAGTAGGCAGGGTTTTTGCAACAATGACCTTCAGCAGTGGATAGAGTGAAGGGCCTTTCAACCTCTTAATCACACTGGAGAAGGCAACAATGAGGGTGTTCTCTTACTTGTGATGGCTCACAGCTGTTTACAGGCCGCTCACTGGTCATCCAGCAGAAACACCAAGTATTTGAATTCCTTTGTTGCATCTAAGTTGTGAGTGCCAAGATAGCAGTTAACTTTTTTCTTATTTGCCTTGCTGACCATCAACACCTTAGTTTTATTCCGATTGATGACCAAGCCGTTTTGCATTGCGTTTATGTGTCTCTAAAGGCCTACTTGAGTTAAGGTCCATAGTACTATATCGTCAGCATATAAGAGTTGATTCAGAGCAAAGTTGAATGGCTGTTAATTTAATCAAGAGTGGGGGAAAGGTCAGCCATGAAAAGATTAAAAAGCCTGGGGGCCAGCATGCACCGGTTTTAGGCCTTGATGGATGTGAATCTTTCTTGATAATAAAGAGCGGTCACCGATTTTGATCAGCACCCATGTGTGGCTGTGTAAGGCCTTGATAATTCTTAGCAGGTATGAGGGATGTTCCAAGCCCTAAGCTTCGTCCAGAGCGTCATTGGGTTACACAATCAAACACTAATTTATAATCGACACAAAAATAAAAACATTGTTATTGCTCCACTTTCCCACTACACTCAAGATGGTTGATAGGGTTAGGATACTAATAATGTTACAAGAGCCACTCTGAAAGTCATCTTAAATTATTGGGATTAACTGACTGACATCAGCCCAGGCGTTTAGATTGTGTAAAATGAGGGATGCACACTATTTTACCTCACTGTCTAAGAGCGTTATGAGGCGGAATTTTCGGGGCATGTTTTATCCCCTACCTTATGAAGTGGGGTAATGAATGACCTGTAAGGACTGCATAGGAGTAAAGAGGGGCCCAGAACAGCGGGTCTTGCTTTTAGATGGCGTGGGATATTCCGTTAGGCCCCGGGGTAGCATCTTTCCGGACTCTCTTGATAAGTTAAACTTCTTGTTGTGGCAGTTGGACACCTTCTGGGCTGAGGGAGAAAGACAAGTCTGCACTTAACGACTGTGTAGCAATTAAAAGATGATCCTTGAATCCAGTTGATAGAAATAGATCTGATTTATTGAAGATTAGTTGATAATACAGAAATATGTAGGTTCAATAGTAATCCAATTAAAAACCCCACCAGGAGCAAATGGACTCCTGCTCAGCCTCAGATGTAACTGACTCTCAATCCAAGCATACACAATCAGAACCCTATGCGACATCATAGATGCATGCTGAGCAAGATATAACAAACACTAAAGTAGGACAGAGAAAGAGGAAAAGCAGGATGTAACGCATCTCCCTTCTTAACAAAAATAAAATCAAAGTAAGAACACAAAACCGTGTGGAAAAGAAGAAGATAGAACATACAACACAAACACCGTAAAAATTACTGGACAAGTAAACAGAATGGGTTAAAATAAAATTTGAGCTCCTCTAAAAACATTAGAGTAACAAAATCCACAAGAATGGAAAAGAATGGATTTAATAAATTAAATACATCTGTAAGACAAATCCACAAGAATGGAAAAAGATGGATTTGATAAATTAACTTCAGATAAAATTAAATACATCTGTAACACAAATCCACAAGAATGGAAAAAGATGGATTTGATACATAAATAAGAACTTCTCTACACGTTAGATCATTTAACTGATTGAACAACCTCCCTCTCCTTAAAACATCAAACAATTTGAACACCTCTAAAATATTAGAGCACTTACGTGGTTCAATAAATAAGCAACCTGTGACTCTTTAAACATCAAACGATGTGAACACCTCTAAAATATCAGAGCACAAATGTGGTTCACATCCCAAAATAGAGCAACCATCCTCTCTTTAAAACATCAAATAATTTTAACACCTCTAAAATATTAGAGCACAAAAGTGGTTCAGAACCTAAAATAGAGTAACATGCAGCTCTTTTAACCTTGAACAAAATGAACACCTCTAACATAGTAGAGCACTAATGTGGTTCAGCAAAGCACTAAGCTTTTAAGGCTCATCCTCGGATGCAACCTCAAACACATTAAATCTAGATGCACTATAACTCCTCACATAACATTCTTAAGGCTCATCCTCGGATGCAACCTAAACACATTAACTCAGCAAAACAAGAACACCTTGTAAAATTAATCGAATATCAATTGCAGCATTCCTTTCTGAGTGAGCGCTTTTTCCAGGTCTTCGAGGGTGAGATAGTCTCTCCCAAACACCCTCTCAGGTGTGGGGTCCCTCAGGGCTCCTCCCTGAGCCCGACCCTCTTTAACGCCTACATGGAACCTCTGGACAGGATAGTCCATCCCTTTGGTGTGCGTATAGTCACCTACGCGGATGACACGCAGCTTGTGGTCTCGTTAGACCACGCAGATGGATCATCCGACACCTTAGGCCCCTGTCTAGAGGCTGTTGCCAGATGGATGCAAGCCTCCTGTTTGAAGCTTAACGGGGAGAAGACAGACATCATTCTACTCGGAAATCCCTCCCCGTCTGCTCTTGCACCCGTCTGGCCACCATGTCTTGGCGCTCCTCCTGCCCCCAAGTCCCAGATAAAGAGCCTCGGGATCTGGCTTGACACCGCCCTTGATTTCTCGGTCCAGGCTACTAAGACTGCCGCCACTTGCTTTGGACTAATGAGGATGCTCCGGCGGGTGCTCCCTTTGCTCCCTTTCCAGGCGAGGAGGACCATGGTCCAGGCCCTGATTCTCTCTCGCCTGGATTATGGGAATGCTCTCTACCTAGGAGCACCGGCTTCGGTACTGCAGAGGCTTCAGGTCACACAAAACAGTGCGGCCCGCCTACTGTTCAATCTCTCCCGTCGGCAGTCGGCGAGGAAGGCTCTGAAAGACCTCCACTGGCTCCCAATGGCTGCCAGAGTGCAGTTTAAAGCTTTGTGCATTATGCACAAATCCTTTCACCGTGTAGGCCCAGCGATTCTGCACCCTTTGGTCACGCCTTATGTCCCAGCACGCCCCCTTCGGTCTGGTACCTTGCAGCTGGCCACCTCCTCTAAAATTAACAAAGCCCGTTGGGGTGGCCGCTCTTTTTCCCATTCGGCGACCAGACTTTGGAATGCCCTCCCCTTTGCCATCCGAGGAAATAGCAACCTCCTCTCATTCAGAAAGGCCTTGAAAACGCATTTGTTTGCTAAATCCTGCTGATCTGCCCCGAGCCTGCGCTAAACCATTTTATCTTCAAGCGCTGCGAGGCCCTAGGGCAGTTATGCGCTATACAAATGCAATTTTTCATTTCATTTCATTTCATTTCACTATAAAATCAAATTGTAAGAAAGGAGCACCTCAAAATTGAGCCCCAATGTGGCCCCGTCAAAATACACATTCAATACATCCCAAAGCATGAATATTTGAATGAAAGTCACTGCAAACAAACATCAGAACAAACCTGCAATCAATAGACTGAATGAGATAAAACTGAGCACCTCAACCAAAGTTGAGCATAAAAATGGCTTACTCCAATAAAGAAACTAACTCACCTGAAATTTGAATTTAAAACAACTTAGCACCTCAACATTAGTTGAACATAAAAATGGCTCACTCAAATAAACCAAACTAATTCACCACCGGAGTAAATAACTCACAACCTCCAAAACCAATACGCAACAAATATATGAAACACATGAACATGGTAAAAATCCCAACATAAAATCTACATGCACAATCTTTTCCTCAAAGCACATCTCAAAATGCACCATTTCCCTCACAAATAAAAAAAATTACAATAAAATGAATAAACACACTCCTGTGAGCGATCTCTCACCCGAGGTTGCCACAGAAGTTGAAATCACTGTTCTCCAAAAAGCCAGTAACAGCCTCCAATGTTCACGATAATCCACGGAACGGCTTTAACGTTGTAGTTATTGTCTGTCAGTTCCCTCTGTTGCAACATAACAATTATGTCAAATAATCCACGGAACGGCTTTAACGTTGTAGTTATTGTCTGTCAGTTCCCTCTGTTGCAACATAACAATTATGTCCTAAAAACTGCTTGCATGTCGCTGTAGAAAGAACACTGTCTGCCAGTTCTTTCCTCTTCTGACAAAAAGATCGTTTCCATAGTTCTTTCCTTTTCTGACAAAAAGATCATTTTTTCCACTTCTGGCAAAAGGATCGTTTCCATAGTAACGATCTACACTCCATTGCATTAATCCAATGTAAAACGATGTAATTACTAAAATGGTGGCACGCATACCACGTCGCACCGGGTGGCTCTCAGCACACCGCTGCTCAAAAACGTGAAGATGCAGCATAACAAACTCCCACTACGTCACAAGGAGCTGTGCAGCTAAGGTAGGTGTAGCGCGTTTCTCGCGCACTTCTTTTCCTTCAAATTAAAGAGGACTGTTAAGCATTTCTTGCGCACATTACATTGCGCAGTTAAAATTACATTGATTTGAAATAATATTAATTTGAGCAACTTACAATAACGTTGTTAAAGCCCACACTTGCTCTCCGCACGGCCTCTTAAATCAATTTTGCGCAGTTCTTGAGGTAAAGGTACTGTCGTACAAATTGCTTACCGGTGTAAACTGGTCTCTCCACTTGACCTCAAACAGTTAAAAAAAATACTACTAATGGTGCCTTGTTCACAGTCTTGAACACCAGTCAATGATGTAGAAGCAATACAATAAGCAGATTCCTTAACAGCAGCAAAATGTTGCACATCCATTTCCACATGGTTGATAGCAGACGCCTTTTCCCTTTTAACACATGGATGATAGCAGATGCCTTTTCCTATTTACACATGACAAACATCCAAGTCATGTATGTAAATTCTTTAAAATTCAGGCCAATATAGTTTAAATCATGTAGCAAGAACTCATACACCCTGGGGAAAGAAGCTGTCCAGATCACTAGAGACACTGATGGGGTTTACCAGGGCGCTTTGCCTATTTTACCTTAAATTTTCAAGTTTCTTCAGTTGCAGTATTCTTAACTTCTTTAATTGCAGTAATCCATAGTATCTGACTTTTCCTTCACGCATGGGTTTGTACCTCGTTGCCAAATTTGTAGCAATTAAAAGATGATCCTTGAATCCAGTTGATAGAAATAGATCTGATTTATTGAAGATTAGTTGATAATACAGAAATATGTAGGTTCAATAGTAATCCAATTAAAAACCCCACCAGGAGCAAATGGACTCCTGCTTAGCCTCAGATGTAACTGACTCTCAATCCAAGCATACACAATCAGAACCCTATGTGACATCATAGATGCATGCTGAGCAAGATATAACAAACACTAAAGTAGGACAGAGAAAGAGGAAAAGCAGGATGTAACAGACTGGTCATTTGAGTAGGGATTAGAAATGTGCCATATGCCCAGGCTTGGACGGCTGATGGAGCGTTTCCTGTCTGGGTTGTTGTGGGAGAAGACGATGCAGTAGAGTGCTAGGTCAATAGACTATGACAGAACATGGTGAACCTTTTGTAATATGTTGATGGTCCCAGTTCAATTCCAGCCGAGAAGTGTTTAAGAAATGCGACCTAGCACTCTTCCCTCATCGGTATGATCCAGGAACCCTGCTGCAGCCAGTTTATGTTGTTCACAGTTTCTAAAAAGATCCTGAATTAGATTGACTGCTGTTATAAAGCAGGTTGGCCCAGAAGACATCCATGTCAGACCACCTGGCCTTTTGGTATTCTTTTGTTTACACCCTTAGAGCATCCATATAGTTTTTACTACAAACAGAGAACCAACGGCGGACTCCAAATGCCACACTAACCTCTATCTGTTCCCCAATTGTTGGTTTGAGTATCAGTTGGTATACAGTGTGCATAATCAGCTCCTGCACCCACCGTTGAAGGATGCAACCCTTTGCCGGGAAACAGAATTGTGAAAGCAATGGAGCAGTGCACTCCCAGGGTACTATGAAGTTAATAATGAAGCTTGATCAGTTCCTTCGAGGAAACAATCTTTATTTAGGTAAATCCAAATGCATAGACAGATACATCAGCCAACGCGTTTCGTTCATGAAATGAACTTCGTCAGGGCAAATATAATGTAGGGTAAAGG
Organism: Lissotriton helveticus; assembly: GCF_964261635.1. Classification (NCBI taxonomy): domain Eukaryota; kingdom Metazoa; phylum Chordata; class Amphibia; order Caudata; family Salamandridae; genus Lissotriton; species Lissotriton helveticus. Next base: position 848,986,613 of record NC_136057.1, on the reverse strand, counting down.
TGTCACCGGTAGGTATGTTCCTGAGAATCAAAAAAGAGTCACTCAGTATGGTCACCGAGATGAGGCGTGGGCCGCCATGATAAGGTCCAGCAGTAAAAAGCCTGGAATACTGGTCACAACGTAACGGCAATCCAAGAATTTGCTGAGCAGACTTATTGCAGTAGCTATAGTAGGACAAGGCAATGGCTGGGAGATTGGAGACCTCATCCAAAATGTGTCAATAAAGTATTGTAAACAGAGCAATTTTTTAAAATAAATGTCTATATATTAGCTGGTGCTCCGAAGAATGATACATTTTATTTTCTTGATTATCGTGTTTTGCTTTTTGAAGTGGGAAACAGTTTAATGTAGACATTTAAAATAGATAGGGATAAGTTAAATGTTGCACTTGATATTAGTGTGACCCGGATACCTGTATCTGGTATCCACTCTATGTACTCCGTCAGTGCCTGATATATTTGAGTTGCCAGCCCTCAGGCAGGGCAGGCAATTAAAAAAACGAAATCTGCTTCTTTTTTGTAACTGTATAAAAATTAATATATGATTTCATTGTATTCCACTATTAAAAGAAATGAATGAATATATAGGTTATATTATTCCTCTTGAGAAGGATTTATCATGAGAACCGTGAGTTTCTTTGGATTGTTTTTGTGAAGTTATGTGCACTTGTATAGATTATTAAATACATGGTTATGTTTTAGTTTCCAGGCAGGGTCTTGTTCTGTCTTGTTTACTGATGTCCATGAGAGAAGCCTGGGCATCCCCTGAATACCCGGTGGTTCTTAGCCAGACATGGCGTCTCAGTGCCACTGATGAAGAGATTGCACTACACAGTGTGTCAGTCATGTCCTGTCCACAACTGATGGTGAACTTAACTGCATCTCTACCATCTGCAATCACCTGTGACAGTATGGTTCAGGCCTCATCTGAGACGATTGGCAGCACTTGCATAACCAAAGTCCAGATTGTGTGGGTATATCCTGGGTCTGGTGGCTTATTGGACTAATGAATCCACTGCAGGGGTCTGTATTTGACCTCATGTTCACTGGTTCAAATCCTGGCGGGTACACTCAGTCTTTCATCCAATTGAGGTCGAATAAATGAGTACCATTGAGTTGTGTAACAATAAACATTTGTTATTCAGCGCCTTGAGACCCATGGGTGATAAGTGCGCTTTACAAATACATGTGTTATGTTATATCAGCCAAAAAGACATGTGGGGTTCAGCAACTGCAATGCTAGGCTGGCAGAAGAAAAACCCTCTTCCAAAGATTTCCAGCCTATTGGATTACCTGTCCACTGGAGTGGAAGGGTACACGCCAATGTTTATGAAGGGCGTGGAGGCTTGAACTACTAGGCTCTCCGTGGTGGGATGCTGGATGAGGAAACTGGGTTCCACTAGAGCAGGGAAATGGGAACAGGCAACTATCCTATTCACAGGAGCCCTTGTGAAGGTTTTGGACCAGGCCCCAGAAGGACATCCGTAGGGGACTTATAAAAGGGGAGTAAAGGTTCAGATTAACTCTTGGCTGAAGAACTTCTGTCAAGACGTTTGTCTCGACTGCCACTCAGAGTAAGTGAAGGCCCAAGACCTCATCTGCCCCTCCTCACCGCCATAGCAAATGAGGCACCTTCCTCTGTAGCCACGGTAAGGGGAGATACCAAGCCAATGTCCAGGGAGGTGTCCAAACTTCCTCATAACATTTGTCCCCAGCGTCTTCCACAGAGTACTGGTAACCATCAAGGTCTCAGACTCCTCCCATTTGCCCCTAGTCTAGGCCTCTCAAAAGAATAAGACACTAGCTCCAATATGAGGGATCTCCCCCCCACCATTCGGTGTTGGACAAGTATTGGATGATGCCCATCATGCTCAGAGTCGGGAAAGACGATAGGGATGGTGTCGCCATGGGTCGTTGGCATTGAACAAGGCACCAGGGAAGGTCAAAGGGAATCAACCGGAGCAGCTCTGGATCCAAAGGGCACAACTGACACAGGGGGCGAACACGCCAACAGAAGACCAGTAGGGGGCCCCCTCCCGAAGACACTCCAGAGGGGACACACCCCCAAAGATGTGGTGCATGGCCTCAAAAATCTTGTAACCGGGCGGGGTTAATGCGGCTCCCAGACACTCTTAGGGAGGAGCGGAAAGGTCCCAGGCTCAACCACAGAGCTAGGCTTTGAATGCTGACACTCCCTCCTCTGAGCAGATGACGTGGCTAAGTCAAAGATATATTTGACTTCTTGTTCTTCTTAAGCATGTGGGACTTATAATTTCCCAGACGACAAGTGCCTAGAGTGGCTACACAAATAATATCAGGACCTTCCTCTCAACCAAAATCTTGAGCATTGCGGAGCTCTTGGAGTGCATGGCGCAGCAGTCGACACAGGTCTTGGCTTTGTGGTCTTGCTCCAAACACCAGAGGCACACCAAATGTGGGACCATAACGACATCAGTCATTGACTGGGGTGGGGGCGTGCCCTGACGCCGATGGGAGTGCATGAGCTCCAACCAACCGGCTGCCATCTGGCTTCATCATCATCAACCCTGGGTGAAAAAAGGCCCCTGAGGGCCACCTCTATGCAGCACGACTAAGCAGGATTAATTCGAGAAGGTGAAACTGTGAGCCGGGAGAGTGCAAGACATGGCAGGAGCACTGCCGCGCGGTTCTCGTGAATCACCCAAGATGGCGGCGCACAGCAGCAGATAAACTCTACAGCACAGAGCAACCAGCTAAACTGTGTGGTAGGCGAAGAGGAGACTGAGCCGCTGCTGCCGCAACCCACATGAGGCACCCCATAGAGATAAAATAGCATTACCGTGACAACGCATCAGAGGGGGACTTGTGACGTAGAGGTGAGCAGGATAAGAAGCTTGACTCCCTCGGTCACGAAATGGCCACCCGCGGGGCTGAGTAATGAGGAGGAGAAGGTTAACTGATGGGCCCCTGAGAGAAGCGGGGGTAACAGAGGCAGAGGAAAGTGACCTGTGCTCTGGGAGGGGAGGAAAAGCTCTGCATTACCTACCGTAGCAGACACCGACAGGCATGACATAGACGAGGAGCAGGAGAGACACCGGGTCCACGGCGGTGAAGCCTGATCTGCTTAGGACCTGATTTGGGCCTCACATAGCGAACCCGGGCAGGAGCCCCAACCAGTGCAGACAGAAGATAGGAGGTGACTGTACTACGCGAGTGCTGAGGGCAATAGCAGCAGTGGCGAAGGCCAGTCTGCGTAGGCTGGAGGAGAGGGCCCGAAGGAGATGGCACTTGCGATCTGCACAAAAAGGAGTCAGAGAACACTGCGCTGTGCTGCTGCTGGGCGGGGCCCAGACACGGACCTCCGGATGGACATACAGCGCACAGGCCTGGGGTGAGGCCTTGCCAGGTGACGGTGAAAGGGAGGGCCAATCCTACCTGACAACTAACCAAGGCCCACCGGAGAGAAGCTTTCCGGAGGGGGAAGATAACAGCGGGGGGCTGGCCTGGAGCACATAGCATGAACAACAAGAATTTGCAATACAATAGGTCTCGCATTAGGAAAGTTTGAGCTATTAGTCTTGTAAATTAGACATTTTTTATTTATGTGTTGGTTTTGAAAATAGCGAAATTAATAGCTTTGTCATTTACAATGCCAATACTTTTATCTTTTGCAAATGTGACACCTATAGCATTTGTAATGCAACATGTTTTGTATTTACGTGACTTAGATGTATTGATATTACAAATAACAATGGCTTTTAAATTTTTTTAAATAATTAATACTTAAATAAAAGTTCTTGTAATTTATAATGGCAATAGCTTAAACTTTTGTAAATAACTTTTGTGAAGTTTATGTTCAGTGTATTTTATTGTGACGAAAATCCAAGAACAGAAGTGAAATATTAACCTCTTTTTGTGACATTTGTAATGAAGCTTGAAACATTGAGAGAACATATTTGAACCAGTTGTTGTTGAATGGTTGCACCGATTGATACTGTGGTAGCACTGAGTGATGTTTTGGTGGCGACGAGTGATGCTGTGGCGTTCGGTGATGCTGTGGTAGCGCATAGTGATGTTGTGGTGCCCCTGAGTGATGCTGTGGTGGTGCGATAGATAGCTAGAGGGAGGGCGGAATATAGATAGAGTGAGGGCGAAAGATAGATAGAGTGAGGGCGAAAGATAGATAGAGTGAGGGCGAAAGATAGATAGAGTGAGGGCGAAAGATAGATAGAGTGAGGGCGAAAGATAGATAGAGTGAGGGCGATAGATAGAGTGAGGGCGATAGATAGAGTGAGGGCGATAGAGTGAGGGCGATAGAGTGAGGGCGATAGAGTGAGGGCGATAGAGTGAGGGCGATAGAGTGAGGGCGATAGAGTGAGGGCGATAGAGTGAGGGCGATAGAGTGAGGGCGATAGAGTGAGGGCGATAGAGTGAGGGCGATAGATAGAGTGAGGGCGATAGATAGATAGAGTGAGGGCGATAGATGTGTGTGGTTGTGTGTGGTTGTGTGTGTGTATGGTTCTGTGTGTGTATGGTTGTGTTTGTGTGTGGTTGTGTGTGTGTATGGTTGTGTGTGTATGTGGTTGTGTGTGTGGTTGTGTGTGTATGTGGTTGTGTGTGTGGTTGTGTGTGTATGGTTGTGTGTGTATGTGGTTGTGTGTGTGGTTGTGTGTGTGGTTGTGTGTGTGGTTGTGTGTGTGGTTGTGTGTGTGTGTGTAAGGTTGGGTGTGTGGTTGTGGTTGAGTGTGTGGTTGAGTGTGTGTAGTTGAGTGTGTGGTTGTGTGTGTGTGGTTGTGTGTGTGGTTGTGTTTGGGGTGATTTGTGTTTGTGTGTGGGGTTGTGTGTGGTTGTGTGTGAGATTGTGTGTGTGGTTGTGTGTGAGATTGTGTGTGTGGTGTGGTTGTGTGGTTGTATGTGTGTGTGTGCGATTGTATGTATGTGTGTGTGCGGTTACAGAAGGATATATGTGGAAGAGAGCAGCAGATCAGCACAGGAGAAGAGAACAGTGAGTTAGAGAAGGAGGCGGTGGAAGGGAACAGCAGATCAGCATGGGAGAAGAGAACAGGGAGTTGGAGAAGGGGGCGGGGTGGAAGAGAGGAGCAGATCAGCATGGGAGAACAGAACAGGGAGTTAAAGAAGGAGGCGGGTGGAAGAGAGCAGCAGATCAGCACAGGAGAAGAGAAGAGAAGAGAACAGGGAGTTAAAGAAGGTGGTGGGGTGAAGAGAGCAGCAGATCAGCACAGGAGAAGGGAACAGGGAGAACAGGTTAAAGAAGGAAGCAGGTGGAAGAAAGCAGCAGATCAGCACGGGAGAAAAGAACAGGCAGTTAAAGAAGGAGGCGGTGGAAGAGAGCAGGAGATCAGCACGGGAGAAAAGAACATGCAGTTAAAGAAGGATGCGGGGTGGAAGAGAGCAGCAGATCAGCACAGGAGAAGAGAACAGGGAGTTAAAGAAGGAGGCGGGTGGAAGAGAACAGCAGATCGGCACAGGAGAAGAGAAGAGAGCAGAGAGCTAGAGAAGGAGGCGGTGGAAGAGAGCAGCAGATCAGTACGGGAGAATAGAAGAGAACAGGGAATTAGAGAAGGAGGTAGGTGGAAGAGAGCAGCAGATCAGCACAGCAAAAGAGAACAGGAGTTAAAGAAGGAGGTGGGTGGATGAGAGCAGCAGATCAGCCCAGGAGAAGAGAACAGGGAGTTAGAGAAGAAGGGGGGGGTAAAAGAGAATAGCAGATCAGCACAGGAGAAGAGAACAGGGAGTTAGAGAAGGAGGTGGATGTAAGATAGCAGAAAGATCATCACAGGAGAAGAGAACAGGGAGTTAGAGAATGAGGCGGGAGGAAGAGAACAACAGATCAGCATGGGAGATGAGAACAGGGAGTTTGAGAAGGAGGTGGTGGAAGGGAACAGCAGATCAGCATAGGAGAAGAGAACAGGGAGTTAAAGAAGGAGGCGGGGTGGAAGAGAGCAGCAGATCAGCACAGATGAAGAGAACATGGATCTAAAGAAGGAGGTGGGGTGGAAGAGAGCAGCAGTTTAGCACAGGAGAAGAGAACAGGGAGTTATGGAAGGAAGAGGTGGACGAGAACAACATATTAGCACAGGAGAACAGAACAGGGAGTTAGAGAAGAAGGCGGCGTGGAAGAGAGCAGCAGATCAGCACAGCAAAAGAGAACAGGGAGTTAAAGAAGGAGGCGAATGGAAGAGAGCAGCAGATCAGCACAGGAGAAGAGAAGAGAACAGGGAGTTAGAGAAGGAGGCAGGGTGGAAGAGAGCAGCAGATCAGCACGAGAGAAGAGAAGAGAAGAGAACAGGGAGTTAGAGACGGAGGTGGGTGGAAGAGAGGAACAGATCAGCAAAGCAGAAGAGAACAGGGAGTTAAAGAAGGAGGTGGGGTGGAAGAGAGCAGCAGAACAGCACAGCAGAAGAGAAAGGGGAGGTACAGAAGGAGGTGGGGTGGACGAGAACAGCAGATCAGCACGAGAGAAGAGAACAGGGAGTTAAAAAAGGAGGTGGGTGGATGAGAGCAGCAGATCAGCACAGGAGAAGAGAACAGGGACTTACAGAAGGAGGCGGTGGAAAAGAACATCAGATCACTACAGGAGAAGAGAACAAGGAGTTAGAGAAGGAGGCGGGGTGAAAGAGAACAGCAGCTCAGCACCGGAGAAGAGAAAAGGGAATTAGAGAAGGAGGCGGATGGAAGAGAGCAAAAAGATCATCACAGGAGAAGGCAACAAGGAGTTAGAGAATGAGGTGGGGTGGAAGAGAAGAGCAGACCAGCACAGGAGAAGAGAACAGGGAGTTAGAGAAGGGGGCGGGTGGAAGAGAGCAGCAGATCAGCACAGGAGAACAGAACAGGGAGTTAAAGAAGGAGGCGGGTGGAAGAGAGTAGCAGTTCAGCACAGGAGAAGAGAAGAGCACAGGGAGTTAAAGAAGGACGTGGGGTGGAAGAGAGCAGAAGATCAGCACAGGAGAAGAGAACAGGGAGTTAAAGAAGGAGGCGGGTGGAAGAGAACAGCAGATCAGCACAGGAGAAAAGAACAGAGTTAAAGAAGGAGGCGGGGTGGAAGAGAGCAGCACATCAGCACAGGAGAAGAGAACAGGGAGTTAAGGAAGGAAGCGGGAGGAAGCGACAGCATATTAGCACAGAAGAAGAGAACAGGGAGTTAGAGAAGGAGGCGGGGTGAAAGAGAACAGCAGATCAGCACAGGAGAAGAGAAAAGTGAGTTAGAGCAGGAGGCAGATGGAAGATAGCAGAAAGATCATCACAGGAGAAGAGAACAGGGAGTTAGAGAATGAGGCGGGAAGAAGAGAACAGCAGATCAGCACAGGAGAAGAGGAGAGAACAGGGAGTTAGAGAAGGAGGTGGGTGGAAGAGAGGAGCAGATCAGCACAGCAGAAGAGAACAGGGAGTTAAAGAAGGAGGTAGGGTGGAAGAGAGCAGCAGATTAGCACAGGAGAAGAGAACAGGGAATTAGAGAAGGAGGAGAGGTGGAAGAGAGCAGCAGATCAGCAGAAGGGAACAGGGAGTTAAAGAAGAAGGCGGGGTGCAAGAGAGCAGCAGATCAGCAGAGAGAGTAAAGAAGAGAACAGGGACTTAGAGAAGGAGGTGGGTGGATGAGAGCAGCAGATCAGCCCAGGAGAAGAGAACAGGGAGTTAGAGAAGAAGGGGGGGTGAAAGAGAATAGCAGATCAGCACAGGAGAAGAGAACAGGGAGTTAGAGAAGGAGGTGGATGTAAGATAGCAGAAAGATCATCACAGGAGAAGAGAACAGGGAGTTAGAGAATGAGGCGGGAGGAAGAGAACAACAGATCAGCATGGGAGATGAGAACAGGGAGTTTGAGAAGGAGGTGGTGGAAGGGAACAGCAGATCAGCATAGGAGAAGAGAACAGGGAGTTAAAGAAGGAGGCGGGGTGGAAGAGAGCAGCAGATCAGCACAGATGAAGAGAACATGGATCTAAAGAAGGAGGTGGGGTGGAAGAGAGCAGCAGTTTAGCACAGGAGAAGAGAACAGGGAGTTATGGAAGTAAGAGGTGGACGAGAACAACATATTAGCACAGGAGAACAGAACAGGGAGTTAGAGAAGAAGGCGGCGTGGAAGAGAGCAGCAGATCAGCACAGCAAAAGAGAACAGGGAGTTAAAGAAGGAGGCGAATGGAAGAGAGCAGCAGATCAGCACAGGAGAAGAGAAGAGAACAGGGAGCTAGAGAAGAAGGCGGTGGAAGAGAGCAGCATAACAGCACAGCAGAAGAGAACATGGAGTTAAAGTAGGAGGCGGGTGGAAGAGAGCATCAGATCAGCACAGGAAAGAGAACAGGGAGTTAAAGAAGGAGGCGGGTTGGAAGAGAACAGCAGATTGGCACAGGAGAAGAGAACAGGGAGTTAAAGAAGGAGGCGGGGTGAAAGAGAACAGCAGATCAGCACAGGAGAAGAGAAAAGTGAGTTAGAGAAGGAGGCAGATGGAAGATAGCAGAAAGATCATCACAGGAGAAGAGGAGAGAACAGGGAGTTAGAGAAGGAGGTGGGTGGAAGAGAGGAGCAGATCAGCACAGCAGAAGAGAACAGGGAGTTAAAGAAGGAGGTAGGGTGGAAGAGAGCAGCACATTAGCACAGGAGAAGAGAACAGGGAATTAGAGAAGGAGGCGAGGTGGAAGAGAACAACAGATCAGCATGGGAGATGAGAACAGGGAGTTTGAGAAGGAGGCGGGTGGAAGAGAGCAGCAGATCAGCACAGGTAAAGAGAACATGGATCTAAAGAAGAAGGTGGGGTGGAAGAGAACAGTAGTTTAGCACAGGAGAAGAGAACAGGGAGTTATGGAAGGAAGAGGTGGAAGAGAACATATTAGCACAGGAAAACAGAACAGGGAGTTAGAGAAGAAGGCGGCGTGGAAGAGAGCAGCAGATCAGCACAGCAAAAGAGAACAGGGAGTTAAAGAAGGAGGCGAATGGAAGAGAGCAGCAGATCAGCACAGGAGAAGAGAAGAGAACAGGGAGCTAGAGAAGAAGGCGGTGGAAGAGAGCAGCATAACAGCACAGCAGAAGAGAACATGGAGTTAAAGTAGGAGGCGGGTGGAAGAGAGCAGAAGATCAGCAGAGGAGAAGAGAACAGGGAGTTAAAGAAGGAGGTGGGGTAGAAGAGAGCAGCAGATCACCACAGGAGAAGAGAACAGGGAGTTAAAGAAAGAGGTGGGGTGGAAGAGAGCAGCAGATCAGCACAGGAGAAGAGAACAGGGAATTAAAGAAGGAGGCGGGTTGGAAGAGAACAGCAGATTGGCACAGGAGAAGAGAACAGGGAGTTAGAGAAAGAGGCGAATGGAAGAGAGCAGCAGATAAGCACAGGAGAAGAGAAGAGAACAGGGATTTAGAGAAGAAGGAGGGTGGAAGAGAGGAGCAGATCAGCACAGCAGAAGATAACAGGGAGTTAAAGAAGGAGGTGGGGTGGAAGAGAGCAGCAGATTAGCATAGGAGAAGAGAACAGGGAGTTAGAGAAGGAGGCAAGGTGGAAGAGAGCAGAAGATCAGCAGAAGAGAACAGGGAGTTAGAGAAGGAGGTGGGTGGAAGAGAGCAACAGATCAGCACAGCAGAAGAGAACAGGGCGTTAAAGAAGGAGGTGGGGTGGAAGAGAGCAGCAGAACAGCACAGGAGAAGAGAAAAGGGAGGTAGAGAAGGAAGTGGGGTGGAAGAGAACAGCAGATCAGCACAAGAGAAGAGAACAGGGAGTTAAAGAAAGAGGTGGGTGGATGAGAGCAACAGATCAGCCCAGGAGAAGAGAACAGGGAGTTAAAGAAGGAGGCGGGGTGGAAGAGAGCAAAATGATCATCACAGGAGAAGGCAACAAGGAGTTAAAGAATGATACAGGTTGGAAAAGAAGAGCAGATCAGCACAGGAGAAGAGAACAGGGAGTTAGAGAAGTGGGCGGGTGGAAGAGAACAGCAGATCGGCACAGGAGAAGAGAAGTGAACAGGGAGATAGAGAAGGAGGCGGTGAAAGAGAGCAGCAGATCAGTACGGGAGAATAGAAGAGAACAGGGAATTAGAGAAGGAGGTGAATGGAAAAGAGCAGCAGATCAGCACAGCAAAAGAGAACAGGGAGTTAAAGAAGGAGGCGGGTAGAAGAGCGCAGCAGATCAGCACAGGAGAAGAGAACAGGGAGTTACAGAAGGAGGCGGTGGAAAAGAACAGCAGATAAGTACAGGAGAAGAGAACAGGGAGTTAAAGAAGGAGGCGGGTGAAAGAGAACAGCAGATCAGCACCGGAGAAGAGAACCGGGAGTTACAGAAGGAGGCGGGTTGGAAAAGAGAAGCAGATCAGCACAGGAGAAGAGAACAGGGAGTTAAAGGAGGTGGGGTGGAAGAGAGCAGCAGAACAGCACAGGAGAAGAGAAAAGGGAGGTAGAGAAGGAAGTGGGGTGGAAGAGAACAGTAGATCAGCACAAGAGAAGAGAACAGGGAGTTAAAGAAAGAGGTGGGTGGATGAGAGCAACAGATCAGCCCAGGAGAAGAGAACAGGGAGTTAAAGAAGGAGGCGGGGTGGAAGAGAGCAAAATGATCATCACAGGAGAAGGCAACAAGGAGTTAAAGAATGATACGGGTTGGAAAAGAAGAGCAGATCAGCACAGGAGAAGAGAACAGGGAGTTAGAGAAGTGGGCAGGTGGAAGAGAGCAGCAGATCAGCAGAGGAGAAGAGAAGAGAACAGGGAGTTAAAGAAGGAGGTGGGGTGGAAGAGAGCAGCAGATCAGCACAGGAGAAGAGAACAGGGAGTTAAAGAAGGAGGCGGGTGGAAGAGAACAGAAGATCGGCATAGGAGAAGAGAACAGGGTTAAAGAAGGAGGCAGGGTGGAAGAGAGCAGCAGATCAGCACAGGTGAAGAGAATATGGAGTTAAGGAAGGAAGCGGGGGAAGAGACCAGCATATTAGCACAGGAGAAGAGATCAGGGAGTTAGAGAAAGAGGCGGGCTGAAAGAGAACAGCAGATCAGCACAGGAGAAGAGAAAAGGGAGTTAGAGAAGGAGGCTGGTGAAAGAACAGCAGATCAGCACAGGAGAAGAGAACAGGGAGTTAGAGAAGGAGGTGGGTTGGAAGAGAGCAGCAGATCAGCACAGGAGAAGAGATCAGGGAGTTAGAGAAGGAGGTGGGGTGGAAGAGAGCAGCAGATCAGCACAGGAGAAGAGAACAGGGAGTTAAAGAAGGAGGCGGGTGGAAGAGAACAGCAGATCGGCACAGGAGAAGAGAAGAGAACAGGGAGATAGAGAAGGAGGCGGTGGAAGAGAGCAGCAGATCAGTACGGGAGAATAGAAGAGAACAGGGAATTAGAGAAGGAGGTGAATGGAAAAGAGCAGCAGATCAGCACAGCAAAAGAGAACAGGGAGTTAAAGAAGGAGGCGGTAGAAGAGCGCAGCAGATCAGCACAGGAGAAGAGAACAGGGAGTTACAGAAGGAGGTGGTGGAAAAGAACAGCAGATCAGTACAGGAGAAGAGAACAGGGAGTTAAAGAAGGAGGCGGGTGAAAGAGAACAGCAGATCAGCACCGGAGAAGAGAACCGGGAGTTACAGAAGGAGGCGGGTTGGAAAAGAGAAGCAGATCAGCACAGGAGAAGAGAACAGGGAGTTAAAGAAGGAGGTGGGGTGGAAGAGAGAGGAAGATCAGCACAGGAGAAGAGAAGAGAACAGGGAGTTAGAGAAGGAGGCAGGGTGGAAGAGAGCAGCAGATCAGCACGAGAGTAGAGAAGGGAACATGGAGTTAGAGAAGGAGGTGGGTGGAAGAGAGGAACAGATCAGCACAGCAGAAGAGAACAGGGAGTTAAAGAAGGAGGTGGGGTGAAAGAGAGCAGCAGAACAGCATAGGAGAAGAGAACAAGGAGGTAGAGAATGAGGCGGGAGGAAGAGAACAGCAGATCAGCATGGGAGATGAGAACAGGGAGTTGGAGAAAGAGGTGGTGGAAGGGAACAGCAGATCAGCACAGGAGAAACAGAGTTAAAGAAGGAGGCGGGGTGGAAGAGAGCAGAAGAGCAGCACAGGTGAAGAGAACATGGATCTAAAGAAGGAGGGTGGGTGGAAGAGAGCAGCAGTTTAGCACAGGAGAAGAGAACAGGGAGTTAAAGAAGGAAGCGGTGGAAGAGAACAACATATTAGCACAGGAGAACAGAACAGGGAGTTAGAGAAGAAGGCGGCGTGGAAGAGAGCAGCAGATCAGCACAGCAGAAGAGAACATGGAGTTAAAGAAGGAGGCAAATGGAGGAGAGCAGCAGATCAGCACAGGAGAAGAGAAGAGAACAGGGAGCTAGAGAAGAAGGCAGTGGAAGAGAGCAGCATAACAGCACAGCAGAAGAGAACATGGAGTTAAAGTAGGAGGCGGGTGGAAGAGAGCAGCAGATCAGCACAGCAAAAGAGAACAGGGAGTTAAAGAATGAGGTGGGGTGGAAGAGAAAGGAAGATCAGCACATGAGAAGAGAAGAGAACAGTGAGTTAGAGAAGGAGGCAGGGTGGAAGAGAGCAGCAGATCAGCACGAGAGAAGAGAAGGGAACAGGGAGTTAGAGAAGGAGGTGGGTGGAAGAGAGGAACAGATAAGCACATCAGAAGAGAACAGGGAGTTAAAGAAGGAGGTGGGGTAGAAGAGAGCAGCAGAACAGCACAGGAGAAGAGAACAGGGAGGTAGAGAAGGAAGTGGGGTGGAAGAGAACAGCAGATCAGCACAAGAGAAGAGAACAGGGAGTTAAAGAAGGAGGTAGGTGGATGAGAGCAGCAGATCAGCCCAGGAGAAGAGAACAGGGAGTTAAAGAAGGAGGCGGCGTGGAAGAGAGCAGCAGATCAGCACAGGAGAGGAGAACAGAACAGGGAGTTAAAGAAGGAGGCGGTGGAAGAGAGTAGCAGATCAGCACAGGAGAAGAGAAGAGAACAGGGAGTTAAAGAAGGAGGTGGGTGGAAGAGAACAGCATATTAGCACAGGATAAGAGAACAGGGAGTTGGAGAAGGAGGCGGGAGGAAGAGAGGGAGTAGTTTCTGTCCTGTAACTCCAGTTCTCTAGTAGGGGTATCTCTGTTATAGTCATAATCTAGTGAATAGTCCAGCCCATATGCGTGGACTCCGGAGCAATCAAAAATAATCTCTTAAGCTGTCAAAACATGCAGAACTGCACTGACACTTAAGAGAGAATTTAAAGACAGATAATGCAGCCTATATCCACAGGCTACACTGTCCAGTACTTCAACTAGAAATTCCACCAAAAATCCACAAACAGCACAGCCTGTCCAGATTTCTCCACAGAGAAAAATCTTGCTTTTAACAGCAAAACCCTCTGGAATGATAGAGAGGAAGAAGTGGACAGACAAGCCCCATAGGCTGCCATTATGTGGCTCAGAACAGGATAGTGTGCCTTTAAGAGAACTTTCCAGAAGCCTCACAGTATACCAGAATGCACTGCAGGTCCCTTTTACTTTCAGTTCTTTTTGAAGGCGTAACACGCCAGACCTGTAGCATTCCGTACATGAATATCTCTCTCCACCGGGCGGTTATGACTATAACAGAGATACCCCTACTACAGAACTGGAGTTACAGGACAGAAACTACTCCTTCTGTAGTAGGGGATCTCTGTGTATAGTAATAATCTAGTGAATAGGATGGCAAGCCCATCCCCACACCAAAGCGGCGGTGGAGAACAGAGAAAATAACACCACTAAGGTGCGAACAGATTTCGCAGCGAAGCCTGCCCAACCTGAGCATCTGCCCTGGCATCAGTGTCCAGACAGTAATGCTTAGCAAAGATATGGACCGACTTCCAAGTGGCCGCCTTGCAGATTTCTGCAATTGGAACATTACGGAGCAAAGCAGTCGTGGCAGCTTTGCCCCTGGTGGAATGAGCCTTAGGTTTAACCCCTAAGGTCTTATTAGCCTTTTGGTAATGTGGTAAATAAATAAATAATACCCTATTTTTGACTAAGCATATAGCATAACAGATAGCTCAATAAATAAGAGTCAAGATTCGAGGTAGTAGGAGTTTCTGCAGGTTTATTACAGCATAAGGACAGGATCAGGACAACCTGCATAGGAACAGAGTGAGAGTGACAGGGCCCGGCAGCTGCCGGGGCTAGGTCTGGGATGAGCGCGCTAACTTTTAATAACAATACATTGACTTATATACATAGCGCAAACACATAGCATTACATTGCAGTAGGCGTAACAGTGGGTGGAGCAGAAGGCGTGACACGTAGCAGTCGCGAGAGATAACAGTAAAGGTAGGTGTAACTGGGCGTGTACATAGACATGTGGTGCAAACGTAACAGAATATGTCATGAATGGGCGGAAACATAGGAGGGGCTACCTAAGGAGCCGGGACCTCTAACCTAATGGTGCGCGAAAACTGGCAATGACGTATTACTAGGAGAAGCTGGGGGCTACGAACTCTGTGCTAGGAGCAGAGACTAGAGTCTGGAGGGTCGGAGCGACATGTACCTAAACCCTATCTGGTATCTGATGTTTAGGGAACATGTTGATATAAACTAGAAGTCATGAGGGGAGAAGCTAACTTGACTCTAAGACTGGACCATGCATTATTCTACATGTAGTGCGTGATGAAGAATATTAAATGACCATTAATACAGTATTTCTCTAACGTGGAGCCGAATAGGCTAGACAATGACGGAAACTATTGATGCAGTTCAGTAGCTTAGGAATGCAGAAGAGGAGGACTGAACTGATAGCTGGAACTATAACATACTTTTGGCAGACTCAGAGGCAGAACCAAGCTGCACCGGGCACTGCGAGGCAGGAAGTAAGTGAAGGGTCGAGGATACAGGTGGGGGCTGTATCGCTCCTCAGCGAGGCTTTCAGGAGACAGGAGCTGAATCTAATGTCCGGGCCCTGTTGAGGCCTGGAAACGGGGACTTTATAATGGAATAACGTGCACACTGAGAAACGTGGCAACGTAACTTTACATAGGCCTGATATTCGTAGTATTCACGAGGACTGGAAACTAACATACTAAAGGTGGACACAACTGGAATTGCGTCATTAATCGGACATGGGGAATAACATATGCATATTAGTCATGCACACATAACATATGATGGATGAGGCGTAGGGACACAGAACATGGCAAAATTTACTTTTCCACATTCCCTCCTTGTCACTACGTTTCCATCAGGAAACATCAATTTTCATGATACCATCTATCATTTCATACAGTACCATTTGCTCGTCTCGAATTGTCTTGGAACGGGATTTAGAACGGGGCTTGGGACTAGGAATACAAGAGGTAGCACAAATGCCGCAAATCGCAGGGCCACATTGTATACAGAGGCAGCAGCTAAATATGATCGCTACTGCAATACCTAGAAAGGACAGGACTTTCCATCCCCATGCGGAAATTATATTCCAGAACCAACCTGACCATGTCCAGGTGCCTGGATCTTGATGTAACAGATGGGCAATTTTATGGAGTCTGGTTATAGCTGAATAAACAGACGGCGCGTTATTTGGAATGAAAATGCAGCAACTAGATCCGATGACTCTACAGGCCCCGCCCCTATCGGCCAGTATGACGTCAAGGACGAGACGATTTTGCAAAACGACAAATCTCATAGCAGATTGTTCTTCGGTTAAGTTACCTAGAGCAGAGGCAGTCTCATTTACTACAGCTTCAAGGGTTCTTGTTAACCTACGAATTAGTTTACTATTCTGGACAGGTCCTACAAAGAAGAAGAAACCTTTATTGAAATCTGTATACTGTTCTAGAGTAGTTTCAGTATAATCGACAATTGGGGACTCCCTTCTATGTCTAATGTGTACTAGATGTGTGTTTCGGTGATAATCAGATGGGGCTAGGAAAACAGGTGGTAGTAGGAAAGCAATGTAACAGGTTCCCTCCCAATCGAGGGGCAGACGGACATATGCAGTTTGACCACAAATAAAATAAGAATGACGTGAAGCTTTGAAAACAGATTTCCCACTGTCACTATACTGGATAACAGTAGTACATTCACTATGACCTACATGTATGGAACCATAACTACGGACACATAATTCACCTTTAACTGGTAACACTGAAATAGCAGGTAAGTCTGGAGTAGTATCAGACTGAACATTCAGGACCATGAAATTCGACGAATAATTACCTAAATTATATACTTCATTTTCTAGATCTAAACCTGTTCTGTGGGGGAGACCTTGCTTGTCTGGGAAACATGTACTGTTAAGAAAAGACATATCTGTTGAGGATGACGTTAACGTGGACCATGCTCCACACGAACCATTATGTGAGAATGGATAAGGAAAGAGTGGCAGAACTCCCTTCGGTGTCTGGAAAGGGGGGAGTCGACCACACACCCAACAATTAGTAGCATTGCTGGTCTGGTGT
Organism: Lissotriton helveticus; assembly: GCF_964261635.1. NCBI lineage: Eukaryota > Metazoa > Chordata > Amphibia > Caudata > Salamandridae > Lissotriton > Lissotriton helveticus. Next base: position 848,970,285 of record NC_136057.1, on the reverse strand, counting down.
GAATAATGTAACATACGGATAAATGTGTTGTTACGCATAGCGAGGCGGTAAGAATATTCGTGAGGAGGCAGATCACTAAACGTGTGCTCTACTGTAGCATTAGCAGACATATTTACATGAGGAACTGGAAAATACAGATAGAACGCATAGCTGGTGCAGGAAATCAAGATGCTGATGAATAATACGAAACTCAGAAAAACGATACATTGAATTGAGTTATTACTGACTCTCTCACTATGGGGGTCTATTTTATTCATGTCAGAAACAATCTAACCGTTTCACCTAGGGGAGGACTTATACAATCAAACTGACTGACTTATTTTACTAGACCTGAGCTTTAACTTATACTCCTGTTGCGGAGTTTTCTCTAACCAGGGAGGGGTTGTAGTAATGTCTTTTGCGGGACAGTCCTTTAAAACAATGTCTTGACAGTTTTTAAAATCCTGGGAATCCTGGGAAATGTTCTTGGAGACGGGTTTCAATCCATTGAAAAGTTTTACATGAGAAAGATGGACCCACCCCTTCCTGCCTTCAAACTTGACGGCAGTACGGGTGGTCAAGAGGACCTGACGTGGCTCCTTCCAACGTGGTTCCAGCGGACTTGATCTGTCAAAATTTCTGATCATCACCAAGGAGCCTGGAACGATCTCGTGCGGTGCCACCTCGGTATTGTCTGGAAATGCGGCGGCAACCTGTGAACGACATGAGTTGAGGGCAGACATCAAGGAAGCTAGGTAATCTGTCAGCATATTACATGAAACATCGGTAATACTTCGGGGTCTAGGAGTACCCCACATGTTAGGGGGGCGGCCGAATACGACCTCATACGGGGACAGACCTGATCTGGAATGTGCAACCATGCGCATATAAAACAAAGCGACTGGCAGAGCTACTAGCCAGTCCACACCTTTTTCTTTACAGACTTTGGCAATACGGATTTTCAGGGTCTGATTATGTCTTTCGACTAGACCGGCTGCTTCAGGATGGCGTACACAATGGAACTTCCACTGGTACCCTAACAACAGGGAAACATGCTTCATGAGTTCAGATGAGAATGGCTGGCCGTTATCAGAATATACGACTCTAGGGAGTCCATACCTAGGGAAAAATTCACGAACCAACTGTTTGGCAGTGGTCGCGGCTGTGTAATCTGGGACTGGATATGCTTCTGTCCACCTGGACAAAGCGCATACTACTACAAGGACATACTTGAAACCTCGACATCGCTCCATCTGAATATAATCCATCTGGAGGACCTCAAAAGGGTGGTCAGGGGGCTGGAAACCACCTTGTTCCACCGGGACACTTTTACCTGGGTTAAACTGACAACATATCATACAGGTGCGGACTTTCTGCTTGGCTGCAGCTCGTAAATGCTTGTTGAACCATATGTTCTGGATACTGTCTAACATAGCTTTTTCTCCTAAATGTGCTGGACTATGTGCGGTATTGATAATGACTTGAACCATAGAATCGGGGAGAAACCATGTGGCTCTACCCTTCGTTAACCATCCTTGATCTGTCTGGACCCCTCCTTGTTCAGACCATTTCTTGATTTCATCGGGGGTAGCATGTAACTGTATATCTATGACGTCTTGCGTAGGGTCCTTAACTGTCATGCATGTAATCGGATCTGGAGTATGTGTCTGATTAACTGGAATGTCTGGAGTCTGTGCTGTAAGCTTGGCTGTGCGGTCTGCTAGATCATTACCTTGGGAAATAATGTCTGTAACTTTCGTATGTGCTTTGCATTTCATGATAGCAATGGATGTCGGTAAATGTATGGCATCTAACAGGGCTTGAATAAGGAGACCATGCTGAATCTTGGTTCCATGAGAAGTCATGAAACCTCTCTCCTGCCAGAGCACTCCGAAGTCGTGTACAACTCCGAATGCGTAACGTGAATCTGTGTAAACATTAACTTTCAGGTTCTTGGCGTGTATACAGGCTTGTGTCAGAGCGACTAGCTCTGCTGCTTGAGCGGACAGGGTATCGATACGGTGTGTTTCAATAACTTCGGTGTCGGTAGTTACTGCATACGCGGCGACTAGTTCTCCTGTACTTGTTCTCATACATGAACCATCCACATAAAGTGTCAGGTCAGGATCTGGTAACGGACTGTCTGTTAGGTCTTGTCTTGGCTTTGTCGTAATGTTAACTACTTCCACACAATCATGTGGGTCTGGATTTGAATTAACTGATGGTAACAGTGTAGCAGGATTCAGAACGTTGCAGCGTCTGATTTCTATGTGTGGCTGGAACAGTGTCAATTCATAACCTGTTAAACGTGCAATTGTCAAGTGCTGAGTTTGTGTTCGGTTTAAAAGAACTTCTACTGAATGTGGGACTTGTACTGTCAGAGTATGTCCTAAAACTATGGAATCACTTTGTCTGATAGCTAGTGCTGTGGCTGCAACTGACTTGAGGCACGCAGGCAACGCCTGGGCGACTGGATCTAATGTGCTCGAAAAATAAGCACAGGGCTTGGATTGTCCTGCTTGATCTTGTGTGAGAACAGATAATGCTGTACCTTCGCGTTCAGTAACGAAAAGTGTAAAAGGCTTACTGTAGTTCGGTGTAGCTAGAACTGGAGCTTGACATAAAGCTTTCTTTAACTCGTTGAAACTAAGTGTATGTTCAGATGTCCAAGGGAGGACAGTCGATACGGCTGCCTCCTGTGTCGTTAACTGTATCAGTGGCTTGGCTAGAAATGCATACTGGGGAATCCATTGTCTACAATAAGAAGTAAGGCCGATAAAGGCACGTACCTCCTTCTGGGTTCTGGGCTGGGGAAGACTCGCTATTAACTGGATACGGTCTGGTGTCAACTGCCTACCCCTCTTGGACAGTAAGTGTCCTAAGTATACCACTTGCTGGACACAGAATTGAAGCTTCGAAGGTGACACCTTGTGCCCCATCTCGGCTAGAAAATACAGGACTGTAAGTGATGCTCGCTCGCAAGCACGTTCAGAACGGGCTGTGATCAGGAGATCATCGACATACTGGAGCAGGGCAGTGTCAGTTGGCATGTGAATATTGTCTAGTTGTCTCTTAAGTGCTTGACTGTAAATACTAGGGCTTTCTGTGAAACCTTGAGGAGCGCGTGTAAACATATAGCTCCTTCCCTTTAAACAAAATCCGAAAAGAAACTGGCTGTCTGGATGAATTGGGACACTGAGAAATGCATTCTTGAGGTCAATGACAGTGAAAAACGTGGCTTCGGAATCAATGGCTGTCAATAGGGAAGAGATGTCTGGGACAACTGGGTACTGCGGAATAATACATTTATTAAGCTCTCGTAAATCAATCACTAATCGATATACTGGGGGTGCATTTGGATCAGTACGTTTCATGACTGGAATGATCGGAGAATTACACACATTGGAGTCAGTTTCTACAACTACTCCTTGAGCTATGAGCTCGTCAATAATTTTGGATAAGGCTGCTACAGCCTCGGGTGGCAATCTGTACTGTCTGATTCGTGGTAGCACTACACCTGGCTTGAGAGTCACACGATGGGGTGTGATTTGCATGTAACCTACATCAGTTGGACCTTGCGCCCATAAATGCTGCGGAACATTAGACAATCTGGAATCAAAGTCTCGTAATACATAGTGACCCTTAAAGTCACGTAGGAACAGACGTATTCCCTCTGGGGAACAGCATATGACTGCACCTAATTCTTTCAGTGTCTTAATGCCTAACAGATTTTCTGGACATGACTTAGTAAGTAACAGATCAGTAGTACGGGACAATGGACCTACTTCTAGAGTGACTGGCTTTGATATCTCGTTAACTATTGGTTTTCCTGAAAATCCAAGGGAAACATTTCTTGAGCCTGAGAGCGGAGCCCCTGGAACTTCGGCATGACTAATTGTGGTCCTACTTGCCCCTGTATCGATCAAAAACTTTCTGTCTTTCCCTAATACTTGACTGTGAACATAGGGACCTTCTTGATCTACAGGTATCTCGATGAGAGGCAAGCCTACCTCCCTCTCTAGGCTGTTTCATGAATATGGCTGATATTCTGGATACTCAGACTGTGCATACTGGTACATCTGCGATGTAACATGCTGTGTTGCAGCAATAGGCTGCGGTGCTGGAACTGTCTGTGGTGCATTCTGTGACTGAGGAATCTGTGAAACTTGTTCTTGTCTAGGCGGACGTGGTCTTTCTTTAGTCTTACCAGTAGCTATATTATGTTTCAGAACTGCACACTCGTTTATAAAATGACCTGGCTGTTTACAATAATTGCAGTTCCCTTTAACGGGAGCTGCAGGATGACTGGCTTGATTCGGACCCCTCTTCTGACTGTCTTGAGGAACAGATTGTGCAACTAGTACTTTCATTTTCGTGTCTTTCATACGTTTTCTCTCGTGTTCTTGCTCTTCCCTGATTCTATTCTGGTGGTACTGGAGCATCTGGAGCATCTGGGACGGAGTATTTGCTTGCCAGGTGCTTTCGACTTTCAAAACTCGATTTTTAATTTGTGGGCTTGAATTCTCGACTAATTTAGTAACAAAAAGGTGAGGGTATGACTCACTACTTGTCTTGAGACCACTGTTGATACTGAAACATTTTTCAAATCTAGAATAAAAATCACTAATATCTTCATCTTGTTTCTGTTTACAGGCTGAGATTGCATCCCAGTCTTCTTTTCTAGTTGTCAATAATCTGGGTAAAACTTGAATCAATAATTCTGGTAAATCTTTACATTTATCTCCAAGACCGGTACCTGGTACTCGTGCCTTGTCTTCAGCTTCTAGAACTGCCCAATCGATCTTTTTCTCTCCCACCTCCCATTCCTTTTCCTTTAACTTTTCATACACCCCTGCGGGTAACAGAACCTTTAACATTTTAATGATATCTGGGTAAGTGTATTCTCCCATACGGAGCATGTCTTTTAATTCTCTATGGAACCCCGCTGGATCTTTATCATGACAGGGAATTAATTTCTTCATTTCAAGAAGTTCCATCTTTGAAATCGGAGTGTATACAAACACTCGTTGCATATCGCCACCCGCCCCTTGGACTGGGTGGACTTCTCGTAACGGATTCTGTCTGTCTATGTAGAATGATTTACTTTCTGGGGGTGAGACATGAACAAAATGCGGGTTCAGGAACGTTCTATATTTGTGGCGCTGTTCTAAGATGACACTAATTAAATCGGTACCTAGACCTCTCCATCTATACTGAAGTAACTCGTTCAGGACATCGTGTAACGGGCCTGGATCAGAATGTTGACCCTCATACAGAGTAATGAGGTGCTGGATCATATACATACCCACCAGTCGCTGCTCGGCTGGGGGCAATTTCAGAAACATTTGTGCCACTATTTCGTCTGGAAAAGTGGTAGAATCAGTAATCCATCGGACTGCTGATCGGACTAGTTCTTGTTCATGCATAGTACTTAATTCGCTATAACCGATTCGTGATTTCAGAATGTGATCGGTAGCTTGAAATACTTGTTCTAGGGAACCTTGTTCTGGTGCTTGATGATGGAAAATAGACTTGGGTTCTAGACGTAAATGGCGATCTGGAAATCTAGATTTTCCTACATACGCTATTCTGGCGGAATCCTCGTCTTCCTCTTCAGGATCAGAGATACTTTCTTTCTCGCTTACTTGTGCTGCTTTACGCTGTTCGTGTATCTTTACTATCTCTTTACGGATTTTCTTGTACATACTCTCCATAGCACCGACGGTCTTGTGCTTACCCTCGGCTATATTATCACTCCACCTTGTCAGGATTCTCATTTCGGCCGGATCTTTAGACGGGTAATCTTGTTCTCTTATTAGGCAATTGATCAGGAACTTTAATATCATGAGCTGGATCTCGGCTTTCCTTTGAGACATGGCATCACTAATACTTTCTGGATCATCCCCTGTACGGATGAAACGATATATTCTGTCTAGATCTTCTTTCATATTCGGCAAGGTGACTAGATACTCGGTCACTCTCCTTACACGTAAGGAATATAAAACCATATTATATTCGCCTGGAACTGGATCATAGACACATTCGGTAAGGGTTTGCCTGATCTCTGTAACAGACTGATGTTTGGGCGTACGCTGTAACGCTTGAGCATGTAATTCGAGTAATGTTAAACGCTTGTGTGGCGGCGGGGTTTGAGGAAGACCTCCTCCCGCGGCCCCTAAACCAGTATCATCAACTGATGCTTTCCGACCTGGCAGGGTCGGTAATTGTAAAGTGGGCTGGACTTGTATGGCGGGCTGACCCGGGGGAGCTGTTAAGGGCACCCCGGTGTCTGGAGGCGCAGGAATTACCTGGTTTACAGGGACTGGCGGAGTGCGAACAGGATTTGCATATTCAGGGACTATGTCGTCCAAATAGGACGAAATAAAAATATCAGCTGCGGTCGGTTTGTGACGTAGCTTGGTCGGAACTAATGGTGGCGGGAAATTACTGGATGCCTCTGGGGTCGCTTTTGGCAAGCCCTCGGCAAGAAGAGGATACATACCCTTAATAAGGGCATGCCTCTGTCTGTCTGACTGTTCGGCTTTGACTCGTTCACCTATCTCGATTAATTCTCTTTCTTGGGCTCGTTCTTGGGATTCTCTACTTAACTCTGACTTTCTGACTTCCTTTTCCGTTCTTCTATGAGCTTCTTTACGCCATAACTCGATGGCATCTTTCTGTGACTGTCTGGCTTTCTTTTTCCATAATGCTTCTTCTACTCGCATGATACATTCGGCATCCCATGTACCCGATACGGGCCATCTATACTTTTCTTCTAACTGTTTGGTATACTCTACCCATAAATCTAGATACAATATGGCGCTTATGCCATGTTTCTGATACATAAAATGACCTGGACTGTCCCTGGGCGGGACAGGAACTGCTTCTTCTAATAAACCCTTTCTAGTTTTTAACTGACGTAATCTTGAAAAGAGCGGCATTGTAAACTTGAATCGGAACACAATACAATACACGAAAAACAATAACAATTGGGAAAACAATTCAGGCATACCACGACATTGGAAATACATTGAACAACATTATAAATAACAGTTCGAACAGAATATTACCTGGAATACTGAGAACAGAAATACAAGAATTTCTCGAGAACGGAACAGACTAGAGTTACTGGATGCACTGCTATAACAGTACGGAACATACCGGTCCCATAAAGGAACGCATCAAGACCCGTATCCACCTAGGTGAACACTTCGTTTGTGGGCTTGGGTACCACCAACCCACGGACCAGAGTCAATTTAGACTGACCCTGTCTAGATACTACCCCAGCAATGGTACTCACCGGGCAGCAAGAACGGAAAGCCTCGGACTGGACTGGACTGACGACGACGGACTTCGGACTTCAGTTACGGGTGGGCCTCCGGATACCTCGGACCTTGGACTCTTGGCTTGGGCTCTGGTCGGGACTCGCCGCGTTCCTCCACCGTCTCGTTCGGATGCTGGACCGCCTCCTCCGTCTCCTCCGTGGGCCTGAGGGATACTTGAGCAGAAATATCTGCCACTGCGCAGAAGAGTTCCGTCACGACTGCAGAGGGTCAGGGGGTCGGCGTGGCTTCACCGACGCGTGGGGAAAGGGCAGGTCCCTGTTCGGGCGCCATTATGTGGTAAATAAATAAATAATACCCTATTTTTGACTAAGCATATAGCATAACAGATAGCTCAATAAATAAGAGTCAAGATTCGAGGTAGTAGGAGTTTCTGCAGGTTTATTACAGCATAAGGACAGGATCAGGACAACCTGCATAGGAACAGAGTGAGAGTGACAGGGCCCGGCAGCTGCCGGGGCTAGGTCTGGGATGAGCGCGCTAACTTTTAATAACAATACATTGACTTATATACATAGCGCAAACACATAGCATTACATTGCAGTAGGCGTAACAGTGGGTGGAGCAGAAGGCGTGACACGTAGCAGTCGCGAGAGATAACAGTAAAGGTAGGTGTAACTGGGCGTGTACATAGACATGTGGTGCAAACGTAACAGAATATGTCATGAATGGGCGGAAACATAGGAGGGGGCTACCTAAGGAGCCGGGACCTCTAACCTAATGGTGCGCGAAAACTGGCAATGACGTATTACTAGGAGAAGCTGGGGGCTACGAACTCTGTGCTAGGAGCAGAGACTAGAGTCTGGAGGGTCGGAGCGACATGTACCTAAACCCTATCTGGTATCTGATGTTTAGGGAACATGTTGATATAAACTAGAAGTCATGAGGGGAGAAGCTAACTTGACTCTAAGACTGGACCATGCATTATTCTACATGTAGTGCGTGATGAAGAATATTAAATGACCATTAATACAGTATTTCTCTAACGTGGAGCCGAATAGGCTAGACAATGACGGAAACTATTGATGCAGTTCAGTAGCTTAGGAATGCAGAAGAGGAGGACTGAACTGATAGCTGGAACTATAACATACTTTTGGCAGACTCAGAGGCAGAACCAAGCTGCACCGGGCACTGCGAGGCAGGAAGTAAGTGAAGGGTCGAGGATACAGGTGGGGGCTGTATCGCTCCTCAGCGAGGCTTTCAGGAGACAGGAGCTGAATCTAATGTCCGGGCCCTGTTGAGGCCTGGAAACGGGGACTTTATAATGGAATAACGTGCACACTGAGAAACGTGGCAACGTAACTTTACATAGGCCTGATATTCGTAGTATTCACGAGGACTGGAAACTAACATACTAAAGGTGGACACAACTGGAATTGCGTCATTAATCGGACATGGGGAATAACATATGCATATTAGTCATGCACACATAACATATGATGGATGAGGCGTAGGGACACAGAACATGGCAAAATTTACTTTTCCACAGTAACACAATTGTATACAGGACACAATCCACCTCGAGATGGACTGTTTAGAGGTAGCAAGACCCGTCCTGACTGATCTATAATTGATAAACAATTTTTCTGACCTACGAATATCCTTGGTTTTATCCAGATAAAATTACAACACCCTCCTAACATCCAGGGAATGCAGAGACCTTTCCGCTGGAGATGAAGGATTCTGAAAAAACGTAGGTAAAGTTATGGTCTGGTTAACATGAAAATCAGATATAACCTTTGGAAGAAATTTAGGGTGAGTACACATAACAACCTTAGCAGCATGAAATACAGTATAAGGTTCTTGGCAACACAACGCCTGAATTTCACTCACCCTGCGGGCCGATGTAATGGCCACGAGGAACGCCGCCTTCCAGGACAGGAGCTGCAACGAAGCCTTATGAATAGGTTCAAAAGGCTCCTTCATCAATCTGGACAGCACCACATTCAATTCCCATGAAGGCAAAGGAAGCCAGACAGGAGGAAACACTTTCTTCAAGCCTTCCAAAAAATCTTGATCACAGGGATCTGGAAGAAGGAAGTTTGTGAAGGACATTTCCTGTAGGCAGTCAGCGCAGCAAGATGAACCTTAATGGAATGGACATTAAGGCCAGACTGCGCCAGATGAAGAAGATAAGGAAGGATGACATCTTCCTTACACGTCGTTGGGTCATAGTTCTTGGACTTGCACCAGATGCAAAACCTAATAATAATAATAATCCACATTTGTAAAGCGCACAATCACCCGTAAGGGTCTCTAGGCGCTGGAGGCCATCGGGAAGATTAAACAAGCTATTGCCCAGAGTCACATGGTGCTGGGCTAACCTGCCGCCGGTGCTGGGGATCGAACCGTGATCCCCAGATTCCAGTGTCAGTCGCCCTAGCCGCGGCGCCACACCTCTTCCAAACCAAACCTCTTCCACTTGTAAGCATAAGAAGTCCTAGTGGAAGGTCGCTTAGCCTCCTTCAATATGCCCATACAGTCGTCTGGAAGATTCAAATGGCCATATTGCACTATCTCAGGAGCCATGCCGCCAAACTCAAAGATGAGAGGTTGGGATGCAACATCTGCCCCCCGAACTTCGTGAGAAGGTCCGGCCTGCACGGCAGCCGTATGTGAGGAAGGAGAGACCGGTGAAGCAGGTCCGTGAACCACCACTGCCTGGGCAATTCCAGGGCAATCAGGATCATCCGAAGCCTGGACTGGGACAGCTTGATGAGCACCACCGGAATCAGGGGAATGGGTGGAAAAGCGTACAGAAAGCTGTTCGACCAGTTGATCCATAATGCATTCCCCAGCGTCCCCAGCTGGTAGTACCTGGAGGCGAAGTCTCGGTATTTGCTGTTTTCTGCAGTGGCGAACAGATCTACATCTGGAGTCCCCCACCTTGCGCAGACTTCTCCTTGCTGCACCTTGCGCAGAAAACCCATTCGTGGTTTTCCTGAATCAGTCTGCTCAGTGCGTCCGCCTGAACATTCTGCACACCTGGCAGATGGGTAGCTGTTATCGTCAGTCCTCTGGCTAGAAGCCAGTGCCAGATCGCCTGCGTCTCCTGAGACAGAGTGCGCGATCTCAACCCCCCTTGCTTGTTGAGGTGATACATCGTGGTCGTATTGTCCGTCTGTACAAGCAAAGAGTTGGTCCGGAAGGACGGATGAAAGGCCTTCAGTGCCAAGTGAACAGCTCTGAGTTCCAGGAAATTGATGTGGTACGTGGACTCCGTCGAGGACCACGTTCCTTGAATCTGTAAGTCTCCGGAGTACGCCCCCCAGCCATGGAGAGACGCATCCGTCACAATAGTCTGTGTGGGAATGTCCTTGTGGAAGGGAACCCCTTTGAGGAGATTCTCCGCTGAACACCACCACTTCAGAGACTGAAGAGCATGCAGAGACAGTCGTATCCTGTTGTCCTAAGATCCTTTCCTCTGATCCCACTGATCCTCCAAGCACTCCTGCAACGGTCTCATATGCAGCCGTGCGTGTGGCGTGAGGAAGATACAAGAGGCCATCGACCCCAGTAGAGAAGACACCGTCCTCACTGTTGTAGATGGAGCAGTCATAAGAGCCTGAGCCTTCCGAAGGTGTGATAATCGTCTCTCCTCCGAAGGAGACACGCTTGCTGACAGCGTATTGATGGAGGCTTCCAAGTACTGTATGCACTGGACCGGAGTCGGGACAGACTTGGACATGTTGATGTGCAACCCTAACTTGTTCAAGAGAACACACGTCTTCTGGAAGTGCGCTTGAGCTTCAGAGAAGGAGGAGGCCTTGTTCAACCAATCGTCCAGGTACGGGTAGACAAACACCTTGTTCTTCCTCAGGTGTGCAGCTACCACCGCCATGCACTTCGAGAATGTTCTTGGCGCAGACTTCAGCCCGAATGGCAGTACTGTGTATTGATAATGATTGGCGCCGACTTGGAATCGCAGGAACTTCCTGAGTTTGTGTGCAATGGGCACATGGAAGTACGCATCCTGTAGGTCTATAGCACATAGCCAGTCTCCCTGTTGCAGCTGAGGATAAATCGGATGCAACGACAGCATGCAAAACTTCTCCTTGCGAATCCACTTGTTTGCTTGCCGCAAATCCAGAATGGGCCTGAACTCGTTCTTGTCCTTCTTGCGAACCAGAAAGAACCGGAAGTACAGACCTCTTCCTCTTTGAGACAGAGGTACGTCTTCTATCGCCCATTTCCTTAACAGGATATCGGCCTCCGCCTGGAGCTCGCGCAGTTGAAACTGCGAGCTGACCGGTGGAATTGATGGAGGAGGGCTGGTGAACCGAAGACAGTATCCATTGCAAACAATATTCAGCACCCACGTGTCCTGAGTAATTTTTCTCCACTTTGCCTGAAAAAATTGAACGCTTCTCCCCACCGGAGCGGGTAACAGATGAAGGGGAAGTAACCGCTCAGGGTCAAGACCCAGCCGGGCCTTTGTTCGCTGCTGCGAACTGCTGTCCGCCTCTACCCTTCTGGCGCTTCTGGAAGGGCTTCCGGAACTGCTGCTGCTGTTGTTGCTGCTGACCCGAAGTCTGTCCACACCCTCTGCCCTGCGCCCCAAACCGTCTCTGGAATGGGCGGTAGGTCTTCTTCCCCTTGGGCTTTTCCAACCCGACCGCCGTCAGGGTCTCGGCCTCTGCCTTCATGCGGGCCATTTCATCATCTGCATGCTTGCCAAACAGGGTTTCACCCGAGAAAGGCAGATTGGCCACGCGCTGCTGAGCTTCCGGCTTGAGTGACGTAAGCCGAAGCCAAGCGTGGCGCCGCTGGTTGACACCATGACAGTACCCATGTGCAGCCAGAAGAGACATATCCGCAGCCGCGCTGATGAGCTGGTTCGACACCAGCATCCCCTCCTTCAGGATCTCTGGAAAATCCTCTTTCTTTTCCCGGGGAAGGAACTCAGCGAATTGCTGTAGGGTACCCCAAAGGGCACAATCGTATCGCCCTAGCAAAGCCGGAGCACTGGACGCCTTCATCGCAGTAGAGGCCGTCCCACAGACCTTTCTGCCTGCCGAGTCGATCCATCGGCTCTCCTTATCAGGAGGTACAGTAGAGGACGGTGAGGTGGCATGAATAGGAACAGTACGCTGTTAGCTGCTACAGGGACAAGCTGTGTTGATTGTTACCTACTTTTAAAACGATCGTAAAACCTGAGTGATTTTCGACTCGCTTTTAAAATTATCTGTGTGCTGACATCTGATTTAAAAATTTATTTTAAAAACACTGCCCTTTCCATTTACGATCGCATTGCTTGCACTATAATTGAGCTTAAGAAGCACCACTCACCACGTGGTGAATCCCCAGTCTTCCTTTTTCTGACCACCATCTTAGGTGTGGGAGGCCAGAGACGCTCCCTGGACGTGTCGGGGGTAGCGTTCTAGTGTTGCTGCGCTTTCCCGGCAAACTCTATTTAGGGGACCAGTTGACTCGTGCTGAACACAGAATAGGAACAGCACGCTGTTAGCTGCTACAGGGACAAGCTGCGTTGATTGTTGCCTACTTTTAAAATTATCGTAATACCTGAGTGATTTTCGACTCGCTTTTAAAATTATCTGTGTGCTGACATCTGATTTTAAAATTTATTTTAAAAACACTGCCCTTTCCAATTACGATCGCATTGCTTGCACTATAATTGCGCTTAAGAAGCACCACTCACCACGTGGTGAATCCCCAGTCTTCCTTTTTCTGACCACCATCTTAGGTGTGGGAGGCCAGAGACGCTCCCTGGACGTGTCGGGGGTAGCGTTCTAGTGTTGCCGCGCTTTCCCGCCACACACTATTTAGGGGACCAGCATGCAAGCGCGAAGCGCACGCGTGCAGCGGAGCGCCGGAGGAGTGCCAGAGGAAAGCCCGTCTGTGCCCGTCCGTGCTTTGGACGGGCTAGGGGCTGGAAATGCAGATGGAATAAAGTACTCCAGGGATGAACTAATTAACATAAGAAAAGGGATATGGGGAACACCTCCATCTATACATTCACCAAACCCTAGAAATCTTTACTGCGGGCTGATAAATAGCAGATCTCTGGTCAAACACCATCAGGAGGTGGCAAGTTTGTTAACGGACATGAATTTGGATGTCCTTTTTATCACTGAGACCTGGACTCGTGCAGATACCTCGGTAGAACTAGGCTTTGCATGCCCGGAAGGGTATAACCTGTTCCACAAACCGAGGCCGCAAGGAAGGGGCGGGGGACTTGGGGTCATCCATAAGAATAAATGGGACTTCTCCCCTTTACAGACTGATGAGATAGCGGGGATAGAACTATTGGGGTTCTCTCTGCAAGAACCCAAGGGTAGAATCCTGACCGGAGCAATTTGCTACAGGCCGCCCGGCGCGGATACACAATATCAGGCGCTGTTTGATTCCATTGCTGCCTTGGCTCTGACCCACGCTAGACTACTGATCCTGGGAGATTTTAACCTTTGGGACAATGGGTCCCTAGGATATCATCTGAAGGGACTACAGGATATATGGGGTAACTGGGGCCTTGAACAGCTAGTACAAAAACCCACGCACTCAGGCGGAAATATCCTAGACCTAATCTTTGCAAACCAGACTGAGACTAAGATGATTGATATCTTACCTCAGTGCTGGACTGATCACTCCCTGGTTCATTTTCAGATCTCCCTACCAATTGAAGGGAATGGAAGTAAGGTCCCGGTAACCTATAGGAGGGGGAGAAATTGGGCTAAACTGTCAATGGACAAAACAAAACCCACTTTCATAAATGAAACACCCTATGACCCAGAGAGGTCAATAGATCTTAACTACCAGGAATACTGCAATCATATTTTAAGTACCCTGGATAGACACGCCCCCCTGAAAAAGGTTAAGAACAAAAGAAAGCCATCTGCCCCTTGGTTCAATGAGGAGCTGAAAACCCTGCGATATCAATGCCGACAGGCTGAAAGAAAATGGTGAAAATGCTATTCAGAGCTAGACAAAAAACTTCTGAAAATATTGCAGGCAGAATACAAAAGGGCTATAGCTAAGACCAAAGCACTCTTCTATGCCACCACTTTCCTTTAATCTCCCAATAGCACTAAAACACTCTTTAACATCATCAGGGACATCTCACAACCCGCTTGTATGAGCAATAAAGTGGTTGCAACCCAGGAGCTGTGCAACGAGATCGCCACCTATTTTGAGCAAAAGATCGCTAAAATTGTGGGGGGCTGGAGGAGGGTAGAGATGGCAGTAAGAATATAGCAGACCAGCTGGCGGAGGAAGATTCGCCCACAATCTCATCGTCCTTGGAAAGTTTTACCCCTCTGACAATGGAGCTTTTCCTCAGCCTGGCACAAATTGTGTCATCAGGGTCCCCGCTAGATCCCCTTCCACATAAGATCTGGAAGGAATATGGGCCAGAGCGGTTTCCCCGGTTGTACCAGATCTGCTACCAGTCTTTGGAGGAAGGCGTAGTGCCGGAGGTATGGAAGCAGGCAGTGGTCACTCCCCTGCTTAAAAAGTCTTCATTAGACCCCACAATTCCAGCACACTTCAGACCTATATCGCTCCTGCCCTACCCGATAAAGATTGTAGAAAAATTAGTCAGTAGGTCCTTGTCAGGCTACTTGGAAGATAATTGCCTATTGGACAAGGATCAGTTTGGCTTCCGCCCAGGACATGGAACGGAAACTGCACTGGCGACCGTGTTGGACACTCTTCGAATGCGAGCTGACAGTGGCAACTCCTCAGTACTAGTACTGTTGGATATGTCGGCCGCCATGCAGTCCTGGCGCACAGACTGGAGGAACTGGGCGTGAAGGGCAGGGCCTTAAAGTGGCTCCAATCCTATCTGATGGGCAGACAGCAGGTAGTGACCCTGGCCCCATTTACCTCCCCCAAGTCTCGGGTTGGCCACGGAGTACCACAGGGTTCCTCGATTAGCCCGATTCTTTTTAATTTGTATCTACAGCCTCTGATCCCTATGATAAAGTCATATGGGATTGATCTGGTTAACTACGCCGATGACACCCAATTGGTGTTCTCCTTAAAGGGAAAGCAGGCAGTTACCATGGAGACCTTCCAGAACTGTATGAGTAAGATCTCCAAGTGGCTGAAAATAAACTCTCTCCAACTTAACGATGGGAAGACTGAGGTAGTCTATTGCCAAACACCGAAAATGAGCCAGCAGCCGTCCTGTGAGATCAGGCTCGCACCGGGAGCAGAGCCTTGTATCCCAGTGAAGACCGTGCGTTACCTGGGAGTTATGCTGGATGACGATCTCCAATTGACCTCACAGACAAACAAAACCATCAGTGTCTGCTGCGGCCTACTGAGAGCGCTCAGATAGATCTTGCCTCTTCTGCCCGATGCGACTAGACCACTAGTGGTCAGAAGTGTGATCATGGCAAGACTCGACTACTGTAATTCCCTATACCTGGGAGCTCCTCTTTACATCTTACAGGGGCTCCAGAGAGTCCAGTCCATGGCGGCCAAGCTAGCTCTAAACAGACCCCGTAGTTCTTCCACCACATTGGCACTTAAAGAACTACACTGGTTGCCATTTGGGAGCAGAGTTGCTTTTAAGTCTCTATGCATTGTCTACAGAGCACTACACAACACGGGACCTATCCCATTACAGGAAAGGCTCACCTGGTACAAACCAGCCAGGTCTCTGCGTTCCGCCAGCTTGGGGCTGGCAGTAACCACCAGGATTAGGAAGTCAAGGCTAGGTGGTAGAGCTTTCTGTACTTCGGCATCAAGGCTGTGGAACGAACTGCCTCAAAATATTAGACTGACCGATACCCTGCTAGAATTTAGAAAGAGTCTAAAGACATGGCTCTTTGCTAAAACCTAAAGACCTACTTCAGGCTCATCAAACAGTATTGACTGTCGTTTCCACCTGACACAAACATTTCTGTATTGTTTTTTCAATCTGATTTTTCCTTTCTGGCGCCAGGATACCCGTAGGGTGACAGATGCGCGGTATAAATATTAAATACAATACAATACAATACAATACATGTTGCTTCCTAGCCGCCGTCACTAGGAAAAAATCTGGAGTAGGATCTATCCGAAGGAAGGCCGGATCAGAATCCGGGGCCCTGTACTTCTTAAGGAGCCGGGAGGGAGCGGCCTTCGTCACCGCAGGGGTGAGAAACAACTCCTCCGCGGGCTCTACCAGCCCCGGCACTAGCGGCAGTAAAGGACGAGACAGGTGTTTTTTATGCAGTGTCTCAAAAATCACGGATGTCGTGGGAGTAGGTACCATGACCGTGATACCCAACTTAGTCGCACCCCTCAGGAGAACATCCTGGAATGTGCTGATGTCGTCCACCGGCGATACTCTTGTCCCCGGGGATTCTGACAAAGTCGGTGAGTAGGTTCTGGTCCCGGAAGAGTCTGTGCGGGACTGCGACTGTCGCCTCCTGTGACGCCGTCTCCATCTCGTTGAGGACCTGTGACGACTCCGCGATCTCCCCCTCCGTCTGGAGCGAGATAGCGACCTCCTTGGCTTCGGGCGCTCCGCCGGCTTCACCGGGGTGGGCGGCTTTGGCCCAGCAGGGGTCCTCGGCCGAGACGGTCCCCTTATGGGGCGTCGGGCATCGAGGCAGCGAAGCCATCCTTTCGAGGACGTTGAAATCCCACTAACTTACCAAGAGCACCTGCTCTGGTTTAATGGCGCCCTAAAACATCAAAATCACATCACCAGGCTCGGTCCACTAGGTAGACCAGGAGCGACGTGGCCGGTTCTAGCCAGCTACACACCACATCCCGACATTGAAAAAATGTCTGACCGGGAACTTTTAGCTCGGCTAAAACTACTGATTAAAATACATAGACAATTGGTCCAATATGTCATGCGGACTTCAACAGTCCAACCGGCAATAATAATTCCACAGACCACCCCTCACCAGGGGAACACAAATAAAATCACACCACAAAATATACAATCAGCCATTGGCAAAATACCTGCAAAACGGGAACAAATTCCATTCTGGTTAGCACAAAAAAATCACTCAAATAGAGGCAGTATTTCCTGATACTAAGCCTACTGAGAAAAACAGAATTCTGACCATCTGTCTTCCAATGGGGATCGCACCACATGTTGAGGACTGTGACACTTGGGGCACAGTCTCTGCTTCAATATTCACAAAAACACATGGTGTTCCGTCCATGGCGGTAATACCAGATAAGCTAAGACAGATTCAAAATGAATACGGTACAGAACCTGCTTTAACTCTGGGTATGAAATTACTGAAAGACTTCAAGCAGGTCTCGGCTATATTATTAGCCAACATAAAAGTAGAAGCAGCATCTGTGGCGATCCGCCAGAAATTGAAAGAAACAGATATAGCAGAACAACCATTTGAACTTGCCAGAATCATAGAAAAATCCTATGAAGAACTAGGTAGAGATAGTTTGGGTGGGAAACCAGTAAGACCCCAACTACTTGAAAATCCTGAAAAAACATTTATTAAAAATAATCTAAATACTCCAAAAAAAAGAGTTGGGATGGTAATAAACAATCCACTCCCAAAGAAAAACGATTCCAGTCCAGATGAAGGTCTCCTCAATGGAGAGATAGATCTCCAGAACGAGGTGGCAAGTCTCCCCAGAGGGAGCCCTCTGAGAAAAGATACAACCTTAGAGATAGGGATAAATTAAGAAAACCTGATAGATATCAAGATATTGATACACGTCCCTCTCGATCTTTTCAGACTTCCTCACAGAAATCGGAAAGAAGAGGACGGTCAGAACACAAGGAAGAGCACGTCAAGTCCAAAGACAAGGAACCTGCTCAAAGTAAAAAATTACAATTTCCAAGAAAGAAGGTAGCTAGTATTAAAATAATAAAACATGCCGAGGATACTGAGGACACAACTGAAAAACGGAGAGTGGGCCCAGACAATGCTAGACAGCGCAGCAGAAGTGACCATAGTTCGCAAGATCCTGATGAATCTTCTGGAGACAGTGGTAAGGAGATACCTGCATTATTAACGTGCTATACTATCAATGCTGCAGTAGGCGCTTAGCGCTTCTGAATTTTCAAATTTACCGTTTTTTGTATTTTGGTTAAAATCATTTCCTTAGCCCCTGTTTTTAATACTATCGCCGCGCCCACAGACTTGCACCATAATTGGGCCCCCCACCGCTTGTAGAGCGGAGTTCTTCGTGCTGGTATTGCTTACTCGTGGCGCCTGGCCGCCATATTGGGGGTGCTGTTTTTCCAGCGCGCCACCTGACCCAGCGCTCTAGTGCTCCGTTTGGAGACCAGGTGAGGCTGTACTTAAAGCTCACATCCCTCCGCGCAGCGGAGACGCGCAGCGGTGGCGCCTGACTCGCGCTGGAGTCAAGCCAGAGTCCTGCCCGTCTGCGCCCGTCAGCGTCCCGGAGGCTTTCGGGGCAGCGGGTGGGGCTCTGGTACCAGGCAGGCTTGGGGAAAGGGTAGAGCTTCATTTTCATAGCGCGCTAATGCTAGCGTGATATAGGGCGAGCAGCGCTTATTTACGATTTTAAAAAAAATCCGTTTTTGCTATTTTAGTTAATATAATTTTCTTAGCACCTGATTTTACTAATACTGCAGCGCCCACATACTTGCAACATAATTTGTGCCCTCACCGCTTCTAGAGCGGAGTAACTCGTTCTTTTGCAGCCTCCTCGTGGTGCCTGGCCGCCATCTTGGGGGTGTGGAAACTTCAGTGTGCCACTTGCCTGAACGCTCTAGTGCTCAGACTTGACACCAGGTGAGCCTCTACTTAAGGCGAGCACCTGGACCAGCTCGACCTTGGGGAAAGGGTAGAGTTTCATTTTCATAGCGCGCTAATGCTAGCGTGATATAGGGCGAGCAGCGCTTATTTACGATTTTTAAAAAAAACGTTTTTGCTATTTTAGTTAATATAATTTTCTTAGCCCCTGATTTTACTAATACTGCAGCGCCCACATACTTGCAACATAATTTGTGCCCTCACCGCTTCTAGAGCGGAGTAACTCGTTCTTTTGCAGCCTCCTCGTGGTGCCCGGCCGCCATCTTGGGGGTGTGGAAACTTCAGTGTGCCACTTGCCTGAGCGCTCTAGTGCTCAGACTTGACACCAGGTGAGCCTCTACTTAAGGCGAGCACCTGGACCAGCTCGACCTTGGGGAAAGGGTAGAGCTTCATTTTCATAGCGCGCTAATGCTAGCGTGATATAGGGCGAGCAGCGCTTATTTACGATTTTAAAAAAAATCAGTTTTTGCTATTTTAGTTAATATAATTTTCTTAGCCCCTGATTTTACTAATACTGCAGCGCCCACATACTTGCAACATAATTTGTGCCCTCACCGCTTCTAGAGCGGAGTAACTCGATCTTTTGCAGCCTCCTCGTGGTGCCCGGCCGCCATCTTGGGGGTGTGGAAACTTCAGTGTGCCACTTGCCTGAGCGCTCTAGTGCTCAGACTTGACACCAGGTGAGCCTCTACTTAAGGCGAGCACCTGGACCAGCTTGACCTTGGGGAAAGGGTAGAGCTTCATTTTCATAGCGCGCTAATGCTAGCGTGATATAGGGCGAGCAGCGCTTATTTACGATTTTAAAAAAAAATCTGTTTTTGCTATTTTAGTTAATATAATTTTCTTAGCCCCTGATTTTACTAATACTGCAGCGCCCACATACTTGCAACATAATTTGTGCCCTCACCGCTTCTAGAGCGGAGTAACTCGTTCTTTTGCAGCCTCCTCGTGGTGCCCGGCCGCCATCTTGGGGGTGTGGAAACTTCAGTGTGCCACTTGCCTGAGCGCTCTAGTGCTCAGACTTGACACCAGGTGAGCCTCTACTTAAGGCGAGCACCTGGACCAGCTCGATCTTGGGGAAAGGGTAGAGCTTCATTTTCATAGCGCGCTAATGCTAGCGTGATATAGGGCGAGCAGCGCTTATTTACGATTTTAAAAAAAATCAGTTTTTGCTATTTTAGTTAATATAATTTTCTTAGCCCCTGATTTTACTAATACTGCAGCGCCCACATACTTGCAACATAATTTGTGCCCTCACCGCTTCTAGAGCGGAGTAACTCGTTCTTTTGCAGCCTCCTCGTGGTGCCCGGCCGCCATCTTGGGGGTGTGGAAACTTCAGTGTGCCACTTGCCTGAGCGCTCTAGTGCTCAGACTTGACACCAGGTGAGCCTCTACTTAAAGCTCACACCTCCCGCGCAGCGGTAGCGCCTGACTCTCGCCTGAGTCAAGCCAGAGTCTGCCCGTCTGCGCCCGTCAGCGCTAAGGAGGCGGGAGACTCTTTCTTACTGCACCAGGATGCCTCCAGACTCAAGTATGTCACGTGATTACTTATTATCATTTCGGGGTCCTCCCGCTCCTTGCCATTGCTCCTTAGCTCCCCACACTTGGTATGGTCCGGCTTGTTGTGCTCACTGCCGGCTAACTTTAAACTCTGATTTGCCGTCAGAGACATCCAGTGATTCTATCTTACTTCGAGGCGGGCTAATTAACGCTCGCTCCTTGGTAAAGAATGCGCAGAACATCTTTGATCTTATTACTGAATCTCATCTGGATTGCCTTTTCATCACGGAAACATGGCTGAAGCCATGGTCTAATCCCGCCCTTGCCATTGCCCTACCACATGATTATCATATCCTACGTTTGGATAGGCAGGAACAACGAGGAGGGGGTCTTGCAATTATCTATCGAAATAATTTTAAATGCACCATAGAAGCTTTGACGGAGCTAAAAGAGTCAGAAGCATTGGCTTTTTCTCTAGCAATTCATGACTCTCTTGTATTTTCTGGAGTCCTTTTATATCGCCCCCCAGGCCCCCCCTCCACATTTTTAGACTCTGTTGGTGACGTGTTGAGTGATTTAACTCTCAGTTTCTCTAACTTTACGGTGTTGGGTGACCTCAACTTACATCTTGAGGCCCCAACTGATCCTGGAGTCAGTTGTTTCCTAGACACAATTGAAGTGTTGGGACTCACTTTGCTAAACCGTGAACCTACCCATCAAGCAGGTCATCTATTGGATGGTATCTGCTCAAATTTTTCCAGCCTCATAGTCAAACCCCCTTGCCCTCAGGTATGGACAGATCACTTTTTAATTCCATTCCGCATAGCTGAAACTCGGAAATCTTTTTTTAACTCCCTAAAATGCACAGATATTCCTTACATAAAACCCACTCCAAACTGGAAGACATTAGCCAGGAGAGCTGACATTGTTGAAAAACTTAAAAATGAATTACCAACTTTTGCCGATTGTGCTTCTTCAGACTATCAAATCTTCTGTGATTGGATTGCTGGAGCGGGCAAGTTGCTTATACCATCTAACAAGGAGAATATGAAACCTAGGAATATGAAAAAAAATGCCCCGTGGTTTTCACCAGCTCTTAAGGCTGAGTTAGGCGAAGTGAAAACTCTAGAACGAAGGTGGCGTCGTAATTACGACACAGCCGCACGCAACATCTACATAGCAGGTAGGCGGAAGTATCATGTAGGATTAAAATTAGCAAAAAAAGCTTATTACCTACAGGCCATTTCTTCAGCGGGCCAAGAACAAAAAGCTATCTTTAGGATTGTTAAGGATTTTATCAAGCCCTCAGCTCTATCGCAAGAGATCCCTCCATCGCAAGATCTCTGTAACACGATATCTGATTATTTTGATAACAAAATCCTAACTATCACGAATACTTTTCCATCAGAAACCACCATCATAACGGATGATGAAGAGATAGCGAAGATGACTTCCCCCCGCCGCCTTGACGAGTTCGCCCCAGTCTCCCTGGAGGAAACTGCCAAAGCTATTTTAGCCAGCAAATCAGGTTCCCCTTTTGATCCCTGTCCTCCTCCGGTGTTGCACCATTTAATAGAGATAGTTAATCCCATGATTAACAGTATCATCAATTCTTCTCTAGCAACAGCAAGTATCCCAAATGATTGGAAACTTGCAGCTGTCAAGCCACTCCACAAAAAGGCCCTGGCCGATCCCACCACCCTTTCCAACCTGCGCCCGATCTCCCTGCTACCCATTCTATCTAAGCTGACTGAAAAGTTTGTCAATAGTCAACTGACAAACTTTCTGGAGAAGAACAACGTTCTCCACCCGAATCAGTCAGGCTTTCGGTCAGAACACTCTACCGAATCAGCTCTACTATACTCTGCTGAAACTTTAAGAGCAGCAATGGACCAGGGAAAACAGGCTGTCCTTATCCTTCTTGACCTGTCGGCAGCCTTCGATACCGTGTCCCATAACATCTTACTGGACCGGTTGGCTGCCGCAGGTGTGGGAGGACAGGTGCTGGCTTGGTGTAGGCACTTCCTTACAAACAGACGCCAAATAACAGTGCTTGGCCCATATCAGTCTGAGGCTAAAAATGTCAGCTCAGGGGTGCCACAGGGCTCCAGTTTAAGCCCTGTCCTTTTCAACCTATATATGGCACCCCTGATGAACTTGATCGAGTCATTCAGGATCAGTTCTATCTCATACGCTGACGATACCCAACTGATTTTGGTGCTGGATAAGGAACAACCAGGTGCCGAGGAAGATCTTAGGAACTGTCTTGCAGCAACATTCAAATGGATGAATAACAACCATCTAAAGTGCAACGCCGGTAAAACGGAAATTTTACCCATAGGGATCAATAATCCTTTTTCCCCCCACAGTATGCTGGCCTTCGGATGCAGAAGCCCCACCTAACACAATTGCATCCGCCCGTAACCTAGGCATAAAGTTCGACAACTGCCTATCCTTCAAGCCTCAGGCTATGGCAGTGGCAGGTATGTGCTTCCAAATCATTAAAGCACTTAGGAAATTTTTTGACCTCCTTCCTCTTTCGGCGAGGAAAACAGTCGCAGTGGCCTTAATTAATTCTAGGCTGGACTACTGCAATGGACTTTATGCTGGAGCAAACAAAATCGTGCTCCACAAATTGCAGATGATCCAAAACGCGGCTGCCCGCCTCGTACTGCATCTGCCTCGTAGATCATCAGCCTCTGCAGCTCTAAATACCCTACATTGGCTGCCAATAGGAAAGAGAATTCTGTTCAAACTTCTCTTGACTACCTTCAGGGCCTTCCATCAACATGGCCCGACCTATTTACGAAGGGGTTTCAAAAGATACTAACCAGCACGCTGTCTAGATCCGCTAGCCAGAACTTACTTACCATTCCCCGCTTTAAACTGGCCACAAAGGGTGGTAAATCCATTTTTGTACTAGGAACCAAGGCCTGGAACAAACTCCCCCTTTCCTTGCGGTCTCTCTCCCAAGAAGCCCCTTTTAGGAAGGCATTGAAAACTTGGATTTTCTCCATGTCTGACACTCTATGTAGAACCCTAGTGTAGTGGCTGTGTTTAAGAAACCTGGACTTCTTCCCCTATCCAACTCTTCCACCTGGGTTGTGTAAGCGCCAAGATACTCTTTGGAGTGGTAGCAGCGCTCTATAAATGCCCATTACATTTACATTTACATGTGTATGCCTGGGTTACCCATGCTGCGATATACTTCTGAGGAGCTCCGCTCTCTCCATAATCTAGCTAGTGGCTGCTGCACTGTCTTCCCCGGCCACCACAGAGGTAAGTCATGCTGCCCTTGCTGTGGCTGGCGCCCCAACCGCGCTTTTTCATCATCTCCCAACAATAACATTATCAGTGTTGGGTACCTCTGCATGCTGTTAAATACTAGATCTGCGTGCAGACACGCACAAGACATTTTTGAGCTTCTCGATACGGAGAAGCCACTTTGTCTTATGCTTACTGACACGTGGTTGGGAGAATTTTCCAATCCGGACGTCACTATGGCAATTCCGCCTGATTATAATATCTTTAGGAAGGATAGAGCTAAGGGAAGGGGTGGCGGAGTGGCACTGGTGGTGAAGAAAGGCACGTCATGTGCTATCTTGCCTGTGGATGACACCCGCGGCTCCGAGACCCTTGCTTTTTCTATCACTCTGGCTCCTCACCAATCAGTTAAAGGCTTATTAGTATACCGACCACCTGGCCCACCTGGAACGTTTTTTGAAGACCTCGATTTGGTTTTGCTGGGACTGGCCCTGAAAGCAGAACACTGTATAGTAGCCGGGGATTTCAACTTCCGGATGGATGATCCGTCGGACCCGGCCGCTATTAAACTATTAGAGGCTACGGCCCCGCTGGGCCTTATCCCTTACCTTCAGGGGCCTACGCATGATAAGGGACATACTCTTGACCAGGTCTTCTCGACATCCCCTCTTGAGGTGAAAGAGATTATCCCGGTGCTATGGTCAGACCATCGGCTTGCTAAATTCTCGATTAGAGGCACAGTTAAATTGTCTATTCCTGTGCCACAGCAGCAGGGTCGAGTCTCTAGGGCTTATCATCGAGTGACCCCTGCGATGTTGGCCCAGGCCGCCCTGGATCACCCTTGCCCCCTCACAGGCGACCTGGAGAAGGATTTGGAGTCTTTGCAAGCATGGCTTTTAGACAGGCTAAACGATCTTGCCCCGGTGTTGGCCCCCCGCTTGACATCGAAACGGGGCTCGGCTCCCTGGTTCACCGCAGCACTGTCGGCTACGCGGCAGCAGTGTAAGGTAGCCGAAAGAGCCTGGCGGGCACAATACGATGCTGTGGTCAGGCTGACCTACAAGACGGCGATTAAGGCCTATCACCAGGACATTCGCCTTGGAAAAAAAGCCTACCTTGCAGGGAGGATAGAAGCCGCCTCCAACTCCTGTAAGGAGATTTTCACCATAGTGAGAGAATTCATGGCTTCACGGTCCAATACATCTGAAGAGATGCCCTCTGAATCTTGGGCCTCGGATCTTCCTAACTTTTTTACTAGCAAGATCAAACTTATACAGGACTCGTTTCCACCGGTGGCACCTGTGGGGCCGATCAACCCTGAGGTTGACATGCTCTCTCTGGCCTCGCCAGGTTCGACGTTGGCTGTGTTTCCACCTATTTCAGCCCCTGCTTCCTTAGCGCTTATGGGCAATCTCAAATCTGGGTCGCCTCTGGACCCGTGCCCGGCCAAATTCTTGGCGAAAATTGCGGAAGTGATTAATCCGCTGGCGAACCCTCTCCTGAATCTCTCGTTGAGCCAGGGAGTGGTTCCGCAGGCCTGGAAGCAGGCAATGGTCATCCCTCTGCTTAAGAAGCCCGGTCTTGATCCGAAGGCCCCAGTTAACTATAGGCCTATTTCTCTGCTGCCGGCTCTCACGAAAATTTTGGAGAAGCATGTTCAGACGGTGCTCTCCAATTTTTTAGAGACACACAAGATTCTGCGTGCCACCCAGTCTGGTTTCCGTCCAAATCTCAGCACAGAGACTGCGCTCCTAGAGGTTTCAGAAACCATTAAAGGGGTTCTGGATACCGGGGGCAAAGCCTTGCTGGTGATGTTGGACTTGTCGGCGGCTTTCGACACCGTCCCCCATGATGGCCTTCTCGCAAGACTCTATGAGATCGGCCTGCGGGGGACGGTGCTCAGCTGGTTTTCTTCCTTCCTAGCTGGCCGCCGGCAAACGGTCTGGGCCTCCCCAGATTCCGCCGTGATGCCGCCTCTGGGAGTCGGGGTCCCACAGGGCTCTATACTGAGCCCGACCCTTTTTAACATCTTTATGACCCCTTTGGCGGCATTGGCGGAGTCATTCGGGGCCCAGATCGTATCTTATGCAGACGACACCCAGCTCCTCTTCTCTTGTAAGAGAGGAGGAGACTTTGATGGGGAGAGTATCCGGGATTGCCTTGGGGCTGTTTTTAAATGGTTCCAACTGAACAGCCTCAAGTGCAATTCCGATAAGTCCGAGGTACTCTTCTTTGGGTGCGATACGGAGCCAGACTGGCAGGCTTGGTGGCCCATTAATATGTTTCCTCCGTCTTGTTCATCCCAAACTGCTAAGAACTTGGGGGTCAAGATGGACAAGGGGCTGACGTTGAAATCCCAGATCCTTGGTGTGACGGGCACGTGCTTCGGCCTCCTGAAGATGCTGCGGAGGTTTTTACCCCTTTTATCTGAGGAGCATAGGAAGCTGACTGTGCAGGCTCTGATCGGCTCTAGGTTAGATTATTCGAACATTCTTTACCTGGGCCTACCAGATCTGCTATCTGCTTTCCAGTAAAGAATTGGCTTGGTAGTTTGGTCTGCCCTGTTCCCATGATGCACTGGGCCAGGGACAGACTAATTTGCATATAGCCAGGTTCTGAACTGGGATGGTGCAGTGAGCTAAAAAACGGTGATGGATCAAGCCCTGATCTGTTGACTGGGTAGGAGTGTTCTGATTAACTCAGATACTCTGTCCATCACCACCCCCTTTTTGAATCATTTTTGGCCACCACAAGCGTGGAAGGGTATGCTCAGATGTGAGTCCCTTGCTCACTGCACCATCAGGATTCAAGCAAGCCGGGCCGAAGACGGCTGTAATGCCAGAAACCGGTCCCCGGAAGCTTGTTTCCTTTCCAGTAAAGAATTGGCTTGGTAGTTTGGTCTGCCCTGTTCCCATGATGCACTGGGCCAGGGACAGACTAATTTGCATATAGCCAGGTTCTGAACTGGGATGGTGCAGTGAGCTAAAAAACGGTGATGGATCAAGCCCTGATCTGTTGACTGGGTAGGAGTGTTCTGATTAACTCAGATACTCTGTCCATCACCACCCCCTTTTTGAATCATTTTTGGCCACCACAAGCGTGGAAGGGTATGCTCAGATGTGAGTCCCTTGCTCACTGCACCATCAGGATTCAAGCAAGCCGGGCCGAAGACGGCTGTAATGCCAGAAACCGGTCCCCGGAAGCTTGTTTCCTTTCCAGTAAAGAATTGGCTTGGTAGTTTGGTCTGCCCTGTTCCCATGATGCACTGGGCCAGGGACAGACTAATTTGCATATAGCCAGGTTCTGAACTGGGATGGTGCAGTGAGCTAAAAAACGGTGATGGATCAAGCCCTGATCTGTTGACTGGGTACGAGTGTTCTGATTAACTCAGATACTCTGTCCATCACCACCCCCTTTTTGAATCATTTTTGGCCACCACAAGCGTGGAAGGGTATGCTCAGATGTGAGTCCCTTGCTCACTGCACCATCAGGATTCAAGCAAGCCGGGCCGAAGACGGCTGTAATGCCAGAAACCGGTCCCCGGAAGCTTGTTTCCTTTCCAGTAAAGAATTGGCTTGGTAGTTTGGTCTGCCCTGTTCCCATGATGCACTGGGCCAGGGACAGACTAATTTGCATATAGCCAGGTTCTGAACTGGGATGGTGCAGTGAGCTAAAAAACGGTGATGGATCAAGCCCTGATCTGTTGACTGGGTAGGAGTGTTCTGATTAACTCAGATACTCTGTCCATCACCACCCCCTTTTTGAATCATTTTTGGCCACCACAAGCGTGGAAGGGTATGCTCAGATGTGAGTCCCTTGCTCACTGCACCATCAGGATTCAAGCAAGCCGGGCCGAAGACGGCTGTAATGCCAGAAACCGGTCCCCGGAAGCTTGTTTCCTTTCCAGTAAAGAATTGGCTTGGTAGTTTGGTCTGCCCTGTTCCCATGATGCACTGGGCCAGGGACAGACTAATTTGCATATAGCCAGGTTCTGAACTGGGATGGTGCAGTGAGCTAAAAAACGGTGATGGATCAAGCCCTGATCTGTTGACTGGGTAGGAGTGTTCTGATTAACTCAGATACTCTGTCCATCACCACCCCCTTTTTGAATCATTTTTGGCCACCACAAGCGTGGAAGGGTATGCTCAGATGTGAGTCCCTTGCTCACTGCACCATCAGGATTCAAGCAAGCCGGGCCGAAGACGGCTGTAATGCCAGAAACCGGTCCCCGGAAGCTTGTTTCCTTTCCAGTAAAGAATTGGCTTGGTAGTTTGGTCTGCCCTGTTCCCATGATGCACTGGGCCAGGGACAGACTAATTTGCATATAGCCAGGTTCTGAACTGGGATGGTGCAGTGAGCTAAAAAACGGTGATGGATCAAGCCCTGATCTGTTGACTGGGTAGGAGTGTTCTGATTAACTCAGATACTCTGTCCATCACCACCCCCTTTTTGAATCATTTTTGGCCACCACAAGCGTGGAAGGGTATGCTCAGATGTGAGTCCCTTGCTCACTGCACCATCAGGATTCAAGCAAGCCGGGCCGAAGACGGCTGTAATGCCAGAAACCGGTCCCCGGAAGCTTGTTTCCTTTCCAGTAAAGAATTGGCTTGGTAGTTTGGTCTGCCCTGTTCCCATGATGCACTGGGCCAGGGACAGACTAATTTGCATATAGCCAGGTTCTGAACTGGGATGGTGCAGTGAGCTAAAAAACGGTGATGGATCAAGCCCTGATCTGTTGACTGGGTAGGAGTGTTCTGATTAACTCAGATACTCTGTCCATCACCACCCCCTTTTTGAATCATTTTTGGCCACCACAAGCGTGGAAGGGTATGCTCAGATGTGAGTCCCTTGCTCACTGCACCATCAGGATTCAAGCAAGCCGGGCCGAAGACGGCTGTAACGCCAGAAACCGGTCCCCGGAAGCTTGTTTCCTTTCCAGTAAAGAATTGGCTTGGTAGTTTGGTCTGCCCTGTTCCCATGATGCACTGGGCCAGGGACAGACTAATTTGCATATAGCCAGGTTCTGAACTGGGATGGTGCAGTGAGCTAAAAAACGGTGATGGATCAAGCCCTGATCTGTTGACTGGGTAGGAGTGTTCTGATTAACTCAGATACTCTGTCCATCACCACCCCCTTTTTGAATCATTTTTGGCCACCACAAGCGTGGAAGGGTATGCTCAGATGTGAGTCCCTTGCTCACTGCACCATCAGGATTCAAGCAAGCCGGGCCGAAGACGGCTGTAATGCCAGAAACCGGTCCCCGGAAGCTTGTTTCCTTTCCAGTAAAGAATTGGCTTGGTAGTTTGGTCTGCCCTGTTCCCATGATGCACTGGGCCAGGGACAGACTAATTTGCATATAGCCAGGTTCTGAACTGGGATGGTGCAGTGAGCTAAAAAACGGTGATGGATCAAGCCCTGATCTGTTGACTGGGTAGGAGTGTTCTGATTAACTCAGATACTCTGTCCATCACCACCCCCTTTTTGAATCATTTTTGGCCACCACAAGCGTGGAAGGGTATGCTCAGATGTGAGTCCCTTGCTCACTGCACCATCAGGATTCAAGCAAGCCGGGCCGAAGACGGCTGTAATGCCAGAAACCGGTCCCCGGAAGCTTGTTTCCTTTCCAGTAAAGAATTGGCTTGGTAGTTTGGTCTGCCCTGTTCCCATGATGCACTGGGCCAGGGACAGACTAATTTGCATATAGCCAGGTTCTGAACTGGGATGGTGCAGTGAGCTAAAAAACGGTGATGGATCAAGCCCTGATCTGTTGACTGGGTAGGAGTGTTCTGATTAACTCAGATACTCTGTCCATCACCACCCCCTTTTTGAATCATTTTTGGCCACCACAAGCGTGGAAGGGTATGCTCAGATGTGAGTCCCTTGCTCACTGCACCATCAGGATTCAAGCAAGCCGGGCCGAAGACGGCTGTAATGCCAGAAACCGGTCCCCGGAAGCTTGTTTCCTTTCCAGTAAAGAATTGGCTTGGTAGTTTGGTCTGCCCTGTTCCCATGATGCACTGGGCCAGGGACAGACTAATTTGCATATAGCCAGGTTCTGAACTGGGATGGTGCAGTGAGCTAAAAAACGGTGATGGATCAAGCCCTGATCTGTTGACTGGGTAGGAGTGTTCTGATTAACTCAGATACTCTGTCCATCACCACCCCCTTTTTGAATCATTTTTGGCCACCACAAGCGTGGAAGGGTATGCTCAGATGTGAGTCCCTTGCTCACTGCACCATCAGGATTCAAGCAAGCCGGGCCGAAGACGGCTGTAATGCCAGAAACCGGTCCCCGGAAGCTTGTTTCCTTTCCAGTAAAGAATTGGCTTGGTAGTTTGGTCTGCCCTGTTCCCATGATGCACTGGGCCAGGGACAGACTAATTTGCATATAGCCAGGTTCTGAACTCGGATGGTGCAGTGAGCTAAAAAACGGTGATGGATCAAGCCCTGATCTGTTGACTGGGTAGGAGTGTTCTGATTAACTCAGATACTCTGTCCATCACCACCCCCTTTTTGAATCATTTTTGGCCACCACAAGCGTGGAAGGGTATGCTCAGATGTGAGTCCCTTGCTCACTGCACCATCAGGATTCAAGCAAGCCGGGCCGAAGACGGCTGTAATGCCAGAAACCGGTCCCCGGAAGCTTGTTTCCTTTCCAGTAAAGAATTGGCTTGGTAGTTTGGTCTGCCCTGTTCCCATGATGCACTGGGCCAGGGACAGACTAATTTGCATATAGCCAGGTTCTGAACTGGGATGGTGCAGTGAGCTAAAAAACGGTGATGGATCAAGCCCTGATCTGTTGACTGGGTAGGAGTGTTCTGATTAACTCAGATACTCTGTCCATCACCACCCCCTTTTTGAATCAGAGTATCTGCTACAGCGGCTCCAAGTCGTGCAGAACGCTGCCGCGAGGGCCATTTTTGGTCTGAACAGACGAGCCAGTGCTGCGGGTTTGCTGCAGACGTTGCACAGGCTTCCCATCCGCAAACGGATTGCTTTTAAGACATTGACTTTGGCCTATAAGGCCCTCCATGCGGTGGGAGCGAAGTACCTCCAAAAGAGACTTGCCTTTTATCACCCGGCTCGTTCTCTGAGGTCAGAATCTCTGTTCCTGGCGGCTGTCCCGCGAGTGAAGAGAGCCCGCCTGGGAGGCCGCTCATTTGGATTGCTGGCGCCACAGATGTGGAACTCACTGCCGCTCACACTCCGGGGAGCCACTAGTCTACTTGCTTTCAGGAAAGGCCTCAAAACGTGGCTGTTTACCCAGTAGGCCGCCCCGTTGTTTGCTTCCTCTGTGTTCCCTTCTTCTTTTTTTACTGTGTTATGTTATTGTGCTGTAGCTCTCCTTACCTAAAGCGCCGGGACACTCTTTTTGAGTAGCCGTGCGCTATATCAAAATAAATATAACATAACATAACATAACACGAATGAATATATTAAAGTGGAAACTGCAGACACCAGAGTTAGCAAACCCCATAAATTATACGAAATACATTACGTATAGAGGGGGACAAGACTAGGAAAGTAAGGGGTCTCTTTTGGGATAACCTTTCGAAAGGCTATGGCATCCTGTCAGCTGAGAAAGACTGACCACCAGATTTTGTCAGGGAGTGCCCTCATGGAGAAGAAACAATTATGCCTGCCTTCTCAAATCACATTTCAACTCATAAAAAATCCATATATGCAAGAAAATGGGCAGTGGCCCAAGCTCCTGTATTATATAAAAATCATGTAAGATGGGATGAGGATTCTCCTCATCATAAAATCCAGTTAAAAAATCAACCCACTGCACAAAGGCAGTACCCAGTTAAGCAAGAAGCTAAAAAACAAGTCAGGGAGATATTAGATCATCTTGAATATCAGGGGGTGATTGAAACATGCACCTCACAAATGAACAACCCTTTGGTTCCTGTCTCCACGCCAGACGATTCATATCGTCTAGTTTTGGACTACAGACACTTAAACTCCTGTTGCAAAACATTTGCAGTACAAAACTCACACAGTGCAGCACTAATGAATAACATCGTGCGCAAAAAATATAAAACGACATTAGACATCTCTAATGGATTCTTCTGTCAAAACATTGCACCTGAAAGCAGGTAGTTGACCGCTTTCTCAATAATGGGGTCGCAAAAACACTTCTGTCGACTCCCACAGGGATTCAGGAATAGCCCAGGATTATTCTCAGCAAGAGTAACAGAGTTAGTACAAATATATGATGATGAGGCATTATCTTATGTCGATGACATCTATCTCACAGATGATGACCTGGAGACTCACTTGAAAAGAGTGAACACCATAATACTTGGGTTTGCAGCTGAGGGTTACAAATTCAACTTTAAAAAGTCACGAATTGCCCATCTAACTGTCCTGTTTTTAGGATATGAATTATCAAGTGAAGGCAAAAGCCTAGCAGACAACTTCTTAGAGAAGTGTGCTGTACTCCAAGCACCTAAAACGCTGAAGAACTTACAATCAATATAAGGTTTCCTGAATTTCGGAAGAACATACATTCTAAATTATGCAGAGAGAGTTAAACCTCTTTATGAATTAATATAACCTGATTTCAAACCAATAAATTGGACTCAGAAACCCCCAGAAATTTTAAGATCATTGCAAACAGACATGTTAACTAAAACAAAATTGCAAACTCGCGAAAACGTACGCAACCTTGTAATCCGAGTCATCCCAGGAAGATGCGGATTTACGTACCAAACCTCTAATGAGGGAGAAACGGTACCAATAGCTTACAAATCACATTTGTACACACAAGCTGAAATGAAATTCAGTTCTACTGAAAAGATTCTAATAGCGGTTCAAACTGCTGTAGCAAAAGAGAGCCCAAGGCAGAAGAATAACTCTTTTAACAGCAGAATCAGCCCTTGAGGCATTACCAGGACCACGCAATCTTAATGATGTGGCATTAGATCCAAAATGGATACAAAGGGAAAATTATCTTGTTGCAGAAGACGTGAAGCACTATTTTGACCCGAAAATGAAAAAACTAGAAAATCTAGAATATGAAGAAGAATATCCTCTGCCAACCGAAATCTTGCCTCTGGAACATTACGGCTGTATAATATATACAGACGGATCAGCACAACCCGCAGTTGGGGGTAAACAAGCATATAGTGCTGCGTGCGCGATTGTTAAAGGTCGTTGGCATGAAGGAAAATTTAGACCACTGGTCTCTATAACTCAATCTCTAAAAGATTGTTCTGCACAGCAAGCTGAACTACTAGCATTTAAGATGGCGCTTGAAATTGCCGATCGCGAATTCCCCACACTAATAGTGTGCGATTCGCATTTCTGCGTAAAATCTTACAATAATGACATGCAGACCTGGATTTAAAATGGTTACAAAGATGACACAGGTGCCACAATAAAGCATAAAAAGCTCTGGGAACAAGTAGTTATTTTGCAGAAAGAACTACAAAAGACTCACGTGATACATACACTGAATCATCAATGTGATGGCATTCACGTTGCAGGGAATTCATTGGCTAACAGAGCCACAGCGGAAGCGGTCCTACCAGCTTCCGTAGCCACAAAAAAGCGTTCTAAAAAACACATAGACGGAGAAACTATGCTAGCAGTGAAAGCCTCATTTAAAGGCGACTATGCAGCATTACCTCTAGGCTATCCACTCAATTATACATACATAATAGATGCAAACTCCGTTCCTTTTGCTCAAGTCCCTGGAGTGGGGGATAGAGTAATTCCAAACACGAACCGGAGAGTCTTTTTAATAGCAGACGCACATATGGGATTGGGTCTAAGGCACCAAGAGATAGTGAAATCTCTAAAAGAATTACAATCAGAATACTGGTAGCCGGGGATGAACTTGCAACATTACAAATTTGAAAAAGGATTGTCCAAACTGCAACCGAGATCGCAGTCGTGAACCGGACCAGACTAGTGCCAGGATACCTCTGTTAGAAAGCATAAGGCTATCTATACGCAAAAATCCAGCAGGAGAAACGCGATCCCATAAATATTAAGACTAGATTCACTTAAAATGCAGACACCAGCGCTCGGCTGACGCCAGAACTGTTATAAAAGATTTGCGAGTCTTTATCGGCATATATGTAATTGGCATGCTACATTCTGACCAGGGTCCTTTTTTTAGCTCTAGGGCTTACAAGGAGGCCATGGCCAGCATGGGCATTGCATTGCGGTACTCTTCTCCCTTCCATCCTGAGGGAAATGCGGTAGTGGAAAGAAAAAACCGTGACATAAAGCAATCTATAACGGCGAGGGTATTAGGTTCGGGTGATGGGTGGGTCAAACATTTAACAAGTGTCCAACGTAGTCTTAACAATCTGCCAAGAAATTCTCTAAAAGGTTTCACTCCCTACGAACTATTGTTCGGTACTAGACTGCATATCCAGGACTTAGATAGTCACACTTCAGTGGTAGAAGAAAAAGCCTTTGATATCAAAGACCGTTTGGCTGTTTTACAGGACTTAAATCACACAAGAAGAAGTCTGAGTAATCTAAAGCTAAAGCCAATGGCCACTGAAGAAAAACCACCTGTCCCAGCAAGACCTGTCTGGATTCCAAAGATTGGGGATCTGGTCAGAGAGAAGATCGCGGTGAAGAAGGAATTTGGGCCTTCTTACAGAAAAGCAGTACCTGTCTTAGCTGTCAGCGGAACAAGATCAGTAGTACTACCGCCCCTTGCTGGTAAAAAGGAGAACCGAGTTGTATCCATCGACCTGGTAAAACCACAATCATGTGGCCAATAATAAGTAGTAGGCCCAGTGGACTCCCAAGAAATAGCAGAAGACCCAATCTTGCTACAATCTAAGAGGTTCAAACTGAGAGACTAATCACATTTGATAAACATGCAGTGAATAAAAAAGGACTATGCAACAAAGCCATGGAACTTGTGCCTCTTGAAACCCAAATTGCAACAGTTCGTCAAGAAACACCTGTCTACAACGATGTAGCCTCAGACTATGCTAATGAAACAAAGATAAATCCAAAAGCAAATGAAAATCCGGAAGCAATTCCAACAATTGACAGAACTGCATCTGGCTACTTCATCAATTTCGATGACTTTTCTGAAGATCCAAGCGAGCATGAAGAAACGCCAGCAACAAAAACTTTCAAAGAAAAAGTAACTGAACTCTTTCATCAACTCAAAGAAACATATCTGATTTCTCCATGGATTGAATTTTGGATTGTGTTAGGTGTACTTTTCCTCCTGCTTTGGCTCATCATGGTCCTTTGTTTGGGAAAATTCATTGATGGAACATATAGTACAATGGACAAAGCAAGTCAGAACATCAACTTGGTCCTAAAGCCTCACACATCCTCTCACATCACAAAAAGAGAACTGTCACCAGTGAACATCACAGCCAATCCAATACCCGGTGGGGTAGAATGGGACAAAACTGATTATGAAATCTATGGTCCGATCGAGCTCTTGAAATATCCACACCAGTTCAAGGTTTCATTAAGTGACTTTGTAAAACCAAGTACTTTTTCGATGATTGGGACTTTGATAATATTAATAATATGATGTCAGATTTAGTAATGTCAGCTAAATTCACAGAACATGATTATTTACAGGGTGCAATAAAATTATGAAGAGTTATATTGTTATAATCATTTTGGTCATCACTATTTGCATAAATCTGCTCAACCTAGAAATGTTTTTAATTATAACCAATGGGAACATTGTGCAACACCGCCTAAAGGCAGCTCGAAAACATTTTATGAGAAATGCCCATACTTCTCAGGTTTTAACACAAGTGATGCAGAAACGTTTTATTTTAAAATGTTAAATAAGACAGGAATGAAAACAATGTTGACAAATACTAAATTGATTTATTCTGAAACATTTTATGAAAGAATGACTACATTTGGTTTTGAATTCTGGAAAAACAACATTGAAACAAAAACAATCTGGGTTACAAAAGAATGGCAGGTCCTAGGTTTAGAAGCATTATTTAGAGCCTGCATGATCCCAGAACAAATAATATTTCTGAATGACACAATTCAGCAAACGACTTGTCTTGGTTTAGCCAAGATAAAAGACTTAAATAAACCGTCTATTCCGAAGCCCATACCTGATAGTAATAGCACTACAGATGTGGACATAGATGTATCCCATATTTTACACCAAAACAGAACACATCCGGATTGGAAAAAATGGTTGATCTGGCCCACAGACATTAATAACTGTCAAGATAGATTCCTGAACAAAACAGAGGGGTTTAAACAGACCAGGCCAGACCCTAGATACTCCCAGAGACAACATCCAGGGATAGTTACAACATACAGTGTAGGGAAACTCTGCCTTGAATGGCTACAGAAATCCACATTGGCTGAAATGAAGCAACACTTGACTTTACTTAAAGACTGTGCTGACTTGCTGATTTCATACTGGGACCACGCAAACAGCGTCAAAAACGTTTCATATACGCCGGTATATACGCTGCTTAAAACGAAGCTTGGAAAGTAACACAAATTGAAACAGCTGAAAAAATACGAGAAATTGATCGTATTAATTTGGAGAAATCACTTTCTGTAGTGGACAATGGGTTAACGACTCTGTCCTACAGAATATATTCACTGGACAGCATTTTATCATCTGCTATTGATATAATAGAGCAGGACTTACTAATGTTACAACATGATCAGTCCCAATTTTGTTCTATTGTACAGCTTGGCTGGACGTTGCAAAATCTGCGTTCAGGCTAGATGCCATGGCGTTTAATCAACGTAACGTCATTATTCTCTATCTTTAACCTTACTGATAAACAAATCAGTTTGGCACATAAAGGAGCAGACTATACGATTCTGAGCATTGAAAAACTTGAGATTACCATTGACAATGTCAGAGAGACCTGTTATTGAATGGATAATACACGGAACGATTACAATCCCAATAACAACTTTCCAGTGTAAGTATTGCCAACAATATATGCAAGCAGGCCTGTATGAAAGGTTGGGTAAAGGATACATCAAGTCGCGGACGACGCGGTACTGCTGGCCCGTACCGGGGTGGGGCTACAGAAACTCTTGGACGATTTTGGGGTATTTATGTCTTCCTTGGATCTACAGATTAATAATAAAAAATCGCATGTTATGGTTGCAGGGAAACGTTCAAAATTTGTCAAGGTAAAAAAGTTTCTATGCAACGGCGAAGAAATCGCCAAGGTCCCGGTTTTTACCTATTTGGGTGTTTTGTTCGACGAAAGGGGTACTTGGAGGCCACAATTAAATGCTAAAGGCTTAGCTGTCACCAGATCAACTTCTGCTCTACTGAGATTTGCGAAACGATTGGGATCGCGCCCAGTAGAAGCACTGTTGACAGGTTACAAGTCAAAAAGCCTTTCAATAGCAAGGTATGGTGCTTCCCTATGGGGCTATCTACCACAAGACAAACTCCAGGTGGTGGAAAATAAGTTCCTTAGATCCTTGTTAGTGGTCCCCCAAACAACCCCAGTATTTTCAGTCCACACAGAGCTGGGCCTTGGCTTCATCAGTGACCAATTACAGCTGGCACCTCTGATCTGTTGGGCCAAGACCTGGCTGAACTCAGAAATCCGTTTAAACCATTCTATTCTCACAGATTGTTTGGCACTGGATAAAGTCAACAAAATCCCATGGTTGGTCTACATTAAAAATACTTTTTGCAAACTGGGAAGGCCAGATCTATACTTCGCCCCGAGAACAATTAAGAGGGGTGATGTATTATGGATTAAGAACAATTTCTTGGGACGTAGGGAGATGGAACGGGAGGAAGTAGAGCTCCAAAAACCGGGAGTTAGAGCTAATTACATACTTCAGACTACCCCTAAATTGGAACCCTACTTGATTATTGTGACCCGGCCCTTCCATCGTAATCTCCTTGTGAGATTTAGACTTAATATCATTCAATATTCCTTGGGGAATTACCCAGTATGGGGCAACTCAGATCCATCTATTCCCTGTAGCTGTGATAATTTCTCTGAACAGACCCTGATGCACTTTATTATGTTTTGTGGCCATTATGAGGAAAGTAGGAAACAGTTTTTATTACCTATTTTGAGAGAAGCAGGGTTTATGCAAGTCCATCCCGCTCTCCGTTACCTACAGCTCCTGAGTAGCATCAGAGTAATATTTGGGGTCGCAAGTTTTTTGGTTGCTGCTATGCGTATTAAGTCTAAAAAATTGAAGCTAAATGTTCCTTGATATGTGATAATAATTACTAACCAGTAGTCCTAACGATGACTTGCTCTATCCCATGTAAATATATGAAATTGTTCTCTTAAATGCTTTTTAAACCAAATTGTTTTTATATGAATTGTTTTTAACATATGAATTGCCACTTTTATATATGTGATGGAATTGCTTTTATGATTTTAATTAATCGAATAAAGCTTGCATTGACTTGACTTGACTTGGATACATCAAGTCAACATGGAAATTACCTATACACACAAATGTTATAGTGAAGGAAAAAAGAGGTATTTCTTAGTGGTAACAATTGTAAAAGATCACTAAGTGGTACTCTCCTGTGTCAAGGTATTAACTTGCATGGAGCCTGCGAAGGGTCTTCAAATAACCTTTCATGTCACCTGCACGGCACTCCTGCAAAACAGATAGAGCCATTTTTCAGAAAGCTTGCCAACGGCAGCTACGTTCTAATAAGTGACCACAGCTGTTGTGGCATGGTGCCAGGAAAAGCCCATCTCGTGAGCGTAAGTTCCATGGCCACTTGCTGTATGCAAGTATTGTATCCAAACAGCAATCCAGACATGGAGGCGGCAATATGGCCTCGTTTGAATATCTCTTTTATTCAAATTGATACTTTAAGCAGAATGAAGTCTATTCTTTTACAGACAACTGTGCCTTTAACTTCGTCCAAAGAGACGTATGATCTGCAAGTTGCAAGGACAGCAGCAGAGATACATTCCCTATTATCAACAAATTGCCCCGTACAGTTCGTAGAAATGTTAAGCTAAATTTTAAACATGTCTGATACCCGTGGAATCGCACATGTATTTAAGACAATTTTTTCGGGACTGTTAACACCCTTTGAAACAGTTCTGGGCATCTTTCCGAATTTTGTCCATTCTGTCTTCGGCGGTCTGCATCTACTTTTGGGACTCGTAGCAGGAATTTTATTTTTGATCCTTCTGCTCCGATATGGCAAGCCAAGCCACAGACAAAACTCCAGCAACGATGGGAGAAACGATCCTAGCTATACGCTACCGGGACCGCATCACTAAAGTCCTTGGATTAGCCCGGCTAAGAGATCTAAGTGCAACCTGGTTTCTTTCATTCAGACCTATCAGGCAAGATTGCATCTTACCTGTGCTTCGATGTCTGCTATGCGGAGAAGAATGCGTGTTGGACATCTGTCTTACACTACCATCAGCAGTACCAATGGATATAGATACCTTGCTAGGTCCGGTAACGACTCATGCATCGTGTTGTCCCCAGCGGTTACTGATTCTGATGACGGCATTTGTTGAGACTTCACCACTACGATTAGGTGGCGGTGAAGTACGAGAGGAAAGCAGCACCAAACAGGTACAACCTTCTGTGAGCATTGCTGATCCTGACATCGATCATAGCAATCATTCTCACATATGCACAATTTCAGCATTTTCGAACTTGGTCGAACTTTCACCTGATGTTGTAGACCAATTTTTTGCAAGTCTGTCTGAAATGATGTTTTCCCCGGAACAAAAAGAATAACTTTTAAAACAACGAGCACACAGCGTTCCCTGAACTCTGAATTCGGCCTTCAGTTTTGATAAACACAGCTACTGAAAACAATTGGAACTATTTTTTCCCTTGAGAGCGAAATTATTTTTTTCCACTTCCAAAATATTTACCCTTTTTTCTGGCACAAAGTAATATGCTTAAAGTAGAACTATTCTTAGAGAACAGAGCTTCTATTTTTAGGAACTCTAGAGACAATATTTTACCTCAGCCTCTAGCACATGTACAGCATTTGTATAAATATGTGATGGAATGGTCTCGACCTTCTTTTCTGTATTCAGAGCCATTTCATGTGTAATTTTCGCAATTCATTCAGCTGATATATATATATGCATTTAACTGAATGATAACACTGCTTGAGAAGTGTACAGTACCAATACTCATTTTTGTGTATTTGCCATATACCATTTCAAATGCAATTTATGTATTTTGGGGTGGGTTGGAAAAGACACACGCATCGGTATGTTTAACATTGCTTAGTTTTTAGTAATGATGGACAATTCGTGGAATGGGTGTTGTGTTTCTATCTAGGACCCTAATTCGATATTCCCGATTTATGCCCTTATGTGGTTATAATAAATAGTATCCTTATAAAGGCATAAGAATCATATCCATATTTAGTAATAGCCCATGCAGCCCAAATGCGGCATGGCTACTCCCCATGACTCCTAGAAAGTACAACGCGTTCTTTAAACAAACCAAGCCTCCAGCAGCCCGGGAAATCCCCCTGCTCTTGTTTTGATTTGCACAAGAACTCCTAGAGTCAGAAAGAACTGTTAGTTCTTGGTGACGTCTTATGTCCAACCTTACGTCAAACCCGGCACCTTTCAGGTATAAATATACCAACGTTGCCTTAAGCAAACACACGGTGGTTTGGAGCAGAGCGGCTATCTACTTGCCCGGAAGCCCAGCTGATGCGAGGAGCCGAAGGAAGCTGCCCCTCCCGTTTGACGCACTGAGAAAGACGCTGTCTTTTTCTCCAGCCGAGAAAATCCAGCTCCGGTGTTTACGGTCGCCCTTGCGGGTTGCTGGGATATCAAGTCCTGAGAGAGAGATACAAAACCTCCTTCATTCTAAGAACCAAGGTACGGAGCTGACTAAACCCTTAAGAGAAATCTTGATTCAGATCCTTGGCAAAAAACCAACTTAACTTAAAACTGCAACTTACTTACTCCTTCCCACGTATTAGGCCTAGGTCAGGTACAATGGGGTAGGCGTAGATTAGAAGCACCAGTTGAGTACGTTAGTCAATGTTTTTATGTATGTATATATTTTATCAATTTTAAAGTATCATATGGCTAAGAAACCATATCAATGCTTTTACAGTATTATTTCATAATACTCCTTTTACTGTACGCACTTTACTTTATGTTAAGTATTGCAATTGTGGCAATTCATTTCTCTTGCATGAGAAAGAAGACTGCTCAATAAATAACACCTTTTATTGAAAATGCCTGTCTCTCTATTTCTCTGCACTCTGGTGAAACTAAGTACGCACGATTGACTGAGTGAAATAATTTTCTATTGTTTTCACACAACTCTAGAGATACACTCTTTATTCTGAGGGAGCAAGTTGTCATGTTATATGGTTGTCAGAAGCTAATCCATTCTTGTCTATCAAGGGAAGTTAAACCCTCCTTGTTTACTCGAGAAAGTTTCTAGTGACCTCTGAGATAGCTGGCAAAACTAATTAAGTCTAATATAGTCAGTAGAGACCTAGTCGACCTCAGTCCTACGTCTACACTGCTGAATATATTATTCCAATGCGTAGAGCCTATTGGGAATATAGGAACTACACTACAGAGTTAAAGGAGGAGGTGGGGTGGAAGAGAGTAGCAGATCAGCACATGAGTAGAGAACAGGGAGTTAAGGAAAGAAGCGGGTGAAGAGAACAACATATTAGCACAGGAGAAGAGAAGAGGGAGTTAGAGAAGGAGGCGGGATGAAAGAGAACAGCAGATCATCACAGGAGAAGAGAAGCAAGCAGGGAGTTAAAGAAGGATTTGGGGTGGACGAGAGCAGCAGATCAGCACAGGAGAAGATAACGGAGTTAAAGAAGGAGGCGGGTGGAAGAGTATGGCAGTTTAGCACAGGAGAAGAGAAGAGACCAGGGAGTTAAAGAAGGAGGTGGGGTGGATGAGGGCAGCAGATCAGCACAGGAGAAGAGACCAAGGAGTTAAAGAAGGAGGCGGGTGGAAGAGAGCAGCAGATTAGCACAGGAGAAGAGAACAGGGAGTTAAAGAAGGAGGCGGCGTGGAAGAGAGCAGCAGATCAGCACAGGAGAAGAGAACAGGGAGTTAGAGAACGAGGTAAGTGGAAGAGAACAGCAGATCAGCACAGGAGAAGAGAACAGGGAGTTAAAAGGAGGCGGGTGGAAGAGAGCAGCAGAACAGCAGAAGAGAACAGGGAGTTAGAGAAGGAGGCGGGGTGGAAGAGAGCAGCAGATCAGCACAAGTGAAGAGAACATGGAGTTAAAGGAGGAGGTGGGGTGGAACAGAGCAGCAGATCAGCACATAAGAAGAGAACGGGGAGTTAAAGTAGGAGGTGGGTGGAAGAGAGCAGCAGATCAGCACAGGAGAAGAGAACAGGGAGTTAAAAAGGAGACGGGTGGAAGAGAGCAGCAGATCAGCAGAAGAGAACAGGGAGTTAAAGAAGGAGGTGGGGTGGAAGAGAGCAGCAGATCAAGACAGAAGAAGAGAAGGAGTAGTTTCTGTCCTGTAACTCCAGTTCTGTAGTAGGGGTATCTCTGTTATAGTCATAATCTAGTGAATAGTCCCGCCCATGTGCGTGGACCCCGGAGCAATAAAAAATAATCTCTTAAGGTGTTGAAAAATGCGGAACTGCACAGACACTTAAGAGAGAATTTAAAGACAGATAATGCAGCCTATATCCACAGGCTACACTGTCCAGTACTTCAACTAGAAATTCCACCAAAAATCCAGAAACAGCAAAGCCTGTCCAGATTTCCCTTGCTTCAACAGCAAAAACCCTCTGGAATGATAGAGAGGAAGACATGGACAGACAAGCCCCATAGGCTGACATTATGTGGCTCAGAACAGGATACTGTGCCTTTAAGAGAACTTTCCGGGACTTCACAGTATCCCAGAATGCACTGCAGATCCCTTTAACTTTCAGTTCTTTTTGAAGGCGTAACACGCCAGACCTGTAGCATTCCGTACATGAATATCTCTCTCCACCGGGGAGGAGGGCGGGCGCTTATGACTATAACAGAGATATCCCTACTACAGAACTGGAGTTACAGAACAGAAACTACTCCTTCTGTAGTAGGGGATCTCTAGTCATAATCTAGTGAATAGAATGGCAAGCCCATCCCCACACCAAAGCGGCGGTGGAGAACAGAGAAATAATACCACTATTGTGCGAACAGATTTCCCAGCGAAGCCTGCCCAACCTGAGCGTCTGCCCTGGCATCAGTGTCCAGGCAGTAATGCTTAGCAAAGGTATGAACTGACTTCCAAGTGGCTGCCTTGCAGATTTCTGCAATTGGAACATTACGGAGCAAAGCAGTCGTGGCAGCTTTGCCCCTGGTGGAATGAGCCTTAGCTTACCCCCTAAGGTCTTATTAGCTTTTTGGTAACACAATTGTATACAGGACACAATCCACCTAGAGATGGACTGTTTAGAGGTAGCAAGACCCGTCCTGACTGATACATAATTAATAAACAATTGGTCTGACCTTCGAATATCCTTGGTTTTATCCAGATAACATTTCAACACCCTCCTAACATCCAGGGAATGCAGGGACCTTTCCGCTGGAGAGGAAGGATTCTGAAAAAACGTAGGCAAAGTTATGGTCTGGTTAACATGAAAGTCAGATATAACTTTAGGAAGAAATTTAGGGTGAGTACGCATAACAACCGTAGCAGCATGAAATACAGTATAAGGTTCTTGGCAACACAACGCCTGAATTTCACTCACCCTGCGGGCCGATGTAATGGCCACGAGGAACGCCGCGTTCCAGGACAGGTGCTGCAACGAAGCCTTATAAATAGGTTCAAAAGGCTTCTTCATCAATGTGGACAGCACCACATTCAATTCCCATGAAGGCGAAGGAAGCCGGACAGGAGGGAACACTTTCTTCAAGCCTTCCAAAAAATCTTTGATCACAGGGATCTGAAAGAAGGAAGTCTGTGAAGGGCATTTCCTGTAGGCAGTCAATGCAGCCAGATGAACCTTAATGGAATGGACATTAAGGCCAGACTGCGCCAGATGTAGGAGATATGGAAGGATGACATCTTCCTTACATGTCGTCGGGTCATAGTTCTTGGACTTGCACCAGATGCAAAATCTCTTCCACTTGTAAGCATAAGAAGTCCTAGTGAAAGGTCGCTTAGCCTCCTTCAATATGTTCATGCAATCTTCAGGTAGATTCAGATGGCCATATTGCACTATCTCAGGAGCCATGCCGCCAAACTCAAAGACGAGAGGTTGGGGTGTAACATCTGCCCCCCGAACTTCGAGAGAAGGTCCGGCCTGCACGGCAACCGTACGTGAGGAAGGAGAGACCGGTGAAGCAGGTCCGTGAATCACTACTGTCTGGGCCATTCCGGGGCAATCAGGATCATCTGCGCCCTGGACTGGGACAGTTTGATGAGCACCGCAGGAATCAGGGGAATGGGTGGAAAAGTGTAAAGAAAGCTGTTCGACCAGTTGATCCATAACGCATTCCCCAGCGTCCCTGGCTGGTAGTACCTGGAGGCGACGTCACGGCCTTTGCTGCTTTCGGCGGTGGCGAACAGATCTACGTCTGGAGTCTCCCACCTTGCGAAGACTTCTCCTAGTACTTCGTCGTTTATGACCCATTCGAGGTTTTCCTGAATCAGTCTGCTCAGTGCGTCTGCCTGAACATTCTGCACACCTGGTAGATGGGTGGCCGTTATCGTCAGTCCTCTGGCCAGAAGCCAAGGCCAGATCGCCTGCGCCTCCTGCGACAGAGTGCGCGATCTCGACCCCCCCTGCTTGTTGAGGTAATACATCGTGGTCGTATTCTCCGTTTGCACCAGCAGAGAGTTGGTCTGGAAGGACGGAAGAAAGGCCTTCAGCGCCAAGTTAACAGCTCTGAGTTCCAGGAAATTGATGTGGTACGTGGACTCCGTCTGGGACCACGTCCCTTGAATCTGTAAGTCTCCGGAATACGCCCCCCAGCCGTGGAGAGACACA
This sequence comes from Lissotriton helveticus, assembly GCF_964261635.1. Lineage (NCBI taxonomy): Eukaryota > Metazoa > Chordata > Amphibia > Caudata > Salamandridae > Lissotriton > Lissotriton helveticus. The sequence goes on along the minus strand of NC_136057.1, from coordinate 848,925,575 downwards.
TCCGTCTCGATAGTCTGCGTGGGAATGTCCTTGTGGAAGGGAACCCCTCTCAGGAGATTCGCCTCCGAACACCACCACTTCAGAGACTGAAGAGAATGTAGAGACAGTCGTATCCTGTCGTCCCAAGACCCTTTCCTCTGATCCCACTGATCCTCCAAGCACTCCTGCAATGGTCTCATGTGCAGCCGTGCGTGTGGCGTGAGGAAGATACAAGAGGCCATCGATCCCAGTAGAGAAGACACCGTCCTCACTGTTGTAGATGGAGTGGTCATAAGAGCCTGAGCCTTCCGAAGGAGTGATAATCGTCGCTCCTCCGAAGGAGACACGCTTGCTGACAGCGTATTGATGGAGGCTCCCAAGTACTGTATGCGCTGGACCGGAGTCGGGACAGACTTGGACATGTTGATGTGCAACCCCAGCTTGTTCAAGAGAACGCACGTCTTCTGGAAGTGCGCTTGAGCTTCCGAGAAGGTGGAGGCCTTGATCAACCAATCGTCCAGGTAAGTATAGACAAACACCTTGTTCTTCCTTAGGTGTGCGGGTACCACTGCCATGCACTTCGAGAATGTCCTGGGCGCAGACTTCAGTCCAAATGGCAGTACTGTGTACTGATAATGATTGGCGCCGACTTGGAATCGCAGGAACTTTCTGTGTTTGTGTGCAATGGGCACATGGAAGTATGCATCCTGTAGGTCTATGGCACACAGCCAGTCTCCCTGTTGCAGCTGAGGATAAATCTGGTGCAACTACAGCATGCGAAACTTTTCTCTGCGAATCCACTTGTTTGCTTGTCGCAAATCCAGAATGGGCCTGAACTTGTTCTTGTCCTTTTTGCGGACCAGGAAGAACCGGGAGTACAGACCTCTTCCTCTTTGAGACAGAGGTACGTCTTCTATCACCCTTTTCCTTAATAGGATATCGGCCTCCGCCTGGAGCTCGCGCAGCTGAAACTGCGAGCTGACCGGAGGAATTGATGGAGGCGGGCTGGTGAACCGAAGACTGTATCCATTGCAAAGAATATTCAGCACACACTTGTCCTGAGTAATTTTTCTTCACTCTGCCAGAAAAAATTGAATGCTTCCCCCCACCGGAGCGGGTAACAGATGTAGGGGAAGTAACAGCTCAGGGTCGAGACCCGGCCGCGCCCTTGTTCGCTGTAGAGGACTGCTGACCTCCTCTACCCTTCTGGCGCTTCTGGAAGGGCCTCCGGAACTGCTGCTGTTGTTGCTGCTGCTGTCCCGAAGCCTGTCGTCGCCCTCTGCCCTGCGCCCCAAACCGTCTCTGGAACGGGCGGTAGGCTTTCTTTTCTTTGGGCTTCTCCAAGCCCACAGCCGTCAGAGTCTCGGCCTCCGCCTTCATGCGGGCCATCTCATCATCCGCATGTTTTCCGAACAGGGTCTCCCCCGAGAAGGGCAGATTAGCCACTTGCTGCTGGGCCTCCGGCTTGAGTGATGTGAGCCTGAGCCAAGCATGGCATCGGAGGTTGATCCCATGACATTAACCATGGGCCGCCAAAAGAGAACCATCAGCAGCCGCGCTGATGACCTGGTTAGAAACCAGCATCCCTTCCTTCTGGATTTCGAGGAAATCCTCCCTCTTATCTCGTGGCAGGAGTTCCGTGAACTGCTGGAGGGATTCCCACAGGGAACGATCATACTGCCCCAGCAAAGCCGTATCGCTAGCGGTCTTCATGGCTGTAGCTGCCGTCCCACTGGCCTTCCTGCCATTCGAGTCGATCCATCGGCTCTCCTTATCCGGAGGCACGGAAGAAGACGGAGAGGTAGAATGTTGTTTTCTGGCTGCCGTCACTATAACGGAATCCGGAACAGGGTCAATCCTCAGAAAAGCCGGGTCGGAATCCGGGGCCCTGTACTTCTTAAGAAGACGGGATGGAGCGGCTCTCGTCACTGCAGGCGTGAGGAACAGCTCCTCCGCTGGCTCTACCAAGCCTGGCACGAGCGGTAGTAGAGGGCGAGACAAATGCTTCTTGTGAAGTGTCTCAAAAATCACGGACGTCGTAGGTGTGTGAGCCGTCACCGTGATTCCCAATTTTGCTGCACCCCTCAGGAGAACATCCTGGAACGTGCTGATGTCATCCACGGGAGACCCCCTCATCCCCGGGGAGTCTGACAAGGTCGGGGACTAGGACCTGGTTCTGGAAGAGTCCGTGCGGGACCGTGATCCGCGCCTCCTATGGCGCAGTCTTGACCTCGTAGAGGATCTGTGACAACTGCGCGACCTCCCTCTCCGTCCGGAGCGGGATCGCGACTTTCTTCGCTTCGGTCGCCCTGGCGGTTCCACCGGGACGGGAGACTTTGGCTTGGATGGGGCCCTCGGCCGAGGGGTCCCCTTCGGAGGAGTCTGATACCTGGGCAGGGACACCGACCTCGGAGGAAGCGGAGGAGGCTTGTCAACCGGCAGCTGAGGTTGAGGCTGAGGCCGAGGTGGTAGAGGTGGAAGAGGAGGCGGGGTAGGGACCCGCGGAGGAAGACCTCTCGGTAAAGCAGGAGGGGGAGGCGTTACAGTCCTCGGAGGAGTATAAACAACGGAGTACACCGAGCCCGGTGACCCGCCCTCCTTATCAGGCTGGGATGTGGGAGAGTCTCTCCTAGGCACTTGACGCCTGCCAGACTGACTCCTTCTGCGCCGTTCCTGCGTCGAAGAACGGCGACCCGACGGTGAGCGTCGGCCCCTCGACGTCGAGCTGCGCTTCCTCGACAGCGAACGCCTGTCCCTCGACGGCGAACGCTTCCGCCTCGATGGCGACCTCCATCGCCTCGACGTCGATCTCCGTCACCTCGACGGCCTCCTGTGCCTCGACGGCGATCTCCTGTGTCTCAACGGCGATCTCCTGTCTCTCAACGGCGATCTCCTGTGTCTCGACGGCGATCTCTTGCGCCTCGACGGCAAACGACGGTATCGCCTCGACAGCGAGCGCCAACGCCGGGCCACCTCTCGACGTCGAGTCCTCGACGACGACGCAATCGTCACCATTGATCTCGACGGCGGTCTGTTCAGTTCCCTCAATGTCGAACGTCGACGCTGCTTCGACCCAGATCCCTGGGGAGATGGGGAACAGACTGTAGTTATCCCTCTCGACGCCGTCGTCGGTGCAATCGACGCCGACAGAGAATGGGGACGCTTGCTGGACTTCCTGCCTCTGGGGAGCCCCCCAGAGGCCTCAGCACTGGCAGATGGAGCCTGCCCAGACCCACCTCGTGCTTGTAGTCTTCTCTCCTCCACGCCTTGGAGCCTGATCTTCTTTCTGTCCCTCAGGGTCCTGGTGGTAAATCCCTGGCAAATCTCACACTCCTCTGGGGTATGAGAGGAGGGAAGGCAAAGGATACACACGTCGTATGGGTCAGTCTTGGCCTTCTTCCTGGAACACTCCGGGCATTTGTCAAATAAGGCTAGCATATTCGACAAAAAGACTGCCCCAAAAGCACACCAAAGAAGAAATAACCACAGCACTTTGAAAAAAGCACAAAGAAACACTTGAAAAAGTGATAAAATCACAAAACAAATCCCAAAAGGGAGAGCTCAATGCTCCAGGGTCCTGCTAGCAGGAGCCGGAAAAAAAGAACTGAAAGTAAAAGGGACCTGCAGTGCATTCTGGGATACTGTGAAGTTCTGGAAAGTTCTTTAAAAGGCACAGTATCCTGTTCTGAGCCACATAATGGCAGCCTATGGGGCGTGTCTGTCCATGTCTTCCTCTCTATCATTCCAGAGGGTTTTTGAGGTTAAAGCAAGGTAAATCTGGACAGGCTTTGCGGTTTGTGGATTTTTGGTGGAATTTCTAGTTGAAGTACTGGACAGTGTAGCCTGTGGATATAGGCTGCATTATCTGTCTTTAAATTCTCTCTTAAGTGTCTGTGCAGTTCTGCATTTTTTTGACACCTTAAGAGATTATTTTTGATTGCTCCGGGGTCCACGCACATGGGCGGGACTATTCACTAGATTATGACTATACACAGAGATCCCCTACTACAGAACAGGGAGTTAAAAAGGAGGCGGGTGGAAGAGAGCAGCAGATCAGCAGAAGAGAACAGGGAGTAAAAGAAGGAGACGGGGTGGAAGAGAGCAGCAGATTAACACAGGAGAAGATAACAGGGAGTTTGAGAAGGAGGCCAGGTGGAAGAGAGCAGCAGATCAGCAGAAGAGAACAGGGAGTTAAAGAAGGAGGCGGGGTGGAAGAGAGCAGCAGATCAGCAGAGGGAGAAAAGAAGAGAATAGGGAGTTAGAGAAGGAGGTGGGTGGAAGAGAGCAGCAGATCAGCACAGCAGAAGAGAACAGGGACTTAAAGAAGGAGGTGGGTGGAAGAGAACAGGAAGTTAAAGAAGGAGTTGGGGTTGAAGAGAGCAGCAGATGAGCTCTGGAGAAGAGAAGTGAACAGGGAGTTAAAGAAGGAGGTGGGTGGAAGAGAGCAGCATAACAGCACAGCAGAAGAGAGCATGGAGTTAAAGAAGGAGGCGGGTGGAAGAGAGCAGCAGATCAGCACAGGAGAAGAGAACAGGGAGTTAGAGAAAGAGGCGAGTGGAAGAGAACAGCAGATTAGCACAGGAGAAGAAAACAGGGAGTTAAAGAAGGAGGCGGGTTGGAAGAGAGCAGCAGGTCAGCACAGGAGAAGAGAATAAAACAGGGAGTTAGAGAAGGAGGTGAGGTAAAAGAGTAGCAGATCAGTATGGGAGATAGAAGGGAACAGGGAATTAGAGGAGGAGGGTGGAAGAGAGCAGCAGCTCAGCACAGCAAAAGAGAATAGGGAGTTAAAGAAGGAGGCGGGGAGGAGGAGAGAACCAGATTAACTCCCTGTTCTCTTCTCCTGTGCTAATCTGCTTCTCTCATCCTCCCCGCCTCCTTCTTTAACTCCCTGTTCTCTTCTCCTGTGCTGATCTGCTGCTCTCTTCCACCCGCCTCCTTCTCGAATTCCCTGTTCTCTTCTATCTCCCATACTGATCTGCTACTCTTTTACCTCACCTCCTTCTCTAACTCCCTGTTTTATTCTCTTCTCCTGTGCTGACCTGCTGCTCTCTTCCAACCCGCCTCCTTCTTTAACTCCCTGTTTTCTTCTCCTGTGCTAATCTGCTGTTCTCTTCCACTCGCCTCTTTCTCTAACTCCCTGTTCTCTTCTCCTGTGCTAAGAAGGAGGCGGTGGAGGAGAACAGCAGATCAGCACAGGAGAAGAGGACAGAGAGTTAGAGAAGGAGTTGGGTGGACGAGAGGGAGGGCGATAGAGGGAGGGCGATAGATAGAGGGAGGGCGATAGATAGATAGTGGGAGGGGGATAGATAGATAGAGGAAGGGCGATAGATAGAGTGAGTGAGGGCGGTAGAGTGAGTGAGGGCGGTAGAGTGAGTGAGGGCGGTAGAGTGAGTGAGGGCGGTAGAGTGAGTGAGGGCGGTAGAGTGGTAGAGTGAGGGCGGTAGAGTGGTAGAGTGAGGGCGGTAGAGTGGTAGAGTGAGGGCGGTAGAGTGAGGGCGGTAGAGTGAGGGCAGTAGAGTGAGGGCAGTAGAGTGGTAGAGTGGTGAGGGTGTGTGAGAGGGTGAGGGTGTGTGTGAGGGTGTGTGAGAGAGTGTGGGTGAGGGGGTGTGTGAGGGTGAGGGGGTGTGAGGGGGTGAGGGGGTGTGAGGGAGAGGGAGGGTGAGGGCGTGTGAGGGTGAAGGTGGGTGAGGGTGGGTGTGAGGGTGAGAGGGTGTGTGAGGATGAGAGGGTGTGTGAGGGTGGGTGTGAGGGTGAGGGTATGTGAGGTTGAGGGGGTGTGAGGTTGAGGGGGTGTGAGGTTGAGGGGGTGTGAGGGTGAGGGTGTGGGGGAGGGTGAGTGAGAGGGTGAGATGGTGGGTGAGGGTGTGTGAGGGTGTGAGGGTGTGCGAGGGTGGGGGGATGTGAGGGTGAGGGTGTGTGTGAGGGTGAGGGTGTGTGTGAGGGTGAAAAGGTGTGTGAGGGTGAAAAGGTGTGTGAGGGTGAAAAGGTGTGTGAGGGTGAAAAGGTGTGTGAGGGTGAAAAGGTGTGTGAGGGTGAAAAGGTGTGTGAGGGTGAAAAGGTGTGTGAGGGTGAAAAGGTGTGTAAGGGTGAAAGGGTGGGTGAGGGTGAAAGGGTGGGTGAGGGGGTGTGAGGGTGAGTGAGGGTGTGTGAGGGTGTGTGAGGGTGAGGAGGTGTGAGGGTGAGGGAGGGTGAGAGTGTTGTGAGGGTGAGGTTTACAAATACCGGGCTTATGTAGAGGAAGGCGGCACCCGCAGTGTGGGATTGCTGCACGGTGAGGCGAGGGGGGCTGCGGTTCGCTTTAGGGGCTTGTTAGGGGTAGTAAGCACTATGCATGCATTCCGTACAACCAGGGTTGGATTGGCATTGAAAATCGTCCCGGGCACGCAAAAAAAAGTGGCCTACATTTGCATATTGCATTGCCGCAAAACACTGCATCAGCGAAATTTATTAAAAAAAGGTGTGAGGGGGCGAGTGTTAAAAAAAATGCAGGGATTAGTTTACGCTGGTGAAACACACCTGAAGACAAGTGAGGCTACTTTTGCTCAGTCCCCTTACCCCCGCTCAATATGCATACATTAATGGGCCGGCGCCCAGCGAAACAAAAGGAGTGACACCTCTGCCCCTTGGTAAAAGGGAGGTAATGGACATCCATCTACCTCCAGAAAGGCCACTGAGCCGTTGGTGGCATGGAACAGCTCAGAAACCGCCCAAATCGCCCCCCCAGGCTGCTCAAAAAAGCAGCCCACAGCAGGAGCTCGGACACCGGCCCCTCGGGCATTGCCCGAGTGCCCTCGTTACCAATCCGACGCTGCGTACAAGCATGAGGGAAGTGGGTAGAAGGTGACGGTGAGAAAAAGATTGAAGTGGGGGTTTGACAGTTGTGCAATTGGCGAGCTGACTGGGGGGTCTGGTGAGGTGGGGAGAGACGATCAGAAGTGGAAAGTGAGGGGTCGAACTAGCAGAGCAATTAGAAAGAAGGGGGGGGCGGACAGAGATGATGAGACCAAATGGGACTGGGAAGAGAAGATTGTGATTCTGGACAGATGGAAATAGGGTGAGGGGCAAGAGAATAGGATGTGCACAGACGCGCTGATGGGGTGGGTGGCAGATGAGACCTAGAGCTAGAAAGTGATGTGTTGGATTGAGTGTGCATAGCAGGCAAATGGGAGGACAGAGGAGTGAGACGGAGGGGAGGCAAGAAGGGGGTGGGGCAGCAGGCGGCGAGGCGGGGATATGTAGAGAGTCACTCGGGGAGAAGGCGAGTTAAGAGGATGGAACAATGGCGGCAGACAGCCAGGGAGAGGGCGGAGAATGAGAAAAAGAGAAAACTCCTGCTTGGATATCAGTTAAAAGGAGAGGAATGAGCGGGAGAGAGTGAGCTAAGGGGCGGAAGATACATCTGCAGGGGAACAGAGACAGAAGAGAGATGCACAGAGACAACGGGGATGAGAGGAAAGGGCGAACGGGGAGGCAGAATCAGACGTGGGAAGAGAAGCAACAGAGAGCGGGGGACATGGGTGGGACATCAAAAGTAGCAAAGAAGGCGGGTAGCAGGCAAATGGTGGTGCGTGATGTGCACGGGGGGGGGGAGTGGCAGCCTTTGAAGTCTGATGCCTAGGCACAGACAAATGGTGGTGTGACGTGGCTGGCGATGTGGTGCATGCGCATAGCTCACATGAACTGTGCGTGATCCGCAAGTTTGGTAGAGTTTTTGAAGTGCTTACTATAATTCTCGCCTATCTATCCCTACGAGATAGAATAGTTGAGACCTAAAAAGGGGAAACTACCCTTAACGATGCAACAGGGGAACGTGCAAACCCACTGGGCAATCGAATGGAGCCCAAGCTCGCAGCACATGTGGAGGAGCCCATATTCTAGGGCGGGGAACCCTGATCTCCCACACTTGCAGCTGACATGCTGCAGGAGCGCAAGAACACAAGCGCTGTGGGCAAGGTGGGCAGGGGCCCAGCCTCTGCCCACCTTGCCCACAGCGCTACAATAAGCCTCGCTGAGCAAGGAACCTCCGACCAAAAATCTCGCGAGGCGCAGGAGAGGCTGGGAACTGTCGCAGAAGGAAAGGACGTGAAGTCCTCCCGAGGGACACACAAGGTGACATTTGCTAGAGGAGTGAAGCGCATTGGGGAAAAAACAGACTAGGTGAGAAAAGGAGGGGGCTGCGCGGGAAAGCACACAAGATGAGACTGAGCACACTCCCACCCAAATAGAGCACTGCAGGACATCTTGCAGGCAATAATTGCCTCTAGCAAGCAGCTAGAGGCTTAGGTAGATACCATAGGTAAGGATCTGGGAGTCCTACGTGACGATCATCGACTCTTAACCGAGCGAGTATCAGCAAGCTATGCCATAGGTCTCACATTATTCAAAATGTGAGCTATGTGTGTTGCAGATGCTAATAGTTTTTTTCTGTTTCAAATGATGCCTGCAGTAGCATAATAAAGCAAAGAAATTTCTTTCATGAAGGAAAGGGCGGAGTACCACAGGCTGTTAGTAGGTGTCCCTGGGACCCCTAGAAAAGAAATTCTAGAGACACCTAGTAACAGCCTGTGCACCCTTTCCTCCTTGAAAGGAATTTATTAGGTGTCTAAAGTCACGTTGTAAACTGGCTAGTTGAGAGTTTCTCAACAACTTCAGTCGCTCGACTTTCTCATATTAACGGCTACAAGGCTCCTACGCATTCTCTACATCTATTTCTCCTGCATCATGGACCGTCATATATCTACTTCTTGACCATGCCTACCAGAAGTGGACCCTGGAGAAGAGAGTTGTTTAGCTGACAAGACTGCCAACATCTCAAAATATCTTTGGAAGGCCAGAATCTAGTTTCTACTACAGACCAATGGTCTGATAGAGTCAGAGAGGCCTGGTCTACCTGCTTCAACCTATCTAGCAACTGTTTGTTAACAAGTAGGCAGTCTATGAATATGAATATAAAGGCATTTGTATAGCGCACAGCTACTCAGTATAGTGTCCTGGAGCATCAAAAGGCCCCTTGGCATAGATCTGCCCAATGACCTCCTAGCACATGAAGGACACATATAAGGAAACCTAAATGCACACAAGAATTCCTCACTTATCATAGAGCATAAGTGTAATGGGCCGTCAAAAACTGTAAATAGATACTCCGAAGAGGATGGCAGTGACGCCAAGCATCAACCAGTCCCAGCCCTTCTAATTCTTGTCTCCCCACATCTGCTATTTCTGGTGCCTCTCCCTGTCTCTGCTGTGATCTGTTTTGGAGTATCTCCATCGCTATGCTAAGGTCTCCACCTCTAACCAGAGGGCCTGTGGCAAAATGTGTAGAAGACTGGATGGCTAGACTCTGGAAGCCTTCTTCTTCTACATACCATATTAAAATATCACTTACACATTTTATTACAGCAACTTTTAAAAATAGTTATAAATAGATAAATAAATAAATATGTAAATACATAAATAACAGGTTTTTTTTAAAGCACATTTTGAACCAGCTTTGTCAATGAAAGTAACTATTTGAGGTGGGTGGGGTGTGAACACTGTGCATAGACTTTCTGCTGTCTCTGAAAGAGAAAGAATCAAATGGGTCTGTGGCCTCCCGTTTAAGATATAGACCCACCCCTATAACTTCTTAAGGTCGGGCTATGCGGGGGCTGCGTTAGAGGCACACCCCCGGAACTTCACAGGTAAAATGAGGAGTTTAGGCGGGTGGCTTTGCCAGCCGCTGACCGATGCCAGCCCAGTTCAGAATCTGCACCCTACAGGTGCCACGGCTTGAAGTCATTTAACAGAAGCCACCCCAGAGAACAGATGGCATGTCCCATACACTTGGAGGGGAGCATACTGCTGTTCACCGTACCTTCTGTGAACGAGTCCATCTCTCTCTTCGGAGGGGCCACGAAGTGGCTTATTTGTTCCGCTTTCCAGGTGGCAGGTGCAGGCCCTCTGCTATTCCTCGCTCTGCCCCTGCAGCCACGCGCGCTCACCGCCTCAAAGTCGTTAATGCTCCCGCGGCTGCTCGGCCCCCGGTGCAGAGAGCGAGGCTGTTGTGATGTGTTTGTTGTCCCTAGGGAGCGGCTCAGTACACTGCTGCCGCTCGTTCATTGGCTGACAGGTCAAAAATGAAATATGAGCGCGGGGGTTCGTCAAGCGCACCTTTGTCGGTTTTTTTCCTTTTTTATTTATTTTATTAATTACAAGCACCATCGTTGACTAGACTTGTCCTGACGTGCGCTGACACCGTTTGCATGAAGCTTGGCAGCTCTATTGCTGTGAGAGGCGACAGACGTGGCATATGCGCTCTTAGTCTGCAGCATTGTGTGAACAGGGACATGAGAGACTGCAAGGGACTTCCCTGGGGTGAAGACTTGACCCCCTAGAGTGGGGTGGGGCAACGACGCATAGGAAGCCCCAGTTCTCTCCTGCTCATCTGTGAAACGAGCATCACGCGTTCCCACTACAGCAGGGAATGTTTACTTTTCGTTTTACCTTTGTGCTTTAGTATCTAGCGAAATTTTCTAACCTTGACCTAAAAGGATTAAAACAAAAAAACAAGCCCGCGAATGGTGCGCGCGCGCGCGCGCCACTGCGAGCCATGGCCTATTGGTGTCTATTACGCGCACCAAGTGCGTAATAGACACCAATAGGCCATGGGAGGAACTATGTGCACGCCTCGGGCCAATTGCCTGCAGTCTTTTACAATAATACACACGTAAAGGCCGATGGGGGAGCTCAAAAGGAAAGGCACACGCACAAGTGTGTGCGATTTCTAAGTCAGCTCACATTCCCCGTTTTTCACATACAAAATGTCTCGCACTGCACCGCTGGGGGCAAGAGCTAAAAACAGCTTGAGACACTGGAAACGAGAGTGCGCACACTAGAGATGCGAGCAGAGGTTGCCGAAAAAAGGTCCAGCAAAAATAATAACAGGATGGTAAACCTACTGGAAGACTGGCAATGGACAGAAGTGGAACAAGAAGGACTGCCGGTGTTCTATGCGATAGAGAGAGCTCACTGAGTGCTGGCACAGCCGCGTCTGCTCAACCCTCCCGCCCCAGAGAGGTGGTGGCAATGCTCCTGCACTACAGAGACAGGGACCACATAGTGGCACAGGCCCGGTGAAAGGGAGACCTAAGAATTAACAACATGGTGGTTCGCATCTACCCGGACTTCTCCAGAGAAGTGCAGAGGCAACGAGGATCGTTCCAGAGCGTGAAACACTGTCAGCTGGATTACAAATATGCCATGCTGTACCCTGTCAGGCTTTGAATATCTACATCGGAAGGACCTGAGTTCTTCCACGATCCACAAGAAGCTTGGGACTGGCTGGAACGCTGTCAGGGTGAAGCCCCCCCATGGGAAGACAGGAGGCGGAGAATACTCAGTGGTAGACCCCCTCAATAGGCTGGCCAAGAAAGATACGTTAGCCCCCACGCAGGACGCACAAAAAGTGCAGCAAAACATGATGAAGGTAGAGGCGCTGATAAGCAGAAAAGAGGCAGGACAGACACTGCTGGAAAGTAGCAGAATGCCGCTGGAGTCGGACTCTGACCAGGGATCGTGTACATTCGACACCAAGAGCTTCCAAAGGTGACGCCGCAAGCAACTGTCGATATCAGCTGAAAGATCCAATGGAACACTGACTGAATGAGGGGGCTGAGAGGTAAGATACCACAAAGTCAGCGAGGGGACACAGTGACATATTGAGGGGTGGACCCCACAAGACACTCATCAATCACTGAGCTGGGTGGCGGGCACAAAGGCTGGAAGAGCACTGGGCTATCACCGCCTGATTGACTGATCTGCAAGCACCTTGCTGCCAGAATCGAAACCATGGTTTGGATGGGAGGCGACCACCTACTTGTCCTGGGGAGTTTGCATTCGAAATTGTTGGGTGGTTTAGAGTAGTACCACTTAAAGCACTTATCTTCTCATATTGGGGAACTCACAGCTGGTGGGAGGGAGAGAACAGAGGGGGAGAACGGATACACGCCCAATATCAAAATACCAAATGACAGGTACACAGCCATATAAATGCATGACCTGGAACGTAAGGGGGATGCACAGAATGTCTAGGAGATATAAGGTATTTTCGAACCTGAAATGGCAGGGGATAAAAATCGCCCTCCTGCAAGAAACCCACCTCACCAACGAAAAAAAACAAAAAAAAGGGGTAGCACTGCAGACGTCAGAGAGACCAAATTTAGTACACTACATATGCAAGAAGGGTCCTGATATGTATACAAGCAGAGGTCCCCTTTCAATTAACAGACTCCCTGACAGATCCAGAGGGTCGCTATTTACCAGTTAGGGGACGCTTAGAAGGACGAGAACTGAACATATGCCCCTAACTCTGACCAGTCTGCCTTTTTTGAACACTTGTCCCTTTGTGACCAAGGGCCACACTACTGGGCCACTAGAGACTCATCGACAGCCCGTGCAGCTCAAGCATTTAGTGACTGGCAGTGCCACTGGGGGTTACTGGACTCTTGGAGAACCCTCCATCCCAATGACCGGGACTACTTATTTTTCTCAGCCATGCATGAAGTTCACGCACGACTCAACACCTTCCTATGCACAGAAGAATCTCTTTCCCGCCCAATCTCGGACCATAACCCAACGCTCTTAGGCCTAAGGTGGACGCACCTTGGGTCTGCAATTCCTACCTGGAGACACCGCCCTGAGGCACTAGAGGATCAGGTATTCAGGGAGGTGATACAAGGGAGGATCACTCAGAACTTAGGGGACAACACAGGGACAGCCACCTCCCTGATGACGGAGTGGGATGCCTTGAAGGTGATCCTGAGGGAGCAATGTATAGCAGAAAGCACGGGAGTTAGGCGCACACTTTTACTTGGAGCAGGCCGAAAGCATCCTTATGGAATTGAAGCGGGGGAGACCGGGACAATCTGAACTACAACAGGAAATTCAAGTGGCCCGAGAAGCAGCAGCACAACAGACAGGGACCTAGATGTTTTGATCATCAGCAATACTTAGACCGCATACACAAGGAAAGGGACAAAACTGGATCCCTCCTGCTGTGGCTAGCTGACCCAGGCAGCAGGGGCTCCATAATAGTAGAGACAGACGACATTGAGAGCTGTCGACAATATGCACAGGGGGAAATCAATGAACCTTTAGCGCAATACTATTCCACGTTGTGTTGCAGTACAACATCATTTGACAATGCAGAGATCTAGGAATACTTAGAGGGAGTGCAGATGCCCCAAGTGGAACCGGAGGAGGCAGAGGAGATGGGGGCAAACATCACTCAACTGGAAGTATAGGTGGCAATTAAGCACATGGCACGGAATAAGACCCTGGGCAAGGAAGGGCTACAGGAGGAGTTCTACATGACGTATAGTAGGGAACTAGCTCCCAAGCAGGTCAGGTCTCACTGTACGCAGGAGCTCGGGACACAGGAATACTGCTTGAGAGCACCAAAGAGGCGCTCATTGTCCCAGTTTTAAATCCGGGTAAGCTGGCACATGACCGTACACCATAGAGGCCACTATCCATGCTGAATATGGATTACAAAATACTAAGTAAGATCTTAGCGACCAGACTGCTACCATACATGCCAAAGTTGGTTTATCCCCAAACAGACTACTGCAACAAACATAAGAAGGCTTCTCACTATAATGGACATTAGGGACTACGACCGAACTGAAGCAGCTGTTCGCCGTAGACATTGAGAAGGCCGTTGACAGCCTTGAACGGCCTTTTCTTTACAGGTGCTGAATGCAGTGGTCCTTGGGGGCAGGGGGGCTTCACCACATGGGTAAAGCTGTTATTTACGAGCCAGACGGCCAGGGTGTGCACAGGGAGAAACATCTCCCTCAGTCTGGCGGTGGAGCAGGGCACGAGGCAGCGCTGCACCCTGTCTCTGCACTAGCCATGGAACCTTTGGCCAGTAGTGCAAGAATAGGCCGGGACTACAGGGTACTGAAGGTGAGAGAGAACACCATATAGCCCTATATGCTGATGACCGCCTGATATTTCTACGAGACATGAGGAAAGACCTGAGGGGGGCGCGTAACATGTTGGAGATGTTTAGAGACTCTCTCATCTGAGGGTTAACTGGCAAAAGTCGAAACTCCTTCCGATGACACCAGATTGACTCATGCAGACTGCACTGGGCAGCCCCCAGTGGGAACATAACTGCTTGGCATACTTTGGGGTGAAAATATACCATGGGTCTGCAGAGCTCCTGGAGGGCAATGTAGGTAGAGCAATACACTCACTTCGCTATGGAGTTTAGGAAGACTCTACCACTCTCAGTTGCCGGCAGAGTGGCTCTGCTGAAGATGGCTGTGCTGCCTCGCCTGCTATATTTTTTCGGTACACTTCCGGAATGGATCACCCGGGCAAGGTTCAGAGACTTGGACTCGCTGATTACCTCGTTTAAATAGGGAACAGGCCACAGGAGAGTGGCATAAGCCACAATGCAGTGCTCCACAGCGACGGGCGGCCTAGAGGTCATGGACTTTGCAGCATATTACGTAGCGGAGCAACTTAACTTGCTGATCGAGTAGTGGCGGCCAGGAGAGACTCCGATAGACTGCTACCCCATACGCCCCAACACACTCGGATCTTGAGAACATACTGCTGTGCATACAAAGGAGGTTGGAGGGAGCTACAACAGAAACCAAGGTAGTGATTAGATGCTGGGCTAGATACCTGCAACAGTTAACTGCAAAGCCCCCCACTCTCCTGACCTTCCTATAGCTTTACTCCAGCAACTGTCACATGGGGGGAATTGGACCGGCCTGGAGTACTGGGAGGAGCCAGGAGTGAGAAAGATGGGGGACCTCTTCTGAGATGCTGAAATGCTTCCCTTTGACATCCTACAGGCTGAATTTGACCTCCCTTGAGGGCATTTCCTACAGCACAGAGCCCTAACCCCTGCAGTGAGAAAGCACTGGGGCACGATGCGTATGGAACCACAAGCACTGGACTGTTGTTTTTAAGCAATGCTATAAGGCAGGCAGGCTTAAAATGGTCTCTTGCCTCTACGGGGTGATGTTCAAAAACCTCTGGAGTGTCTGTGGCTACAGTGGGAAGAGTACCTGGGAAAAATCAATCCCTGAAGCAAACTGGGGGAACATAGTGGAGAGGACCTTGAAGGTCTTCAAAAATGCACAGTTTAAACAAATACATTACTATGTTCTGCACAGGGCATACATTACCCCGGCGCAAATTAAACAATATTTTCAGAATTAAGTGGCAGCCTGCCCCAGTTGCGGGGAAAGAGAAGCACATATAATGGACACTTCCTGCTGGGTTGGTTCCCACACACAGCCAAGACAAAAGTGGCGGGTAATTCCAGGATCTTGTCTATGTCCTGGCTAAGCAAGAGAGCACTAGAAATTGGAAGTCGCCCAAAGGGCAGAGGATAGAAACGTGCTAAGCAAACAAACAGTGGACGGAATGCTGAATAAATCATACATTCACCACCAGTCAAAGATCTGGGTTAAATCCATCGTTCTTTTGCTCACCATGTCACCCCAATATAGGGACGAAGGAAAAAGAATTTGAAAATTGGAACGTATTATTAAGCTGTTCCACCTGATAGCAGTGATTGAGCGCCCTGCCCCGCTCCTGCTGGCAGTGGCATATAAGTGTTACAGCAGGGCCTTGCACCTCACACGCAGTATGATCCCCTACGCGCCTGCTATACCGTTGGAGGGTTCCCCTGGTGGCGAGGGGGTGCTCACATCCTCCAGGCTCACGGAGTGGCGGGAGGCTGACATCCAGACATTAGGCGATCTCTATAGGGATGGGATGCTAGTGGTGTACGATACGTTGCTAGCGGAGGAGGGGCTTCCCCCTGGTTTTTTTTAATGCACCGCTCACTGATAGCAAATCTGGCCGCCAGATGGGGGGATGAAGAGACAGAACCTGAGCAGAATCTAATGATGCCGTACCGTCATGTCATGAGAAGGGGCAAACACCTGATTCGCTGGTTTGCGGCATTGCTACGGACCCATGCGACAACTAGTTTAGACCCCCTTAGAGGCAAGTGGGAGCTTGACCTGGGACGGCCTCTAACAGACAAGGAGTGGGAGAGGGTCCTTAAAAGTCTGATGCGCATCCCTAGGAACGTGCTCTTCCGCCAGATTCAACTCTTTATTGTTCACAGGATCTACCTCACGCCTGAGCTGATCAACAGATATTTCTGCCGTGCTGATGCGTTCTGCCCTAAATGCAGGGAGTTGGGGGCGGGATTCTTGCATGCGCTGGGGAGCTGTCCCGGGATCGGCGCTTACTGGCCTGCAATTAGTGAGCTGTTGAGGAGATGCACAGGCCGTAGATACCCTTTGACTGGCCCGAGTACATTTTACATCATTTTAGGAGCCCTCTAAGGACAAAGTGATGTCCCGCTTCCTGGACCTGGGGCTGGTAGTGGCGAAGCCCCTCCTCACGAGAAGATGGAAGGCACGTGACCCGCCAAGCGTGCGGGCGTGGACTTCCTCCCTCCAGGCGTGGGCCCAGGCAGAGTGGACAGCCATCCGCAGAGAGGAGACATTGGGGCTCAGGAAGGAACCCATAGCGGACCGCTGGGAGCAAATCCTTACCACGCTGCGGCAATTAGACGGGGAAGGGGACACAGGTGGCGTGGAGGAATCCAGGGTCATGCATGAGGATGGGGGCATACCACAAGCCGTTCTCCTGTCGTGCTGGCCAGTTAGTTTGGTACCGGTTATCACTGGACACGAAGGCCACCGAGAAAATGCAGTCGTGGCCAGGTGTGTTCGCGTGCTTGGGGGGCGGGGATAGGGGAATCCAGGGAGGGGGAGGGTGAGGCTCGGAAGGGGGGTAGGGTGGGGATGGAAGTATGAATGTGGTTTTGCCGCTGCAGTTCAGGTTTTTTCCCTTTTTTTGTTCTCCAATACATCATCTGTTTGTAAGTCCAACCTGGAGGGCCCTCCCTGAACTGTCTGGATGTGAGTTAGTCCAGAGCGCTGGTTCTCATGGACAACCCCGGAGCTTGTACCCGGGCAGAAGCATTAGGGTCCCGACAATTTGAGGCGATCATTGCATGTAGTATTAGTTGCACAGTTTGAATGTCGTAAATATTGCGCGCTATGTTGATGTGCTCATACTTGTATGCCTGAAGTGCCTATGTTACTAGGCTTGATTTGATGATGCCTCTGATGTAATATGTAACCAATCACACCAAAATTCTAATAAAACAGATTTGACAAAATAAAATGAGGAGATAAGCCTGCCCTGGCATCGTAAAGACCAATAGTGACATCCAACACATCCCCGCAGCATTGACAACCAAGCAATGGAGAAGACGGCCTACAAGTGCTCTATTACATAAACATACACCATTTAGACTAGTTATAATAAGCAGTTGCAACTCAAGGGAGGGAGAGGGGAAGTTGTCAGTTATATGTGTTGGGATTATCGAACAAGATGTATATGAATACAGTCACTAACAATATGCACTGCTTTGTTGATGTATAAGAGCAATTATAAAAGAACTCAATAAAATCTGGGTGAAAATAAAAGGAAAATAAATAAATTGATCAGTGATCAGGGCCACACAGTTGGAAACAGCCTTTCTGGCCGACATCCTAACACACCAGGAGACAAAGTGTCAAAACAAATCAGAAGACTGTGGGTAGTTCTTCCTGGATCTGGGCTGACTGACATGGAAAGAAAACAACTGGCATCAGTGCGCTGGGGTGGTGCTATACAGGCACCATGCATGTCACTTCCATCGCAGATGCCACTGATGACATGCGGAGCAGAACGGCGCCACCTAGCAGCGTACAGGGGTACTGCTCAACAAAATACCCCGATCCAGTTGATACCTGGCGAAAATTTTAAGGTAAGGAATCAGCGTTTATAAGCCTTAAGCAGATAGTATTTTTCAAAGCATAAAGAAGGGCCAAGTTAGGGATACCCTAACACCCTTGCATGGAGTCCCAAAGGGATCCTGCGTCCAAAATTGTTAATTAATCTTCACAGAGACTATTGTACCGGAACAGCTGCACCAGAGTGGGACATATCAATCCACTGAACCCGACATAGCAGGATGTGAATATCTTCTTTTAGTCATATGCAAACACCAATTCGAGAACAAGCACAGTCCTGGGCATGTGTGGTGAGGGTATTACAAAGTTAGTTCAAATGTTTTCTCAGTTTCGACAAAGCAGCGATCGACACCAGTGTAGGTTTTGAAAAGAGTTTTTTTTAAACACAAGGCAACGACTGTATTGAACCAAACAACCAGCCGACACATGTTTCGTCACAAGGAGTTATCCTGTGACTGTTCAGGGCTGCTCCGGGTCGGAAGAAGTAGGAGAGCAGACCCCAAGTGACGGGTGATAATTCCAACCCGGTCTGGGGTATGCGACGTACTAGAGATGAAGGACGTAGGAGTTGGTGCTGCGTTGGCATGAAAAAGTTGGATGGTCCTGTGTCTAGGACCAGAGGAGGTTTGATCAAGGGGACCACAGGATAATATCCTTGGGCTGCGGTGTCGGATAGGGCGGCCCAAGCGATGCACGATGATGGTTGATGAGCGAGTAGCACCCAAGTATGAGTGGGTAGGCGTCCAGTGTCAGCAATTAGAACGAGATGAAGGCGCGAGGATATGGGGGGTAGTGGAGAGCCCGGCAGTAAAGCAGTCCTTGTAGTCCGAGTAGAGACGGGCGGTGCAGCGGTTCGCCTGAGGTATCAGTTGAGGCCAAGTTAGGGATACCCTAAAGCCCTTCCATGAAGTCCCAAAGGGATCCTGCACCCAAAATTGTTAATTAATCTTCACAGAGACTATTGTACCGGAACAGCTGCACCACAGTAGGACATATCAATCCATTGAAACCGACACAGTGGGATGTGAATATATTCTTTTAGTCATATGCAAACACCAATTCGAGAATGGGACGGCAAAAACATAATATATGTTTTAAATGTTCTGAAGGCACCCAAGCGTGCCCCGTGTGGACCTGCAGAACCACAAAAAAATCTTATCATTAAAAAAAAAACAAAAGAGGGTTGGGAGAGGTATGGGGGCCGAAAGCTGTACATGGCGGGCGATTTGGGGGGGCTCAGGGCCTGCGTGGAGTTGGCCACAAGGTCAACCTATGCCACACAAATGCTGGAGCTGGATGCCCCTTAAATTTGGGTGTGAGATCTTACTTTTATATGTTTAATCTAATCACCCTGACCTGCACCCAAGCTAAGCATTTTTTTTGGCTATTGGAGGTCGTTCGCGCTTAGGCCTCCCTATCTTTTTAGTCCACGTAAGCTATACAAGCCCAATTTGCGTCCTTTTTTAAAGGTACCCAGGGTTTGTGGAGATTTGTGTAGATCCTTCAGGTTCTCCTATAAAACAGAACAGTTGAAATTAATAAATATTGAAGTGGAGTTGGAAAAGAAAGCCATTTGCGTCTATGCTTTTATTTGTAACTTCTTACTACAGCAGGTTTTTGAAAGCAATTTACTGTTCCATCCGCTGGACACTTCGGTTTGCGAGGATATATAGGACTAGTAGGAACTCCAAGAACCTGAAACAACCAGAGCCAACAACCAAGTTGCACCTTACAAAGGTTTTTCATTGTGTAACACTATACAGCAATTCCTATCATAAATTATAAAGAATGGAAAAAGCGTATGAAGGAAAACTTTATTTCTGAAATGTACACCAGATACTGAGTTTAGGAGCAGTGTTTGGTTGTACATCTCTGAATTTATAGGTACCCATT
The DNA here is from genome assembly GCF_964261635.1 of Lissotriton helveticus. Taxonomy (NCBI): domain Eukaryota; kingdom Metazoa; phylum Chordata; class Amphibia; order Caudata; family Salamandridae; genus Lissotriton; species Lissotriton helveticus. Next base: position 848,905,881 of record NC_136057.1, on the reverse strand, counting down.
CTGGCATGTGTTTCAGAGGGCATTTTTGCAAAAAGGTCTTCTTGAAAGGCACAAATGTAGAGATACTCAATTGGTGATAACATGTTCTACTAATCTTTATTCCCACATGAATCTCGGTAAACATGGTACCTAACTTTTTTGGCTGGGCCTTGCGCCTGTGACAAAAAAAAAATGAAAGTGACCTAGGAGACCTAATATTTCACCCAGCATAATGCATGTGTTTTTTTACAAGGTGGTTAACTTTGGATTCTGGGTCCCAGCTCAGCCGGCACCTAGGGAAACCTACCAAAGCTGCAATTTTTTTATTCCCCCCCCCTTTGCCCATTTGCACAGGAAGGGATGCCACACCACACCACACAGCACGGCAGGAGCATTCACAAACTCCTCTTGCAAATTCTCATGCACTCACCCACAACCACCACTCCCACACCAGCAGCACCCCACTCGCTCAACACTCATGCAAACCAGTCACCCGCTCGCACTTACACAGACCAAACAATACCCAAACATGCTACACTTCATGCATGCTCCTCAACACCCACTCGCTCACTGAACACCCCACAGAGATATTGGATGTACTGAAAGGCCATGCTTGGCCTGCTCTTTCTGATGGAAACATGGCTAAACCAAACTTCGGCACCACACACCACTACAGCAATCCCCTCCAACCAAGACTGTCAGCACAAGCCATCATAGTCAAAGATACCATTAGTTGCACCACTTTCAAAGCCACCCCTTCCGCTATATGGAACACCTCACATTCAAGACAGGCATCACAGCCAACGTCTCCCCAGGTAGAACCCTAGTGTACAGTCCACCAGGACACGGCACCAATTTTCAGCAAGGACCTCAAGGCCTACGTTGCCCACCTCATCATACCAGCACCTTCATCCTCCTCCAAGACTTTAACATTCTAAAAGACTGCACTGACCCAAACTCTACGGTCTTTCTAGAAAACCTCGGAAACCTTGGCCTCACCTAACAAGTTACCGAAACCACTAACACCTCCAGACATCTATCAGACCCTATTTTTTCCTCAATCAGTAACATAACAGTTGACAAGCTGACACCTATGACCCGGATAGCCCACATTTGTTTCAGCATACCCATCCCGCACCACCACAGACCTACTGCCACAGGAGCAGCTTACCGCAGCCGGAAAAGCATCTCAGAAGAGGGTTGGGCGTCCACCCCCACAGAGCACCAGCTCGAACACACTTGCAACTTGCTGAAAGCCATCAAGAACCTCAACAGCTGGATCACTGCATCTGTCAACGCTGGGCTCCCTTCAAGCACAACCCAACAGCAAGAGCCAGACCACAGGCCAGTTGGTGCATAGGGTAACTTAGGCTGATGAAGAAAACAAGTTACTTAACCTGTAACTTTGGTTCCCCACTATTGGTTACTTTCATAGATTAGCGATACAAAAGGGGATGATGGACGGAGCGTTTGAGCAAATCAAACACTCACCCCCAGTCAACTGATCTGGGTTTAATCCATCACCATTCTTTAGCCCACTCAGCCACCCCATTTCAGACATGGCTATATGCAAATCAGTCTGGCCCTGTGCCTCATGGGAACAGCCCAGCCCCAACTGCCAAGCCATGTCTTCCATGGACCGGAAACAAGCATCCTGGGACTGGTTTCGGATTCATAATCCTCATCAGCCAGGCTATCTTGAATCCAGTGGCCAAGTGAGCAAGGGAATCACGTCTGAGCATACCCTGCCACACTTAGGGCAAACAAAGCGATACAAAAGGGGATGATGGACGGAGCGTTTGAGCAAATCAAACACTCACCCCCAGTCAACTGATCTGGGTTTAATCCATCACCATTCTTTAGCGCACTCAGCCACCCCATTTCAGACATGGCTATATGCAAATCAGTCTGACCCTGTGCCTCATGGGAACAGCCCAGCCCGAACTGCCAAGCCAGGTCTTCCATGTACCGGAAACAAGCATCCTGGGACCGGTTTCGGATTCATAATCCTCATCAGCCAGGCTATCTTGAATCCAGTGGCCAAGTGAGCAAGGGACTCACGTCTGAGCATACCCTGCCACACTTAGGGCGAACAAAGCGATACAAAAGGGGATGATGGACGGAGCGTTTGAGCAAATCAAACACTCACCCCCAGTCAACTGATCTGGGTTTAATCCATCACCATTCTTTAGCCCGCCCAGCCACCCCATTTCAGACATGGCTATATGCAAATCAGTCTGACCCTGTGCCTCATGGGAACAGCCCAGCCCGAACTGCCAAGCCATGTCTTCCATGGACCGAAAACAAGCATCCTGGGACCGGGTTCGGATTCATAATCCTCATCAGCCAGGCTATCTTGAATCCAGTGGCCAAGAGAGCAAGGGACTCACGTCTGAGCATACCCTGCCACACTTAGGGCGAACAAAGCGATACAAAAGGGGATGATGGACGGAGCGTTTGAGCAAATCAAACACTCACCCCCAGTCAACTGATCTGGGTTTAATCCATCACCATTCTTTAGCCCACTCAGCCACCCCATTTCAGACATGGCTATATGCAAATCAGTCTGACCTTGTGCCTCGTGGGAACAGCCCAGCCCGAACTGCCAAGCCATGTCTTCCATGGACCGGAAACAAGCATCCTGAACTGGGGTGGCAGAGTGGGCTCAAGCAAGCCGGGCTGAAGACGGCTGAAATACCAGAAACCGGTCCTCGGAAGCTTGTTTCCGGTCCAGGGAAGGCATGGGTTGGCGGTTCGGGCTGGACTGTTCCCATGAGGCACAGGGTCAGACTGATTTGCATCTGGCCATGTCTGAACTGGGGTGGCAGAGTGGGCTAAAGAACGGTGATGGATTAAACCCAGATCTATTGACTGGGTGTGAGTGTTTGATTGGTTCAGATGCTCCGTCCATCACCACCCCCTTTTGTACTACTTTGTTCGCCACAAGTTGGCAGGGTATGCTCAGACATGAGTCCCTTGCTCACTTTGCCACTGGATTCAAGCAAGCCGGGCTGAAGACGGCTGAAATGCCAGAAACCGGTCCTCGGAAGCTTGTTTCCGGTCCAGGGAAGGCATGGCTTGGCGGTTCGGGCTGGACTGTTCCCATGAGGCACAGGGTCAGACTGATTTGCATCTGGCCATGTCTGAACTGGGGTGGCAGAGTGGGCTAAAGAACGGTGATGGATTAAACCCAGATCTGTTGACTGGGTGTGAGTGTTTGATTGGTTCAGATGCTCCGTCCATCACCACCCCCTTTTGTACAACTTTCATAGATTCCCATGCTTTTGTATCATTCCCCGTCGTCGGAATGGGAGTCTCGGTAACAAAATAACATAGCAGTAGGTTCAAAAGAGAAAGAAAAAAGGGCTAGGCCTCATTTCCTTTTGTAGCATTTGTAAAAGAGACCAAACTAAGCATAAGCCAATCAGAAGAACCTCACCCCATAGAACCCTCCTGAAGGAACCTCAGAGCCTCAGATTTTCGTAGCCCTTGTGTAACAGTCATCGTATCTGCTGAAGGCTGAGCTTTCCTCAGGGAGGTGGGAGCAGTCAGCAATAAACACATTTTGTGGCATAAACATACATTGCAATAGCCATCATTACATGAAGATACAAAATGTGAAGAAAAAAGGAAGGTGGGATAGAAAGGAAAGCTCACCAATTAGTGGAAGAGGTTCCTCAGGACTGCCTGGTCCACAGCCGTGTCCTCCTGTGTCAAGGTTTCCAAACAGTAATGCTTTGTAAAGGTGTGCACGCTGCTCCAAGTCGCAGCCCTGCAAATGTCTCTGATGTGCACTCCCGCGAAGAGAGCTGTCGAAGAAGCCACCGATCTTGTGGAATGCGCTCTAATTCTGCCGGTCAGCGGCTTACCAGCTGTCGAATGGCAATGGAGAATGGCACTGAAAATCCATCTCGCAATACCTTGTTTTGAAAGAGGGAGGCCCTTGCGAGGACCACCAAAAGCAATGAACAATTGGGAAGATTTACGGAATCCTTTGGTGCGATCCAAATACAATTTTAAGCACCGTGGTACATCCAGAGAATGCAGTGACATCTCCGCTGGTGTGGAAGGGTGAGAAAAGAAAGATTTAAGAATAACCGGCTCATTCAAGTGAAAGTCCGAGGGCACCTTGGGTATGAACCTCGGGTTAGTCCTTAAGATTATTGTATTCCTTTTGAATTGGAGAAACGGTTCCTGAATTGTGAGAGCCTGCAACTCCCTAATGCGTCTTGCCGATGTGAGGGCAAGAAGGAGAGCCAATTTCCATTAAAGGAATTTCATGTCCGTCCGATGTATTGGTTCAAGTGGGTCTTTCATGAGCTGTGTGAGCACCAAATTCAGTTGTCAAGTGGGAGGCGGAGGCCTCACCGGGGGATAGACACAGAACAATCCTTTAAGAAACTGTTTAATTATCCTAGAAGACCAAAGAGAAGGCCCAGACGCAGAACGTCTGTACCGAGAAATCGCTGCCAAGTGAACTTTTATGGATGAATGGGCCAGTCCCGTCTTAGCTAAGGACAAAATCTAAGGCAGAAGTTTATGAGGTTGAGAAGAGAAAGGGTCAACACCTTCTTTCCTGCACCAAATGCAAAACCTTTTCCATTTGAAACGGTAAGTCTTATTCGTGGAAGGAGCTCTAGCCTGGGAGAGAACCTCTCTTATTTCATTTGAGATGGGAAGGTTCATGAATTCTCGCTGCTCAGGAGCCATGCTGTCAGGTGTAATGAAGCTGGATCCGGATGCCAAATTTGTCCCTGGGACATTGAGATAAGGTCCGAAATAGTTCGCAAAGGACGAGGAGGAACAAGCGACAACAGATGGAGTTCTGTGAACCAGAACTGTCTCGGCCAAGCAGGGGCTATCAAAATCATCTTGCATGGCTCCACTTTGATCTTCCTGATAAGTCACGGGATCATTGAAATGGGGGGAAAGGCGTAAACAAATGTCCCTGACCAGGCTATCGAAAGAGCATTCCCCAAAGATCCTTGATGGTGAAGCCTGCTTGCATAAGACCGGCATTTCTTATTGGTCGGTGTGGCAAATAGATCTATTGCAGGCTTGCCCCACTGTTGGAAAACCTTGTCCAGAACCCGCTGGTTCAGTTCCCACTCGTGACTGACTGAGGAAAGCCTGCTTAGTCTGTCGGCATTTTCGTTTAAGATCCCTGGCAGATGCTCAGCCTGCAGTGGAATCTCATGAAGGATCGCCCATTCCCAGATTTCTTGATCTTCCTGAGATAAGGGGAGAGACCTGGTTCCTCCTTCCTTGTTTATGTAATGCATTGCCATGGTGTTGTCCGTCTGGATGAGAACCTTCGAACCTCCTAGTCGAGGGAGAAAAGCTTGAAGAGCCAGTTTGATTGCCCCGAGTTCCAAGAGATTGATGTGAAGCAGACAGTTCTGAGGTGACCAATGTCCACTGACATGCAGATCCTGCATCACTGCCCCCAGCCGTCCAATGACGCATTCGTCGTCACAACCTGAGGAGACAGATCGCTTACGAAGGATAGACCTTGGGACAAGTTCTCCTGCTTTGTCCACCACAAGGCAGCTTTTCTCATTACCGAGGTGATGGTCACTTTGTCGTCGAACAAACCATGAATCTGTCTCCACTGGATGTCCAGCTGCTCCTGAAGAGGACGCATCCTCAATCTGCAGTGTGGAATTAGAGGAATGCATGAGGAAATCACTCCTAGAAGAGATTTGTAACGGCGTACTGAAAGACACCTTCTTCTTCTGAAGGCTAGCGCCATGGTTTGTAGTTTTTCCTGCCTCTCCAAGGTTGGGAAAGCTTTTTTGAGATTCAAGTCCAAAATGGCCCCCAGGAAGCAAGCAGTCCTGGATGGAACCAGAGATGACTTCTCCTTGTTTAGAGTGAGACCCAAATTCTGAAACAGGTTTGTGCATGCGTTGACCGCTTCCCTCGCGGCCTCCCTGGACGGAGCCTTCAGCAACTAGTCGTCCAGGTAAGGGAAGACTTGAAAGTGATTCTTCCGTAGAAACGCTGCCACTGGTGCCAGCACCTTGGTGAAGATTCTTGGGGCTGAGCGAAGACCAAAGGGTAAAACCCTGAATTGAAAGTGGCTCTTAGCTACTGTAAATCGTAGAAACCTTCTGTGTGCTGGGTGAATCGGTATGTGAAAGTACGCATCTTCTAGATCGAGCGAGTCCATGAAATCCCCTGGATTGATGAGACGTAGTATGTCTTGAAGTGAGACCATCCAGAAAGATAGGGAGATGAGATGTGATGTGATGTGAAAGATTCTTGTATAGCGCGACTAACACCTGAAGGTTTCTTGGCGCTTGTGTGGAGAAAGCGGAAAAGAAAAAGGATAGAGAGCTAATTGTAGGCTTCAGTGAACAGAAAGGTTTTAAGAAGAGATCTAAACTTGGTGTAGGGGGTAGGAAGCCTTAGAGAGAGAGGAAGGGCATTCCAGAAAGAAGGGGCTAAGAAAGAAAACCTGAGGCCGCCATGTTTCTTCCTCTTAAATCTGGGGACTGTCAGCAAGGCCAGCTGAGACGAGCGAAGGCTACGAGAGGGAACATAAGGGTGAAGAAGGGAAGAGATAAATGAGGGGCCTCCGCCTGCAAGGGATTTGGAAATTATGCAGCCTAGTTTAAACTTGCAGCGAGCAGTGACCGGAAGCCAATGTAGGCTTTTCAAGAGGGGACGGACGTGTTGATGTCTGGGTTGGTAAAAAATGAGGCGGGCGGCCTGGTTTTGGATCAGCTGCAGTCTTTTGGCTTGGCAGTCAGGGATGCCTACATAGAGTGCATTTGCGTAGTCGATTCGTGAAATGACTAGCGCCAGCAAAGCCAGAGTGAGGGCCTCGGAGGTGAGGAGGCGGGAGATTTTACGGATCTTCCTAAGCTGGAAATGGCTGGAAGATACTACCGCACTGATCTTAGACTTCATCGAAAGGTCACTGCTAATAATGACCCCCAGGCTTTTTGCAGAGTTGACTGGGCAAGGACGACTGCCCAGTCTTGTCGGCCAAAAGGAAGGTTGCCAAGGGTTAGGGGATCGCCCGACAAGAACCAGCTTGGTCTTGTCGGGGTTGAGCTGGAGATGGTGTAAGCTCATCCAATCACTGATAAAACAGAGGGTGGTTTGGAAAGTGGAAATTGACTGATCCGAAGGGTCGATGGTAAAGACCAGTTGGATGTCATCCGCGTAATTAAACGCGGTGACATTCAGGCTGCGGAGGGAGCGGATCAGGGGAGCCAGGTATAAATTAAAAAGAAGTGGGGACAGGGAAGATCCCTGGGGGACGCCACAGGTTAGCCCAACCTGGTCAGCTGAAAACTGGGACAGCCTGACCACTTGTTTGCGGTCAGACAGGAAAGAGTGGACCCAGTCAAGGGCAATGCCCCGAATGCCGGCCTCTCTGACACGGTCGACAAGGATACCATGGTCGACCGTGTCAAAGGCGGCCGACAGATCCAGCAGAACCAGGGCCTGACAGATGTTGGCGTCGGCCCCTCTGCGCAATACCTCCATAACAGAGAGTATGACAGCCTCTGTGGAATGCGCAGGTCTAAACCCGGCCTGCTGGGAGTCCAGAAAACCAGATTCCTCAATAAAGGAGCTGAGGGTGTTGGTGACATGTGACTCCAGCACCTTACTGAGGAAGGGAAGAAGAGATATGGGGCGAAAATTGCTCATAATCAAAGGGTCTGCCGAGGGTTTCTTTAGGATAGCCACCACCTCTGCCTGCTTACAGGAGCAAGGGACCTCACCCATGGCCAAAGAGTTGTTCAGGAGGGCCAGGGGGGGTTCAGGGCAGACGGAGAAGGCTTCACGAAGAACAGTGGGGGGGGCAGCAATCGCTCGGTGAGCCAGAAGAGACTTTATGTAACAGGGTAAGAAAGCCTTCCTTCGAGATGGGAGGGATCTGGGATAGGGTATGGGAATCAAGTGGAAAACAAGAGGCGTCCAGTAGAGGGAGGATAGGCAGGACTTGGGCAGGGATACTGTTTTTAATCTTAATAATCTTATCGATAAAAAATTGGTTGAGGGAGTCACAAAGTGACTGGGAAGGGAGAGGAGCAATGGTGACTCTGTTGGGGTTGGATAACTCCTCTACTATGGAAAAGATATCTTTAGAGTTATTGGTCGATTCCAGGATTTTTTTAGAGAAATACAGTCTTGGCTAAAGATATAGCTGCTTTGTACTCTTTGAGTAAGGTGGAAAATGCCAATTTTGTATCTAAGCTATAGCCCCGGCGCCAACGCCGTTCAGCCTGTCGAAGCCCAAGTTTCAGGGCTTTAAGGTCCTCAGTGAACCACCTTTGGGCGTCATGGCGGCGCCTGGCTCTGATCGACTTTAGGGGTGCCACAGAGTCGGAAGCAAAGGTGAGCCAGCTGGTCAAGTCCTGGGCTTGTGTGTCAATAGATCCAGAACTGGAGGGGGCAGATGTGCTAAGGAGGGAGGTAAGTTTACTAAGATCCGCCCTATTCCAATTGCGAGCAGATAAATTGGTCTCTAGGGCATTAGTGACAGTGAGGGGCATAGCTAGAGAGAAGGTGATCATGAAGTGGTCAGACCATAAGCAGGGAAGAACCAGGGGAGTGGAGATATCCAGACAAGAGGTCCAGACCTGGTCCAAGATATGGCCCTTAATGTGTGTAGGTGAATGTATGTGCTGGAAACAATTTAGACCCAACATGAGGTCGGAAAAGGCTAGAGAGCCTGGGGTCTCATGAGGGTCAGAGGGCCAGTAATTAAAATCGCCGACGACCAAGATATTCGTGTTATTGATGGCTAGTTGAAACATAAGATCACCGAACTGAGCCGAAAAATTGGGCATTGGCTGGGGGGGGGGGGGGGGGGCGATAGACCAGGACACATATAAGAGACGAGCCTGGCTGCTCCAGCCTAAGTACCAAACAGTCGGTCATGTGAATAGTAGGGGTGACTACAAGAGAGAAGCGAATTGAGTGCTTAATAATGGCTGCCACGCCTCCACCAGGTTTACCAGGGGGGCGGTTTGCCTGGAGGATATAGTAACCCGGCGGAATAGCCGCCAGGATATCAGGGGACGAGTCCTCATTGAGCCAAGTCTCGGTAAGGAGTAAGAGATCAGGTTGCTCAGATCCCAAAAGATGGAATATGTCTAGCTGATGGCTCACCAAGGAACGGGTATTAAGGTAAATTACAGAGAGCTTGGGTTTGTGAGTCCTGACGGAGAGGGAGGAGCTGAGTCTAGAAGGCCGAGCGGGCGGATTAGGAGCATCAGAAAGGGCTAGAATTTCAGGAAAGGCTCTTCTAGGCGTAAATAAACCCGGTGAAGTAAGTCCGAATAAGGGTGGGGGGGGGGGAGAAGTACGGGATCATGGAGGTGAATAAGATCTGACCGAGTGTATAACGGGGGACAGGCAGAGTGGCATGCCCCGTGCCCCGGTCGGACGCAGACTGGCGCAGATGGGCTTAACTCAGGCGCAACTCCGGCGCGCATCCGTCGCGCCCGCTGCGCTCGTCCGCTGCGCCGACACATAGGGCACGTTTAAATAGGGCAGGATCTCGGGGGGTGTGGCGATGATGTCACTCGCCTGACCAGCCCACCCCAAGATGGCGTCCACGGCCGCTGTGAGCCCACCGGGACGATCAGGACACAGCCGGCAGCCGGGGCTCCTGGAAGAAGAAAGCAGGTTAGTGTCCTGTCACAAACTTTGAAATACAGGAGAGTTAGTGGGGCTGACAGACAAAAAAGAACAAATATTCCCTAGTTAAAGACGCGCGTCTGCTATCAACTCAGCAGAGCGCTGGTAAAATAATCCACAAGATGCACTATCGTGAACAGCTTCAAAATAAAACGTGTCCGCTTCTCCCACCACAGGCAAGGACCCACTGCCACTGGGTCACCCGCCCGCTATCAATGGAGAGCGATAAAGGACACTCCTAAATAGGGTAGGATCTCGGGGGGGTGTGGCGATGATGTCACTCGCCTGACCAGCCCACCCCAAGATGGCGCCCACGGCCGCTGTGAGCCCGCCGGGACGATCAGCACACAGCCGGCAGCCGGGGCTCCCTGGAAGAAGAAAGCAGGTTAGTGTCCTGTCACAAACTTGGATAGGTGTTGAGCTCCCTGAGATCTAAAATGGGGTGCCATTTCTCTAGCGTCTTCCTTATCAGGAAGAACCTGGAATAGAATCCTTCTCCTCTTTGGTCGGAGGGGACCGGCTCTATAGGAGCTTTCAGGAGCATCTGATGAACTTCGAGCCGCAGAAGACGCAGATGTTTCGATGGAATGGCGGCCGGGGGCTTGGATGGTGAGATTTGCGTAAATTCCAAAGTATGGCCCTTTCGAATGATGTTTAGGACCCAACAGTCTGATGTTATCTTGGACCAATTCTGAAGGTATTGAGACACCCTGCCTCCTACTGATGATCTTGCGGAGGTGGGCACAGTGGGAAGAGTCACGAGGCTGCTATTGTCTCTCGGACGTTTCACGTCCTTGTCGAGTTTGCCTTCCTCTATTATTAGGTCTTGAGAAATTCGAGGACTGGCCTTGTCTTTGCTGATAAGGCTGGCGATACTGTTGCGAGCCTGAGCCATACGATGAGTACCTTTGCTGCTGGTAAGAGCCTCTGTACGTGGTACTCTTGCCTCTGGAACCTCTGAATGGAGCTTTACGGTACTGAAGCGTACCCAGAGACCTAGCCGTCTCAGTCTCTTTTTTAATATCCTGGAGAGTGTCATCTATCAACTTTCCAAACAAAGTCTCTCCATCGAAAGGGATCCAGGATCTTATTTTGGATCTCGGGTCTGAACCAAGTCACCATGAGCCATCCCTGGCGACGAAGGACTGCAGCACCAGCCAATGAACGAAAAGCTGTTGTGGCGATGTCCATGGCACAGTCTATAATTTCCATTGACGTTGCTTCCCCTTCTTGTAAAATCTTCTTCGCCTCTGTTTTTGATTCTGGAGGAAGTTGATCCAAATGTGGCGAAACGTCACACCATAGTTGGCGATCGTACCTGTCTAATATAGCAAAGGCATTCGCTGCTCGCACCAAAAGACTAGCCATTGAAGAGAACCTCTTCCCGGCGTTGTCTAACCTCCTGCCTTCTTTATCTGTAGGAGTGGTCAAAGGAGCTGAAGGGTTGCGTGACTTCCTTTGTGCCGCTTGCTAAAGTACCGAGTCCGGTTGACGCCGGACCATCCTCAGGTGCTTTGTGTTTTTTGTCGAGGCGCGGTAGTACAGGGACCACCGTCGCTGGATTCTTCATTGCCTAAAGGCCTTCATCCCAAACATGTTGGACAATAGGGATAGATCTGGTAGTCTTTTTATAAGGCTCTTTAAAGTAATATAAAAAACATTCGGTGGTAACAGAAGGCATTGGTAGTTTGAATCTGCCAGCCACTCTCTCCATCAGCTTATGGAATCCTCCTATATCCGCTGGCGGGGAGTCCACCGGATCCGGGCATGGTGAAGCTGGGTCCGGGATGACATACTCGTCCCATTCCACACCATGATCAGGTATGCCATCAAAGTCTTGATCCTCATCCGAGGAATCATCATGAGTGTCCAGTGGTATAGAAGATACCTGTGGAACCGGTGTCTGCGGCTGAGATGTCACCTGAGCCGGCACTTCTGGAGAAACCACTGTAGGATAATCAGGGACAGGCAGGGCTTGCGTAGTCGGAACAGCCGCAGGCTGTGAACATCTAGATTTGTAATCCTGCAGCATGTTGTGGAGATCCTGCAAGAGAGAAGATGGTACAGACACCATGTCTTGCCTCGCATACTGTTGTGGCTGGGCAGAATGATGATACCCACATTCCTGCTGGTACTCCCCTTCGGAATCCGTCTCCTGGCATTTAACCAGAAGCTGAGATGGACTGTTTGCATAACCATATGAGTCCTGATCATCATCATGTGATTCGTCATCATCCTCCTCTAACAGCAGAGCTGGAGGCAAGGTGGTAACTCTCCTAGGAGACGTCATGTCAGGTGTAATTCTTCTCATAGAAATAGTAATTCTTTCCGTCAACGACAATCGTCGACGATGGAGCTGTATGTGGTAATACTACCGCCGGCGTCAACGGAGTAGACTTTGTCGACGAACGAACAATCAACGACGAGATGGGACGGCGTCAACGACGAGACCGTCGACGCTCCTGCCGCCGTCGTCGTCAATGTTGTCGGCGTCGAAGCCGATACTGTCGTCGCCACCGTCGACGAACTCCTCGTCGTCGCTGCCGTCGTTGACATCTTTGTCAACGTCGCTGCCGTCGTCGCCATTATCGTCGACGTCGCTGACACTGCAGTCGACGACTCCGTCCTCGTCAAAGACGGGACGTCGATTGTACCGTGGACGAGCCAGTCGACGGTACCATTTTAAGCTTAGGCTTCAGCGCCTTCGTCGACGAAGCCTTGATCTGCGTCGTCGACTACTTGGAACTTCTGTCGGACTTCCCAGAAGACTGAGAAGGTCTTTTGAAGGCTGGATCAGTCTTCATCCCAGAAGGTGTAGATGGTCCTTCCCTCTCCTTTTCACCATGGTGAGGAGATTCGACCGGACCCTGGTTCTCAGACAATCTGGGGGTCTTTTTTGAGGCCTTAGATAGACGCTCCATAGAAGGAGAAGGGGAAACCCTACCCCCTTTTGACTGACCTTCTTGTAGATGAGGCTGAAGAAGAGTCTTCACTGTCACTGGAGACTGTGTCTTTTCTGGACTTCAACTTCTGGAGCCAGGTAAGAAGCCTACCCTCACGAACCCTGGAGGGTCTTGGTAGAAAAGGTGCGGCAGATCTTGCAGTCCGCAGCCTTATGATCAGGATAGAGGCAATAAATACAATTTTTATGCTTATCCTCAACAAACAATCTTTTCTTGCCACAGGTGGAACATGGCTTGAAAAGGGCCTTCTTCTCCGTATCAGACATCCTGGAAGGGACAGCCAACAATTCAGAAGAGAAATCCCGAATAAAACTTCTGAAAAGAGTAGAAATTGAGCAGAGCTCAAATGAGACTCCCTAAGCACAACGTGCGGTAGAACATCTGAGGCTCTGAGGTTCTTCAGGAGGGTTCTATAGGGGGAGGCTCTTCTGATTGGCTAATGCTTAGTTTGGTCTCTTTTACAAAAAGAGGCAGATATGCTACAAAAAGGGAATGAGGCCTAGGCCTTTTTCTTTCTCATTTGTACCTACTGCTATGTTATTTTGTTACCCAGACTCCTATTCCGACGACGGGGAATGATACAAAAGCATGGGCATCTATGAAAGTTCCAATACTGGGGCAAACACCAGTGCAAGTAACTGGAGAGCAAATGCAAAAAATGTCAATACACTGCAGATCAAGACATCTTCAAATTAGTCCTAAGATGCTACTACCACCTGATACGGAAAACCAAGCGCATGGCTCTTGCCATCACTACCGTAAGGACAAATTTGCCATCATCAAGATTTAGACTGCGTCACCTGCCGCTTCAAGCAAAATCACTCCCTCACAAGAACTTTGCAACCAGTTCTTTGAATTCTTCTGTATAAAAGAAAATCCCTCCCATACACAGCACCTTCGTGACTAAGCCAGACCCCATCACAATTCAACTGTCCACCAACAAACCCTTACCCATGGCTTACCACCATTTAAATCGCTTCTACCATAAAGACAATCCAATCTGGGAGTCTATTTGAGCCTTGCCCCAGCGCCCCTTCAGCAAAGGACCGCCTACCGATCAGAGAAGCGCTAACATCCATCCTGAACACCTCCATCGACACAGCCACATTCCCGGACACCTGGAAACATGCTATCATGCCTCTGCTCAAGAAAGCATTCAAATACTGACCAATCTCCCTCCAACCATACCTGGCCACGGTCTTAGAGAAACTGATCAACTAATGCCTAAATCGACCAGCTCTGCAACCACCAGCAAAATACACACAGTCCGGATTAAGACTCAACCACAGTACAAAAACAACACACATTGCTACCACAGCCAGATCATGATCCTTGACAGAGGAAACAGGGCAGCCCTCATTCTCCTGCACCCCCCTCTGTAGAATTTTACACCGTATAACACCCCATTCTCATCACAAGCCCCCATGAGCTTGGCATCCAAGAAGCCGCCCTCTGCTGGATCTGCTCCTTCTTGATGGATAAGACGCAAGCAGTCAGCTTGGCACCTTACTCCTCGAAAGCCCACTCACTCAGCTATAGAGTGCCTCAGGGTTCATCGTTGATACCCACCCTCTTCAACACATACAAAATGTCTCTGGCCAATGTCATCTGCACACACATCAACATTCTCTCCTACACAGACTACAAGCAACTCATATTGTCCCTCTCAGACAAGAACTCCAACACAAGGAACAAGTTCAACGACTGCATGACTGAAGTTGCTAACTGGATAAAAGGCAACTGTCTCAAATTCAACACCAACAGAAAGTGATCGTTGGCAAGAACAACTCACAATGTAACTCAAACCGGTTGCCAGCTGAACTCAGAGACATGGACACACACTCAGACACACAGAACCAATGCCAGAAACCTCAGCATAATCATCTATATTAATATGGAAATGACTGTACAAACTTTCCCTGGTGCCGCCGCATCTTGCTTCCGCATCCTAAAGATGTGGAGAAAGATCTTCAAATGACTCCCAAGCGACACTAGAAAAACTGTCACTCACACCTCAGTCGCTAGCATATTGACAATGGGAACACATTCTAAGGTGCAATCACTAAGCAACTCACTAAAATACTACAAACCATTCAGAAATCTGCAGCCAGGTTCATCCTCAACCTCCCAATCAGAACTCACAATTCATCACGCCTCATGGAACTACACTGGCTCACGATACACAAACGCAGTAATTTTAAACTTATCACACACATTCAAGGAACTAAACAACTCAGGCTTCACCCCCCTGAACAGTAGCATCTCCTTCCACCAACTGCCGAGACTACTCCACAGGACTACTATTCACACACATCCCACGCATACACAGAATCAGATAAGGAGGGCTGAAGTTGTCTTACTTCACTTCTGAAGCGTGGAACAGCTTCCCACTCCACAGTCATATACTCTTTTTCTTGAATTCTGCAAGAAGCATACCTGGCTTTACAATTAACCAACTTACCTGCTCACATGCATGCGCACACAAACACGTTCAGCACCAGGATACCCTTGCGGTTGGTAGTACGTTTCACAAATACACAACACAACATCTGCGGACCATTATCATCTTAGCTATTGCTATTCTGCCCATAATAGACAATGGCAGAGTGTTCAAAAGTGCACAGACTCTCCAAGACCCTTTAATACTCTGTCCATATTGTAGTCTTACCGTTTCTCTCAGTATGTGCTATTTGAATTCACAAATAGCTGAATAGGTATATTTATAACTGTAATCCCAGTTGTGAAAGGTTCTCCCGGATCACATAGAGAACCCATAGGATAGAGCACCATCTTCTCATTATTAAGGATATTCGCCTTTAGCAGGTACAGCAGTGCGTTGTCCATGTACAGCAACGCTACATGAACTATGTCTTTATGTTACAATGGCCACAATCATGTAGTGGCTCTTGCAGTTTAATTGCTAAGACTCAATCACTAGGGCAAGGTGAAGGGTGACAGCCTGTTCCCTGTTCCATATTCCACTGCATGAAGATGGCACCCCTATACTGACCCTGTAGCTAGGTTGATACAAACCCTGTCACCCTAGCTACAGGGTCAGTATACAAATGCCTAAATCATTTCCAAACTACTAGGCAATTTACATTTGCTGAAGGTTGTCAACCATGTATCCCCAGTTTAGCATGTAAAATGCCTTCTCAATAAGAGCGGCACCAAGACCCTATCCACACTGGATTGTGTTTTATCGTGCAGAGCATGATTTTCATGCACTAAGTGCATTATAATGCCCTTATGTGAGTGGTTCCCCAACTTTTTTGACCCACGGCTCCCTTGACCCATTGGCTATTGCCCGTGGCTCCCCACAGTTTCTTTTTTGGGCGGATGGGGGGGGTGGGGGGGGGGGGGGCAGGGGCTGTAAGCTCGGCCTCGGGAGTACTTGCATTTTTCTCCCTGAAAATAATTGGGATGAAGCTGATGAAGGTATAATCATATACGCAGAGTGTTTCGTATTACTAAGCCGGCGTGTCTACTAAAATATTCCTAGTTACACTTTTTTGCCCATGCCTTTTTTAGAGTACACTCAAACATTTTATCCCACTCACAGTGCTAGATAGCACCCGTATGGATGTAGGCACAATTGCCAAAATGTTTCTGCGCTTAAGCAATATTTGCATGCACTTCCATTTCGACCCATGTAATACGTGGAAACACACCTGTCTCAGCAAGGTAATTCAAGATTTTTTAAACCACACACAACTTTATTTTTGATGCCTCCTCCCTAAAATGGACTCCAAATCAATGCAAGTAAAATAAATTCCTCTGATTTTTCTCTTTTGAAATGTCCTATTTACTTGCTTCCAAATGTTGGTATTATGCCATAGAAGTTTTACTTCCCTGTGCTCAAGGAGAGAGCAGGCCTGTCAGTAAATGTGTGTGTACTGAAAGAAATGAGTACCCGAAATACCTATGATTCAAGTACAAATGTCAATACTTAATAAAACTTAGTGTGTTTAATAGACAAGACAACTGTACCTTCCTGAAAACTTCATTGGTGTAAATTGCATTTGGAAAAAAATGAAACTTACAAAGTAAATCAGGCATCTTCCGCTTACTTTGGGAGTGTTGGAATGTGGAGATCCAGTGAAATATGGAGGTCATCTCCCATGACATGCCATCAGTTAAGCAGTACGTTCACAGCTTTAGGCTTGTCACTTACAATTCATCAGGTCATGCGTTTAAGTCTAACTTGTTTAACTGGAGCCAACAACCCCTTCAACATTAAATGCATTAAAGTGCTTGGTGAGTGGTTCCCCAGGCGAGGTTTGACTGCTCCCCAGGGAGCCACGGTGCACAATTTGGGAACCACTGCCTTATGTCTATTAACGAAGGCGTTTGTTAAAATTTTGCGTACAGTGTTAATCCTAATGTGTGTCCTAATGGCTGTAATCTAAGATGGATCCTTATAAGGTTTGGGCATCATCACCACTATAGCCTTCCTCATTGAGTTTGGAAGTCTACCAATCTCCTTAGCTTCATTATACACCTCTAGCAGTTTCCCAGCAAATAAGAAATCATTATATTGATAGGAATTTGCTGGCAGGCCGTTTCAATGTAACTATAAACGAAATCTTTATCAGGCTAAAGAAACCAATGAGAGAATCTGTGACGGCACCGTAACCGTTAACATTCGATACCTAAAGAGATGATAAACGTCATAAGGAACCATGGTCCTAGCTGACCTTAACTATACAGTTT
The DNA here is from genome assembly GCF_964261635.1 of Lissotriton helveticus. Classification (NCBI taxonomy): domain Eukaryota; kingdom Metazoa; phylum Chordata; class Amphibia; order Caudata; family Salamandridae; genus Lissotriton; species Lissotriton helveticus. The sequence continues at coordinate 848,888,563 of NC_136057.1, read as the reverse complement.
CAATACACAGACCAGGCATAGAATATTCTGAAAGGGAGATGAATTGCACAACATGGGGCGTTTTTTTACCAACCAATCATCCCACCTCTAAATATTACAGAGGTCTTAACGAACAAGTTACTTACCTTCGGTAACGATATATCTGTAAGAAACAGTAGTTAGTATTAGATTCCTTACCTTAGAATATCCCCAGGCGTCAGTCTGGATCCGGAAACTTTTGCGTAGCAGTACCCCTGCGCGTCGGTAGGCGTCGTCTGCAGGCGTCCCCTGCGGCTCCGCGTCGTCGGCGTCGTGCGCCGTGATGACGTCGCTGGAGTATACAGACGCCGCCTCCGCGCGCTGACGTCAGTTCTTTGCACACAGCTTTTCCGCGCCAGAACACGCAGAGCCATGTGAGAACCAACACTGGTGCCATTTGAAAACTAGGGCCCTGAAAGGGATGTCCTTAACCCTAGGTATCAGTTCGCAGAACGGGGAGGATGGGAGGGGCGGTAAGGAATCTAATACTAACTACTGTTTCTTACAGATATATCGTTACCGAAGGTAAGTAACTTGTTCATCTGAAAGAAACAGGTTAGTATTAGATTCCTTACCTTAGAATAGATACCCCAGCAATACCAACCCCGGTGGTGGGTCTGCGAACCAATACAACCTACACCAGAAAGTCCTGGAGGACCGAACGGCCAAAGAAGCCATCCCTCCGGACTTGACTGTCCAGGCAGTAGTGCCTCGCAAAGGTGTGCAGCGAGGCCCACGTGGCCGCCTGGCAAATGTCCTGCAAAGGGACTCCCCGGCCCAGGGCAGTAGTAGCCGCCGTGGCCCGAGTGGAATGGGCCCTCAGCCCAACATGAGGCTCCTTCCGAGCCAAAGAGTAGCATGCTTTGATGCACAGGACGACCCACCGAGAGATGGTCCGTTTCTGTACCGCCCTTCCCTTCTTCTCACCCACGTAGCCAACAAACAGTTGGTCATCCACCCGGAACTGGCGTGTGCGATCCATATAGAATGAAAGCGCACGTTTTGGGTCCAGACGATGGAGCCGCTCTTCATCCTTCGAAGGATGCGGAGGCGGGAAGAAGGAGGGCAAGGTGATGGACTGCCCAATGTGAAAAGCAGAGACTACCTTGGGCAGGAAAGAAGGTCTAGTCCGAAGAACCACCTTATCAGGATGAACAGACAAGAAAGGAGGTTGAATAGAAAGAGCCTGGAGCTCACTCACTCTCCTGGCAGAGGTGATGGCTACCAGGAAGGCCGTCTTTAAGGTGAGAAGACGGAGAGGACAGGAATGAAGGGGCTCAAAGGGAGCGCACATCAGGAAAGTCAAAACCAGGTTCAAGTCCCACTGAGGCATCACGAACGGAGTTGGAGGATACATGTGCGTGATGCCCTTCAAGAATCGTAACACAATAGGGGACTTGAACAAAGATGGCTGATCAGGTAGCCTCAAGAAGGCGGAAAGGGCAGAAAGATAGCCCTTGATAGTGCCCAGAGCAGAGCCCTGCTGGGCAAGGGAAAGGAGGAAGAGGAGAACCTCAGACAGAGGGGCAGAAAGGGGATCCACAGCCTTTGCTGTGCACCATGCCACAAATCTGTTCCACCGGCAGGCGTATACCGACTTTGTGGAGGGACGCCTGGCTGCCAGAATGACATCACAGACTTCAGGAGGCAAGTCAAATGGCCTCAACTGTCGCCGCTCAATCTCCACGCATGGAGGTGGAGACTGGACAGGTTCGGGTGGAGGACCGTCCCCTGCTGCTGCGACAGAAGGTCCTCCTGAAGGGGCAGGCGGATCGAGGGACCGACTGTCATGCTGAGTAGCTCGGGATACCAGTACCTTCGAGCCCAGTCCGGAGCCACAAGGATAACTTGGGCCCGGTCGCGCCTGATCTTCTTCAGCACTCTGGGCAGAAGTGGTATAGGCGGAAAGGCGTACAACAGACCGCAACTCCACTCGCGCCGAAAGGCGTCGCCGAGCGAGTGCCGTCTTGGAAACTCCAACGCGCAGAACTGATGACATTGCGCGTTCTCTTCTGTGGCGAATAGATCTAACCAAGGCTCTCCCCATTGCTGAAAGAGGCCTCTCGCCACGTCCGAGTTCAGACGCCATTCGTGATCCACCGAGCACCGACGGCTGAGTTCGTCCGCCCTGGCGTTCAGAGAACCTGCCAGGTGTTGAACCGTCAGAGTCACGCCCTGACATTCCAGCCATTGCCAGAGGCGCAGAGCCTCCTGGCAAAGGGTCCACGACCCCACACCGCCCTGTTTGTTGCAGTACCACATGGCGGTGGTGTTGTCCGTGAACACCTGCACCACACTCCCGTTGACAAAGGGGAGGAATGCCTTCAGTGCTAGGCGAATCGCCCGCAGCTCCAACATGTTGATATGGAGCCGGGACTCCGCCGGAGACCAGAGGCCTCTGATCTCCGCCTCTCCCAAGTGGCCACCCCAGCCTTGGAGGGACGCGTCCGTCACAACCACGTGCTCCGGTTGGGGAAGGGAGAGGGATCTGCCCCTGACCCAATCGCGGTCCGTAAGCCACCACTGCAACTGTCTCGCAGTGCCCTCCGAGATCAGGACATGGTCGGATAGGTTGCCCTGATGCTGGGCCCACTGAAACTTCAGGTCCCACTGCAGAGCCCGCATCCGCCATCTGGCGTGATGCACCAGAAGGATGCAGGAGGCCATCAGCCCCAGAAGCCGCAGCGTCAACCTGACCGAAACCCGGGATAACGGCTGAAAGATGGGAATCAGAGCCTGAATATCCCGGACCCGCCGTTCCGGAGGATAAACCCGAAACTGCGCCGAGTCGAGAACCGCTCCGATGAAAAGGAGCTTTTGAGAGGGACACAGGTGTGATTTCGGCACATTGATGGAAAACCCCAGCTCGTGCAGGAGGTCTGCCGTCATCTGAAGGTGGTGGACGACTGTCTGGGGCGAGCCCGCCTTCAACAGCCAGTCGTCGAGGTAGGGGAAGACTGAAACCCCTAACCGGCGCAGATGAGCTGCGACCACCGCCATCACTTTCGTGAACACCCGTGGGGCGCTGGTAAGGCCGAAAGGGAGCACGATAAACTGAAAGTGCTCGTGGCCTACCGTGAACCGCAGGTAACGCCGGTGGGCCGGCAGGACGGGGATGTGAAAATACGCATCCTGCAAGTCCAACGCTACCATCCAGTCTTGTGGGTCCAGAGCAGCCAAGACCTGAGCCAAAGTCAACATCTTGAACTTCTCCTTCCGGAGGAAGCCGTTGACGTTCCGTAGATCCAAGATAGGACGCAGGCCTCCCTTGTCCTTCTTGGGTACCAGAAAGTAGTGGGAGTAGCAACCACACCCTACTTCTGGCCCAGGAACGCGCTCGATGGCCCCCTTGGCCAAGAGGGCCGTAACTTCCTCCTGCAGAAGCGTCAAGTGGTCCCCCGACACACGGTGGTTCTGCGGTGGCATGGCTGGAGAAGTGGACTCGAAGGGGAGGGCATAGCCCCTTCGGACAAGCTGCAGCACCCACCTGTCCAATGTTATCGCGCGCCAGCGGGAGTGGTGATGGCGAACCCTGCCACCCACTGGCGTCACGTGAGCCCGAAAGCTCGGACTAGGAAGGCTTGGATGCAGCAGCGGAGGGAGGCGTGGACTGACCACGCCGCTGGCCTCTACCGCCACCACGGCGGAAACCACGGCCGCCACCGCGCTGGGGAGCGTTCTGCGTCGCGTGGCTGGCAGCACGTGTGGGACCTCCCCTCCCTTGGCCACGAAAGGGCCGAAACGAACCCGTCTGCTGGCGCTGGGTCGAAAGACCCAAGGACTTGGCCGTGACCCTGGAGTCCTTGAAGCGCTCCAGCGCGTGGTCCGCTTTGTCACCAAACAGGCGACTGCCATCAAATGGCATGTCCATGAGTGAATTTTGGACGTCTGGCGAGAAGTTGGCAGATCTCAGCCAAGCATGGCGACGAATCGCCACCGTTGTGGACATCGCCCGTCCCAGTGAGTCGGTCGTGTCGAGACCACAACGGATCGAGTACCGCGCCGCATCCCGGCCTTCAACTAAGGCCCGTGTGAGCTTGTCCCGCACCTCCTGGGGACATTGCGGCAGACACTCCTCGACCGTATCCCACAGGGAGTGGGTGTAGCGGCCCAAGAGGCACGCGGTATTACAAGACCGCAGTCCAGCGCTCAAAGAGGAAAAGACCTTTTTACCAAACTGGTCATACCGCTTTGATTCCCTATCGGGCGGAGCCGACGGAAATGCGGACTGCGAAGTGGAGGCCTGGATCACCAGACTCTCCGGGGAGGGATGGGTGGACAAAAAGGCAGGGTCGTCCGAGCATGGACGGTGACGCCTCGCGACATTCCGGTCAACCGGCGCACCAGAAGCGGGCCTGGACCAGGTGCCCAAAAGGACATCCGACAGGGCCTCATTAAACGGCAGCAGAGGCTCCTGGGGGCATGACTGCGGTTTAAACACTTCGGTCAGAATGTTCGGCTTGACCTTCGCGACGGGGAGCTCAAGGTGCAAGGCCTTGGCAGCCCTCATCAGGACCACCGAATAGGCAGCACCTGCCTCAGACGCCACAGGGGACGGAGAGACAAACCCAGGGTTGGGCGACTCGTCCAGGCCACTGGCATCACCCAGATCACCTACCCAGTCCACATCATACTGGCAGGCACGGGATAGAGGGTCCTCAGACCCCTCCCAACCCTCTCCATACTCATCGTCATCATACCCATATTCTGGGTCGACGATATAGACGTCGGGGTCAACGGGCCCCATCGGCGTCGAATCCGGCGTCGGCCGACGCCGGTCCGACTCCGCGTCCGGAGTCGGGGAGGAAAGGGGGGTGGCGCCGCGCGGCGTCGGGGACCCGACGCCGGCCGGAGCCGACGGCGGAGCCGCTGCACCACGCGGGGGCGGTACCACGGGTTGGCCCACAGGAACCGACGCCGGAGAGGCCGGGAGACCAGCCGGCGACGAACCAGGGGGAACCAGCGGCGCCGGGGCCGGAGCCGCCGGCGGCGCCGGGGCAGGAGCACCCGAACCGCTCGGGCCCCCAGACGGGACCGACGGGCCCGCAGGCGCCGAAGGCCCCGCCGGAGAAGACCTCGCCCTCATAGCAATGAGGAAGGCCTCGATCTCCTCACGCGACGCGCCTTCCCCAGGGACCGACGGGTATGGGGTAGACGGCGTCGGCGACCCACGCGGGGCCGCGGGGGTGGGGTCACCCGAGCCCCCGGCCGCAGTACGCGGGCGTCGGGGGGAGTCGGGGGTGCGATGGCGACGCCCCGACTTCTTGTGCTTACCTGACGAGCCGGAGGAATGGTGGCGACTCCCGGAGCGCCCATGGCGGCTCCGCGATCGTTCCCTCGACCGCTCCCTCGACCTCCGACCGGACCGGGACCGCTCTCGACGCGGGGCCGACACCCGGAGCTCGAGAAGCTTGCGGGACAGCTCCCGCCTAGCTTTTCCAGTCAAGGCCCGACAGTCGACGCAGGACTCCACGTCGTGGTCCGCGCCCAGACACCGGAGGCAGAGTCGATGGTGGTCGGTGACCGACATCATGCGGTCGCACTCGTCGCAGCTCTTAAACCCAGGCATCCTACCGGCACCGTAGAAAGATTAAGTTTTACAAACACTTGGTCAAAAGACCGGAGTACTGCTCTTCGGATCTGCGCTAACTGGCGCGGAAAAAAGAAGAACTGACGTCAGCGCGCGGAGGCGGCGTCTATATACTCCAGCGACGTCATCACGGCGCACGACGCCGACGACGCGGAGCCGCAGGGGACGCCTGCAGACGACGCCTACCGACGCGCAGGGGTACTGCTACGCAAAAGTTTCCGGATCCAGACTGACGCCTGGGGATATTCTAAGGTAAGGAATCTAATACTAACCTGTTTCTTTCAGATCATTATATTTATTATAATGATGTTAATAAGCTACTAGGACATCTAATACAAAAACATTGTGCACACTTTTCACCCCCTATGCCGCTGTATAGCTTATTATATAATCAGGTTTAATGCGAAACCAAAGTTCCGACCGAGAGCATCTCTGTGGTCACACTAGTGGAAAGCCTAGTCTCAACTAGTTCCATGCTATTCTCCATGTCATAATCCTCATGATGCTGTGATCGCTCAATAGCGGAATCATATTTTGAGTGTAATGGAGCACTGCCGTTCAGTCTTAACGTTCCATCGTCCTGGAGCACAACTCTAGGCACATTACGTTGGTATTTCCACACACTGGTCTGTTCACTGGCCTCTGCTTTGTGTGATTGGCCCTTTCCTCCAGTCGCAGAGGTCGTTCTAGGCCCCCATGTATGTCCAGCCAGTACCAGACCTCACAGAGCTCTGTTTAGAAATGGGACCGGCCACTGTAGCGTGGATGTAGATTTGCGGGGAACAACATGTACTAAACTTTCATCGATTTAAGCTCTGTTTGACATCGAAGGACTTTCCCATTTTTTTTACTTTTTCGATGTAATCCAGGAAGATCATGTGATCTGACCCTCAAACATAGGATCTCCCTGTTGCAGCACATGCTGTAGGACTATATATGTCCTTATAGTTCAGCATTCTAACGAAGAGTGCATTTGGCTGCACACCAGATAGTGGCATAGGCACTCAGGCTCTCTTTTATCATTTGTTCAAATACATTTTCTAGTGCATTATACTCAATTCTCACTGGGAAGATGATAAATTGTATTTTACTGCTGAGGGATCTCCCCTACTCCGCTTCTTAGAGTCAAAAAGCGCAAGAGTCCGCTCTGACACAGTACAGGTTACTTCCTTGATATCAGTCCTCAGCTTACCTCACATTCTGTCCTCTCATTAGTCAAACTTCACTCATTAACTTTCCACAGATCTGCTCTCAAACGAGTTACTCTGACTGCAAGAGTCAATTTTATGCTCTAGAGACTGCCTGGAGCACTGAATAACAGCTAGTATATGTGTCCCCACTGAATCTGTCACCTGTGCATGTGCCACCCCACGTCCCCTCATTTATACTGCCTTCCCCTTGAGGAAGTCCTGGAGTGTAATGGTCAATTATTTGCCTGCTGTAATGAGGGCTGTGCCCCGCTCCCCCTCCCTTTACCATAACCTTACAGTTTTGCCGAAATCCATCTGGAGACTCAAGAGATTGTGGCAAAAAAAGTAAATAAATAAAATGCCGACCGCCATATAAATATATTTATGGGGAGGGGGCGTCAATAGGGCCTTTCTCCCCAGCCCATTTAGGACATCATGAAATTGATCCCCGGGGATGCATTCCACATTTAAGGGCAGTTTTCAGCTCCAAGGACCCCATTCCCCAGGGCCCAAACCATTCATTAAAGAGAGGAGGCAAGCGCTTCCTCCCTCCCCGAGTTTTTGTAAGCCCCCTGTGGCCCAATTTAATTCCCCTTCCACTCTGTTTTTAGTCCCGGGTAACCCATTCCAGAGCCCAATGTGTTTAATAAGAGGAAAGAGGCTGCTCTGCCCCCTCCCCTCCCCTTAAAAAAAGCCCTTGGGACCCCATTCCCCAGGGCTGTCCCGTCACTTAAAGGGAGGGGGCCATGCAGCAGCCTCCTTGAGCCTTCATTGACCCCAGGAACCGGCTCACGGTATGTGTCCCAGGGCGCTAACCCACAGGACACAGTAGTTTCCCTGCCTGTACCAGCGCAGACAGGAAAACGTGTTTGATACCACCTGCCGGGAGCATTTTCAAATCACCTGCCAAACAGGAGCAAACACAAAATCTGCCCCCAGCAGGCAGGAGCTTTAAAGATACTCCAGCAGGCTGGGAGCAGACTTGAGATCCCTTTTCTGTCTGCACTGATGCAAGCAAGAACACAGAAAAAATTGCTCCTGCCTAGAGGAAAAAGCATAAATAGCTGCACCCTCCGGGTGGGATATGAGCCTGTTAGCGCACCATGTGGGAAGTCAGCTAGGGCTGTGGGGGCCCTGGAGCCCCCACTGTTGCCCCCAATGTGTGCCTGGTGGTGCCCTAGGTGGGTGCAAGGGCACCCAACTATTTAAAATGGAAGCCCAGGGTGATGGGTTCCTGAGTGAATAATAAGACTCAGAGAGGGACTAAAAGACTTCCCCCTCCCATTTAAATTTGGCCCAAGGGGATGATCTTTCCAGAGGCTAGGGAGGCTCGGGATGGGGACCACGACGCCCCCTTAACCTTTAACCCCTTCCATGCTTATGACGAGCTCAGCTCGTCATGAGGCACAGTGGAGCTGTGCTCATGACGACCTGGACTCGTCATAACGGCTGCGGCACTCCCATGCGTAATTGATTCCCCGCCTGTGCGGGAGAATCAATCAGTGGGCAGAGTCGTGACGAGCCCAGCTTGTCATGGGCACAGCTCCACTGTGCCTCATGACCAGCTGGGCTCGTCAAAGCACCGCGGCTCCACCCCCTGTGGTGCGTCTGATGTCCCTGGCCTGTCCTGTCAATAGAGTAGAGGAGCTGAGCAAAACTGTATAAATAAGGGGCTGTGACCACATGAAGAGGTTCTTGTTTTTGGCTTGAAACTACCAGGGGCGTGCTGCTGCTGCTTGGGCCCAGGGGAAGGCTTGCCTCCCTAGGCCCTGCCCTGCCCCTGGATGCCTGGAGAATTTTCCTTGCTGGGAGCTATTTTGCTTTCCTTGATGCCATGGACCCAGAGACCTGTCTCTGTTATCTAGCGCTTTGGGAGCGCTATATTTCTTCTTCCTACAGGACCTTTTTGCTGTAGTACCCTGGGAATACTTTATTTTCCCTACAGCACAGCGCTTTGATTGCCAGAAGGAGCGCTTTATTTGTGCTTGTGATTTGCTTAGCTGAGGAGGAGCGTGGGCTGCGCAGCGCGGCGCTGCAGTCCCTGGAGAGGGAACCCCTCCACATAGGGATCCCCCCCCCCCCCCCCCGTCAGGTCGAAATCGCAGGTGCCACCCCGCGTGATGTAGGTGCCTATGTTTATTTAATAATGCACGGGTGCCCACTCCGCGACTTGGCCGTGGTATTATTTACAAGAAGAGCGGGTGCCCACCCCGCGATGTGTTTTCAAAATCCGAGGGAGCGTACTCGTCGAAGGCAGCCGAGATCACAGCGCGTCCGTGGCCCGCCTGGTTGTGGGGGGGCCGCCGGACGGAAGCAGAAGTGGCGTCGCAGCGTGAGGAGGGGAGAGCCCCGCTGTTGCTGCCGGTTGGAAGAGAGCCCCGGGTCCTAGGAGGGGGCCCGGGTGAATTGAACACGGCAGCCGCGTCCGCCAACGGCAGTGCGCGGCTCCCAGGAGTCCCGGGAAGTCCCGCAGGGGAAGTGCTGCCGTCCGATGAAGAGGGGTTCCCTGCGAGCAGCCCGGTAAGTTAAGAATGGCTGGGGGACTCCATAGGTGTTTTTATTCGTGCTGACTGCAGCACTGGGGAGCAGATGGTGTTTTGTGGTGCCAGTGCGAGGCACCGAGTTAGAGCAGCCCGTCTGTCAGTGGGCCGCTCCACCGATTGGGGCATTCATTTCTTAAAGGGCCAGAGTGGCCCAGGGGCAGTTCCAAGGCCCCCAGTGGTTCCCCGAGCCTGAGGGCTCCAGCGTTTGGCTAAATATCTACGGAGCCTGTGTGCTCCACGGGGCAGATTATTTTTAGAGCCATATGGCTCCACCGGCCGCAGTAGTTGTTCTAGAGCCCTGATGGCTCCAACCTTTGGCGCAGTTTGTTTAAAGGCCCATTGAGAGAGCCCCAGAAGTGGCACAGAGGTGCCAGGCCTTCCCCAGCTGCACAGCACTTAGTGCCAGCTGCATCGTTTAGGCCCCCATGTTATTGTTCTCAGCTGCCCAGCAAGTAGTGAGCAGCTGCAACGTTTAGGTTTGCGCAGATTGCACACCCTTGACTTTCACTGCATTGGCAGCGCGCCCTGACATTCTGGACACAGGGCATTCAAGACCCTTCTTGGGTGGCCAGTTGGCCAGGGGGACTGGCAGATTTATAGGGCGCAGGCCCTAATGTGATTGATGTGCTCATGCGATGTGGTACTAGGAAATGTAATGCATTTAGTATGTTTCACGCACCCTGTTTGATACCTCTAAATATGGTTTATGATTAGGAGGTTGCTTTGCATTTCATGTGGGTATGCTAGTGAGATTATGTTTCACTGTGTGAGGAATGCCCCTAATGTGAGTTATACTTAGGAGCTAGGGTCTAATGTGTTTAGACTAGTGAGGAGATTGCATAATGTGTTTATGCTGGTGAGGTTGGCGTAGAATATAATTCGCGCCTGATGTGACTGTGCATAATGTAGTTTATGTTACAGGTTGAGGTGGAATACAGTGATTACCAGTGGTTACTCTTGGAATGTTTATGATCTATTTCACTTTTACCAATTTCTGCTAAGTGCTGATCCTGACAGTGGCCCACATGGCCCTGTCATGTGTAAATAATCCCTTGTGAATATTGCCTGTGCCAGTTGGCACAGTGTATGTTATGTGTTTACTATTCTAATGTGTTATGAGAATACAAAGGCTATTTTTGTATAACCATGTGTGGAGTTCCTTTTGTAGTGTGCCTGGGAGGTTGTTGCTGTGTGCGTGTGCAAATGCTTTACACATTGCCTCCGGGATAAGCCTGACTGCTCGTGCCAAGCTACCAAGGGGGTGAGCAGGGGTTATCTTTGTCGTGTAACTCCCTTGCCCTGACTAGATTGGTGGTTTCAGCCTGGCTTTGGCGCAAGCCTTAGCCAACCAGAAATCCCATTTCTAACAGGGCCTATAAAGGTTCGGAGGGGGGGGGGGGCTGCGAGGACCCCTTCTGTTTTCTTTACATGTCAGGCCTAGGGGATGGGGTCCCCAGGACCTAATTAGGCTGAGGGAGGGTGGCCCCATGCACCGTCCCACTTTAATAAAATTGTAATGCAGGAGATTGGGTCCCCCTCGAGCTCAAAAAGATCTGGTGACACACACCACTTCGCCCCCTTTTTAGGTCTCGCTGAGTCAGCGTGCATGCGCTGCTCGGAGAGGCATTTAGGAGCGGCTTTGAGAAGTGCTCCCAAAAGCGGCGATCAGCTTGCCAGAACGCGCGTGACGTGCACAGCACTTTTTCACGCCGCGTGCGCACCACTAGCATCACCACTCGCGTTTTTTTTTGTAAATTATTTTTTGCACGCGACACAACTCCCGGCCGGGTCTCGCGGCCAATGCTTGTCTTACAGCTTCTTGCTCCGTTACCAGGGTAACTGTTTTATTATCAGTCAACGTTCAGCTTTCTGGACCTTTGTCCAATCAACATGCCCCACTCACAGGCTTTACCGTACTCAGGCCATGGCCTCTGGCTTAGAATCAAGGCTATGTGAGCTAGAAAATACAAAACTGTGTCCCCTGTTAAGAAAGTTGGAGGTACTGTTGTGTGTGTTTATTGTTGAATGTTCTGTTTCGCCTTGCACCCATCTCTGATTTGAAGCCCACCAAAGGGATGATGTAAATACACACATTTAGGACTCCGATTGATTGGTTGTTGCGATTGTGCGACTGTCTGAAGATTAAATAATCTGGTGTCTGTAAGAGAGTGATCAGCCATGTGTCTCCAGTTGGTGAGGCCTAGGCTGTCATCGGGAGGGGTTATAGTATGGTCGGTTGTAGGACAAAAACTCTACGACAGGACAAGTATCTATAACAAGCATTGGCATAGCCAATAGGTCTCGCCTTTGGGACCTTATAAGTGTTTAGCCATGCAACAGTTGATGTTGTTGCACCAAGGATATTGTGCTGGAGAACTAAACACGTATAAGGTCTCAAAGGCGAGACCCATTGGCTATGCAAATGCTTGTTTAAGTGGTTTTGGCTTCGAGGGATGGGGTACCCAGTGTCTGAAAAAGCTTGAAAGGGGAGGGGAGGGGACGTGCCGTCCCTTCCGTTGTTAAACAAATAACAGCCCCAGGGGATAGGATCTCTGGGGCCCATTAAGACTCGAGGAGTGGGGCCACATGAATTCTTTTTTTATTTTTTTGGGAAAACATATTTTATTTGTCAATTCACATATGTCACACAGAGCTCTGCACCCCAGAGTCATCTGCCAAATCAAACCAAGTAGAATCATGACAGTAATCGACTTTTACAGGAGCAATCAAAAAATTACATTTGATCATTGACCAATAGTGCACCCGTTCCCCAACTCCCACCCTCCCACTCCCCACCTAAACAGTGCACTAAACACACTGTCTCATCCGCAACTTATAGAATAGATCCAAATGTCCAAGTCCAAACACCCAAACCCACCCAGCTCCCTCCCTCTCTCCCCTTGCATCGGCCCAATCGCATCATTCTGGCAACAGAGATTCCTCCGTCACCGGGTGCTCCAGTCAGAGGCCCCGATACTCCGCCCATCGCAGTCATATTTTGTAGTATTTGCACGGGCACCCCCTGGCCACAAATATAGGTTGCACCAGACCCATGCAAAAGTCTAGACCATTTTTCCAGGCAGCCACTGAGGTGGCCCTCGGCGCCTTCCATTCCATAGCAGTATCCCGTATAGCTAACGTGAGGCCCAGACACAGTAGATGTTGCTTATAGATATTGCCACCCACACCTTCCATGACATGCAGCAGAGCAAGCTGCGGCGTGCGTGTAAGCTCCCAGCCCAGGACCTCAGACAGACATGCAAACACCCCCCTCCAGAAATGATCCAGCGACGTGCAGTGCAATACCGTGTGGATAAATGTACCCTCTGCCTGACTACAGCGGAGACACTCCGGGGACGCAATCATCCCCGCCCGCCACAAGCAAGCTCTAGTATAGTAGACTCTATGGAGGTATTTAAACTTGACTGGACGGAGCCGGGCTGCTATGGCTGCCCCCCACGGAGCTGCCAGGGCCTCCGTCCAATCCTCCTTCTCCAGCTCACCCACATCTGCCTCCCAGTCCCCCCGGAGCTTCTGAAGTGTGGGGAAGCAGTGTGTGAACAAGGATCGATAAATGCGAGAGATCTTTTTGTCTGGCAGATCACCCATAAAGATTTTTGCTTCGATGGGGCTAAATTCGAGTACCGACTCCAGGCCTCGCAGACTAGGGGACAGTGCGTGAGGCAGCTGTAAGTAGCGATAAAATTGTGTCTGGGGCATATGAAACTCCTCCTGCAGATCACAGAATGACTTAAGTGTTGTGTACCTCAATACGTCCCCAAGGGTGGAGATGCCTACGGCGTCCCATCCCCGAAACCACGGCAGGGTCACCAATTGGGGCAGTCGCCCATTGTTCCATAGTGGGGTCTCCCAGGTCGAGACATTCCACCAGCCCATGCGCCGCAGCGCCTGCCTCCATACCATGAACACTACCCGTGTGGCCGATGGGAGCGTGCTACAGAGCCGCGCTGAGTACAGCAGTGTGTGCAGTGTGTGATTTCCAATTAGATAGCCTTCCAGTACGTACGCCATACCACCACTCGTTGAGGACCAGGAGGTGCAAGGACTGGTAATAAGACTGGTAATAAGAAAGAAGGTCTGGAGAGGCCAGACCTCCACAATAGGTGGATAAGAAGCATGTGCGTATGGCCACGCGCACCTTTTCCCCTTGCCCCAGCACACTAGTCGGAATCATTTAGGCTGGATCGGGTACGGGTGGTTCTGCAGCTGGTATACAAGTCAGGGGAGTGCCACCATTTTGAAAAGGGCCAATCTACCATACAGTGTCAGGGGCATACGTGACCAGGACTTGATGTCTACGCAAACTCGCTCCCATACCGGTGTGAGATTACGTTGCCAGGCTATGATCGGTACCTCTGAAAGCACCACACCCAGATATTTCAATTCGCCCCCGGCCAACTGGACCGGATGCCCAGGAGTCCACTCTCGTCTGACCTCCCAAAACCCATAGCGTGGACTTGCAGGGATTCATGTACAGACCCGATGTCTCCCCGAAGATCTGCATGATTCGCAGGAGCAGCGGACCTGTCCTGTCAATCGCCTTCATGAAGAAAAGAACGTCGTCTCCATACAGTGCAATTCTATCGGACAGGCCCGCGGCCCACTCAAATCCCCGTATCTAGGCGTCTATGAACACCCAGGCCGCCAAGGGCTCCATAACCAAGGCAAATGGGTAGGGAGACAACGGGCACCCCTGACGCGTGCCCCTCTGAATAGGAAACGTGGAGGAGATAGCACCGGCGACCCACACCGACGCCGTAAGCCCAGTGTATAGGAGCTACACATATGAGAGGAAGCGCGGGCCCAGGTTAAGTCTATGGAGGAGGGCGAACAGATAGACCCAGCTCAGGGAGTCGAAGGCCCTATCCATGTCTGCCAATAGGAGCGCCACTGGTTCCCGAAGCTGCTGGGTCGCCGCGACCGCCACCTGAGCCCTCCTAATGTTATGCCAGGTTGCCCGCTGGGGCATGAATCCCGCCTGATCTGGGTGTACGAGCATTGTGATATGGGGCAGTAAGCGATTGGCCAGCGCCTTCGCCAGGATTTTGGCCTCCACATTGAGGAGGGAGATAGGGCGGTAGGAGGCATGCTGTTCCGGGGGACGCCCGGGCTTGTGAAACACCACCACCTCTGCATGTCTCCAGTCTGGGGGAAGCATGCCCTCCTCCCGGGCCTCTTCCATCACTGCCCGATAATTCTGGGCCAGCTGCACCCTGTACCGGCAAAATAACTCACTTGGAAACCCATTGGGTCTGGGTGCTTTCCCAGGGTTAAGTTCCCCCAGGGCCGACCGCCAGCTCCTCGTCCGTCAAGGGGGCCTCCAGCTGGTCCCTCACCTCGTCTGGCAGGGCCTTGGGTGGCAAATCAGTGATGAATTTATCTATTGTTGCAGCTGACAAACACTCTCGGGGGCATACAGATCCGCATAATAGGCAGCGAAGCTCTCAGCAATGGCAGGGGGTCCGTGATCGGGGTCCCAGTCTGGTCCAAAATTCCCGGCAGGGCCTGCGAGTGAAACATGCCTTGACATAGGCGATGTAGCATTTTACTAGACTTGTCCCCCCATTGATACACTCTACTGCCGTCGCAAACCAAATTTGACGAGCCTCGTCCATTAGAAGTGCTGCACACTCCTGTTCGGCCAACAACAATTGCCGCACCCCCAGATCACTCCCTGTCTCAAGGTTCTGTCGCTCGAGCATCTTCACTTTCGCCTCAGCGCGAGTCAGTTCTGCCCTACGCTTCCTACGGGCCGCCGCACACCATGGGATATCCACTCCTCGCAGAGTGAGGGTCAGTGCCTCCCACAAGATGGCCGCACGAGAGACGGAACCCACATTTGCAGACAAGTACTGGGCAATAGTTACCCCAATATGCGCCGTCTATTCTGCGTTCTGAAGGTGCCACACCGCCAGGCGCCACCGAAACGGTTGTCTACACCTGCCCAGGCATAGGTCTATATACACCGGGGAGTGGTCTGAGAGTCCCCGGGACAAAATATATGCAGCCTCCACTCTGTTTGCCATCACCTGGGGCACAAAAATATAATTAAGGCTGGAAAAGGATTTATGGACTGCCGAGAGGTATGTGAACCCCTGAGCCGCCCCGTGGGCGAGCCACCAGGTATCGACCCAGTCCAGCCCCCTCACCAGAGTGTATAGCTTTCTAGGTAGAACGCTCCTATGACCTCCCCCAACCCCGGTCCTATCCGCAGTTATGTCCATGACATCATTCCAGTCCCCGCCCACCACGGACAATACGTCTGGCATCTCGGCCCACAGTGATTGCAACCTCTCAATTGAATTCTCCTTTTTTAATCACATTTGGGCACGGGGCTGGGGTACCCGGGACCCATTATGCAACATCACCTGCCCCTCAATGAACAAGTTACTTAACGTTGGTAACAATATATCTGTAAATGACATATATTAGTTATAGATTCCTTACCTTATAATTACCCCCAGGCATCAGACTGGATCCAGAGATCTTCAGCAGTACCCCTGCACATTGGTAGATGGCTTTGGTCGACTCTGCGTCCGTCATTGCCATCGTGATCGCCAGAATGACGTTGCAGTATCTACTTAGACGCCACCCCAGTGTGCTGACTTCAGTTCTTAACACGACATTCCACGCCAGAAGCGCAGAGCCATACAAGACACTGACCAATGATTCACAAAACTAGGGCCCCGAAGGGGAGTCCCTTGTTCTAGAATTCAGTTCTCAGAACGGGGAGGATGGGCGGGGCGGTAGGGAAGCTCTAACTAATATAGGTCTCATACAGATATATTGTTACCGAAGGTAAGTAACTTGTTCATCTGAAAGAGACTATTAGTTATAGATTCCTTACCTTAGAATAGATATCCCAGCAATACCAACCCCGGCGGTAGGTCTACAAACCAAGTTCACAACAGAAAGTCCTGGGGAACTGAACGGCCAAAGAGGCTGTCTCTCCGGACTTGGCTATCCAGGCAGTAATGTTTAGTGAACATGTGCAATGATGCCCACATGGATGCCTGGCAGATGTCACTGAGATGGGACACCACGCCCCAAAGCAGTAGTGGCTGCCGTCCTCCTGGTGGCATGGGCGCGCAAACCTACCGGAGGCGCCTCTTTCACCAAGGAATAACACATTTTAATGCAGACAACAACCCATCGAGAGATGGTTCGTTTTTGCACAGCCCAACCTTTCTTGGCGTCCACATAGCCACATAGTGGAGAAGCGTGGCTCAGTGGTTAGAGGCGGCAGACCCGGAAGCTGAGATCAGCCGTGGACCAGGGTTCGATTCCCCGCCTCGGCGGGTCTCGGGCTCAAAAAATTCAACGGACTCGACAATTCTCGCTCCGGTGCCTACTCGACTCACGGGGTCACACTCTGCGACTCTGGGCAATAGCTTGCTTAATCTCCACTACGGCCCCTCGCGGCGGGATGCCTGGCTTTCACCTTGTGAATACCCTGCCGGGGTATCTCACAGGGGAATACCAGGACGGGTCCCCTAAGCAAGCGCCTTGAGACCCCTGGGTGATTAGTGCGCTATATAAATCGAAATACATACATTTACATAGCCATCAAACAGCTGATCCACCCGGAATTGTTTTGTGCAATCTAGATAAAATGATAGTGCACGTTTTGGATTCAGACGGTGGAGCCTCTCCTCTTTAGAAGGATGTGGGGGCGGGAATAAGCTGGGCGAAGTAATAGTCTGTCCTATGTGGAAAGGGGTAACAACTTTGGGGAGAAAAGAAGGCCTAGTTGGAATGACATTGTCTGGCTGAACAGCAAGGTAAGGAGGTTCCCAAGAAAGAGCCTGAAACTCACTCACCCTGCGAACAGAGGTGATGGCAACCAGAAAAGCTGTTTTTAAGGCCGAGAGTCTGAGAGGACAATTATGTAGTGGCTTGAAAGGAGTATACTGTATACATAGGGTAAGTTAAGACCAGATTCAAGTCCCACTGGGGCATTACGAAAGGAATAAAAGGTAAGAGGGGAGTAATGCCCTTAAGAAATCTATTTACAGTGCTGGACTTGAAAAGAGAAGGGTGATCAGGAAGGCGAAGAATGGCCGAAAGATAGCCTTTAAGGGTGCCCGGAACAGAGCCTTGCTGGGCCAAAGAAAGATTGAAGAGGAGAACCTCTGAAAGAGGGGCACAGAGGGGATCCACAGCCTTTGCTGCACATCATGCCTCCAATTTGCTTCATCTACAGGCGTATACCGTGTACTGGAGGGACACCTGGCTGCCAGGATGACATTACAGACTTTGGGAGGAAGGTCAAAGCTGTCAACTAACGCTGCTCAATCTCCATGCAAGGAGATGGAGGCTGGACAGGTTCAGGTGGAGGACCGTCCCTGCTGCTGTGATAGAATATCCTACCGACGAGGCAGTCCGAATGGAGGATCGATGACCATGTTCTAGAACTCGGGATACCAGACTCTTCGTGCCCAGTCCAGAGCCAAAAAGATGACTTTGGCCCGATCAGCTTGATCTTCCTCAGCACTAAGGGTAGAAGTGGTATACGCGGAAAAGGAGTATAGAAGACTACAACTCCAATGGTGCTGAGCGAGTGCCGCCTTCGAAATTCCAACGCTCAGAATTGTCGACATTGCGCGTTCTCTTCGGTGGCGAACAGATCTAACCAAGGCTCTCCCCACCGTTGAAAGAGACCTTGCACCACCTCTGAGAGAAGATGCCATTTGTGATCCATCATGCACCGGCGGCTGAGTTAGTCTGCCCTGGCGTTCAGGGAAGCTGCCAGGGGTTGTACCACAAAGGACAAGCCCTGATGTTCCAGCTACGTCCAGGGGCGGGGAGTCTATTGACATAGGGTCCACGATCCCACCCGCCTTGTTTGTTGCAGTACCACCCGCACTACTCTTCCCTTGACAGAAGGAAGGAGTGCTTTTAGTGCAAGGCGGAACGCGCGGAGTTTCAGAAGGTTGCTGTGGCCTGAAGAACCGGGTTATTTAAGACCCAGCGGCGCCAGGGGAAACGCCCGTGTCTCCGGGTCCACCTGTATTAGAGTACAGAGACACGGGGTACTTCTTGGTGACGTCAAAGATCAATTTTATTAGCTGCAGCCAGTAACAGATATCCTAGAAGTACAACACGGTGTATGTTCTCAGGAGACTGCTCAACTTTACAAAGCTAGTCAACCCTTTTTATACCAAATATTATGCTTCAGGCAAACATTCCTTATTTACAGTTGACCATTCACATGTTTTCACGACAAAGAAAAAGCAGGATCATGATGACAAGCCCATTTTTCAGTTTGTCCAGCCCACAATCAATTTTTGGTCAAACCTGACATTCTTCATCAGATAGGTCGGTCGAACCCACCATAAAAACGGGTACATCCCCATCGTAAACGGACCATAAAGAAAGGAGCAGAGACAGGTGTGAGCAAGATAAGACATAGTTGTGTGCAATAAAAGGTTTGATGGTGTCTTGATCAGTAATCTTGATCAGCTACTGGGAAAGGAACTGGCTTAACGAGTTTGGCTTCAGGCAAGAGGGTCGCTTGCTCAGGTCATTCAGAAGTCAGCTAAAGTGTACGTGTGCTTGGAGACTCGTTCGGCCACTGTCATCGGCCTATGTGAGGGCAACCACAAAATGGCTGCCGTATACAAAATGGAACCCGAGGGTTCAGAACGGAATCCCTGATTTCATGGTGATCTCGTCACTCCAATATGACGAAAATGCTCGTATACCTTAAACTTGCCATTTTCGGTCTAATGTTACCAAAATCGTCATGATACGACGACTTTTATAAAACGGGTTCAGAATTTCAGTACCTCAGACCCTCCTTTTGCCCTTACATAGGCAATAACCTAAACCCATGTCAGTCTGAGTCCAGGTCTATACTCATCAGGTCATCAAGATGTTGCTGTAGCATCATCCTATTACTTAGCACGTCTCTTGATACAGGTTTCCTCACACACGATGTAGCACAGAGGCCACATATAGCAGGAGCACACTGTGCGCACAGACAGAAAAGGAAAAGAATGGCTAAGATCATCCCAATGACCATCAGAATCTTCCATCCCCACGTGGATAACAGTTCCCAGAACCACCCCATCAACGACCAATCTCCTTTATCCACGTGTATAGATTCGGAGATTTTATGTAGTTTGGAAATGGCCTGGTACACTGTCGGAGCATTATCTGGAATGAAAACACAGCAACTTGATTGGATCACTTTACATACCCCACCTCGGTCTGCAAGTATGACATCTAACGCAACTCTGTTCTGGAGAGTCATAAGACGATCCGACTGGAGCTCAGGAGTCAAGTTACTAAGGGCCCTGGCAGTTTCAACTACAGTGGACTCAACCACTCTCGTCAATTGCCGTATGTTCCTGCTGTTCACCACAGGTCCCCAAAACGGCAGAAAACCCTTCAAGAAATCTCCCAATTCTTGTCCTGCAGTATCTTCCTTACTGAAGACACCTCTAACTACCCTTGTCTTGTGGTAATCTGCCACAGCTGTGTAGGTGGGGGGCAACAGGAACGAGACAAAATATGTGCCCGAGAAATCAAGGGGCAACCATGTGTATGCTCTATCATAACAGATGAAATAGGTACCCTTAGCTGCTAGGAACGATGGGGAAGTCTGGGACGCAAAAACATAAGTCTCAGTGCAGATACTCTTCCCTAACTGAGCTCTTGGATTCTTGCCATTACCTTGCAGACATAGATGACCCTGATGGGGTACAATCAAAATCGGAGTGGATCTTTTTGCTCGCTGGTTCTCGCTCAGACTCGCTCCATATCCAGTCACGTTCCATCCTATATACGCTAGTGTCTCATCTTTCGGGATAGTCTCATAGGAACTAGCTCCCTTAATCATATCGACTATTCCCTTAACTAGAGCACTATTCTTTTGATTATCCTTCACAGAACGTAGGGGGTGGACTTCACGAGCATAGATGAACATTGTTCTGTATGCCCATACGGAACCATTGTAGCTGAATGGCAGGACCAGGTAAGGAATACCTTTATCAGTAGTATGAGGCATAAGACCACACACCCAACAGTTAGTCGTGTTCACTACTAATTGGTGTTGGTGCAGAAGCTGAACGAAAGAGTTATTAACGAATTCCAATCTTCTAATGGTCTCATGTTCAGGCAGAGGATGAAAAGAATGTGAAGAAACAGTAGAAGAAGGTATGGGCTGTGTAGTGGGTGCAAACGTCACTTGAAAAGAGAATATAACATATCCCATTAAAAACATCATTAAGCTAAGCAACACAAAAACACACAATATTAAAAAGCATTTTCTACTCATTATTTCACATATTTTGGCTCTAAAATTCATTCCTTCAACAGGTCTCTCCATCTCGAAAAACTCCATCCTCTAACCTTGCTGCTCGCGGAGTTAGGGTGTTCCGTGCCAAGGAATGCGTCTGTCAGTCCAGGGAACGCCCTTGGACCAACCAGAACCGTCGACCTTGTGTCTTCGGCTTGCACTCGAAAGACTTGACGCCGCGACCCTACAGCTGAACCCGGATGGCGGTTCGATAAACAAAAATCGGCCAAAACAGTTTCTCAGATGGGAGAGCTGAACTTTCAAAAATAGTAAAGAAAATGATTTTTTTATTTGTCCATGATTCTTGGTCTCAAATTATAACGGCTTTTTCCAGATAACGTCTGGTCTTGGAATAGGAGTTCAGGCTCGGTAGTGTCCAATCGAACTGACGGTGGCACAGCCCCTTGCAGAAGATCGTCGCTTTCACGCTCAGAACTTGTCCCAATTAAACGTGCATCGCTAAAAGGCAGAAAACGAGGCACAGTTTCAGTTTCAGAATCAGGAATGCCCTCCTGGACCCACTGGTCGTACGGCAGAGGTAAGGGAACCCTCTTGCAGTGTACGCCGTGGATCTAGTTCTTTTTTCCTTGCACCCGCACTGCAGTTCTCGTGGACAAAAGCACCAGGTAGGGGCCGATCCAGCGGGGCTGATCGTTCTTTGTCCGCTGGAAGTTCTTAATTAGGATCCACGAGCCAGGATCGATGACGTGTCCTGGATCTTCAGAAGCCTGAGGCAAAGTATCGTGAAACTGTTGGTGTAAAACACGCAATTTAGCCGTCAGATCATATAAGTAATCAAGCAGCACAGGGTGTTCAATCTCGATGTATTTTGTCGGCCTCGGCACTACCCATATGTTGGCCGGGCGACCGAACACAATTTAATAGGGACTAAGTCCCACTCGTGAATGCACAGTCATTCTTGTCGATAAAAGTGCTAATGGCAAAGCATCAGGCCATTTAAGACCAGAGCTCGCTTGTATCTTGGCCAGTTTCAGTTTTAGTGTGCCATTATAGCACTCTACTAGTCCAGCTGATTGGGGGTGATTTGCAGCATGAAATTTTTGCCAGATTCCTAGCCCTTCACATACTCTCTTCATTACTTGACCCACAAATTCACTCCCGTTATCACTCCAGACCATTCTCGGCAAACCGAATTTAGGGAAGAATTCTTTGACAAGGGCTTTAGCTGTGGACATGGCAGTGTTATCTTTTAGGGGATATGCTTCTACCCATCTTGAGAAGGCACAAACAACCACTAGTACGTACTTCAGGTTGTTGCATCTCTCCATGTGAATGAAATCTAGCTGCAAAACCTCAAACGGATACGTCAGAGGAGCAAAATGACCAGCTGGAGTTGGAGTTCCCTTACCAGGATTGTATTTCAAACAAATCATACAATTCTTGACCACATTCTCTGCACACTTGGGGATTCCAGCATTTTGCCATACTGGAGCCAACGACTTACAGATCCCTTTCACACTGATATGGGCCATTCCATGCTCCATTGTAACCACTGCAAGCACGTACGCGTCGGGTAACAACCATCGCTGATGTTCTGACAACTCAACCCAACAACCATTCGCGTCTAATTTACCCGTACTCTCTCCACACCCTCAATTCCTTCTCTGTAGCTTCAGCTTGAATAGACTTCACACTCTCTATCGTATCTTCACACATTCCAACGTCACCAATCCATCTTGCAGGGCCCGCAACATACATTCGACTCATCACATCTCTTGCCGTTTCTTTTGCAACTTCATCAGCAAACGCATTACCGCGACCAACGTCGTCAGTAACCTTCTTATGTGCACTGCATTTCACAATCGCAACTTGCAACGGCAAGGTAAGTGACTCAAGAAGCTCATTCACCAATTGACCATGTTGTATCTTAGTTCCATGAGACGTGAGGAACCCATGTTCCTTCCACAACCGTCCAAAACTGTGAGCCACACCAAATGCATACTGGCTGTCAGTATATATGGTCACTTTCTTTCCTTTTGATAATACACACGCTCTCGTAAGTGCAATCAACTCTGCTGCTTGAGCTGAATTATGTGGGATACGTGCAGCTTCAACAATCGTATGCAAAGTCGTAACAGCATATGCCGCAGTCGTATCACCATTTGGAAGCTTGAAGCATGAACCATCCACCCATAAGGTACCATCACACTTCACAAGAGGAGTGTCCCTAAGATCTACTCTCCCTTTCGTTTCCTCTTCTGTCCTGAGAAAACAATCATGTTGTTCAGAAACATCTGTCTTTGCTACAATCGGCAACAACGTAGCTGGATTCAGCGTGTTGCATCTCTTTATGTGCACATGACTCGCTAAAAGTGTCAGCTCATAACCTGACAATCGAGCACTAGTTAAGTGCTGTGTCTTGGTTCTGTTTAGCAAAGTATCCACTGCATGTGGAACCATTACAATCAACGTATTATTCATCACCAAACCAGCAGACTGTCGAATAGAAACAGCTGCTGCCGCTGTAGCTCTCAAACAACTCGGCAACGCTCTAGCTACCGGATCCAAAGTCGACCAGAAATACGCACATGGACGCTGCTTGTCCCCAAAAGATTGTGTCAACACTGACAATGCACATCCTTCTCTCTCATGGACATACAGTGTAAAGGGCTTACTGTAGTCGGGGGTACCCAACACAGGAGCTGAACACAATGCATCGCGCAATTCCGAAAAACTTTTCAGACACTCTTCGGACCACGGAAGGGGATTTGGTGTATCTTTACAAGTCAATGCCACCAAAGGTTTGGCCAGTAGGGAAAAATTTGGTATCCATTGTCTGCAATATGACGTGATACCCAAGAAAGCACGCACTTCTCTCTGTGTAATTGGCACACTCAATCTTGCAATCGCTTGAATTCGTTCTGGGGTCAATCTTCTTCCCTCCTTCGATAAGAGATGACCTAAGTAGGTCACTTCTTGTCGACAATACTGTAACTTTGAAAGAGACACCTTATGATGCAAATCAGACAAATGACGCAACAACGACAAGGTGGCTCCCTTACAAATCTCCTCAGTATCTGCAGATACTAACAAATCGTCGACGTACTGAATAAGAGCAGCACCATCAGGTAAAACAATCGTATCAAGCTGTGTATTCAAAGCCTGACTATATATTGATGGACTCTCACAATAGCCTTGAGGAGCGCGCTTGAACCGGAAGCTTCGACCTCGTAAGAGAAGCCCAAAATATCTATACTCTCCTCGGCAATCGGGATGCTGAAGAAGGCATTCTTCAAATCAATCACCGAAAACCACATGGCTGAAGCTGGAATCATGGTCAGTAAGGCAGTGATATCTGGAACAACAGGAAATTGCGGAACTACAATCTTATTCACCCCGCGAAGATCGATCACAAACCTGTAAACAGGTGGCTGAGAAGAGTCGGTACGTTTCAAGACAGGCAAAACAGGGCTATTGCAAACATTGCCTCTCATTTCTTCAATTACATCTTTCTCAATCAGGTCATGAATGATCACTAGCAACGCCCTTTCACCTTCACTAGAGATCTTGTATTGGGGAATACGTGGCATTTTAACATTCGCTTTCAATGTCACAACATATGGCAGTATCTCCAAAAGACCTACATCATTAGGACCAGTAGCCCAAAGAATATCAGGAAGAGACGACAATTCTGTCGGAAGTTTATCCTTTGACAAATACATCGAGGAGACCACTTTCTTACCCAGTGTAAATTGTACTCCCGAAGGAGAACAATACAACTTCGCGTACAATCTTTTCAATAGATCCAATCCCAATAAGTTCTCACCACAACCTGTCGTCAGAATAAGGGGTGCTTCGAATTCACAAGGTCCAACAGAAAGAGACATAGGACTAGAGATTGGGTTCCTAACCGGGGCGCCAGAAAAACCTACTGAAACGTTCGTCTCGCCAGACAAAGGTGCGCCAGGGAGTTTAGAGTGCATAATAGAACTCTTTGTAGCACCAGTATCCAACAGAAAAGGCTCTGACACACCTGATGTAATCACCTCAACATAAGGTCCACTCTGATCTACTGGAACTGAAACAACTCCCTCTCTTTGTCCATGGCTGTCCTAGCAATCACCACCTTCCATATTTTCACCTTCTGCGTAGTAGTCATCAGCATAATACTGAGTCGTCCTACCAGATGCGTTATTCTGCTGATCAAAACTATTCATTGAATTTTGTGGAGGAAAGGGACGTGCGTTCTGGGGGAAACCTCCACGTCCTCTACCTCTAGGAGCTTGTGCAACACCCCGACCTCTCGTGCTGGAAACACCATTCATACGCTGTAACAAAACAGGGCAGCTACTTTTAAAATGGCCCTCTTCTTTGCAATATGCACATTGATTAGGGCCTACAGGAAAACGTTGTTGAAAAGGCTCGAACCTTTGCGGGTTTCTCTAAAACTGCTGAGGTTGCTGATAATCACGCTGGTTACTACGGGGCGGATACGCTTGCTGTAAAAGAACCTTCGTCTTTAACTCTTTAGTCTTTTTGTCTGCCCTATCCTTCTCGTCCTTATCCCTATTTTCATAATACTGTGCAGTAGCCAATATCTGTGCTGATGAATAAACAGCCCACGAACTCTCGGAATCCTTCAACTTGGTACATAACTCGGGAAGCAAATTATGTACAAACTTATCAACGAACAACCGTTGACCACCTTCAGTACTCATGTCTTGACCACTGTGGTCGATAAACGTTTCTTCAAACCTAGTGAAGAAATTGGACACAGTTTCATCTTTCTTCTGCTTACACGCAGACAGTTTATCCCAATTTACACGCATCGCGGGCATTAACGTCTTCATGTAAGTAACGATCCTACCAGGGAGTTCTGCAACTAAAGGCTCAGGTTTAGCACCACCAATTTGTCGGCCATCTGCAGCAGCAATATTAACACAGGTATCACCTAACTCCTGCGCATGATCCGTGTGACGGATCAATCCCCATAAAGGCTGTGGAACCACATTTCCAAACAACATATCTATATCAGCTAGATTCATAACACATGAGTCTGCGGTCTGTGATAATACCTTATAATACCCTGCAGGATTTTTACGGGGGTCAGGTAAGGTCTGCTTAAGAGCCAAAACTTCAGCTCGTTTCCATGGAACATGTACCCAAACACGTTGAAAATGTGCTGGCACAGCTGGGGGGTTATTACCTGCACCAGCAGGTACTCCTTCCTTCCATACCGGGGGAACCTCTCTCATTGGATATTGTCGCGCTTTTCTCCTAGCAGAGGGATCAGGTTCAAACAACGACCGAGAGATAGCCTCACTCCTAAATGACAACAATGTCGCAACTGCTCTCTCAACAACGGAACCCACAATCGTGCCTTTCGCAAACTCGAACCGTACACGACACAACTCAGGTGGATTGGGTTCCAAATCATTATCCTCCAACTCTTCACAAAGAAAAACACACATTTTATCAAAAACATATCTCTGCTTCGGTGCTTCCCATTGGCGAAAGACATCCATAACAGACTCTAACTCATATCTTGCAGAGTCGGTAACCCATTTATGCGCCAAATGGTCCAATACTCCCTTCTCTCTAGAATCAGGCAATTGGCTACGCAACTGTTTAAGCTCTGAAACGGGGGTCGTGTTTAATGACCCAAAGAAAGGAGACAGAAGACTAGTAACAGTATCCGTCATTCTCTGTCGGACAGAAGGAGAAGTTGACAGGACAGGAGATAAGGCGGATTGAGAGGTAGCTAATGTAGGAGCAGTAGCAGAGGAGGTAGCAAGAACAGGTGGAAAAGTCGAAGGAATTAAAGACGGAACAGGTAGCAAAGTCGGCAGCCCTTGAGAAGGCTGCACCAGAGGAGTAGGAGCCAACTGAAGAGGAGCTGGCGGCTGTGCAATAGCAAGGGGCAAAGCAAGAGGTTGCGCCGCTAAAGGTTGCGGAGGTGCTGTAGCACTCTGCGCATAAGGGGGTGGCGAACTCAACAAATGTGACATTAAAGGATCTTTCTCAAGTTCCTTTGCTGCATCTTGTTGAAGAGGTGGCAAAACTGGATAGCATTTATCGATCGCCATTTTACGTTGCCTGTGCAACTGCTCACTCGCTTGTTCTTCTTCATTATCTTTATACTGCATAGCAGCTTGCATTATCGAGATACCCTTTTCTCTTTTATTTCTCTTTGCTAATTTAATTTCTTTCTGTTTGGCTTCCTTTCGCCATAGGCGGAAAGAGTCGAACATCGCCGGCCGGGCTTTCTTCTTAAAAAGTCTAACCTCTAGGTTATCTAAAATTTCGGTGTCAAAACTCCCATATCGGGGCCATTGTAGGACACCGTCCTTTTTTGTGTAACGAATCCATACTTCGTTATATGCGATGGGGCCCACGCCATGCTTCACATAGAGCTCATAGGTTGGAGTTCCAATCGGAGGAACCGGACACGAGTCCTCCAATCGGGAATCCCTATTATACCCACAACAAAACAAATTTCCAAGTCTGCTAAGGCCAGGCATCTTCCCTCACTAGTCTAGCTTCAAACTTCAAGGGAATATCGAATACGATAGTCTCGTGAATACACGAGTCCCTCGGCTTTGGGACTTGCAAGTTCCAAATCAAAGATCCCAAGGGGATACCCAAAAACTAAGGACTGGGAGACGCTCCACTCATACTTAACTGAGGTATCGATGTCGGCACCAGAAGACCCGTCTATCGTCTCGCTCTACAAATCATCAAAGGCTCCAAGACAGGGCGATAGTCAGGGCAGCAGTCCTTCGTAGCCATCGGAAGGCGGGGAACCTCGCAGCAAAGACTTTCGGACCACGACGACATACAGGGGTCGATGAAGTGGCTGGCCTTCCTCCAGAATTTCCACACGAAGCTCCTCACGAACCTCTGGCTTGGACCGGTACCGCTGAAATCGCCCAACGTTGGGCGCCAAATGAAGAACCGGGTTATTTAAGACCCAGCGGCGCCAGGGGAAACGCCCTAGTCTCCGGGTCCACCTGTATTAGAGTACAGAGACACGGGGTATTTCTTGGTGACGTCAAAGATCAATTTTATTAGCTGCAGCCAGTAACAGATATCCTAGAAGTACAACACGGTGTATGTTCTTAGGAGACTGCTCAACTTTACAAAGCTAGTCAACCCTTTTTATACCAAATATTATGCTTCAGGCAAACATTCCTTATTTACAGTTGACCATTCACATGTTTTCACGACTACGAAAAAGCAGGATCATGATGACAAGCCCATTTTTCAGTTTGTCCAGCCCACAATCAATTTTTGGTCAAACCTGACATTCTTCATCAGATAGGTCGGTCGAACCCACCATAAAAACGGGTACATCCCCATCGTAAACGGACCATAAAGAAAGGAGCAGAGACAGGTGTGAGCAAGATAAGACATAGTTGTGTGCAATAATAGGTTTGATGGTGTCTTGTGTCTTGATCAGTAATCTTGATCAGCTACTGGGAAAGGAACTGGCTTAACAAGTTTGGCTTCAGGCAAGAGGGTCGCTTGCTCAGGTCATTCAGAAGTCAGCTAAAGTGTACGTGTGCTTGGAGACTCGTTCGGCCACTGTCATCGGCCTATGTGAGGGCAACCACAAAATGGCTGCCGTATACAAAATGGAACCCGAGGGTTCAGAACGGAATCCCTAATTTCATGGTGATCTCGTCACTCTGTTAAAAAGGTCACGGACAACTGATGAACAAGAGATCCTTAAGTATTGCCCGGCGGTGTCGCCACTTGAACCCATAGAACATTAACCAATGAAGAGGCAGGCGCTGGAGACGGGAAGGCAGGAAACAAGGTTTATTCTCTCCGGAGGAGAACACATCAGTTCGGACAGCAAGTATCGTCACGAGGTGCTCTAACCGCATCTCTGAGGCCTGGCCTCTTATACACAGTTAACTGAATTTTATTGCAAGTAACACAGTCTTGTAATGCTTTGAAGTATAAAAGGACATCCTCTGAATCTCCCCTACAGGCCCGTTCCCACACACATTTACAGTTGAAGTCCCCACCCCGGTCACAATAGGTGATGATTATCGCGCAGCTGGACATTCCGCCGAATCACGGAATGTGGGGGTTTGATCGGATCTCATAGGGTGGGGGCTTTGATCAACTCGGGGGTCCTTTGATGAGGGAAGCTTTCTACTGTACGGGGAGGGGCGAAAAGCAGTATCGGCAGAGCTAGGTGTCGGCCTGGGAACGAGGAAGACAAACGGGCACAGGAAAAGGGGTTTTGCATCAAAGGGCCTGGGACCATGAAAGGAATGAAGGGAGGTGTCGCGCCGGGAACAGGATGGGGCTTTGAGGCAGAGCTGCGCTGGAGAGGGGTTTATGACCCAAGGCATGCGAGAGCGGGGGCGGGGGGGTTGTCAGCGTGCGGGTTTTGCGACGGTGACGGGCTATGCTGGGGACCAGTGGCGTGCAGAGGGTGGTTCTGATCGAGGCACCTAAAATGGCGGGTGCGCACGACAAAAGTGTGGCATCCGGGGAAAAGGCAAGATGGCGCAGATAATGTTTACCAAAACATATTAATTTTCCACAGTCCTCCCTTTAACATATCTAGCCAACTTGTCTACTCAATGTCAATCTTCATCAAATTCTTAACCTCGGCATCATATAAAGCTCCCATGCGTTCGTTTCCAAAGTCCACAGTCTTAGGGCAAATACAGTTTGCGCATAATGAACACAGGGGTGGCAGACACTGGATTCCTAAGCATAGACCACATATTACAACTACAGGAATCAGGATAATGGTGAACAGTCTCCAGCCCCAGGTCTTAACAGTGTTCCAGAACTAACCACCAAGCGACCACTCTTCCTGATCCTGGTGGACTTGTGAAGAGAGTCTGTGAAGATGTTCGATGGCCTTGTACACTGAGGGCGAGTTGTCCGGTATGTATGTACAGCAGCTGGACCCAATAATGCGGCAGGCTCCACCACGGTCCGCAAGAACCACATCTAGGACAAGGCGGTTCTGGAGGGCCACCAGGCGGACCGCCTGAAGCTCGGCGGTGTTGTTAGCAAAGATACCAGCGGTGATGTTCATTGTGGTCTCAACTGCCTGAGTCAGATGTCGGATGGCTCGACTGTTTGCCATCGGGCCCCAAAGAGGAACAAGTCCCTTCATAGCATCGAGGAACTGCGCCCCGGTTGAGTCGGCTTGCTCAATGTCCTTGGCTCGTTTTTGTCTATGGTGATTCGCTGGAGCCACATAAGTCGGAGGAAGGATGAAAGAGATGAAACAAGTGCCCCCCCAGCCTTTGGGGAGCCAGGTGTAGGCTTTTGTGCCACAGACGAAATACATGTTTGGGGACGACACAAAGGAAGGTGGATCCATGGAGTCCAAAGTTCTGGTAAAACGGCAAGCACTGTGACCCACCAGCTGTGTCCCAAGTCCTTCTATGCACAGGTGGCCTGTGACGTTGATGACTGACAGGGCTACAGTCAAGGTGGCGGCCGTTCGTTTCCGCAGATAGGAGAAGGTGGGCCTGGTTGGATTGTTGAACACCTGCATTTCAACTCGCTCTTTAGCAGGGATGTCCATTTGGGTTGAGTCGTTGGAGGTCTGCGGGCAGAAGGGTGTCTTAGTTCTGTTTCGCCTGACCCCGTGGGAGAAATGCGTTACGGTTTTGCTGGAGGTGGTATTGTCCTTATAGCTTTCTTGCAGGAGGATCAGCCAAGCAAGGCAGGAGCCATGAACTGAGAAGGGCGAAGGGATGAATGGTATCGAGTGTCCAGTGGCGTGGGGTAGCAACCCACAGATCCAACAGTTGGTAGCATTGGTGGCGAGATAGTGTTGGTGAAGTAGTTGTACGAAAGAGTTATTCCAAAACTCCTTTCGTCTCTCTCGGAGTTGAGGAGAGAGCGAAATCAGATAATGTTCCTTTATGGTGGTAGGCTGAGCGGTGGTCAAGAATGTTTCGTGAGCGGGTGCATTCCCTTCCACAATCCAGAGTGTGGTCATGAGGAGAAAGCAAAAAAGGGTTGTGATGAAGAGTGCGATTGTCTTTGAGCTGTGGAGCCTGTCTGTTCTTGGGTTTCTGTAGTGGGTATTTCCTGCTGCCTCCATCATCTTCTTATTTGGCGCTTCCATCATCTTCTTATCTGGCGCTTCCATCATCTTCATCTTCAAGGTGCTCGGTAGTGGGCAGAACCACAGACTTAGTTAGCTTCTCTCCAGGTAACCCTTGGTTGCTTTGGGTCACCGTTCTGAGATTCAACTTGGTTTGTGGTCTACTTAGCCGAAGCTCCCTCCTTTCGACGCAGGAAATACCCTTCTCTGGATGGCACGGTGGGATCAGAGAATCTCGAAAGTTCAAGTGCCTCGGTATCAGGATAGCAGGTTAACGACGGTCGATCCTTGTTCAGGAGCTCTTCTTGGTTGTCGATGTTGTCTGTCGTGGCCAAGGTTGAGGAGACCTTCTTACAGTGGTGTGCGTGCAGCCAATGCCTTTTCCCCTCCACACGAAGAGCCGTCCGGGTGGTGATTAACACTTGCCAGGGGCCCGTCCACCGGGGTTCCAAACTCTTTGACCGCTGAAAATTTCGGATCAGCACGAAATCCCCGGGTTGGATGGTGTGTCCCGGACCCCTGGAAGCATCGGGGATGGCCTGCTGCACCTGCTGATGAATGACAGACAGAGTTTCAGTCAATTTATACAGATAATCAGACATTAGGACGTCCGGGACGTCATGAATGGAAGTCGGTTTCGGTGCTGACCAGACGCTCATGGGTCGGCCGAAAACAACTTCATAAGGTGTCAAGTGATGTTTGGTGGGGGTGGAACGCATCGATAGCAACGCCAGTGGGAGGGCGTCTGGCCACTTCAGACCTGTGGTAGCCACTATCTTGGCCAGTTTAAGCTTCAGTGTGGCATTGTGTCGTTCAACAAGTCCAGCAGACTGGGGGTGGAAGACTGCGTGGAACTTCTGTTTGATGCCCAACCCCTTTAAGATGAGTTGGATGACTTCGGCTACGAAGTGGGGGCCATTATCGCTCCATAAAATACGACAAAGGCCGTAACGGGGGAAAAACTCCTTTAACAGTACTTTTGCAGTGGCCATAGCAGTGTTGTCACGGGTTGGATATGCTTCCACCCATTTGCTAAATGCGCACACCACGACAAGTACATATTTCAGGCCTTGACATCGGTCTAGTTGGATGTAGTCCATCTGCAGGACTTCGAACGGGTGATCTGGGACCCCAAACCCCCCCCGGGGTACTACAGTTCCCTTCCCGGGGTTGTGTTGCAGGCATATCAAGCAATGTTGGACCAGACGTTTGGCGGAGTCTGTGATTTTATCATTGTGCCAAACTCTGGAGACAAGTTCAATCATGGGGGCTGATCCTATGTGGGCAGGGGAGTGTGCCATAGTCAGTATGGGAATCAGGTACGAGTCAGGTAGCAACCATTTGTTCGTGTCTCTTGTCCGCCAGCAGCCTTCGTCATCTTTCAACCCCACCCGTGCCCATTCAGTCAGTTCGTGCTGTGTGCTAGCCATTTGGATGTCTCTAATAGTGTCCCTAGCGTCAGTCCATTTTTCTGCTTGTGACCTGGTCACGTACATACGTGTTGTCGTCCTGTTTTCAGCTGTCGTTCGGGCAGTGATGTCGGCTAGTGCATTTCCCTGTCCAATAATGTCTGTCACCTTTTTGTGTGCCTGACATTTGATGACGGCAAGCTTCTTGGGGAGGAGGACAGCTTCGATCAAGGCGGAGACTAGATCCCCGTGCAAAATGGGGGTGCCGTGTGAGGTCAGGAACCCCCTTTCCCTCCAAAGGAGCCCAAAATGGTGAACCACCCCGAAGGCATACTGGCTGTCGGTGTAAATGTTCGCTGTGGTTCCTGCTGCCAGAATGCAGGCTCGTGTCAGGGCGATCAGTTCTGCTGCCTGGGCGGATCGTTGCGTGATGCGGGCTGTCTCGACTACAGTTCGAGCCGTGGTGACCGCATAGGCAGCGGAAGTGGTGCCGTCGGGGAGCTTGATGCAAGAACCGTCCACCCACAGCTCCCCGTCAGGGTCAGGGAAAGCTGTGTCTCTGAGGTCAACCCTACTTCTAGTCTGTTCGTCCGTAAGAGTCACGCAGTCATGTACGGGATGCACATTGGGATCGTTCTCTGGCAAGGGTAACAGAGTTGCCGGGTTCAGTGTGGTGCATCTTTTCAAGGTGATGTGGGGTGCAAGCAAAGTCAGTTCGTATCCAGTCAGTCGTGCACTCGTTAGGTGCTGTGTCTTGGTTTGGTTCAGGAGGGTGTCAACTGCATGGGGCACCAGTACCGTGAGGGAGTTCGAGAGTACGATCCCCTCACTCTGTCGGATAGAGATTGCAGCGGCAGCTACAGCTCGAAGGCAGGCAGGCAAGGCTCTGGCCACAGGGTCAAGAGTGGCAGAGAAGTAAGCGCACGGTCGTTGCTTTGGGCCAATGGCCTGGGTCAGGACAGATAAAGCGCACCCCTCCCTTTCGTGAGTGTAAAGGGAGAAGGGCTTTTTATAATCGGGGGTACCTAAGACAGGGGCCGAACAAAGGGCATCTCGTAGTTCCATGAAGGAGGTTTGACACTCAGGGGTCCAAGGGAGTGGGAAGGGGACATCTTTACCTAGCAGAGAAAGCAGCGGTTTCACAACAAGACTAAAGTTTGGTAACCACTGTCGGCAGAAAGAGGTGAGGCCTAGTAGGGAGCGGACCTGTTTCTGGGTTTT
Organism: Lissotriton helveticus; assembly: GCF_964261635.1. Classification (NCBI taxonomy): domain Eukaryota; kingdom Metazoa; phylum Chordata; class Amphibia; order Caudata; family Salamandridae; genus Lissotriton; species Lissotriton helveticus. The sequence continues at coordinate 848,855,215 of NC_136057.1, read as the reverse complement.
AGGGACAGGAGTGTCGAGAATGGTTTGGATTCGATCAGGGGTGAGTTTCCTTCCCTCTTTGGACAAAAGGTGGCCGAGGTAAGTGACCTGGGGTTGACAGAATTGCAACTTCTTCTTGGAGACCTTGTGGCCATTTTCCGCAAGGAAGCGCAGGAGCTGAATGGTGGCTGTAACTGCCAGTGGAGTGGTGTCGGCCGCCAAGAGGATGTCGTCGACATATTGCACTAACACCACTCCATCGGGTAACTGGACTTGATCCAGTTGTCTCTTGAGGGCCTGGCTGTAGATGCTAGGGCTTTCTGTGTAGCCCTGGGGTGCTCGACAGAACCTATATGAGCGGGCTTTTAGGGTGAAGCCAAAAAGATATCGGCTGTCTGGGTGGATGGGAATGGAAAAGAATGCGTTTTTAAGGTCAATGACAGTGAAGGTGGTGGCAGTAGAAGGAATCAAAGTCAGGATGGTGGTGATGTCTGAGACCACAGGGTACTGGGGTACTACCACTTTGTTGATCTCTCGAAGGTCGATGATAAAACGGTATGCCTTCTCATCTCCCTCTCCCTGTTTCTTGATGATGGGCAAGATAGGGCTATTGCAAACGTTGCTTACCACTTCCTCTACCACTCCTGCATCTATTAGCGACTGAATAATCTTCACCAATGCCTTCTCGCCCTCGGGCGATATCCGATATTGTGGAAGTTTCTGGAGTGTTGCATCGGGTTGGACAGTAATGTGTACTGGGTCAATCAACATGCGCCCTACGTCCGAATCCGTTTTGGCCCACAGATACGGAGGCAGGGTGTCGAGCAGGGAGGTGTCGGCATCGGTGATGGAAAACATGCGTCATGGAGGGCAATGTCTAAGCAGAACGGGGTTGTCGTAAAGGAAAACTCGAACTCAGTCTTGAGAACATCTGATTGTCGCTCGGAAGTGTTTCAATAAATCAAGTCCCATAATGGCGTCAGGGCTATTTGAGGAGAGCAAAAACGTGGTGTCAGTGGTGTTATTTTCTACGTCAAAGAGGATCGGGGCAGACAAAGGGTTAGTGGAGGGCGTTCCATCGAAACCTGTCGATGTTATAAGTGAGCCAGACAAGGGTGCCCCCGGAATCAGTCGTTTAGATAACGCACTACGTGTTGCGCCAGTGTCTACCAGAAATGGAGACTTGGTACCCAGGACCTTAGCAGTGACGTAAGGGCCTTGTTGGTCAACATAGAGCTCGACTGGATCCCTCCCTTGCCCCTGGCAGTCCTATGCAAAGTCGTGGGCGTCATCGTAGTCAGATTGCTGGTATTGGTTCTGTCTGGGTCGATCAAATGTATTTGGTCTGCCTGATCTATCGTTAGTTGTGTCGTTTGGAGGCCCTCGCTGTTGTCCCTTATTTCTTGGTCCATTTACTATGTCCTTGGGGTCTTTGTTTCTGATTATTTCCAGAAGAACTGGGCACTGGGATTTCCAATGGCCAGTTCCTTTGCAAAAAGCGCACTGGTCCTGTCTAAGGTCTGTACGTCCGGTGTGGGGAGTCAGAGTGCGGTCCTGGGGAAATGCAGCCTTAGGGGCGTTCCTCTGGTAGTTTCCCCGGTATTGGTCTCGTCCTATAGTCACCCCTTGCAGTTGGGCCATCATCACCCTCTCTTTCAAGTCCTTCTTCTTTCTCTCTGTTGCCCTATCGTTTTCGTTTTTCTGATGCTCATAATATTGGGCCATCTGGAGGATAGCCGTAGGTTTGGAGGCTGCCCAACTACTCTCGCTAGCCTGCAGTTTCTGAGAGACCTCCGATGACAGACCCTTAACATAATTCTGGACAAACAGATGGTGTCCGGGTGCAGTGGTCATGTCTTGGCCGCTGTAATAGGAGAACACCGTTTCAAACCGGGAGAAGTATTCCGATACATCCTCCTGGGGTTTCTGGCGGCAGGCGGTTACTATCGACCAGTCCACTTTCTTTTCTGGGATCAGGGTTTTCAATTTCAGCACTATTTTATCTGGAAGGTCTAGAATGGATTTTATAGGCTTCTGTCCAGGTCCTCGTTGTTTATCGATGGTATCGAGTTGTGACCAGGTATGTCCAAACAGCTCAAGGTGGTCGACCTTTCGGATTTGCTTCCACACATCAGCTGGTAGACATAACCCGAAAAACAAGTCGATGTCAGCCAGGGTCATGATCGTGGAACTTAGGGCTGTACCCAATTCAGTGTAGAAGGCCGTGGGGTTTTTACGTAGGTCAGGCAGAGATTTCCGGAATGTCAGAATCTCTTGCCGGTCCCAAGGCTGGTAGACCCAGTTGTACACTACCCTTCCTTTTGCATCTGGATGGTTTGTATCATCGTTAGTCCCTGCACCTCGTGGTGGAACCCAGTAAGGGGCAGCCTCTCGTATCGGCATCATGGTGTTAGATTGCTCAGTTTGTGGCTCGGTCACTACGGAGGTCGTGGGTTTAATTCCCGACTCTCGTTCAGTGAGGTGGCGGGAGACCTCAAGCGTACGCATAAGGAGGTCCGTTACATCACACTCGCCCTCATCCCCGATATCGACCTTCCGGTACAGAGTCGTAAGGCTCTCGGGACCTTTGTCTCGATATCGGTCCTCGTATGCGTTCAAGACATGGTAACACAGTCGTACGGTAAAATGTCGTCTGTGACTCCCAGTATACGATTTAAACATATCCGTGATGTACCCTTCACCTTCCTTCCTTTCTACCAGTGTCCTTGCTATCTTGTCGATCCCTGTTCGCTCATCTTTGCTTAGTCTGTTTGTTCTTGCAGAACCAGCCCTTCGGGTCTCAGGGTCGTCTAACGTTGTCGTTTGCGTAGTATTTAATACAAGGGGTTCGGCCGGTACAGAGGCCATGGGGGCCGAAGCTGTGGCGGTGCCCTCGTTTGTACTTGGGGGTGGTGGGTGCTGTGTTAAGGGTTGGGAAGGGGCATATGGAGGGGGCATGTAGATGATCGGAGGACCTAACAGCAGATCATCATTGGCTCGTTGTTTCGAGGGTAAATCAGGGTAGAGCGTGGAGGACGTTCTAACCGGACACTGGCTTGACGTTTCCCTTTCTAGTTTCTGTTTGGCTTTCTCTCTCTCCTTTATCTCTCCTTCTAGTTTCTGAGCAGCTAGGTGGGCTGCTTTTCGCAGCTCTTTTCCCAACCTACTCTCGGTTTTCTTTTTACGTTGTTCAGTTTCTTTGCGCCACATGCCGAAACTATCGAGCATAGTGGGTGTTGTTTTATTTTTACCAAGGGCTACTTCTAGCGCGCTTATTTTGTCATCATCAAAGGATCCTATCAGTGGCCACTGACTTTCTCGGTCCTTTTTCGTATATTTATGCCACAGTTTGTTATAGGCTATAGCGATCAATCCATGCTTCATGAACATGTCCTTATTAGGGTGCCTTCCAGTGGAGCCGGATGGTTCATCTCTAATAGGCGGTCCGGGCTAAACAGGCTACCGATCAGTGGGGAGAAGACAGACATGACGGAGTACAATGGGGACAAAAAGTCAGCACTGCCTATCTTATCACTGTGTGCAAAGACTAGACAGAATATTCCTATTCTACGTTGTTTGCAGGCAGTGAATACCTCATGGACCAATATCAAATAGTAAATGTTCGGTCAAAATAATTCAGTGGGGAGAATAAGTAGGCCCGCAAAGGTCTGCGTTACCTACCCTTTCACTATCTGCAAAAAGGGGAGGGAGGCCCTTTCCTGTTTGTAGACAGAGAATCTCCAGAAGACAATCTGTGAACAATAGTTCAGTTTCAAGTAATTAATCAGTGGGGGAGGAAGATAGGCGCGGCGGTTGCATTACCTATCCTCCACTGCTTGCAAAGAGAGAGCCTGTTGTTTCTCCGTTTGCGGACAGTGGATCTCCAAATAAATTAAAAAGAGTAATACTAGTATTTTCTAAACAATTCAAATAATTATTTCGCCATTCGTCGTGTTTACACGACCTTACCCGGACCGCACGGACAGTTTCTTGTCTTCCGAATCCAGCGCCCGGTCGTCCTCTTTTCTTCGTAATCCTCGCGGCACTCCTGATGGTTCCCAGTCAGGACCGTAGATCACTCGAGAGAGGTCTGTTCGGAACCAGTGAAGTTCGGATGATCGGCTGTCAGACGAGGGTCTATCGGACAGGTGCACTTCCCGATCGTTGCAGTCGTTCACTCTGTCGTCAGGACCTCTCCCACTGGATCCACGAGTCGCTGATGGGCCCCACGTTTGGGACGCCAATTGTTAAAAAGGTCACGGACAACTGATGAACAAGAGATCCTTAAGTATTGCCCGGCGGTGTCGCCACTTGAACCCATAGAACATTAACCAATGAAGAGGCAGGCGCTGGAGACGGGAAGGCAGGAAACAAGGTTTATTCTCTCCGGAGGAGAACACATCAGTTCGGACAGCAAGTATCGTCACGAGGTGCTCTAACCGCATCTCTGAGGCCTGGCCTCTTATACACAGTTAACTGAATTTTATTGCAAGTAACACAGTCTTGTAATGCTTTGAAGTATAAAAGGACATCCTCTGAATCTCCCCTACAGGCCCGTTCCCACACACATTTACAGTTGAAGTCCCCACCCCGGTCACAATAGGTGATGATTATCGCGCAGCTGGACATTCCGCCGAATCACGGAATGTGGGGGTTTGATCGGATCTCATAGGGTGGGGGCTTTGATCAACTCGGGGGTCCTTTGATGAGGGAAGCTTTCTACTGAACGGGGAGGGGCGAAAAGCAGTATCGGCAGAGCTAGGTGTCGGCCTGGGAACGAGGAAGACAAACAGGCACAGGAAAAGGGGTTTTGCATCAAAGGGCCTGGGACCATGAAAGGAATGAAGGGAGGTGTCGCGCCGGGAACAGGATGGGGCTTTGAGGCAGAGCTGCGCTGGAGAGGGGTTTATGACCCAAGGCATGCGAGAGCGGGGGGGGGGGGGGGGGATTGTCAGCGTGCGGGTTTTGCGAGGGTGAAGGGCTATGCTGGGGACCAGTGGCGTGCAGAGGGTGGTTCTGATCGAGGCACCTAAAATGGCGGGTGCGCACGACAAAAGTGTGGCATCCGGGGAAAAGGCAAGATGGCGCAGATAATGTTTACCAAAACATATTAATTTTCCACAACTCGAACATGACGAAAAGGCTCGTATACCTTACACTTGCCTTTTTCGGTCTAATGTTACCAAAATCGTCATGATACGACGACTTTTATAAAACGGGTTCAGAATTTCAGTACCTCAGGCCTCTGATCTCCGCCACTCCCATATGACCGCCCCATCCCAGAAGTGACGCGTCTGTCACCACCGTGGAGCCTGTTTGGGGAAGGGAGAGGGATCTGCCGTTGATCCAATCCTGGTTTGTAGCCACCACTGCAACTGGTCTGCAGTGCCCTCCGAGATCTGGACAACATCGGAAAGATTCCCCTGATGCTGCCCCCTCTGGATCTTCAGGTCCCACTGCAGGGGCCCGCATATGTAAATGTAAATGTAAATGTTTGTATTTTATATAGCGCACTTCTACCCGGAGGCCTCGTAGCGCTGTATTCATACCGCTGCGGAACCCATCCTGGCTTTCCTGTGAAATGTCCACTCCTGGGCACCCCCAAGGTGAAGCCAGGCATCCACAGCGCTGCTGGGGCCGTTGTGGTGATTAAGCAAGCTATTGCCCAGAGTCACAGAGTGGGACCCATGATTAGACTAGGCACCGAGGCGAGAATTATCAGGTCCGGGGAAATTGAGCCCAAGACCCGCCGAGGCAGGAATCGAACCCTGGTCCCGGGCCAGACCTCTGCATCAGGGTCTGCCGCTCTAACCATTGAGCCACACTTCTCCACCTGGCATGATCCACTAGCAGGATGCAGGATGCAGGATGCAGGAGGCCAAGAGGCCCAGCCGCCTTCAGTCTACAAAAAACCTGGCTAGAGGCTAAAACATCAGTATAGCCAGAATATCCCAGACTCGCTGCTCTGGAGGATAAGCTAAAAACTGTGCTGTATCCAGAACTGCTTCGATGAGAAGGAGCTTCCGAGATGGAATCAGGTGTGACTTCAGCACGTGGATAGTGCACCCCAGCAAAAGCAAGAGGTACGCCGTAGTCTGGAGGTGGCAGACGATAGCCTGGGCCGAACCCGCCTTTAACAACCACTCGTCGAAATAGGGGAAGACTGGAACCCCTGTTCTGCTCAGAAGAGCTGTGACCACTGCCATCACTTTTGTGAACACCAGAGTTGAGCTGGTAAGGCCAAAGGAGAGCATGGTAAACTGAAAATGCTGGGCTTGCAGGACGGGGATGTGGAAATAGGCATCTTGCAAGTCCAACGCTGCCATCGAGTCTCCAGGATCGAGGGAAGATCAGAACCTGAGCCAATGTCAACATTTTGAACTTTTCCTTCCGGAGAAAGCGGTTGACGTCCCTGAGATCCAAGATAGGACACATGCCTTTGTCCTTTTTGAGCACCAGGAAGTAGTGGGAGTAACAACCACGACCTACTTCTGGGACTGGGACTCGCTTGATAGCTCCCTTGGCCAAGAGAGCTGTAACTTCCTGACGGAAAAGGGCCAAGTGATCCTCCGACATGCAATGGAGTGTTGGTGGCATTGGAGAGAGGGGTAGTCTCAAAAGGGACGGAGTAGCCCCTTCGGACTATCTGCAAAACCCACCTGTCCAACATGATGTTGTGCCAGTGGGGGAGGTGATGGCGGATCCTGCCACCCACTAGCAACTGGTGGCCCTGAAATGTCAGACTAGGAAGGCTTAGAGGCTGCTGCAGAGGGGGCACCGGTGGACTGGCCCACCCCCTGGCCCCCAGACCCACAGCGTTGGGTCCCAAGTCCCCGACCGTGCAGAGGCTGGGTAGCTTGCACCACCATGTGGCCCTGGGTGGAAAGTGGTGGGGTACCCCTTTCCGCAGCCACGAAAGGGGCTAAAAGCAGACTGCACAGGGCGAGAGGTGGCAGCAAAGCCCAAGGATCTGGCCGTAGGTCTAAAATCCTTGAAGTACTCAAGCGCGTGGTCCGCCTTGTCGCCAAACAGAGGGCCATCAAAGGGCATGTCCAAAAAAGTCGATTGAACATCCCCAGAAAAACCAGTGGATCTCAGCCAGGTGTAGTGTCTTAGGGCTACTGACGTGGAAATCATTCTACCCAGTAAGTCGGCAGTCTCCAGCCCACAGCGGATGGCGAACTTAGCTTAATTTCTCCCCTCTGCAACTGAACAGGAGTGTGTGACCCGGGCCTCCTCCGGACACTGCGCCACCACCTGCGCAACCGTATCACACACGGAGTGAGTTTAACGGCCCAAGAGACATGCGGTGTTCACTGACCGCAGTCCTAAGCTGTCGGAGGAAAACATCTTGTTCCCAATATGGTCAAGCTTCTTGGATTCCCTCTCTGGGGGAGCAGAAGGGAAAGCACCATTAGAAGCAGAGGCTTGGACCACCAATCTCTCGGGGGTAGGGTGTTGAGAGAGGAAGATGTGGTCGCCCGGGGCTGATCCACTAGCCAGGCAGCCAATTGAGCTAAATGCTCAATATTACTTTAAAAAAAAATAAAAAAAGAAATCCGGAACAACTCCTTCCACATACTTCTGTAAGACTATGTTGGGTATGGCAGTGTCTTCCCTTTGCTGGACCAATACATCTACCAATTTGAAGATAAATGCTCAGCAAGAACCCGAACCGAACTATTACAGACATCGACCAAAATAGAAGAGAAAAGGATGGTAATAGTTTCCGAATTTTCCACAAAAAGTCATATCTACAAACGAATAATCTTGAAACACTGGCAGATCTTATCGACCAAACCGGATTTAATGGAATTTTCAAAGAATGTCCAAGATTTGCTTTCACCAGAAGTAAAAATGTCTTAGACATTTTGAAATCAAGTGATGATCGAATGCCTGCAACCAAACCCAAAGGCACTCAGCCATGCCATAACTGCAACAATTGCAATGCCATTATAAGAGGTACAACCATCAGCCACCCACGAAGTGGCACTCCTATCCAGTTAAAAGTCACGGCTACCTGCGACTCTATGAACTTAATCTATCTGCTCAAATGCCCATGTGGCCTTGTATATGTGGGCAAAACAACAAGAAAAATCAAAACAAGGCTTTCTGAACATAAAAGCAGTATCAGAAGAAATGATGTCAAATCTTCGGTGGCGGTTCACTTTCAAGAACGTAGACACAATATTGCTCAGCTACAATTCATGGTCCTTGAAACAATTAATAATTCACGGAATCAAGACATTAACAAAAGACCATTGCAAAAAGAAAATGAATGGATTTTCAGACTTGACTCTATGAAGCCTTTGGGGCTCAATGACCGCTTGGAATTTGCCTGCTACCTATAATGTATCTGAAGCTCATTTTTGAAAACATGGTGCCGCTGAATTTTATTTTTATTCCTTTATGATGGAGTTGACATCAGTTTGTGTTCATGATTATTGTTTATTCTTGCTTGCTAGCATCAATGTCACGTTTACTTTACCCGTTACCAGATGGCTGCCACACGTTTTATCTTTTCTGACACGTGTATCTGACTTTGTCTATGTTCACCTTTTTAAACCTGCTACTTCATTTTCTATTTGCACACACGACGCTATTCACATGGTGGCTGACTCCACAATTTAGACCTTTACGGTCTTATCGGTAAGCGCTGTTTTCATATTTTTATTCTCGCTTTACTTTGGCACACAATCGCGGTATTTGCGTAGTGTTATCTGTGGTAATGGATCGCTATTACAACACTGGGATCTGATTGTATTGAACATTCTAACACGATCACTGCGACTTTCGTTTTTTGAATATCTGTTTTTTCCAGCTAGCATGATTCACACCACTCCTTTATTTTTCGGGCACTTTTAAACATCTTTCTAGCTTTCAGAATACCGTCTCTCACAAAAAGCTTTCTATGACACTCGATACGCATTCTTATATGGATGCACTGTTTTTCTAGTCTGAGTAAACATCACTTGGTTTCCTTAAATCACATCAATTGGTCTATATGGATTAGTTACTTACCTGTAATCCTAGTTCTCTTCCAGCGGTATCCTCATCAAAGTCATAAGCATTAGAATATTCCCGCCCATGCGCGGGACCCCGGAAACATTATAATATATGTGCCCCACATATATATATCCATATATATAAATGTTCGTAAAAACCATTGGAGCACATATCTTGAGACGGGGCAAAGGCACATCGGGCTACCAGTCCCTACAATTTTGCCAAGTTTGGTGGAAAACCATTCAGCCGTTCGGGCTAAAAGTGAGTCCAACCGCCCTATGGAAATTAACATGGGGAAAACACGTTTTGGGACCCCCCTTTTATCTCGGCCCCCGCTTGACGAATCCCCCCCAAACTTTCAGGGAAGGAGCGGAGCGCCGCGAGGCAAAGTTAAGGACAATTTCAGGAAGATTCCTCAACCGGCGCCAAAGTTATTCCTAATAGAATGTTGCGATTTCCCTATGGAAAACAATCCTAACTATATATACCTACTGGCTATCGCCAGTAGGTAAATAAACATATATATATATAAACATATATATATATAAACATATATATATATATATATATATATATATATATATATATATATATATATATATATATATATATATATATATATAAAAATAAACAATTGCAGCCTATAAACACCAGAGCTGAATTATGCTGTAAAGAATTTCCATAAACCATGAACAAACCTGCATTATAAACATGAGAGACAACAAAAGTTTTGTTTCAGAACTGTTTTAATGCTCAGAAAGCAGTGGAAATTCTCATGAAACACTGAAAGCATAGGAAGCTCCCAGGCTGCATTGCAAAACCACAGTCTAAAAAGACTGAAAAGCTAACCTGCATCAACAAGCAGCAAAACTGACACTGTGCCTTCAAGGCACCCATGACCCCCAGCTTCCCATCATGCCTCAGGGGTGACAGTTGGGTCAGTTGTTCTTTGCGGAGACTGAAAAAACCATGAAACATTTACGTTAACCATATGCTCCAACTTAAAATGATCCTTTGCCCGGGGAGGCGGGAGGGTTGCTTATGACTTTGATGAGGATCCCCTGGAAGAGAACTAGGATTACAGGTAAGTAACTAATCCTTCACTTCCAGGGGATCCTCATCAATAGTCATAAGCATTAGAATAGAATAGCGAGCCTCACCTCATCTCCCTGCGGGCAAAGGAATAATGAAAAACAGTAATATCAATAATAAACCTAGAAAAAGCTAAGCTTGTACAGGCCGCTGGCTACCCAAATAGATTCCTCAAAGAGCCTTGTCCTACTTGAGTATCAGCCCTGGAATCAGATTCAAGACAGTAATGCCTTGTAAAGATATGAACTGATCTCCAGGTTGCAGCCTTGCAAATCTCAGACATAGGGACATCATGTAAGAAAGCTACTGTGGCCGCTTCCCCCTAGTAGAGTGTGCTTTAGGTGACAACAGTAAAGGCTTGCCCGCCAGCTGATAAGCCAGTTTAATACAGGAAACAATCCATCTGGAGATGGATCTTTTGGCAGCTGGAAAGCCTGTTCTCATTGAACCATAGTTGACAAAGAGCTGATCCGTCTTCCTAATACTTTTGGTATTTTCCAAATAAAACTTAAGCACTCTCTTGAGATCCAAAGAGTGCAGAGACCGCTCAGCAGGGGTCGTAGGGGTTTGGAAAAAAGGATGGAAGAGAAATGGACTGATTAATATGAAAATCAGAGACCACTTTAGGTAAAAAGGATGGATGTGCTCTTAAGACTACTCTGTTGTGGTGGAAAACAGTGTAGGGTTCTTTTGTACACAGCGCTTATATCTCACTTACTCTTCGCGCTGATGTAATTGCCACCAAGAACGCAACCTTCCAAGAGAGGTGTTGCAACGAGGCCTTGTGGATGGGCTCAAAAGGGGACCCCATCAACTCGGATAGAACCAGGTTCAACTCCAAAGGAGCAGAAGGATTCCGTACCGGGGGATGGACTTTCTTCAACCCCTGAAGGAAATCCTTGACCACTGGAACTTGAAAGAAAGAAGTTTGGCTTGGTGATTTCCTATACGCTACAATGGCTCACAGATGTACTCTAATGGAAGCATACTTCAACCCAGATGTTGCTAGGGAAAGGAGGTATGGTAGAACAACCTCCTCCTGCCCCGTAGTAGGGTCAAGATGACGCTCCCTGCACCACATATAAAACCTCTTCCACTTGAACGCATAAGACGCTCTCATGGAAGGCCTCTTAGCTTCTTTTAAAATGTGCATACATTCCGGAAGTAGGTTCAGATGTCCGTACTGCAGGACTTCAGGAGCCATGCTGTCAGGTTCAGTGACGGGAGGTTGGGATGCAGAATCCTCCCGTTCATTTTGCTCAACAGGTCTGGTCTGCAAGGCAGCTGTTTGTTTGGACACGCAGATAGATGAAGAAGGTCCGGGTACCACCACTGCTGTGGCCAGTCAGGAGCTATAAGAATCATCTCCATGTTCGACCTGAGGAGCTTGGAAACCACCTTTGGGATCAGCGATAGGGGAGGAAATGCGTAAGCAAATGTCCCTGACCAATCCATCAAGAGAGCATTCCCCTGCGTCCCTGGCCGGTGGAATCTGGACGCGAAGTCGTGGCATTTTCTGTTTTCGTCGTCTGCAAACAAGTATATAGCTGGATGACCCCAACAACGAAAAAGCTCGTCTACTACCTCGTCGTTTAGCACCCAGTCTGGCTGATCTTCGAAGTGCCTGCTGAGTGCATCTGCCTTGACGTTTAACTCGCCTGGAAGGTGCACTTCTACCACTGAGAGAAGCCAGTGCCAGATCGCCTGTGACTCCAGGGAGAGAGGGCGTGACCCTGTGCCTCCTTGTTTGTTCAGATAGAACATGGTGGTTGTATTGTCTGTCTGAACCAGGACAGAGTTGGTCTTGATCGCTGGAAGAAAAGCTTTGAGAGCAAGATGCACCGCTCGGAGCTCCAGCATGTTGATATGGTAGGTCTGCTCTTGCGCCGACCACCGACCTTGAATCTGAAGGCACCCCATGTGTGCCCCCCAGCCTTTTAGAGAAGCGTCTGTCACTATTGACTGCGTTTGGAGAGGTTGGTGAAAAGGTACTCCGACTAGAACATTCTGCGGTCGAGTCCACCATTGGATGGAAGTCTTTGCTACTTGGGGTAGACTTTTCCGGTCCTCCCAACGTCCTGTCGCCTGGTCCTCCAGGGCCTGCTGTAAAGGACGCATTCTCAACCTGGCGTTCGGTATGAGAAAGATGCATGACGCCATGGAACCTAGCAGGGAAGCAACCTGTCGGACTGTTGGATTTCGAGATTCGAGCAAAACTCTGCCCTTCTACCGCATAGAAAAAAAGTCTTTCCTCCGAAGGAAACGCTTTTCCCAATTTTGTGTCCAGAACGGAGCCTAGGTAGTGGATGGACTGTGTTGGCCGCTGGACTGACTTCTCCATGTTGACGTGGAGTCCGAGTTTGTGCAACTGGTGCAGGCAAAACTGGAAATCGTTTGCTACCTGTACTGGAGATGGACCTTTTATGAGCCAGTCGTCCAGGTACGGATAGATGAAAAGACCCTTTTTGTGAAGGAAAGCCGCCACCACTGCCATGCATTTGGTGAAGACTCGTGGTGCGGACCTGAGCCCGAAGGACAGTACTTTGTACTGGTAATGTTTGTTGCCTATCACAAACCTCAAGTACTTTCGATGACGCAGTGCAATTGGGATGTGAAAGTATGCATCTTGCAGATCCACCGAACACATCCAATCCCCGACTTGAAGAAGTGGACATATTTGGTGAAGAGCTAGCATGCGGAACTTTTCCTTGATATGACCTTGTTTAGAAGACTAAGGTCTAGGATGGGTCTGAACTTGTCCTCCTGATCTCTTTTGGGAACAAGAAAATATCTGGAGTAGACTCCTTTTCCCCTTTGAGAGGAAGGTACTTCTTCTAAAGCTCTTTTTTGCAGAAGAATTTTCACCTCTCTCCGGAGCAAGTCCAGCTGGTGGGGAAGAGATTTCTTCGGAGGAATGTTCTTTGGGAGCGCTCGGAAACGTAGCATGTATCCATTGCGCAGTATATTCAGCACCCAACGATCTTTTGTGATGCTGACCCACTCTGCCAGATGTTGTGAAGCACTTCCTCCCACTGGAGTGGGCAACGGCGTCAGAGGAAGCCACTGTTCAAGCCTTTCCTCCCCTCGCCGTGTTAGAGGACTGCTGGTGACCTCCTCTACCTCTGGCCGATTTGCCTCCTCGAAATTGGGTCTTGCCTTGACTTGTTTTGGGACCACTGAGGGGTTTGAACCCTCTGTTGAGCCCCTTTGCCCTTGTTGGTCTTAAAGCGGCGCTTGAACTCCTTTTTCTTTTCTAGACCGACCGCTTTCACAGTGTCCAGTTCGGTCTTCATTCGACTCATCCCCTAGTCAGCGTGTTCACCGAAAAGAGAGGAACCAGAAAAAGGAAGGTTTAAGATGCGTGGTTGTGCGTCGGGCTTGAGGCCTGTAAGGCGCAGCCAAGAAGACTTCCTGGCACAAACTCCATGGGAATAAGAATGAGGCGCTTGCACTGCGCCGTCCGCCGCTGTGCTAATTATTTGGTTAGACACTAGGCAGCCTTCTGTCAGTGTCTCTTCAAAGTCCTTCTGGTCCTCCTTTGGCAGTTTGGACTTGAACTGATCCATGGAATCCCATAGTGCTCTATCATATCTACCTAATAGAGCGGCCGCACTGGAGATCTTCAGGGAAGAAGAAGCAGAATTGCATACCTTTCGACCCCATGAGTCCTGTGATTTGCTGTCTTTGTCTGGCGGAACTGAGGAGTCGCTGCATGTGTCTTCCGAGCCGCTGCTACAATCACAGAGTCTGCTGGAGGGTCAGCTTTCTGTATGCGCGCCGGCACCGCCCTAATAGTCACTGGAGTTAGAAAAATGCCTTTGACAGGATCCATAATTCCCGGGACCAAGGGTAGTAATGGACGTGAAACAGATTTTTGATGCAGCGTTTCAAAAATCACTGTCTTAGCCACTTGGGGGACAGACATTTCAATGTTCAGTTTCTTAGCCCCTCTCTGCAGGACATCTAGGTAAGTGTTGATGTCGTCCACAGGAGAAACTCTGGAGATGGGGCTATCTGTAAGTGTGGGAGAATAATTTCTCCTGGAAGACCGGGTTGAGGAAGAAGAAGAAGAAGAAGATGGAGTTCTTCGACTCCTGCGGTGAGCACCGTGCCTCCTTTCACGTGATCTTCTTGGATGCTTTACCCTTCTGGGAGAGCGAGATCTGGCTGAATCTTCCCTTCTGGGAGAACGAGAATTGGCCGGCTCTTCTCTTATGGGAGAACGAGATCTGGATGGCCTCCTCACAGGCGATCTTTCTGCTTGGCGCCTTGGAGGGCTGCGTCTGTCCACTTCTGCCACCAATCTTTGGAGTGGAGACCTGTGCTCAGGACTGGCATACTGTCGCATCCGCTTGGTAGCCCCTGAATCTCGCCAACGATCCAACGGTTGGTCCCACCTAGGAGACAACCTAACCACTTCCGAAGAAGGATTTGTCCGTCGTAAAGGCGATCTATTGACCGGACTTCTGGATCTTGAGGGTGATTTTGAGGAGCCAGAAGAGGAATGGCGCAAAGCCGATTCAGTCACCATAATGACAGAGTCCCTTGCCGTCGAATCAGCCCTTTCATGAGGCCTCGACGTCGGGCGTTCTGACGTCGAATGCCTCGACGGTGATAAACGTTGGTCTCTCGGCGTCGAACAGCGCTGCACTGCCGACGATGGAACCCTCTCTCTCGATGTCGAAAACCTCTTGGGCGTCGACGGAGCAAGCAATCTCGGAGTCGAATGCCTCGACGGCGAGCGAGGCGAGGAATGATGGTCTCTCGACGCCGAACGGCGATGACCAGCCAACGACGGAGCCTCCTCTCTCAACGTCTAATGTCTATGCGACGACGGCGGAGGGGTATTGACCACCCTCGACGCCGAGCGCCGACGAAGATCTCCTCTTTGATGCCAATCAATGTCTGGTTGTCGACGGCGGAGGGATCTTGGGCCTCGACGCCGATCGTCGCCTTGCTGACGACGGCGGAGGGGTCACACTTCTCGACGCCGATCGTCGTCTGGATGACAACGGCAGAGGCGTAACGCCCCTCGACGCCGGTCGTCGCCGGGTTGACGACGGCGGAGGAGTCTTCGTCCTCAACGCCGATCGTCGCCGAGTTGACGATGGCGGAGGGGATATGGTCCTCGACGCCGATCGTCGCCTGGTTGACGACGGCGGAGGAGTCACCTCCCTCGACGCCGATCGTTGCCCTTTTGACGATGGCGGAGGTGTGACCTCCCTCGACGCCGATCGTCGCCTGGTTGACGACGGCGGAGGGGATTTCGACGACGGACCTGGAATCCTCGACGTCGGCAACGAACGCCGATCGTTGCCCTTTTGACGATGGCGGAGGTGTGACCTCCCTCGACGCCGATCGTCGCCTGGTTGACGACGGCGGAGGGGATTTCGACGACGGAGTGGGAATCCTCGACGTTGGCAACGAACCCGATCTTTTCGACGGCGAGCCCGCCGTCGACGGTCGTTTTTTCGATAAATGACCCACTGGGTGACTATTAGGGCGGTGCCGGCGCGCATACAGAAAGCTGACCCTCCAGCAGACTCTGTGATTGTAGCAGCGGCTCGGAAGACACATGCAGCGACTCCTCAGTTCCGCCAGACAAAGACAGCAAATCACAGGACTCATGGGGTCGAAAGGTATGCAATTCTGCTTCTTCTTCCCTGAAGATCTCCAGTGCGGCCGCTCTATTAGGTAGATATGATAGAGCACTATGGGATTCCATGGATCAGTTCAAGTCCAAACTGCCAAAGGAGGACCAGAAGGACTTTGAAGAGACACTGACAGAAGGCTGCCTAGTGTCTAACCAAATAATTAGCACAGCGGCGGACGGCGCAGTGCAAGCGCCTCATTCTTATTCCCATGGAGTTTGTGCCAGGAAGTCTTCTTGGCTGCGCCTTACAGGCCTCAAGCCCGACGCACAACCACGCATCTTAAACCTTCCTTTTTCTGGTTCCTCTCTTTTCGGTGAACACGCTGACTAGGGGATGAGTCGAATGAAGACCGAACTGGACACTGTGAAAGCGGTCGGTCTAGAAAAGAAAAAGGAGTTCAAGCGCCGCTTTAAGACCAACAAGGGCAAAGGGGCTCAACAGAGGGTTCAAACCCCTCAGTGGTCCCAAAACAAGTCAAGGCAAGCTGTTTCTTCAACGCCGAGCCCGACGCTGAAGCTGAAGGACGTGAAGACTTGTCCCTTGAAGGTGATCTAGCCCTCTTGAAGCCCTTCTTCACCGGAGATCTTCCTCTGGATGACCTTTGGGCTAGGCCATGAATGCGATTCCTCTCCCTGTCCTTAAGAGTTCTTTCTGACAGGAGCTCGCAGTGAGGACAGGTCTTTGGGTCATGATGATCAGGCAAACAGAGTATACAGACATCATGACTGTCTGTTTTAGCCTTCTTGATGCCACAAGAAGGGCAGTTGTCAAAGAGTGAGGGCATTTTGAGAGAAAATGCCTCAAAAAAACTGTCAATTAAAGACAGATATTTACTTGACTTGATGTAAAATGTCAAAGTAAGCCAAAAAAATCAGAATATGAAGGAATTTTCTGACAGAAAGCCAGAAAAGAGTGGAGCTGAGTTACCAGGGTCCTTCCTGAAGGAGCCGGAAAGAACAACTGACCTAACTGTCACCCCTGAGGCATGATGGGAAGCTGGGGTCATGGGTGCCTTAAAGGCACAGTGTCAGTTTTGCTGCATGTTGATGCAGGTTAGCTTTTCAGTCTTTTTAGACTGTGGTTTTGCAATGCAGCCTGGGAGATTCCTATGCTTTCAGTGTTTCATGAGAATTTCCACTGCTTTCTGAGCATTAAAACAGTTCTGAAACAAAACTGTTGTTGTCTCTCATGTTTATAATGCATGTTTGTTTATGGTTTATGGAAATTCTTTACAGCATAATTCAGCTCTGGTGTTTATAGGCTGCAATTGTTTATATATATATATATATATATATATATATATATATATATATGTGTGGGGCACATATAATATAATGTTTCCGGGGTGATGAGGATCCCTGGAAGAGAACATTGTACTTTATTGACTATTTGTTACGAATAGTGTGGGTCCTCATTATGTATTTATATTCTAGATTGCCCCTGATGAAGTGCCCTTGAGGCACGAAATGCATTGGGATCGTTTTTTGAATTGCTGATGAAATTCACTAGAATGTGATTACCAACTAAGATAAAATTCATGAATGAAATGAATTCAGTTTATTTTCGAGTTTCTACGTTTCTTCCATTCGATATAAAGGGTTTTGAACATTGGAATATCGCAGTTGCGATCCTTGAATCAGTTGCGACCAGAGGGTCGCCCCTTAAATTTTTAAGGGACGCATTTGTAGGACTATTTTGCTAACACCTCCAGGACGACGAGGTGATACCTTTGTGGCACGCTACAAAAGTTAAGCTTTCTTCTCACCAAGCTAGTGCACAATCGACCAATCTTTCCAGTTTATTTTAGATGCCACCAGCATTCATCAGGCCTCTCTGTGGTGTCCGTCACCCCGTATCAGGTAAGTGAGTCAGGCTGGGTGGCGGTTTTTTACAACGTTGTAATAATTGTAGCATCTTTAGCTTAAGTTTTATTATGTTTCAAATTAATGTTTGGATTTGTGCAAGATCAGTATTGTGTTGTCCTGTTTTAATTTGATTTTGTTTTTCCTTTCTAGTGGCGTATCTTTGTTGCTTGCTGTGTTTGTGCATAGTAAGTGCAATTTGTCCCCAGTCTAGCTGTCTCTGGCAAGCGAGAAGTATCTTTTTGGCGTATACGGTTAATTTTGTGTTGAAATTATTTTTCCAGATCTGTCAATATTCATATTTTCTGTTTGATACAGCCAGTATCAAACAGAGTTGCGGAGTTTTCATTTGACAAGTGTATTTATTTTCTTGTTTGTTGTGTTGGTTTCATTAGTAAGCATTAAAGCTACCCACAGCCTGAACGCCGAGCAGGATGTTGGTTTGATTTTTTAATCTGCCTCTGAAAATGACTCTGAGACAGACTCCCCATCCGAGGAACATGACATAGTTCAAGATTCTGGCACTTAATTATCTAACCAAGAGTAATCATCTGATAATGAATCCTCTAATAGTACCGATAAAGTGCCTCTTTTTAGAAGAAGACACTGATATACTTGCAGGGAGGGAAGTCCAAGCTAGATTACTACCAAGGGCTGGAAGGCTACCCGTTTGAACTGCTCAACCCTGGGTTGCCTCCAACATGGGCCAGCCTGTTTTGATTGCCTTTAGAAGTGTTGCAGGGTTACAGAGAACTTTTAACTGTCAATTTCTTCCTACTGTTAATTTCTGATATGATTTTGGACAATATTGTTGAGCATTGTGTAGAATTATTTAAGGTATTTTACAAAGTAGGCACTGCGCCATGTGGCACAAGCCAAACTAAACGTAAAGGTTACCCTAAAAAGCTTTTGTGTAAAAAAGCTCAAAGGGGGCCAAGTAGTGCCTTGGGTATTGATGAACTTCTTGCTTGGAAATTTTCAGAAAGAAGAGATGTAACTATGCTTACAACTACTCGCAATCAAAGCACATCACCTGTGAGGAAAATGTAGGTTTTTAACCATATTTTGAGGTTTGCAAGGGCTTCTGGGTAAGAAAACTTAGGGAGCGCCACGCAAGTCACTGCACGCTTGACCCCATAGATCTAGTTTTCACTTGTTTTAAATGTATTTTTATTTAATCAGGAGACATGTGGTAACACGAAGTGGTTGGAAATGTGTGGCTCCCCACAGATCTGAAAAGATTTTCTCATAGAATTGTGAGCCGAAGTTTGCAAGTGCTTCAGGGTAAGAAACCGTGGGAAGAGGAGCACAAGTCACCCTACCCCGGACTCCTGTGGGTGTCTACTTTTCAAATATGTGCAGGTTTGCTAGGTTTTCCTAGGTGCCAGCTGACCTAGGAACAAACATCCACAGCTCCCATCATTTCAAAAAAGGGTAATTCAGTGGAAAATTGTGATGTGTTCAGTTTGCATTTTGGGCCCTTTCCTGTCATGGGCAATAGGCCTACCCACACAAGTGAGGAACCTTTTTTATTGGGAGGCATGTGAGAACATAACAGAAGAATAAGTATCACCAACTGGATTTGTCTGCATTCGTGACTCCCAAATGTAAGCTACTGAGTAAATAATGCTCTGAATCACATGCTAATATGGATACCCACAAATGCATAGATGTACAAATAACCACTGCTCCTAAACTCAGGATCTTGTATACATTTCAGAAATATAGGTTTCCTTCATACCCATTTTTTACTCGATAGTTAACCATATGAATTGTTGTGTAGTTGTATATATAAAGTGTAGCTCAGTTGTTGGCTCTGGGTACCACAGGTTCCTGGTAAACATACAAACCCTATATGTCCCCGTGACTAGATCACACATGTTTTTTACACCGGTTTGCACCAATAACTGGAGGATGACAGCACAAAAATTAGGAAAAATGGGCTACCTCTAATAATCAAACTGTTCCTGCATGTCCTTGTAAAATGGGAAGATAGGTGACTTTAGCACAGCAAACTTTTTGTTGATGCAATTTTTATAAAGTACTTTTTTCCTATTTTCTCAACAAAAAAGTAAGAAAATGTAGGCATATTTTGGCTATTCTCTGGATTTTGTGGATTCTCATATAGGCGATACCATAAAACCTGGGTACCTTAAGAATTCCTAAGAAAAAATGAAAATTTGGCATGGATATCGTATGTGGAAAAAAGTTATGGAGGCCTAAGCGTGAACTACCCCAAATAGCAAAAAAAAAGGCTCAGCATTCTAGGGGGGAAAGGCTTAGCAGCCAAGTTGTTAAAGGTAACTTGACTGAAGAACTAACTAGTTAGAAAATTCACATTGATTTAAAAGACCCGGAAATATAGCCACCTCAAACAACTAATTCCCACTATTAGTTACCAACTGGACAAGTTGTACTGCACTACTTGGAAAAGCTGTAACAAAAATGTTACTTACCTTCGGTAATGCCTTTTCTGGTAGAGAGACTATCTAGCCACGGATTCTTTACCATAGAATTATACACAGGCGTCAGACTGGATCCAGAAATATTTTCGTGAGTCTTTCAGCTCAATATGTTGTTGCAGTGCCAGAAAGGACATGCACAACGCCTATATAAGTTCCACCCCAGCGCGCGGATGTCAGTTCCTTTTCACGACTTGTGTGAAATTAGGGCCTGAAAGTAAAACAGTCCTGAATCTATAAATCTGCTCACAGTGTGCGGAGGATGGGTGGGTTGGTAAGGGACTTGCAGCAAGATAGAGCCTTTACCAGATAAGGCTTTAGCTAAGATAAGTAACTGGTTCATCTGATAGAGACTTCTAGTCGAATATTCCTTACCTTAGATTAGATACCCATGCAATACTTCCTGGAGGTGGGTCTGAAAAACAATTTCACACTAAGTGGTCCCTCAAAACCAAAATGACCGTCCCTCCAGACGGTCTAGGCAGTAGTGCTTGGTAAACGTGTACAAAGGGGCCCACATGGCTGCCTGGCAATAGTCCAAGAGGGGGAATCCACATGCTAACTCAGTAGTTGCCGCTTTGGCTCTGGTGGAATGAGAAAAAAAGCCCTCAGGTTGTTGCTTCTTCGCCAATGTGTAGCAGATATTGATCCAGAGCACGAGCCATTGTGTGATGTTCAATTTCTGTGCTGCCTTCGCTTTCTGGGCTTCAAAATACCCCACAAAAAGTTGGTCATCCACCTGGAACTCTTTTGTGTGGTTATGTTATGTTAAAGACATTTGTGAAGCACAGAGGTTACCCTAGGGTGTCCTGGCGCTAACTACAGTCCACCGATTGAAGCATAATTTGAGACCGGATTATAAATCAAAAAGCCAAGTTTTTAGGGCCTTCCTGAAAACCAGTAAATCAGTAGTACTCTTCAGATAGAAAGGGAAGTCATTCCAAGCCATTGCCGCACAGGCAGCAGAACTCCTGCCTCCCCACCTGGCCTTTTTTGTGGGTGGGACTATCACCAATTTTGCTCCAAGAGAGCGGAGTGGTCTTTTGGGTACATACCACTGAAATTGTCGCTTCAAGTGGTCAGGTCCTATGCCATGTAGGGCTTTGTATACCATGCAGAGGGATTTGAACTGCACTTGTTTCTTAACGGGTAGCCAGTGAAGTCTTTTGATTTCACCTGAGACAGATGCAAATTTTGGTGTGCCGGTAAGCAGTCTAGCGGCCGTGTTCTGCAATAGTTGGAGTTTATGCAGAAAATGATCCTGAATGTTCAGGTATAGACAATTACAATAGTCCAGCCTTGACATAGTTAGTGCTGTAACCACCGTTCGCTGACTGTCCATTGGCAAAACAGGCAGTATTTTCCTGCATGTTCTAAGAACGTGCGACATAACTGAAGCTACAGCATTAAGTTGGTCGCCAAGGTTGAGTCTGTCGTCTATTACTACTCCCAGGTTTTTTACTTTCCTGGAGGGTGTCGGGAGAGAACCCATAGTATCCAGACACCAGCTTGGGGTTCAAAAATTGGCATTGTTCCGAAAAAAGATGACCTCCGTTTTGCTTGAGTTGAGTTTTAGACAGTTTTGAGACATCCATCTCCCCACCATTTCCATAATATCATGGAACCGTTTTCCTATTCCTTTTTCCTGCCCAGGTAGCAGCGACACCACAAATTGTGTGTCATCAGCATAAGAGGTGAGGCAAAAACTAAAGGAGTCAATAAGGGGGGCCAAAGAGGACACATACACGTTAAAGAGTGTGGGGCTTAGGGACGACCCATGTGGGACTCCACAAGGCAGAAGAAAAGGTTTGGAACAAAATTCGCCCAGAGAGGCAATTTGCAATCTGTCTGAGAGGAAGGACATCAAGAGTTTCCATGCGTTACCATGGAATCCACAATCCCGTAAAATGGTCCATCAACAAATCATGATGGACCGTATTGAAGGCCGCGGAGAGGTCTAGCA
Source organism: Lissotriton helveticus (assembly GCF_964261635.1). Taxonomy (NCBI): domain Eukaryota; kingdom Metazoa; phylum Chordata; class Amphibia; order Caudata; family Salamandridae; genus Lissotriton; species Lissotriton helveticus. The sequence continues at coordinate 848,833,197 of NC_136057.1, read as the reverse complement.
AAATCATAGCAGCCTTGCCTCCCCAATCTAGGGCTACCCTGATCTCCTCTGTAGATTTTAGGAGTGCAGACTCCATGCTGTACCCCTCTCTGAACCCGTATTGAGTAGGATCCAGAGCTTGAGCTTCGCGTAGATTAGCACTCAATAGGGCGTTCATTCTTTTCTCGACCAGTTTTGCTGGAAGTGGGAGGCGTGAGATAGGTCGGAAACTGTTCGGACCCTTGGGGTCCGGACTAGGCTTCTTTAGAAGAGGTAGTATTGAATAAATGTTCCACGATTCAGGAAAAGACCATTCTGTAAACATTGCGTTAAATAAGGAGGTGAGTGACAGGGCAATAGGTTCAGGAGCCAGTTTTAACACTGCGACAGGACACAGATCATAAGGGGAACCTGATGAGCGGACACAAGAAGATTATGAGTGTCCATAATGGATAGTGATGCAAAGATGTCAAAAGTAGGCAGGGAGCCGGACACTAGCTTATGACTCTGTTGAGACCACTGTCCCATCAGTTGTTGGACTTTTGAAAATGTAATAAATAATCTCAACTATCCAGAAAAAACCTGGTGAGTTCCTCACATTATCTCTGGCTCATTTGAGTATTTGCTGAGCAAGGGTGCGTCAGTCTAATTACTGTTTTAAACATTTTAAACAGCTCTTTGGCCAAGTTTTTGGCTGAATTAATTCGACTAGTAAAGAACTCTTGCTTTGTCTTGAGAAGTAGCTGTTTGTAAATCATGAGGCTTTGTTTATAAATATTTTTCTCTATTACTTTATACTCTTTCCTACAGTTCCGTTCCAGACATTTACAAATCAATTTCTGGTCATTGAGTTCCTGCGTATTCCATGGTGCGGAGGGTTGTACCGTATTTGGAAATAGGATTTTATTTGGGGCTAGCTTTTTACAAGCTGCCTCCAACCAGTTTGTATATAGGGTGGTAGCCTACTCCACATCTAGGGGCATGCTATTGAAATTAGCAATTCTGCTAAATCAATACCGACAACTTTATTCCACGCTCTGATTTCCCACGGTCTCTTGGGAATCTGGTTCCGTATGTGCCTCCAGATAGAAGTTGAAATCTCCCAATATAGTATAGGAGTTAGGGCACAGCCCCTCTTCTGGCAGATTTCCCATAGATGTTACAAAGGGGCTCCAGGGACCCGGAGGTCTGTACAATGCATACCCTTAAAGGTGTGATGATGGGAATAGGAGAGGCTAAAATCCAATGCCTCACAAGCTGCATTTGAGGCTGTGTGAAAGACCGCATTTATTGAATTATGATAAATTACAGCTAGTCCCCCCCCCCCCTTCCTGATTGGCCTATTTTTTTTTTTTTAACTTTGTTTCTTGATTTTTAAAGCAAAACATACAATCAGGAGTTTGGCCTATTTACGGTATGGCAGAGGTATCGGGGGGGGGGGGTGGCTTTGACTAGATCTGGACCAGAGGCATCGCCTGTCCATGTTTCAGTAATAAATGCCACCTTTGTTTCCCCCATCCTCAATTAGTGCTGCACACTCAACACTGTGCTTCACCAGTATGCACTTTAGCACAGGTTTTACCAGATCAACTTACTGTCTTTTCTTGTTTGAAGTTTAATGGACCCGTGTAGTTGTTCAGGTAAAGTAATTTTACAATTAGGGAAAGTCACTGGGCTAGATGGAGGCCTTATATTGAGGGTAAGACACATGCACTCAGTGGCTTTACCAATGATATTTAGACCCAGCAGCAGATTTCTGGAGTATTGTACAATGGTAGGCTTACCTGCTCTCAAAAGGGCAGGGGTGCTTGCGCTGAGCACGGACGGGTTGGCCATTTGGGGCGGCTTCGGCGTGCTCGTGCCAGCCTCTCAAGATATAGTATCTGGGGCGGAAAACACTAGCCCGCTGACCGTACTTCCCCCAAAGATGGTGGCCCGCTGTATGAAGTGCGGACCCCCGGTATTGGCAAGGTTTACAATGCCGTCAGTGCAAAGGGCAGTACAATGCAAGTTGACACAATCTTTAAAATTAAGCTTTGTTAAAACTGATTAAAGCATAAAAACAATAGTTCAATTTCGAGTGCAAAATAAAATTCATCAATGTCACTCCCGACTCAAGCCTCAGGAGGACGTAGCCCTTTGACATGGTCAAAGTAGAACGACAATGCTCTTTTTGTGTTCAGCCGGTGGAGTTGCTCCTCATACTTAGAGGATGGAACACAGCGTCAAGGGTCAGCAGGGTGACAGATTGTCATACATCATCAACTTCGGCAGCAAGGATGATCTAGTTCGAAGAACTAGCATGTCTGGGTAGATGTTAAGACATAGAGGCTGAGATGACAAAGCCTGGAGCTAACTGACCCTCCAAGTAGATGTTATTGCCACCAGAAAAGCCATTTTCATATCAAGGAGCCCAATAGGACAGTTGTGTACTGGCTTGAAGAAAGAGCACATTAGAAAGGTCAAGACTAAATGTAGGTCCCATTGACACATGATGAAGGGTGAAGGTGGGAACATATGTTACAGACCTTTCAAAAACCTCTGTACAATAGGGGGATCTGGCAACCGCAGAAATGCCCAAAGCAGAACCCTGCTAGACTAGAGAAAGAATAAACAAAAGAACCTGGGAAAGGGGGAACAGATAGGGGGTCAACTCATTTCTGCACACCATGCCACAAACTTGCCAGAACAGCAGCTGTAAACCCATCTTGGTAGAGGGACGCCTGTCTGCCAAAATGACATTACAGACTTCGAGCATTTATTTTGAATTTCTCCTTTTTTAAGAAAGATACAGAGGATGCAGGTCCAGGATAGGACGAAGGGCACCAGAAAGTAGTGAGAATAAAATGACCCACTTCTGATGCCAGCACCCTCTTTATGGCTCCTTTAGCCAAGAGAGCCTGCATGTTCTGGTGCAGGAAAGAGATGTGGTCCTCCATCAGCCTGTCGCAAGTGGGTGGAATAGGAGGAGGAGTAGTCACGTAGGGGAGGGAGTAGCTCTTTCTGACAATTTGGAGAACTCAGCAGTCGAATGTAACCGACCTACATGGGTCGAGAAGATGATATATCCTGCCTCCCACTAGATGCCCATGATGGTCGGAGGGTAAACTAAAGAGGCATGGAGGCTGCAGCTGCAGAGATGGTGGAGTATTGGCCCAACCTAGGGCTACCTGACCCACGAGGCCGGTGGGTACAGCGTCCTTGGCCACACAGGGGCTGGGAAAATTAAGTGCTGTGGTAGCTGGGGGGATAGAGACATGGGTGGAAGCCTCTTCTGTAGCCACAATAGGAACAAAAGGCAAACTAGTGTGGGCGATGGATGGGCCTTGGTAAGGCCCAAGGACCTAGCGATAATTCTGTTGTCCTTGGAGCGCTCTAGAGACAGGAGCCATCAAAGGGCATGCCCATGAGAGTAATCTGGACATTCCCCGAAAAGTCAGAGGCCTAAGGGCCATCGATGATGAAACTGCTCTCCCGAGTTAGTGGGTCGTATCCAGCCCACAGTGTATGGTGAACGTAGCTGCATCCCTCCAGTCAGCAATAGTTTAGGAGAGCCTCTTCGGAGATGATAGGCAGCACTTACACAACCAAGTCCAAGAGTGAATGGATGCATCAGCCCAAAAGGCACATTGTGTTCACCAACTGCAGGGCCAGGCTAGTGGAAGAAAATATCTTCTTTCTTCAATTGTCCAGCCTTTTGGGTTCCCTGTCCCACGGAGTGGCAGGGAATGTGCCAGGATTTAATCTGGAAGTGAATGCTTGGACCACCAAGCTCTTCGAGTGGGGTGTTGGTTGAGGACTTTGGGGTCTCCAGGGGTGAGGCAATGGGGAGGGCAATTGTTCTATGTACAGTAGCCCCTGTGCAGGGCTTGGATCAGGCCTGGATGACGAAATCCGTGAGGGCTTCATTAAACGGGAGAAGCTGTTCAGAAGGACCGACTCCTGGTTGAAGCACCTTCATCAAGAAGTTGGTCTTGCCAGCCAGGGAGGGCAGCTGAAGTTCCAGGACCTCCACCCCCCTCCTTACAATCATAGCAAATGAGGCCCCCTACTCCATAACCACGGCAGAAGAGACCAAGCCAGTATCTGGGGAGGTATCCAGTCAACTGACATCGGCCAAGTCCTCAAACCAGGTGTCCTCTGTTAGATCTAGGGGCTGGTATTCATCAGGATATAGTGGCCCTTCCCAGTCATCCCCAAGTCCTAGTATAAAGGACAGTGTCTCCAGCCTGGATGGAATGCCTCTAGTCTGCGTTGGACGACGCCCTTCCGGGTCCGTGAAAGGGGCGGGGATGAACAAGGGAGGGCAGCGCCGCCAGAGACATCAACAGAGGGTCTGAGGAAGGTCAAGGTGGTTCGACCGTCACTAGTCCTGATCATTCCTTGGATCCAAGGGCCAGGCTGGCACCATAGGCAAACCTGCCGGTGGAAGACCAGTCGGGCCTCTCCAGAGATCATGGTGCGGGGCCACTGAAATACGAGATGCATGGTCTCATAAAATTCACAGAGTTGGCCAGCTCAGAAGCGTGAAAATGGACCAGGTTCCACCGTGGAGCCAGGACGCGAATTAAACGTTGCCTCGCCTTGTCGAATGATTTCGATGGATGGGCCGAAGTCTCAGATCTTTTTGACCTCTTGCTCTTTTGTGCTTGTGGGACTTTGCCAGACTTAAGAATGTGACAAGCTACCATCTAGTCGATCAGTGGCTCCTCTGCCCCCCGTCGACTGATGTGGAAGGCGAATTACGCACCTACATTAGACAATATGACAGACATACACGGTAGTCGCTCCCAAGCGCCTCTATTTGGACTCCCCCCCCCTTACACTCGTATCATGGAATGTAAATGGGTTGGGGCACAAAATTAAAAGAGGGCTGGTCCTGTAATATTTCAAGCGACGAAACCCTACAGTAGTACTGCTCCAGGAAACACACCTAACGGGATCACCCAGTAAAGCACTAAACCGCTGGGGGTTCAAAATGGCTGTTCACGCGGAATTCTCCTCAGGGTCACGCGGGGTTGGGGTCCTCATACATAAAAGCTCATCCTTAATAATTAAGCGCACATGGGAGGATGATCAAGGGCGCTTCACCGCGATTGCCTGTCAATGGGAGGGTCGCAGCATCAATATAATCTCTGTGTACGTGCCCCCGGCACTGCATCGGGGTACCTTCCAGGACCTTGGGGCGCTACTGCTTGAGCTACCGGAGGGAGAATTACTAATCGGGGGGGATTTTAATGCAGTCATGGATACCACTATAGACCGAAATCCTCCCAGGGAACCCACCAGGACTACACAGGCTTTCAAGGAGTTTGTAGACGCCATTGGTCTATTAGATATTTGGAGGCTCAAACATCTAGGGGAACACCATTATACTTTCCACTCAGGAGCGCATAACTGCCTCTCCCGCATAGATCATATATTGACACAATCGGTACCCCCAGAGAAAATAACAACGATAGACAACCTCCCAAGAGGTATTTCAGACCACTCCCCGATCCAACTTACATACACAAAACATCTCCCTCGACGAAAAAGACTGTACCCGATATACCCGGGTTATTTGCAAAATCATGCAATAGCGAAAGCATTACAAAGTTACACAGACTTCTATTTTGTTGAAAATGTAGATTCAGTAACATCACCCTCCGTTCTTTGGGAGGCATGCAAAACGGTCATTAGAGGGCAAGCAATATCCACAATAACTAAGCATAAGAAGGAACAGAGGGAACAACACGATTCGCTTGAGTCAGCGGTCCGTAAGGCAGAGTTAGCCCACGAGCTCGGCCCTGCGGAAGACACCGCCCACATTCTGAAACTTGCAACGCATGAATACAGGGCATATGTGGAGGAAGTAGCACGGACTAGACACATGGGTACATTACATAGGGTTTATGAATTCGGGGATAAAACTGGGAAAATGCTAGCATGGATAGAGAGGAAGGATAGAGCGGACAGATGGATAGCTCAGCTCTCACGGGAAGACGGATCGATTATTACAGAACCCCCACACATAGTGGACGATCTAGCAGCATACTATGAGAACATATACACCTCTAGGAGTATGGTCACAGAGGAGGACTGCTTGCGGTACCTCGATGACATTCCATTGAACACACTCTCAGTAGAAGACTCACAAGATCTAGAGAACGACTTGACGACGGCTGAAATCGGAAAAGCACTGGCTGCCCTTAATACCGGGAAAGCGCTTGGCCCAAATGGCCTACCAGTGGAACTCTACAAAAAACTAACCCAAAAACGTACCCCCCACATGCTCCCCATGTTTAATGATTGTTTGGCGCAGGGTACGATGTCCCCGGATCAAAGATTGGCCACCATCGTGGCCATTCATAAACCGGGTAAACCCCCGGATCGGGTGTCCTCCTACCGCCCGATATCCTTGATGAACGCAGACGCGAAAATACTGGCAAAACTCCTGGCCAACCGTCTGCAGCCCCACCTCCTGACGCTGGTTCACCCGGATCAGGCCGGCTTTATGCCAGGAAGAAACACCTCCCTTAACCTCAGGCGTCTTTTTGGAGTGCTTCACCGTGTCCCGTTGCTGCGGGAGGATGCCGCCATCCTCTCTTTAGACGCCACCATGGTGTTTGACCTGGTGGAGTGGCCTTTTCTATTTGCAGTGCTCCAGAAAATGGGTTTCGGCCCTAAATTTTGTAGCTGGATCAGACTGCTATACACGGCACCTATGGCCCAAGTGATTGCCAACGGACATATCTCGAGAGAATTTGCACTGAGGCGCGGAACACGTCAGGGATGTCCCCTATCGCCGCTTCTATTTGCACTTATTTTGGAATCATTGGCAACAATAGTACGTACAGATGCGCTAATTCGTGGAATCACATGGGGGAGGGCTGGGAAGATCGCATATCCCTCTATACGGATGACGTACTCATATATCTAATGTCACCAAGAGACTCCTTGTTGGAACTGATGCACTTAATTGAGGCATATAGTAACTTCTCGGGATACACCATAAACTGGGCGAAATCACTGCTGTACGTCTTGAGTGAGCAATCTCCTCAACTCCCTCAGGGGTGTGAGCTGCAGATGGAGTCTGGAGGCTTTAAATACTTAGGTATATTTGTCACCCGCAGGAGTCTGTGTTCATGGATGAGAACCTACAGAAGCCCCTGCGGAGGCTCAAGTTAGATGTCTCCCACTGGAAATCCCTCCCGCTGACGCTGTTGGGCAGAGCAGTGCTCTTTAAAATGCTGGCGCTCCCACGGTTTCTTTACGTACTTCATAACACCCTGTTCCCGGTCCCACTTTCCTACTTCAAAGCAATCGAAGCGGAGGTCTCCTCGCTGCTATGGGACAGGAAACCGGCCCAAATAGCACATGCCAAGCTGGTACGCAGCTGGTATGACGGTGGTATAGCTCTACCGAGTATTAAACTATACTATTGGGCGGCACATTTAATGACAGTAAAGCAATGGCTTCACACACCAAACGACGAACCAGCCTATAGGCTGGACAGGCAAACACTGCCAGTAGACCAACTGATGAAGGCCCTCTACACGAATAAACGGCGTCAGGCCCTCACAGGACCTACAGCCCACACGATTAAAATCTGGCACGCAGCACAAAGGGCGTTGGGGTGGGAGGGATTACTTACACTGGCCACACCACTCTGGGACACACGCCGCCTGGGCACGCTAGCTAACATTAAGGGGTTCCGGCAGTGGGACCTTATTGGAATTACAAAGATAGGGGACTTATGGGCTAAGGGTAAGGTCCTATCATTTACGACCCTGAAAGAGAAATATGGAATGTCGGACACAGAGAGATACCGATATCTGCAAATTAGGCATGCACTGCAAAGCGCCATTCCGACCGGCACCGACCTGGTAGAGTCTTCTCCACTAGAGGACAGGCTTCTTACCGAACACCTGGGGAAAAAGGCTATCTCGCAAACATATCGCAAACTAGTAAATAATCTACCAGACCCTGTGGTGGTACTCCGCAGCAAGTGGGAGGTGGAGCTAGGTGATATAGATGACACAGATTGGATGAACGCATTGGCATCGCCCAGAGACGCAGCCATTCCATCGCGACTAAAACTAAACCAGCTCAAAATACTACACAGAGTGTACTACCCACGCACGCTACTGCATAGGCTGGGCCATGTCCCCGATCCACTTTGTTTACGGGGTTGCGGTCAGAGGAACGTTTTACCACATCCTCTGGGACTGTCCTGTCATACAAATATACTGGAAACGAGTACTAACTGAGATCTCAGAGGTGAGCGAGGCCGAAATTCAGCTGGACCCGGGGTGTTGCCTCCTTCACATCTGGAAGCCTACGGACCTCAACCGGGCTCTACAAACTTGGGCCACACTGGAATTAGCAGTAGCAAAAAGGAATATAGCAAGAAACTGGGGTTCTGGCGTGGCCCCCACACGAACACAGTGGGAAAATGATATGGACATAGCGATGGTAGTGGAAAGGGCGGTCTATTCACATAGAGGCTGCCCCAGAAAGTGGTCTAGGATATGGGGGAAATGGAACGACTCACGTGGAACAATCTGTGAACCACCACAGTCCACAGATGAACCCGAAAGTGACCCATATTCACGTGTAATATAAGTGTATGTGTTGTACAGTCTACGCCCAGGGACAACCGTGGGACGAGGTGGGGAATGGAAGTTAAAGACACAGGGAGGCTGGAGCGCGAAGAGGACAGTATATAGTGAACTTGGAACGGATAAACAGTTTAATATCATTAAAGGATTGCTATTGGGGGGTATAAAGTGATTGATCTGGATGGGAGGTACAATGGGAGTGAGGGAGGTGGGAAGGGAAAGACAGAAATGAAGTCCTAAGCATGACAATACAATGATGTGATGTAACGGCGGAGATCCAATTAGTAACAATGATAACCAGTAAGGAGAAGTTGTTTGTTTTAAAATTGCTTGTTGAACTGCTGAATGTATCATTCTGATATAATTCCTAATAAAGGTTTTGAAAACTTTAAAAAAAAAAAAAAAAAATGCGACAAGCGCTTGGAGTTGTTTCACGACTGATTCCAGGACTTTCCTCTCTACCGGGATTGAGACAGTCGCAGCGTCATACATCGAGCCGCAAGGAGCTTTATGGACCGCTCCCTCAAGGCCTTGGGGTGTATGGTGTAACAATTGGTGCAGGTCTTGGCATGGTGGTCACACTCAAGGTACTGAAGGCAGACGAAGTGTGGGTCAATCACTGACATTTGCAGGCGACATGAACCACAGGGCTTAAAGCCGGCCTTCGTCGCAGACATCCCTGCCACACCAGAAGACCAGTTTAAAAAATCTTGATCAAAAAGAATAAAAAAGGCCAGTCAAAAAGTGACTGAGTGTAGATGTTAACATGCCTCTCTTGCATGTCCAAGACATTTTCCTGGGTCCTGGTCATAATAGAACTCAAACAATTTTGTTATACTCATGGAATGTTGAGGGTCTCGCAAAAGCAGCGACGAGTCACTTCTCAGTGCGCACTCCTTGTGACATGATTGATGAGTCATATTTATAATATGACACATCATGTCGCAAGGAGTTACAGATACGTCAGTATTTCTGACTTATCTGTAAGCGCAAAAGTGACGCATTGCTGGAGTGTGTCACAAAAATGACAACTCCAGCAATGTGTCCTTTCAAATGGGGCAAGCACCATGTGAAAGGACCTGCGTCAGTCTTACGCTTGCCATGAGGTAGGCGTAAGATATTGCGCATTTGCGTCCTAGAAATGGCACAGTGAAATCTCATTGATTTCACTGCGTCACTTCCAGGACTCTTTCTTACGTCAATACGCCTCCTTGCATACATTATACCGGTCGCAGGAATAATGTGGCGCAGGGGTTTACAAAGTGACACATCTACCTAGATGCGTCACTTTGTAAATATGGCACAACAAGGCGCATTTTTAACGCCACTGGTGCGTCACAAAAAAAGACGCACCGGCGACGTAAAAGTGACGCACAGCCTCATAAATGAGGCCCTAGGTCTTTATGGATGGGTACACTATCTACTTCACATCTGCTGTTGGTAGAGTAATAGGCCAGGCCAAAGGGGGCCTTGTTAGCTTTATTTCCCTCTGCTTCCCTGCCCAGGTACTGTGGTCGGCTTGTGACTCTGTGTATTACTAGATGATCTTGCTCCAGTGTCAATCAACTTGCCTGTTAATGTTAAATCTGTATAATAATGTTTTTTACACCTTCAATACAGATTTTGAAGGCTCACTGTCAGAGGATATTGAAAAGCGCATTAAAAACATTTAAAGGGAATGGTGCTGTGATACTATTGGGGGACTTTAACATTAGACCTTGTCAGTTCCCTCTTGCCAGCGTATTCGGCCTGGTGGACAATTTTGGGGATCCTCTTACCCACTTTGCTCACTGCCCTCAGGGGGAAGGACTTAATATATTGTCGGCCAAACCTAATTTAGTTTTCTCCTATGACTCTCTAAGCCCAGAACAAGTTACCACCCCCACATATGTAGGGAGGGGCACCCAGAATCATACAGATTGTATTCTTTTTTTACAGTCGCTGAGGGAATGGATGCTGGATTCTAGCCTTGCTGACTCTTCAATGAGCGTCCACAGACTGTTGGCCCTTTCACTGCATGCCTCGCTCTTTGCCGCTAAGGCTATCATGAACTATCCCCTACCCCTTAACATTATCTAAGAAACATGGGGTGATCAAGAGCTGGGCAAAGGTCAATGAAGCCACCTTTCTAACTCAGCTTGTGGCTTCCTTGCTCCCAGATTTCCAACATTCCAAGATGATTAATATAATCAGGTTAGTGGCTTGGAGCTACTGGAGAGCTTTAATAGAATTTACAGCACAGCCTACAAACTCCTTTTGTTCTCGGTTAAATCAGTCAGTAGGCGTCCACTAAATGGTTTGATCGTGACTGCACCAAGGCGCACTACCAGCTACTTGCTGCCCTAAAGAAGAAACCAAGAGATCACGAAGTGGTCAGAAGCTTCAATTGATACCTGTTTAAGCATGTAGACAATGGCAAGAAAGGCTAAGTTGTACTTGGCCTTTATGGACCGGAGTACTTTCAACTCTGTTAACAGGTCCAAGCTCTGGAAGAAGGGGGGGGTAGAGTGGGGGGTTGGGGTTGAGGGTCAGGTGAACCAGTACATTGTCAATTTCCTCAGAGAGCTCCACAATGAGGTCACTGCTAGTGTGTGATTAGTCCCCGGTGAAGAAACTACTTCAGCCTTTAACTTGGCGAGAGGAGTTCATCAAGGCTGTGTTTTGGCCCATTCCTATTCTCACTGTATATAAACAGCCTGAAAAGAATTGGCTGAAACTCCGGGCAGACTATAGTGTTTCTATGTTAATTCACACCACTGTCCTAATGGCTACGACAGCAATCGGTTTACAACGCTTGCTGGATCGTTTTTACCAGTTTATGACCAGTTTAGATCTAAGGGTCAATCAGGCCTAGATCCATGTTATGATCTTCAGTGCAAAGAAAAAGGGCAGTATTGTGCCTTAGTTCTCGTTCCCTTTGGGGGACCCATGCAAAGTGGGTGTCAAAGACCAGTATAGCTGCTGCTTTCTTCAAAGTCATCGAGGCTCTTCTCAACTTGGCCCGCAGATTAGCCCATAAGCCAATTCAGGAACTGATAGAAATGTATAAAGCGAAATTCTGCGCCTTTGCCTCCCATGGGGCCAGCTAATGGGGCATTAATGATCGGCAGAGTCCAGAAGCAATTGAGAATAGTGCTCGCTGATTGTCTGCAACTGGAGCGAGGCCTGACCATTCCCTGGATAAGATATATTCACAACACTTGCCTTTGTCTGGAACGTGAAGACCCCTTCACTTCCTTCAGAAGCGAGTCAGTTTACCACATTTCTCTAAAGCACACTTTGTTATCTAGTTGAATGGATATGAGAATTCGGAAGTTGGTTGATATGCCAATTGTCCAGGCGTATATGCAGATCCGTGCAAACTCTGACACTGAACCTTACATTACCTCACATGGGTGGGTGATAGCACCACAGATTTGTGTTAGTTAGATTCAGACTATGCAATTTCTGGCAGACTTTTGCTTTCCCTGCCATGGCCGATCACTCAGCACAAAGCACTATTCCCTTTGTTTTTCTGTAAATTTTACAGAGTGCTGAGAAAACACTACTTGCTACCTTTTTAAAAGAAGTGAACATTCGATAATGCAAAGCAGCTTATAATTATAATTTATTATATTATAATTTACAGACTCTTCCAATTTGTTTCTAATCTCCAATTTTCATTCAGGGTGTGACAGTATTGTGCCATTTACTGTCATCCTAATGATTAAGTATGGTGTGCCTTGTGCTCTACTCCCTTTTAGAGGTTAGTGGAGAGTGTTTAAGACTTAGCCTGAAGGCCGCTCTTCATAGCTACCACTAGGATAGCTTTCAATAGAGTTATGTTTAACCTCATCATCAATAAGGGTTGTTTTGACTAGTAAAGGGTGCACATTTTAATTAGTGGACAGCTTCTACCAGGCGAACTTCTCAAGACTGTGCAAACAGGTGCGGAAAAAAAACCTGACGTCAGCTTGCTGGGGTGAGCCTATTTAAGCCACTTTGGGTGCAGACACCACACGGAGCCAAACGTGACCAACACAGAGGGGTATAGCTCCCGAAAACATTTCAGGATCCAGTCTGACACCTGGAGATAATTATACGGTAAGGAATCTGCGGCTAGAAGTCTCTATCAGATACTATTTAAACTACAGCTGCATTGAGTGCAGACAGCCTGCGAATCAAGGCCATAGTAAGGGCTTGGCGAAGTATTCCCAACGGCTAAAGTATATTTCCACTTTGCAATAGTGGAATACAGTATTTACACTGTATTCTTTCTAAACCTACATATCACCCACAGTATCGTGCTAAATATTTAGATCACTGATTCGGCATTTTAATGGGTCTATAGAAAGTGATATCTGATCTTATCTACTACAAATGAAAAATCTAACAATTTTTACAATTTTCAAAATACTTTTAGGGTAGCAGTTTACTACACAGATGCAATTTAACGTATTTATATAATTACTTATTTTATGGGGTGGAAACTATAATTATATATTGCTGTTTCCGAAAGGGGATTAAATCAATAAAACTTGACTTAACATGACTTGATAAGAATCTATTGCAGGATTCCACCCCAAGTAGTGTCAGAGAGTTGGATAAAATGGTAGGCAAGGCCAGGCTACCTCCAGTAGTAGTTCACACGCGGTGCAGGTCATCCTCCTGGGGTGCATATACCAGATGGTAGTTACTCCGCCTAACAGCAGATTCCTCACCTTCTGAATAGCCTCCCATGGTGTGGAATGGGATCTTGAACATTTTCTCAGCACTTCCCTCCTGTGTCAATAGATGGCATTGTGCATTTCTGCGTTGGGTCACTCCGCCCTGAAAATGACACCGGGGCACCTACATAGCCACCACCTCCATAGGCTGACATACGTTTCTTTCGGATATTGGTCCATGTTATCAGGCACAAAGCCTTCAATAATACGATTGTGCCACTGTGCAGATCTCTAGATTGAAATTCTATTAGTATGGACTAGATTAATCTATTCCACAGAACGGCGAGGTTGATGGGCCGGTGAGGAATCTGTGGTTAGAGTACTCACCAGAAAGCGCATTAAGGAAGAAAAGTGACTTGTACTTTCGCTGGACACTTCTAACCGCAAATTCCTCAACCTGTGAACAGGTGCAAAAGCAGTACCTCCCAGGAAGTGGATCTGTGGAATGGCTCAAACCAGGAAATTTTGCAGGACAGATCAGGCAAAATGCCGGTTTCGACACACCAGTCTATCCTGGCACTAGAGCTTCGTGAACATGTGGAGTGATGACCACAGAGCAGCCTGGAAAATGTTCAAGATTAGTACACCCACTGCAAACCTTGCTTTGGTAGATTGAACACTTAAATAGACTGTTTCTTGGCCAGTCCATTGAATATTTTGATACAGAAGACAATACAGCTGTAGAAGGTACTTTCCTCTTTAGATAGATGAGGTGGAGGGAAGAAGCCGGGCAGTGTGATGGAATGCCTAATTTGTAAAAATGAAACAACCTTTGGAAGAAATTTCCTGAGGACTAGAATGTTCAAGAAGGTAACATACAGCTGCTGGAGAGAGAGTCCTTGCAACTCAGTAATGCAACAAGCTGACAAGATAGCTGTGAGAAATCTGTTTTCAGTGTAAGTAAGTGCAGAGAACAGCTGTGCAAGGGTTCAACACAGCACACACAAGAAAGTGACAACAAAAACAGGGTCTCACTGAGTTACCACAAGAGTCACTGGTGGAAACATATAGGTCGGCCCTTTCAAAAACTACATCACAACAGGTGAGCTGAATGAAGATGATTGCTCAGGTAAACATAGTAACGTAGAAAGGGATATTGCAATAGAGTTGTCCTTGAGAACCTGCACCAGCACAAACGCATCACCTGCAGCTTTAACAAGTTGATGTGGAACAGGTTTCCGCAAGTGACCAGATTTCTCAACGAAGCCTGCCCAACCTGAGCATCTGCTCTGGCATCCGAGTCCAGACAGTAATGCTTAGCAAAGGTATGGACCGACTTCCAAGTGGCAGCCTTGCAGATCTCTGCAATGGGAACATTACAAAGCAAAGCTGTTGTAGCCGCTTTGCCCCTGGTGGAATGAGACTTAGGCTTACCCCAAGGTCTTATTCGCTTTCTGATAGCAGAGCTGGATAAAAGACACAATCCACCTAAAGATGGACTGTTTCGAAGTAGCCAGACCAGTCCTAACCGACCCATAGTTGACAAACAATTGGTCGGACCTGCGAATGTCTTTGGTTTTATCCAGATAGAATTTCAACACCCTTCTAACATCCAGGGAATGAAGGGACCTTTCCGCTGGAGTGGAAGGATTCTAGAAAAAAGTCGGTAAAGTTATAGTCTGATTAACATGAAAATCAGAAATCACCTTGGGAAGGAACTTAGGGTGAGTACGCATAACAACCGTAGCAGCATGAAACACAGTATAAGGTTCTTGGCACCACAATGCCTGAATCTCACTCACCCTGCGGGCCGATGTAATGGCCACAAGGAACGCGCCTTCCAAGACAGGTGCTGCAGTGAAGCCTTGTGAATAGGCTCGAAAGGTTCCTTCATCAGCCTGGACAGCACCACATTCAATTCCCATGCAGGTGAAGGCAGCCGAACAGGAGGGAACACCTTCTTCAACCTTTCCAAAAAGTCCTTAATCACAGGAATCTGGAAGAAGGAGGTCTGCGAAGGGCATTTTCTGTAAGCAGTCAATGCAGCCAGATGAACCTTAATGGAATGGAAATTAAGTCCAGACTAAGCTAGATGCAGAAAGTATGGAAGGATGACATCCTCCTTGCAGGTCTTCGGATCATAGTTCTGAGACATGCACCAGATGCAGAATCTCTTCCATTTGTAAGCATAAGAGGTCCTAGTAGACGGCCTCTTAGCCTCCTTCAGTATGTCCATGCAATCCTCAGGAAGATTCAAATGGCCATATTGCACTATCTGAGGAGCCATGCCGCCAAACTCAACGACGAGAGGTTGGGGTGCACCATCTGCCCCCCGTACTTCGTGAGAAGGTCCGGCTGAAATGGCAGCCGCCGATGAGGTAGGATCGACCGGTGAAGCAGGTCCCTGAACCACCACTGCCTGGACCATTCCGGAGCAATGAGGATCATCTGCTTGATGAGCACCGCCGGAATCAGGGGAATGGGTGGAAAAGCGTACAGAAAGCTGTTCGACCAGCTGATCCATAAAACGTTACCCAGAGTCCCCGGCTGATAATACCTCGAGGCAAAGTCGCGGCATTTTTTGTTTTCGGCGGTGGCGAACAGATCCGCGTCTGGAGTGCCCCACATGTCGAAGACGTCGCCGAGCACCTCGTCGTTTATGACCCACTCGTGGTTTTCCTGAAGCAGTCTGCTGAGGGCGTACGCCTGAACATTCTGCACCCCTGGCAGATGAGTAGCCGTTATTGTCAGTCCTCTGGCTAACAGCCAGTGCCAGATCGCCTGCGCTTCCTGTGACAGTGTGCGCGATCTTGAGCCCCCCTGCTTGTTGAGGTAATACATCATGGTCGTATTGTCCGTCTGTACAAGCAAGGAGTTGGTCTGGAAGGACGGATGAAAGGCCTTCAGTGCCAAGTAAACCGCTCTGAGTTCCAGGAAATTGATGTGATACGTGGACTCTGCTGGAGACCACGTTCCCTGGATTTGTAGATGGTCTGAATGCGCTCCCCAGCCCTGGAGAGACTCATCCGTCACGATAGTCTGAGTCGGGATATCCTTGTGGAAAGGAACCCCCTTGAGTAGATTCTCTGCCGAGCACCACCATCTCAGGGACTGTTGGGCATGAAGAGACAACTGGATCCTGTCGTCCCAGCACCCTTTCCTCTGGTCCCATTGATCCTCCAAGCATTCCTGCAGCGGCCTCATGTGTAGGCGCGCATGAGGAGTGAGGAAGATGCAAGAGGCCATCGACCCCAGTAGAGAAGACACCGTCCTCACTGTTGTAGATGGGGAAGCTATGAGAGCCTGAGTCTTCCGAAGGAGTGATAAGCGTCTCTCCTCCGAAGGAGACACGCTTTCTGACAGCGTATTGATGGAGGCTCCCAAGTACTGCAGGCACTGGACTGGGATCGGAACAGACTTGGACATATTTATGTGCAACCCCAGCTGATTCAGGAGGACGGCCGTCTTGTTGAAGTGCAGTTGTGCTTCCTGGAAGGTGGAGGCCTTGATCAACCAGTCGTCCAGGTACGGGTAGACAAACACCTTGTTCTTTCGCAGGTGCGCTGCTACCACCGCCATGCACTTTGAAAACGTCCTGGGTGCAGACTTCAGTCCAAACGGTAGTACGGTGTACTGATAGTGATTGGTGCCGACGAGGAAGCGCAGGAACTTCCTGTGTTTCTGTGCAATGGGCACATGGAAGTACGCATCTTGCAGATCTATCGCGCAAAGCCAGTCTCCCCTTTGCAGCTGAGGGTAAATCTGGCGCAAAGACAACATGCAAAACTTTTCCCTGCGAATCCACTTGTTTGCTTGTCAAAAATCCAAAATGGGCCTGAACTCATTCTTGTCCTTTTTCCTTACCAGGAAGAAGTGAATGTAAAGGCCCTTTCCCCTTTGAGACAGAGGGACGTCTTCTATCGCCCTTTTTCTTAACAGGGTGTCGGCTCCGCCTGGAGCTCGCGTAGCTGGAACTGCAAGGCAACCAGAGGAATTGCTGGAGGCGGACTGGTGAACCGAAGACTGTATCCATTGCAAACAATATTCAGCACCCACTTGTCTTGAGTAATGTTTCTCCACTCCGCCAGGTAATGTTGGATGCATCCCCCCACCGGAGCGGGTAACGGATGAGGGGGAAGAAGCACCTCAGGGCCCAGACCCAGCCGGGCCTTTGGTCGCGGATGATGACTGCTGACAACCTCGGCCCCTCTGGCGCTTTTGGAACGGGCCGCTGGAACTGTTGTTGCTGCTGCTGTTGTTGTCCAGCCTGTCGACCTTGCCCTCTACCTTGCGCCCCGTACCGTCTCTGGAACAGGCGGAAGGTCTTCTTCTGTTCCTTTGGCTTTTCCAACCCTACAGCCGTCAAGGTCTCAGCCTCCGCCTTCATGCGGGCCATCTCCTCGTCCGCATGTTTTCCAAACAGCGTCTCGCCGGAGAAGGGTAGATTGGCCACCCTCTGCTGCGCCTCGGGCTTCAAGGACGTCAGACGCAGCCAGGCATGGCGCCGCAGGTTGACCCCATGACAGTATCCGTGGGCTGCCAGGAGGGAGGAGTCCGCAGCAGATCTGATCACTTGGTTGGAGACCATGAGTCCTTCATTCATGATCTCTTGGAAATCCTCCCTGTTGTCCCAGGGAAGGAGTTCCACGAACCGTGTGAGGGACTCCCATAGGGACCGATCATAACGTCCCAACAAGGCTGAGGCACTAGCAGCCTTCATAGCCGTGGCGGCCGACCCGCAGACCTTCCTGCCCGCCGAATCCATCCAGCGGCTCTCCTTGTCAGGAGGCACCGTCGATAACGGGGTGGTGGCGTGTTGTTTCCTCCCCGCCGTCACAATCACTGAGTCCGGTGCAGGTCCAAGCGCAGAAGCGCTAGGTCCGAGTCGGGGGCCCGATACCTCTTTTGGAGCCTTGAGGGCGCTGACTTCGTCACCGCAGGGGTAAGGAAGAGCTCCATGGCGGGTTCCACCAACCCTGGCCCCAACGGCAACAATGGGCGAGACAACTGCTTCTTGTGCAGTGTCTCGAAGATGACGGACGTCGATGGTGTGGGCACCGTGAGTGTGATGCCCAGCTTCGCCGCTCCTCACAGCAATGCCTCCTGGAAGGAGACGATGTCGTCTAGGGGACACCCTTGTCTGAGGGGAGTCCGACAGGGTCGGTGAATAGTCCCTGGCACTGGACGAATCTGTGTGGCGGGCTCTAGACCTGTCCCTCCTACGGCACCGTCTGGATCTTGCAGCGACGGCGACTACTGGACCTATCTCTCCGTCTGGAACGAGATCTCGATCTACGCGGCATCGGCCGGTCCGCGGGCCGGACAGGAGGGCGCTGTGGAGGCCTGACCGGGAGCCTAGGTTAAGGAGGCCCCGTAGGCAAATGAGGTAGCGAGATAGACCTTGGCGGAGCCAGCCGATGAGGCGGCACCGGTGGTGGTGGAGGCGTAGGGGGTGGAGGCAGTGGAGGAGTCTGGGTACGTAGAGGCAGACCCACTGGTAACGGAGGTGGTGTAGGCAACCTCGGTTGGGAGGGTGAGTAGACTTGAGAGTACTCCGAGCCCGGAGACTGTCCCACTCTCCTTCTATTCTTCTTCTGACCAGAAGGTGGTGATCTCGAGGCCCTACCATTCGTTGACGAGCGACGTCGCCGCCGCGACCTGAGGTACTGGGTTTTTCAGAACCGGTACCGAACCGGTAACCCAGTGGTGTCAGGGTACACACCCAAAGACCTCGAGTACTTTCCTGATTTAGACCACAGAAACTCAGTCTTCTAGGTGAAGTCAAGGATCGATTTTATTGGCTGCAACCAAGGTAACAGGCGTCCTAGAAGTACAACAGCACGGGATGTATATTCTCAGGAGACTGCTCAATCTTACAAAACCAGGCTTCTCTTTTTATACAAAATATTGTGCTTCAGGCAAACCTTATTGGATTTACAGTATACCATTCGCATATTTTCACTACAAAGGAAAAGCAGAGTCATGATGACAAGACCACATTTCAGTTTGTCCAGCCCACAACAAATTACCCGGCAAGGCCCAACATTTCATCAGATATCGATGGACCCCCAATAAAAACGGGCACCTCCCCATCATAAAGCAAGTGAGAGAGAAAAGAGCAGGGACAGGTGTGAGCAAGATTCGGCAGGGTGTGTGTGCGATGTAAAGGGTTTATGGCCTGTTGTGCCTTGATGCTATCTTGTTCGGCCACTGGGAGAGGAACTGCCAAGCAGGTTCGGCCTGGGGCAATGGTTTCAACCTGCCCAGGTCAGAGAAAAGTCAATTAAGGTGTACGTGTCCTTTGGAATCGAATTTAGCTGTATTATAAGCCTATGTCAGGGCAACCCACAAAATGGCTGCCGTACACAAAATGGAAGCCAAGGGTTCAAGACTAAAATGACGATTTCGAGGTGAAATCGTCACTCGAATATGACGAAAATGCTTGTACATAGTGTACTAGCCATTTTCGGTCTTTTGATATAAAAATCGTCATGCTATGATGAAGTTTTATTCACGAGTCCAGAATTTTCAGAACTGCAGACCGTGGGCTCGCTGAAGCAGATGACTCCGTCCTGGTCCTAGAGCGTCTAGGTTTCCTCCTCGACGCGGAGCGTCCTTTCGACGTCGACGAGCGTCTCCTTGACGTCGACGAAAACCTCCTCGACGTCGACGAGCGCTTGCTCGGCGTCGATGGTCGTCGCTTTGACGTCGATGGTCGGTGCCTCGACGTCGATCGTCCCCTCGACGGCGAGCTCCTCGGCGTCGACGACCTCCGTCTCGACGCTGATCTTCGTCTCGACGTCGTTGACTTACGCGTCGACGTCGATGGTGACCGGCGGTGGAGCCTCGACGGAGAGCGCCGGTGTCTTGAGCCCTCTCGACGTCGATGGCTCGACGACGAATCAGTCCTCGACGTCGACCTCGTCGGAGGTCTCGACGTCAGTCCCCTCGACGGCGCTTCGACCCAGAGCCCTGGGGAGACGGGAAACAGACTGTGGTCATTCCTTTTGACGCCGATGTCGAGGGTATCGACGGAGACGGAGACCGGTGGCGTTTTCTGGCCTTTTCCTTCCTGGGGAGCCCCCCAGAGGCTGGCGCACGGGTAGAGGAAGGAGCCCCTTCATGCCCAGACCCACCTTGTCATTGCTGCCTTCTCTGCTCCAAGCCTTGGAGCCTGGTCTTCTCCCTTTCCTTCAGGGTCCTTTTAGGGAACTGGAGGCAGATATCACACTCCTCAGGAACATGAGAATAAGGCAGACACAGGATACAGACCCTGTGGGGATCTGATCTTGGCTTTTTCCTGGAGCACTCAGGACGTTTATCAAATAAGGCAAGCATATTTGATAAAAGAGTAGCAAAACTCCAGCAAAGATTAGAAAAGGCAAAAACACACCGAGTGAACACACTCGAACACTTTAAAAGTACACAAATTGTAGAAATAACCCAAAAAAGGGAGAGCTCAATGCTCCAGGGTCCTGCTAGCAGGAGCCGGAAAAAAGAACTGGAAGTTGAGGGAGTTGCTGTGCATTCTGGGATACCAGGAGAGTTCTGGAAAGTTTCCTTAAAGGCACGGTATCCCTTTTTAAGCCACAGAATGGCAGCCTATGGGGGCTTGTCTGTCCTGTCCTTCCTCTCTATCATTCCAAGGATTTGGTGAAGGGGGGGAGGGGGGAGTGTTTTCCATGGTGTAACATGGCAGACAGGTTTAAATGTGATATTGGTGGAATATCCTTTGCATTTCTAGTTGAAGTACTGGACAGTGTAGCCTTGCATGTATAGGCTGCATTATCTGTCTTTAGTTCTCTCTTAAGTGTCTATGCAGTACTGCAAAGAAGACAGCTTAAGAGATTATTTTTGATTGCTCCGGGGTCCACGCACATGAGCGGGACTATTCACTAGATTATGACTATACACAGAGATCCCCAACTACAGAACCTCTGACCCGTGGTTACAATCCGAACAGCTCCATTGGTGCTGAGCACAGTGAGACTTCCAGAGCCCACAAGTGCCACCTGGCATAGTCCACCAACAGGATGCAGGAGGCCAATAAGCTCCTGAGCTGCTCCTTTTGAGACCCGGGTCAAGTGATGAAACAATGGGATCATAGCCCAAATGTCTTGGACTCGTTGAGGTGCGGGAAAGCCAGAACAGGCATAGTGTCCAAGAAGGTTCCAATGAAAGAACTGTTGTGAAGGAGTCAGGTGTGACTAAGGCACAATAATGTAAAGACCCAATAATGGTAACAGGTTGGCCGTTGCATGGAGGTGGTTTATGACTGCTTGAGGAATGCCTGTTTTTAGCAGTCGTTGCGATATGGGAAGACTTTCAAAGACATTCTTTGAAATTGTGAAGAAAAAAAAGGAAAATAAAAGAATTCTGAATATATAGAAAAAACAGAAATCTCTTTGGACTGTTGACTGTATGAACAGATTTGTCTAAAAAATTGTTTATTTGTGCTGTGCTCGGGAACAATAACTAGTTTACTGGTATATATCACAACATGGAGCATTGGTCTTTCTGAAAAAAGGGACCACCTGAATTTTGCTTTCATCTATTTCTTATGGGGAGGTGGATGGCTTAGCACGTAGCCAACACTTATTAAAGTAATGCACCTTTCACTAATCAAGGCAAGTCTTATGGTGTTCTTAGTGGTCTTGGATAACCATAGAAAGCTCTCTAAGTGGTAGCTGTGGAGAGGAGCCTTCTGGCTTATCTTCAAGGAGTGTTAAGCAGCTTGTTTTACCAGTTTAATCCTGTAGTGTATGTTAAATGAAAAACAACCACACAGTGAATGTGTGTAATAAATAGACCTATTTCTATATATACACACACTAACACATTGGTATATCTCCTACCCCGAGATATCAACAGAGATATACAACAATACTTCAATTGTAATAAGATAAGTAGCACAAATTACAGTGGTCTCCAGGGAGAGACCAAACAATAGATTAAGAAAGTGGAATGCAAACTGCAGGAGAGGACGGTGCTTGGACCAAAAGACCCAGACGGGCCGGAGACACAAGGACCCACCCAACGTAAGTACCCAGGAAGCCCAAGGAGGCTGTGTCAGAGGGGAACACAGTTGCGTGCCCAATGGAAGTCAAAGGAGAAGCTGAGGTTGCAGTTCTGCAGAAGAAGGAACCTTCCCAAAGGACCCTTAAGAATTCCCTTGGAGGATGGAAGGTTGGAGAGACAGATGCATGGGGTGAAGACACGTTGGAAACCTTGGTAGATGACAATGGAAGCTTTAGAGAAAAGTGCCTCTGGAGAAGAAAGTGAAGAAGTCCGGTGCAATCCAAGGATGGATTCTGAAGGTGAAGAACCCGGTAGAAGCACAGACAAAAACGACGAAGAAGACTTGTAGAACAGCAAGACGAGGAGCAGCAGGAGTCTTCCATGAGGCAGTCTCAGTTCCAGGCGAAGTCACGCAAAATCCAAGAGTCCAGACGGTCGAAGAGCGAAGTGTTCTCAGGCTGGAGTCTTGTCCTGCGACATATCCGCACATCCACTACATAGTTAGCCATTGCGTAATGACGGATGACCACTATATGTATCAAAATGGCTGGCCACACTTACAAAGCCTAGAGAATCAACTCCGGGGTTTGTATGGGGTGTCCTGCTCATACAGGGGTACCCTCATACTTATAACCAAGCACCCTGCCTGCAGGACTGAAGACCCTGCCATAGGGGTGACTTATAGGTTTTAAGTGCAGTGACCGCAGATACAAGGAAACTTATGTCTATTGTGAGAGGTGCAAGCACCCACTCACACAGGCTGCAATGGAAGGCTTTTAGTCAAAGTTTAGGTGGGCTGCCATGGGTGGCACAATGCATGCTGCAGCCCATGAGAGACCCCTGGTGCACCATATGCCATGGGTACCTTAGTACCATATACTAAGGACTTACACGGGTACAACAGTAGCCAATTGAGGAAGCACAGAATTACTTACCATGACCAATTTGAGGAGAAAGCACAGTGACTGGGGTCCTGATTAGCAGGATCCCAGTCAGATTAGTCAAAATCATACTAACACCAAGCGAAAAGTGGGGCAACCTTGAAAGCAGATCCTACTTTCCCACATTATGTATTGGACAATTATCCCTTTCAAAATACTCCTACATAGGTGAGTCCATACAAGCAAGCCAGTTATATTGGATGAGGAAGCCTCACACACTTTTGGTGGCAAGCTTCATCCTTGGCAACCTCATTTCATCCTAGTAAGATAGTACTACCAGGGCGTACTCAACCCAAACACAAGTGGGAGTACTTGATAACAACTACTAGTTCGTTAGAAAACCCATATAAAAGAGGGAATAGATAAAAAACACTTGAAGGTAAACCCAAAGGATATTATTTGTATTAGTGCATACCTCCGGTAAGTTAACAAACTAAACATTTTAAAGTATGCATGCTCATTTGGTTTTCAACAATCCATGCACATATGCAGAGTCTGAGCCGAGAAGTTTCTGACCTCAGTGGTGCCATTACCGGTCAGGGGCATTCAGGGAGAGGATCCCAAACTCCTATTCAATCTATTAGAGACCAAGTGCACAATTGACATAAAGGGATCTTGTACCATTGACAAATGGCAAAAGAAGGGTCCTTGGGAGAAAACAAAAACTTGTCATTTAAAATGATGGAGTAACTGGCATTACAAACATTCCTTTAGGAAAACATGCAATAGTGGACATGGTGTGTAGTGTAGTGTCACTTGACTATCTTTTCATGGACTTGAGATGAATGATACCAACACAAAAGCATGTTTTCTTTTAAAAAAACAAGGTTTTATTTTCTACTAGGAACCCTTCCTTTGCCCTTTTGATAGGGCAGAGATATTGTCTTTTTAAAAGCACCAGAAACTATTAGAAGATCTAATGCTCCTTAAAACGGTAAATTAAAAGGAATTGAGACCTCCTATCAGGCAATGGCATGCTGCTGAAAGGAAATTAAAGTGGTTTTGCGGCTTTTGTGGACGAAAAGTTTGGTGTTTGCATCCTGGATGCTGATGGCAAGAACTCTGGTCTCTCTCTCTCTCAAAAAGCTTGAGAGGAGGGGCGTGGCCAAGATGGCGATCTGATCAGTCGCACAGCTCAGAGGCTTCTCGCTCCTGGCCCCTGTAACCGGCCAAATTCTCATGCAAACTCCCCAGTTGTGCAGCCTAGCCGGTGGCACGACTAAAGGAAGTGTGGAGACATTCTCGAGAGCTGCTGCCGACGCTGTGCGCCTCCGGTGGGGGCCGCAGGCACCTAGTCAGTGTGCCGTGGAAAATGGCACACGGGCTGGAGACGCGTCAACGGCTGAAGAAGAACAACAGAATCGGTGCCACAGGTGCCGAGGGGGCGTAGGGGATCGTGGAAAGCACTGGGCAACACTGTAAGTGGCCCTCCATGGCAGAGACGTAAGCGCTGAAGCAGCCTGCGCAGTGGCCCGTGCCTGAGCAACAGCACTAATCGAGTGTGCGGCTCAAAGGGCTACCGCAGCACGATACCGGAGCCCTCATGAGCAGCAGAGGGGTGGCGCTTGCGGCCCCCGTGTGGAGGGGGGGCACAGAAGAGGCAGAGGTCACGCTGGGGATAGGCGATACCCCAGGGACAAGCCACCCCAACGGCTCATACGATCATAGCGGGGCCCACTAACAGTGGGAGTCAGGGCCTCAACTGCAAGACCTGAGGTGGCCGGGAGGCGGTATCGCTATGGTCTATACCCTAGGCCTGTAAGCTGGGTACAGACGTGCAATATGCAGGCCCACCCTAGCGCGAGTTCAGAGGCAGTGACTAGCAGCCCATACCGGGACAGTTCTGAGGGGGCTACGTCCGCCCCAGGCATCCATAAGACACTGGAAGGAGGCCATCACTTCAGTCCCTGTGGCCTCAGCCGACCCACAGAGCGTAGAGCGCCAAGGCCCTGAATTCACTAATCCACCGGTGGAGGTAGGGCGAGAGTCCCACTCCCTTGATACACCAACACGGTGGGAGCACCATAGACAGTGAGAGAGCAGAGGCTGGTAGCAGGCTTGAGCTGGGACCACCCCACGGGCGCCAGGACTGGAGTAACACGGGACAGCAAACCAAACGACAAGCAACAAGCCCTCGCATCAGGGGTGACGGCAATAGCGGATATAGCGGTGGCCTAAGCCGGCTTGCGACGATCACCGCGGCGGAGTAGGGGGTGGAGGACGGCAGCCCTGGCAGAAGTAGCCAAAGCGGATCTCCGGGGCCTCATTGCAGGTGGGGCACCACGTGACTCCTGCATCTCTGCAAATTGAGCACTTCCATACAGACGGACAAGGTGGCGATAACAAAGGGGATGAGACTAGCCCACTAGTACACCTAGTGCCCACTTGCAACACAATACATTGTGAGGCCCAACCCTTGTGACGCGCACACCCTACGAGGGCAGAGGCAGACGATTACCATTCCCTGGCCCCTCAACCCCAATCTGACCACACCTAAGGGCATGTGCCAATCACAAGAGCGTTCCTTGAATCTCCTTTCAACACGCGACAAGAGGATTTTCATACGCTCAAACAAGAACTGGCAGGAGAAATACGAGAGATCTGTCGTGATGTCGACGAAATAGGGGAACGAGTCGCTGCCATAGAATAAGCCAAAGGCGAGTAGCTGGAGCAACTACAGCAGGAACTTCTATGCATCAAAGATCAACAAGTGGACCTGCAGGCCCACACAGAAGACCTCGAAAATAGGTCACGACGCAACAACATCCGTGTCAGGGAGGTCCCATCGAAAGAAAAAGGGTCGGACGTCACCCGATACCTTCAAGAAATGTTCAGAGAGATCCTTGGCGAGACTGCCGATTTTGACATTCGCAAAGACCGGGCGCACCGAGTGGGAATGGCGAGGCAAACACCTGCCCCTCCACCGGACATACTAGCTTTCCTGATGGACTTCCCCCACAAGGAACAGATACTACGTGATGCACGATGGAAGCAACCCCTTAAGTATCAGGGCCACTCCATAGCACTATATCAGGACCTGACCTCCATTACCTGACAAAAGAGGAAAGCATTTAGAGAAGTGACGACTTTTCTGAAGGATAAAGGAGTGACTTACTCATGGGGACACCCCTTCTGTCTGATCTTCAAGTGGAATGACAAGCTGCACCAAATGAGATCCTTTCAAGAAATGTGTGCGCTTCTGGGCCTAGAACCATAGAAAACGGAGGAGTCGCCCGCTCGCTCGCAGCGATCCTAAGGGGGAGAATGGCAAAGAGTGGGCTGCAGACCATCGCCCTGGTTAGAGGGGAAGCCAGACTAGGCTACAATGACTCAGGAAAGAGTGGCAGCATTGGAAGCGGTGTCAAGGGACACCACAAGGCCGGATAGACTGTAAGATGCACAAGGGGACATCAATTGTGTTCCTTACTCTGTGCCTCCCCCTGCCAAGTGCAATTCTCTGGACACCCAGGCCGGGAGCCTGAGACACTGGCTTGAAACAGCTAGCGACATTTTCGCACCACTAAAACGTGTCAAACTAAAACGCCCCCATGATGCATAAAGATGGTTCTCAGAGAAACTTAAAGCAAAAAAACTAACACTTAGGCAGGCTGAGCGTCGTTGGAGGCGAGATTACGCCCCCAAGGAAAAATTGGCTTTCACGGCCTTGCTTAAAGATTATAAATACAGTATCCTTCACGCCAAATCTCTACACTTTTCTAATAAAATCATAGAATCTGCATCTAAGGCGAAAAACATCTTTTCCATCGTGGAAGAACTGTCGCACACGGACAGGGTGACTCTCAAACCCCTCCCTTCCCAAGTACTCTGTGACTCTCTTAATTCCTTTTTCACTGACAAAATAGTTAAAATTAAAAATAGTATCACCCGTAGTACACCCTCATCCATGCCCACCTCTGCCACTGTTCCTGTCACCTTGAACTCTCACTTAGTCACACAGATACCCCCGATCTCTGAAGAAAATTTCTTCGACCTGTTAAAAAAGGTGACTTCAGGGTCCCCCACAGATTGTTGCCCCCTCACATTCTGCGTGAGACTTTCCGCCCCATTTCTTTGCTCCCTTACCTGAGCAAAGTACTGGAAGCCCACGTCACCAGCTTCCTGAGTTCCTTTATTGAACATACTCAGTTTCTGGACTCTCAGCAGGCTGGCTTTAGACCCGCCCATTTGACCGAGTCAGTCATACTCTCAGTGATGGAGGAATTGCGGAGAGGGGCCGACCTTAAGACCAGTCAGGCCTTAGTGCTCCTGGATTTGTCGGCCGCTTTTGACACGGTCGACCATGATATTTTGGTCGGCCGTGTCAGAGATGCCGGCATCCAGGGGCCGGCCCTTGAGTGGGTTCACTCTTTCTTAAGTAATCGTTATCAGGCAGTCCGCCTCTCCCATTTCTCTGCTGATAAAGTGAAACTGACTTGTGGCGTCCCCCAGGGCTCCTCCCTTTCCCCCCTCCTTTTTAATTTGTATCTCACCCCCCTGATCCGTACTGTACGAGGAAGTAATGTCACCGCATTTAATTATGCAGATGACATTCAGCTGATCTTTGATATCGACTCCTCGGATCAATCCATCCACAATTTTCAGTCGACCCTGTGCCTCATCAGCGACTGGATGGGGGAAAATCATCTAAAACTTAACCCCGACAAGACCGAGTTGGTCTTGATCGGGGGCGCCTCCAATCCTTGGAGCTCCAATTTTTGGCCGCCATGTCTTGGTCCACCTCCCTGTCCTGTTGACTCTGCTAAAAGCCTTGGTGTCATCATCAGTAAGGACCTCTCGATGAAGCCTCACATTAATGCGGTGGTTTCCTCTAGTTTCTTTCACCTCCGCAAAATTCGTAAGATCTCCCGCTTCCTCACTACAGAGGCCCTTACCTTAGCCCTCCTAGCCCTTGTAATCTCCAGGATCGATTACGCCAATTCTCTTTATGTCGGCATCCCTTCATATCAGCTGAACCGGCTACAGCTGGTACAGAATCAGGCTGCAAGACTTATCTTCCACCAACCTAGACACCATCATGTTCGCCCTCTGCTCAAAACCCTTCATTGGCTCCCAGTAGCCAAACGTTGCGAATTCAAATTAGGCTGCATCACCTTCAAGGCCTTGGTCCAGTTTTTATTTCTTCTCTCCTCCATCGTTATTGCCCATCTCGTAATCTGCGTTCCTCCCATCTCGCCCTGCTTAGGATCCCTACTTTTAAGCGGAAAAAACACGGGGGCCTCAAATTCTCGTTTCTTGCCCCTACCCGTTGGAACTCTTTACCTCCCGAGCTGAGGTTTACCACCTCTTATGCTCACTTTAGGTCCTGTTTGAAACCCTCCTGTTCCGCTCAGCCTATGACTAACATCTCCCCATCTCTTACCGCTGAACTTCTCTCTTTTCCCTCTGCTTTCAGCGCCATGAAACCGTCTGGTGTTAGTGCACTTTATAAGAAATTTAACATAACATAACAACGCACTGAAACACAGCTTTTGGGGGGGGGGGGGTCACTTGGGCCACAAATTCACCCCAATTGTCCATTCTCAAATGTCCACATTCCAATATGATGGGCACTGGACTATAGGGACGTTTGGGGACGGTTCAGTTGGGGTTAGGGAGGGAGTAGGGGGGGTCCGGGAGGTGGGGGCGGACCGAGGGTCACACGGGAAAGGGGGAGGGGTGACATTCTATCGGAACAGAACTTGTACAAAAGGTAGACAGGACCCTGGAAGGTTCAAGGGGGGGGGGTTGGGAAGAGGGAGGGAGGGGGAACCGGTGTGCTAATGGGGGCGGGTATGGCAGGGAATCGGTGTCGATATTCTCTGGATTCCAGGCTCAAGGACTCGGGAAGGCGAAGAGGGAGTGTGGATTTCCTGACGTCGCAGTGGCTATCTCTCACGATTACACCATGACGCGACCTAGACTTCAGGTGATCACCCTTAATGTGAAGGGGCTTAACATTCCCATTAAGCGGCGGCTGTATTGACCTATTAAGAGAACTCGTGGTCATCCATCTGCCTATTACAGGAAACACATCTCCTCTCCAAAGATTGGCACAGAATGAGGTCACGCGCATTTCCTCAACAGTTTAACTCCTCCACAAAGGACAAGAAGGCAGGGGTAGCTATATTGATTGCCAGACACTTCTAGGGCAAGGTAGGGGATAGAGTAGCAGAGATCAATGGCAGTCTATTGGCGTATCGGATGTGGGTGGGTGGGAACCCCGTGGTGATAGGGTCCCTCTATGCCCCCAACATTGGACAAGAGGATTTCTTTAAAGGAGCCCTGTCGGAGATTCTTAGCTCCCAGGACAGAATTACATTGGTGGGAGGAGACCTTAATCTAGTTATGGATAAGGACAGAGACAGATCGGGTCAATGCCACGACCAGACGGGAGCCCTATCAAAAGATGGGAGGGAGTCGCTAAGAACAAGGGGTCTACTAGATATTTAGCGGGAGGCCCACCCCCAAAGCACGCAGTTCTCCTACTCCCATGCTCATCACACATACGCCAGACTCGACCATTTAATAGGGTCAACTGAGATACACGCACTAGTGAGCAGAGTAGAAATTATCCCGGCTGCGCTCTCGGATCATGACACGATGACAATAGATATTCCCCCAACTCAAGGACCGAAGGGGAGGTGGCAACTGTGAGAAGTTGGCCTGATATATGATGCTCACTAGTTCTAGTGATCACCTTGTATCAGTCCAAACAACCCTTATGGTGATTGGTTGTAAGTCAACCTTATAGACCAGCTATCCTAATGGTAGCATGGACAAAGCAGTCTTAGGCTAAACTCTTTTGGCATGTGAAGCCAGCTGTTTTACCACAATATAACCCCTTGAATACCAGATGAAAGGACACCACACAGGTTGTTATGAAAATAAACAGTCTATTTATTAATAACACCACCTCTGAACTCTTTATGAGGTCAGAGGGCTAAGCACATGACAATCTCTTACGAAAAATACTACAAGTTGCACAAAATTACAATGGTGCCCTAGGGGCACGACAAACCATATACTAAGTAAGTGGAATGTGAAAGTCGATAAAAGGAATGGAGCTGTCCAGAGGCTGTAGGATCGATGGGACCACGCTATACTAACTTCAGGTAAGTAATAGGAGGCCCACGGAACGCGTGTGCAGAGTGTGAACTCACACGCGAGATGCGTAACAACGTCTATGGACAGTATAATTCAAGAAAAAGGTGAGTACGGACAATCCTGACTAGGTAGGACTAAAACGACTGTGGAACTGGACACTAGGACAGTTAAACTACCCTTGAGCACCGAAATGCTCTCGTTACCTCACCCACGGGCTGCGGGTGCATAGGTGTCAAAGTGCGTCGGGTTCTCGCGTTGAAGTCTATGGAGCCTGAAAGAAAAGATGCTGCAGGCGACCAGGAGGAAGATGTCCGGTGCAATCCAAGGGTGGATTGTTGAAGAAGGAGACCTGAAAGCAGAGGGGACAATGTTCACAGTCACTAGCCAGTGACTGGAGTGGAACCAGGAAGGAACCAGATGTCGTCGTCGCGATCAGGTGAAGAGTGGACGCTTGACTCTGCAGCCACGTGGACCAGGAGGTGTCTTCGACGACCAGGATGGAGGCATGAGCTTTCCCACGCAGGCTCTCGCTGTCGACGGTGTTGGATCTGGGACTGGAGGCAACAGGCCTTGGCAAAGGCAACCCACGCGGTGAGTGAAGAAAGCGTCTGGTGCGGACTAGGAGAGTCCGGGGTGCCCCTCTTTTGGAAGGGAGCAAGGGCCAATCTGGAGCAACCAGATCAGCAGTGAAAATTCAAAGGTTCGTCGTCTGGGAGGCCACTAGCCAGCCGGCAAGTGACCAGACAACACGTCGAGCAGCAGACAAGCAGAAGGGCCCCACGCAGATCTCGTGGAGGCTGGAGGGCTGATCTTCGGTGCAGGAGCTGCTCGGGGTTGGGGCTTCTCAGTCCCCAAAGCACTTGGTCGAGTTTACCTCGGGAGTCGTGCTGGAAGCGAAGTGCAGGTTCATTCAAGATGGCCGGTCCCACGTGTCTTGTCGCACCCACGGGTCTCAGCTTTGCTGCAGATGTGAGTTGAGGTCGGAGAGGTCTGGGAATCCGGGTCTCGTCGGGCTCTGAAGTCTGGATCCTCGAGGGAAGACGACAAAGTGAAGCCACTGGACGCTTGATGGTGCCTGCAGTTGCAGGGTGGACACTCCTTGTCCACAAGGGAGATTCTTCAGTCTTCTGTGGAGCAGAACGTCGAAGGCCAGAGTTTCTTCTTGTTGAATAGTTCAGGATAATCTAATTTGGAATGGGATCAGCTCCTACCTTTGTTCTCCTAAAGGGGGCTGCACTACTGACTAGGTCCCTCCCCTGGGTGGGACCAGGAAGGGGGGAGTTACACCCCCTATCCTTTGTCCGGTTTCCCGCCAGAGCTGGGGCTGGGATGCCCCAGCAACTGATTTGAACCGGTGTATGCACAGGGCACCTTGTGTGCCCCAGGCATGTCTCATTCCTTTCAGGCCTCCCTACCTCAATACACAAAATCCGGTCTGGGGTGGTGCTAGCACCTCCCAAGGCAGGAAACCCTTTGTCCAAGCCATCCTC
Organism: Lissotriton helveticus; assembly: GCF_964261635.1. Classification (NCBI taxonomy): domain Eukaryota; kingdom Metazoa; phylum Chordata; class Amphibia; order Caudata; family Salamandridae; genus Lissotriton; species Lissotriton helveticus. The sequence goes on along the minus strand of NC_136057.1, from coordinate 848,801,416 downwards.
GCTGGAAGGACTCCCAGCAGCAGGAGGTCAGACTTGTGTCTGTGGTGGCAGCATCCATTTTGTGATGCTGAGGCTCGAGTTAACTTTAACCGGAGTTCACAGTTACATACATGTCGTGTCCCTCTAGAAGGGTGGAATGCTACCCCCGTCGCCAGAATTGGCGAGGGGGTAGTATTCCAAATCGTAGGACACCTTACTCGACATGTTTTGATAATGTTATACCAGAGTTAGCATTTTACCGCGAGGTAGATAATGCACTTAAGAGTGTATGGTATAGCGTTATCATGGAACAGCTATTAGGACTTGGTTCCGCAAGCTGCAGACGGGCTCAGCTCATGCCAGAGCACCATCTCACATAATTCCAAGCACTCTGCCTTCAGGATTGATAAGGCCTTCCATAGGAGTGACTGATAGGAATATATGTGTCCATTTTAGGGTTAGATATAGGTATACTATATCTACAGCAAAGGGTGTTTACACCACCTTGCCCCAGCTGTCATGCAGCCAGTTGTGTCAGATTTAGATGGCCAGCCAGGGGTGGCATAATACATGCTTCAGCCCCTGGTAGGCCCTGGGTACACCTAAGCCCTGGGTACAGGGACTGATAAGGTGGCCCAGTACCAATTGGTAAATGCACCTAAAGTACATGGTTGTCAATCTAGAGAGAGAACAGCTAGGCTGTGGGTCTGATTAGCAGGCCCACAGTCAGGGAAAGTCGTAAACCAGTGAAGCAAAAAGCAAAAATCTGGGGCGACCATAGGATTGCAGACCCCACTCTCCTACAGCAACTGCGAGAGAACCTGCTTAGACGCGAAGGGGTAGCCCAACAGATACAAAAATGCATGACGGACTATCTTGCCAACTAATGATCACATGGACACGCCACCAGCTGCGATATGGGTAGCCCTTTAAGTGGTAGTAAGAGGTGAACTGATCACCATTGTGGCTGCAGAAACTTAGGAGCGGAAAGAAAAAAGAGAATTGCTTTCGGCTAAGGTGGCGGAGCTTGAGAGAGTGCACAGTCGGACGTGCGCCCCCAGAGTTTGACGCCAACTGAAAGCCGCCAGAACACAGCTCGCAGGCCTAGACCTGTACAGGGCAGAGTATGCAGCCTTACGGCTCAAGCACTTGTATTATGTAGGAGACAAAACGTGACGCCTCCTAGCGAGCAAACTCAGAGCCCGTACTCAATGTTCTAGGATCGTAGCCCTTTACGACACCAAAGGTGAGAGGGTGGAGCAAGACCATCAGATAGCTTAGGCCTTGTGGGATTTCTGTGCCACCCTATATAGCAAAGACTCACAGCTGGATGCGGACCGAGACGTATATCTTCAACAAGCCGCAACAACAGCTCTGAACAAAACTGGGGCAGGCGCACTTGACACACCCATCCGAATAGAAGAATGATGTGGGCGATTTCCAGTTTCAAGCCTCTAAAGGCACCAGAGCCCGACAGCTTTTTGGCCGTTTTTTATAAATTATTTTGCCCACTTTTGGCCCTGCTTCTAAGCCGCCTTTTTAACTGCTTTCAGGGCTCTGGATCTATCCAATCAGATATGCTAGCGGCTGATATAATCGTTCTCCCCTAACCAGGTAAGGACATCACCCAATGTGCCTACTATAGTCCAATCTCCCTACTCAATCTTGACCTGAAGCTATTTACAGGAATTCTGGCGGCAAGATTAGGTACCCGCATGCCCGGTATCATAGAACGGGACCAGTCCGGCTTCATACCGAACAGACAAAGTTGCGACAACAGCAAACGCATCATGCACCTCATCAACAAAGCCCACCATAATGGGATGGATGCTCTACTGCTGTCAGTAGACGCCGAAAAGGCTTTCGACAGAGTAGACTGGGATTTCCCGTGTACGACCCCATTGTCATCACCATCGATGACGATCCCGTCGTCGACATGGTCGTCGTCATCCCTGCCGTCGACGATGTCGCTGTCGATGTTACCGGCGTCGATGCTCCCGGCGACGCTGACGTCGTCCACACTATTACAATCAATGGCAGCTTCTGTGCCTCTGTGGTTGTTGCCGTAGACGATGACTTCTTCGTCAAAACTGTCAGACGATCCCGTTGACGATGTCGATTGTTTGCTTTTCTCTTCAGGAATACTAGAGGATGGCTTCTTGAAGGACTCTTGGACCAAAGGTGGGGTCTTTGTAAGGCTCAGAAGAGGCTCTCTTGGATACTTTTTCTTTAGAAGTGTGTCCTTTGCTCTCCTTTTCTCTTGGCTGAGGAGATTTGGAAGGACTACGCCCTAAAGACCCATGAGTGGTCTTTTTTAGGGCCTTCGCAGGACATTCCCCTGAGGAATGAGCCTGAGGAGATCTTGTTTTTTTTTTAGATCTCCTAGATGAAGCGGAGGACTCCTGGTCACTATCGCTAGAAACCACCTCCTTTCTGGCCTTGATCTTTGAAGCCATATTAAAAGGCGTCCCTCACGATCTCTAAGGGTCTTGCTAGAGAAAGTGCGACATACCTTACAGTCCTTGGCTTGGTGGTCCGGATAAAGACAATAAATGCAGTCTTCATGTGGGTCATCAGTGTAGAGTCTCTTCTTAGAGCAGGTGGCACAGGCTCTAAAAAGACCCTTTTTCTCTTTTCCAGACATTCTACAGGATGTAGATGAGAAACAGGTCACAAGAATCTGAAATCCACAAGAAAATAGAATGAAATCAAGCTTCTACAAAGTTGGAAATCCAAAGTTTGAGCAGAGCTCAAAGGAGACTCCCTAGCACAACGTGCCGGTAGAAAATCTTAGGGGCAAAAGGTTCTCAGAGGAGGGTTCTAGAGGGTGAGGAGCTCTGATTGGCTAAGGGAAAAGTTTGGTCCCTTTTTACATAACAAAGGTTATGGGTTGCAAAAGGGAAATTGGCCTAGGCCTTTTTTCAGTTAGCTATACTGCTAAGCATTGCTTTTTATATACCGGAGACTCCAGTCTCGACGACGGGGAAATGACTCAGGTATGGGAATCTATGAAAGCTCTAATACTGGAGTAATGGGATGGATGCCCGACTGCTGTCAGCATACGCCGAAAAGGCTTTCGATAGAGTAGACTGGGATTTCCTAGATAAAACACTGGCTAACTTCGGCATCAGCACTCAATTCAGGGCTTGGGTGGCGAGGGGACGACCTCACAGCCCTTTGATATCCAAAGGGGTACAAGCCAGGGATGCCCTCAGTCACCCCTCCTTTTTGCGTTGTACGTGGAGCCGCTAGCACAACGGATACAAGATAATCCTGATATCCTAGGGATCCCCTTTGGCGGTGAGCAACATACTATCAATTTGTATGGGGAAGATATTCTGGCGGCCTTAGAGGCACCAGGGTGCTCGGTGCCGGCCTTCCTTCGGGAACTGTCTGCCTTCGGAAACATTTCCGGCTTTAAAATTAATGTGGGAAAAATCAATGATCTTAACCTTGGGCCTCAACGAGAATTTACGCAGAAGGGCATCTGGGGAATTTGGGTAGCTACAGATCCAGGCCACGATCCCGTACCTGGGGATAGTCCTGGCCCGGTCTACCGGGCAAACAGTCGAGAGAAACTACGCCAACCTCCTCTCCCAAATACAGGGGAACCTCCATCGGTGGCAGAAGCAGCCTCTGTCACTTTTGGGCCGTGTCGCACCGTTAAAATGTCCATATTGCCTAAAGTGTTATACACTTTCTAGACCATCCCCGCCTGGCCCCCCCCAAAGGAACCATTCATAAACTGCAGGGAGCGGTGCACCAATTCATCATCATTCAATCTTTATTTCGGCCATTGGCCATCAAAGATATACCATAAAACATATAAATCACTATAAAATCGACATACATAATCAATCACAGTGTAAAACCTTGAAGTTACAAACTCATAAAACTACATTAAAAAACTGTAAACCTTAGAATTACGAGGGAGCCTGCATCTTCAAAATACGGGTACGAGTGTGCCAGACATTGGTGAGGAATTTTGCTAATACAAACACAGTTAAACTAGAGGCATCAGTTTTTAAAATTCTATACATTGGGAGATACTCCCTACAACCCAGATTTCTGATCAATGGTAGTAGCCAATGTTTCCTCGCTGCCTTGTAAGCTGGGCAGAACAGGACCACGTGTAAATCGCTTTCCTCTGCGGCTGCGCAAGCCGGGCACTGCTAGGTGGAGGGAGGTGATGACCAGGAGCTAGTAAAAGATCGTAGGGGAAATGTGCCATATCTCCATTGGAGGAACAGCTTCCTGGCCAGTGCGGGGGAGATGGCATCTAGGACCCACTCCTGCCTATACGAGTCCTTGCTCTGCGTGAAAACAAAAGTTAGTGACCCTTCACACTGGCTATCTATGGCCGTAGCTAATTTTTGTTCATGATAGGCGGTGGCCAGAGTTCTTTTTGAGATATTTAATGAGGCATTGGCGGGGTTAGACCAAAGGTCGGGGAGCCCCAATACCATACAGGAGTTTCGGATATATTTTATCCAGGGGATCATTAGCACTTTCGGGTGGGTCAACAGCTCATTAGTTCCGCCCTATAGGCAAGAATTTCATCGCTACTCCACAGCCTTCGCCAGAAGGCTATGGGTCTCAAGCCTAATTCTTCAGCTATGGGACGCAACCCCAGATCTAGCCTCAGGGGGAGGAGCGGGGTGCTGGGCGGAAGTGCAACTATCTGTCTGATGAATTTATTCTCTGTTAAGGACAGACTGCGACAAGATGTATGTCCCCACAATTCCGCTCCATACATAGTAGCACCCCTGGCGTGCGCCTTATAGATCTGGATAAGCGACCCCAGTGGTCGGTATGTGGAGCCATTCAACATCCGCGCGATGCCCCCTGTAGTCTGTATCAGTTTTAGATTGGCCCTGCTCTGGTGTGATCCCCAAGACATAGTTTCATTAAGAGTTACACCAAGGTAATCTAAGGTGGAAACTCTCTCGAGCCGCGAGGCTCCCAATCGCGGATTTGGCCGCAATTTATGGCTTGGGTTCAGAACCATAAACTTAGTTTTGGCGGCGTTAATTTCTAAGCCCCTATCGGTGCAAAAGGCCACGAACGAATCGAGGATCCTCTGTATCCCCATTGGGGTTTTGGACAGCAGCAGGGTGTCGTCTGCAAACATGATTGCAGGCACCCTACTGCCGTTCAATTTGGGGGCGTCAGTGTATTCAGTGGCATTTAGGTGGGCAATCACCCCGTTGACAAAGAGGCAGAACAGGGTCGGTGCCAGCACGCAACCCTGTCTAACCCCTCGGTCAACGGGGAATCTATCCGTCAGAGCCCCGGACCTCCCGCACCTCACTCGAGCATAGTTTTTATCATGTAATCTCTGCAAGATTATCAGAATGTCCGGGGGGACGCCCATCTCAGCCAAGACGCTCCACAATTTCCCTCTGGGCACCAGATCGAAAGCGGCCCGCAGATCCACAAAAATTGTGTATAGGCTGCCGCCCTCGAACATCGCTGCCCTCCAGTAGACAATATTCAATCGGAAAACCTGGTCCACTATGGAAACTCCCTTCCTGAATCCCGCCTGGTACGGGCTGAGGACGCCCGACTCTTCTGCCCAATCTTGGAGCCGGTTCAACAATACCCTACCAAACAGCTTCTGTGCCACATCGATTAGACTGATTGGTCTGTAGTTGGCTGGGAGAAGTGGCGAGCCCTTTTTGAAAATAGGGACCACCTCCGCCCCCAGCCAAGTACTGGGGATTTCCATGCCGTTGAGAACTCCATTAAACAGCGCGGCAAGGTAGGGCGCCCAAACATTGGGCTCCTGCTTAAACAGGTCCCCGGGTAGGCCGTCCAACCCTGGCGCCTTCCCCGAGGTTAATCCTGCTATTGCATCCCTAACCTCGCCCAGTGTTATTGGATCTCCCTTATAGTCAGGCCAACCAGCACCGGTGTCAATGGTGGATTCTCCCGGTTCAGAGCTATAGAGAGATTCAAAATGTGCCTGCCACACCTCTGGTGCAATGTTTGGCTCAATTGCCGAATGGAGATTCCCTGACCCCCCGCTCACTATTCTCCAAAACATTCGGTGATCTTTTGTCGCTAGGGACTTAGTGAGCTCTTCCCATTGATTCGCTTCCCATTCAATTTTTGCGTGGACAATGAGTTTTTTATATGCCCATCTGCGTTCTCTTAGCTGTTCCCCGCTTAAACCCTCCTTGATTGCTTTAAGGAGTTCCCCCTTTGCCCTTCTGCAGGCTGTGTTATACCATGAGGATTTATATGACTGCTCCCTCCTCAAATTCTGCACGTTACTGAAGAGGACGGGAGCCGCAGCCTTTACAAGGTCCTCGTGGGCCTGATATAGTTTGACCTGTGAGTCTTTGTTACCCACCTCTGTAGCCAAGTCTCCCACAGATTCCAGAATGGGGATTATCCCTGCATAAAGCCTCGGGAGTTTCTCCTCACTTGAGGCCAGTTGTTCCCACCTGATTCTTCTCCTGTTGTTTTCCAGTAGAAGTTCAGGTTTAGTCCCTTCCCCAGACGTTGCAGAGGTTCGACGGCCGGGGTGGATGAGGTCAAGTTCGAGGGCATTATGATCACTGTCTAGCCTTTCCATAACCCTAAAGTCCCGGATAGCTGGCCAGTTCGCTATCTGTACCAGGACATAATGCAAGCGAGATTCCCTTCCCACTCTATTATATGTGGTTCTGCTGGGTATGTCAGATCTAATACGCCCATTACAGGCTCTAATTCCAAACCTTAGGGTGAGGGCTGTGATCTGCAATGCTACAGGAGTCCATGCCCTCGGGGGAGGAGCTTCTACCGAGGGCACTGACCACCTAACCTCTTCTTCCATTGGGAAACCCTCTAATAGGCCTGGCAATGGCTCGAAGTGGGAATTTAAGTCCCCTCCCACTACATAGGGTAGATCTCTAGGTAGTTCAGATAGATAATCCGAAAGTTCATCTATGGTGGACGATTCCCTGGCAATTCCAACTGGCCTAGAGTAAATATTTATTAGGGCAAGTTTCGCTTGGTTAGGCCAGGACAGAAGGGCCACAAGGATGTCGTTGGAAGGGGCCGGTAACCGTGTAGCCTCACAGCCTAGGTGGGATGCCACCCAGGTTGTGAGCCCGCCTGATGGGCGTCCTTTGCCCTCCCACCTGGCCGGGATAAAAAATGACTGATAACCTCGGTGTCCATATTCTTCCCTTGCCCAAGTCTCCTGGAACATGCAAACATCCCCAGTCTCAATATAAGTTTCCCAATCTTGAGCAGCCAACTTGTTAGCTAAACCAGTCACATTCCACCAAATTAGTCTCAGATGCTCAATGGTTGGAGTTGTCGGGATAGGAGGGTGGGAGGTAACAGTTCCAGGTGTTGCACCAGTTATTACATCGGGAACATTGTCCACTGCGGTTTCAGATGACTCAGGGAGACTACAGGAACCATTGGTCAAGAACGCTAAGTTATTGGTGGACAGTCAATCAACCCCGTCAAGCCCACTCAGGCAGTTGAAGCGGTTGAAGTGGAAATAGGGTGTTTCAGGTGGCTGGTAGTTTGGACGTCGGACATATTCTTTATATCTTGGTCTCCGTTCCACCCTTGTCCAGTTTCCTTGTGGCCGGTCATCATACATGCGGGTTGGTGGAAAAAAGAAGGAGACTGGCAAGGTCTGTATGGTGGAATCCAATGATCTATTTGAGCCAGCGCAGATGTGTAAAACAGTACCAGGATCCCTGAAGGTCACCATTATACAGTCCCCCATAATTGTTTTCCTCGTCTTCCCCAGCCATGGCACCCTTCTAACCATAATAATCTCATTATTAAAATGTGGTGGTAGTGGTCTGTTCCAATTGAGCCATTTAATGACTTTCTTCTTGAGGGATTGGAAGTCTTCGTTTTCACCCCTTTGTAGAGAGGGGGCACCCGCTAGAACCACCATAAGAGTATTGGCTTCCGGTGGCAGATCTGGTCTCCGCGATCTTTGCGCGGGTTGGCCAAGAGGGGGAGAGGGAATACTAGCAATGGAAGGAAACCCAAGATTTATGCCTGGCTCTAAATTGGGGAGGGCCGGGTCTATTGACTGAGGAGGCATGATATTAGGGATACCTTGTGGGGTCGGGACTGGAATAGCCATAAGTGACTGCAAGGGGGGGGCAGTGGTTACACCCTGTGGGGCTCCCACATTGGTGCCCTGTAAGTCTCCTATATTAGAAGGGAGATTTTGTTTATTAGGCAAAGTTCCTGTGGATGGATTGGGCCCAATAGTTCTAGTCTGCTTACTGACCGAGGTGTTCAGGGTAGTTAGAGTTGCCTCTAGGATGGTAAGCCTGATCTCTACTTTTTTCAGGCTTTCACTAATGGGCTGCAGTAGAGAGCAGAGTAGAAATTCTATACTCCCTATAGATGTAAGAGAGGGAGCTTCATTAGGTAGATTAGCCCCTGAATCACTTCTAGTGGCAGCAGTGATAGCACTTGTAACCTTAATAGGAATAGTGGTGCTCACATTGTCTCTAACCCTAACAGGGGTAAGTGCGGGCTTGTGTTTTTTACCAAAATCTAAGTGGGAAATTTTAGTTTTCCCCTGTCCCTTCCTCATCTGTCTTCTGCGCTTGTTAGGTGGGGGGCCATGGAGTTCCGCCACAACAATGTGCTTAGGTTTATTTTTCTTGATTTTATTTAGAGGGGGGGTTTGGGTAACCAGGTTAACAGCCATGTTAGTAGGGTTTAGAGATGGAATAACCTCCGTGAACTCGTCGGACAATGTACCCTGCGTGGTAATACTATCCCTTAACAGTAGGGGGACACCATCTTGAGTTAATGGATCCTGACTGTCTTTAGGGGTACCTTCCTCTTGGGAGATGGAATAGGGAATTATCTCGCTAAGGGGTCTACTTTTCATGATTTCAATGGAGCGGCGGCGCTCTGCCCTGCGCTTCTCCAAAGAACTATCTTTACCCCCTTCTCCCTTGGCGGATTTAAAATAGTTGTCGAGAGTCCCGGTGTGGCCCCCCCCCGCCCTTACTGGAGTTTCACATAGTGCAGGTGAGGGCATGTTCGTGATCTATTCCTTAGGTCGGCTAATATCGGAAGATGCGGGCGAAAGAGAGTGAGCCCAGCCCAGCCTCCTTCAGCCCCTGACGGCCACAGACGGTCCCGCCCTTGTCCCGGGCTTCTCCCGGCGCCCTCCCGCGCAGCGGGAGATGCTACTCCTAATGAGGGAGGGAGGTGATCGAGAGGCGGGGCAACCAGGGAGAGCGTCCAGGTGCAGGTGATGATGTCAGCGCAGGGACTCCTGGGCAATGGAGTCCCTGTCCCTCACCTGGCGCTCGCAGCCCTGGTCTCCGCAGTTCCAGCTCACAAAATCCGGAATGACAGCCAATCCCAGTCAGAGCGGTGCGCCCAAACACACGGGCGAAGCGGGACCCGCGGAGCGGGTTCCGCGAGGTCTGGCGGTGAAAGAGAGCAGCCCCAGCAGGAAGGACCTCGCACAAAGAGAGCTCACACTCGGAAGTCTGCAAGTGCACCAATTCACCTGGGCCGGTAAAAGGCCACGGTTGCGCAAAGATTTAGCTTACTGTCCGCCCCAACGAAGGAGGCTTGGGTATTCCAAATATTCAAGAACACTTTTGGGCGACACAACTTAGCTATTTTGTGGAATTGAGCAGACCACAATCAGAAAAGAGGTGGCTGTTCCAAGACAGGGCGATGGCGCAGCTCCCCCTATGGAAAGTGCCCTTTCTGAAAAGACCTCATAGACCACTGAACCTTGGGGTCTCCCCCTTTACACGCACTGTGATTTCCCTTCCCCGGTAAAGCCCCTATTTAACAACCCGGAATTCACACCAGGACCAGAAAAACGAGCAATCCCTCAATGTCAGGTATCAGCTTGCAATTCGGCTGGCCACTTATTCGCTAGAAGGGTTTCTCCAATTTTCTGATGTGCCACAAGCATGACATTGACGACCCGAAAAGGTTCCAATACTTTCAAATCTGACACTGGCTATTACACCCAGATGTGCGTCCGAGGGTCGGAAGAAAGCTAATAGCATACGAGAAATGGCTCATCGCCAAAACCTCAGAAAAAAAGATGATCTCTGAACTTTATAGGTTGATACACCCCCAGCTTCTTATGAGCCCTCTGCCAGACAGAGGCGATGGGCGCGGGAACTAGGGAGGGATCTATCCCGAAAAGAATGGCGCAATATCTACTTTAGGGCAAATCATACAGCCAGAAACACAGCCATTAGAGAAGCTGCGGTCAAGGTAGCGACATACTGGTACCCAACACCAGCCAGACTGAATAAGGGAAACCCAACCGTAGTCCCACATGCTGGAGGGGTTGCGACAAGGCAGGCACACTGACGCTCCTACTATGGGACTGCAAGTGTCTGAATACTGGACTGCTGAATTCGACTAGTGTGGATAAACATTTCGATACACAAATACCTTGTTTTCCAGCAAACACCCTGCTGGGGCTTCCCAATTCGCTAACATTCCCATTGAAGTCGGTCAGGGGGAAACAAATGGGCCTGGCGATAGGAGTAGCAGGAAAACATATTCACTCCCTATGGGGTACACAGAACAGACCGACACACACGGGTGGCTACACAAATTATGATACATCGGGGGAATGGAGAAAATCCACACCAGTGTTACACATCCAATAGCCACCTTCACCACAACATGGAGCCCTCTTCAGGCCTCGACCCTACTCAGCCGGTTCTCGGAACGGACTCCACAATGTTACTACATTCATTACGACTTCCAAAGCAGAGGGGTGGGTGGGAGAGAAGGGGGTTGGGGCCTCAGGAGGGCGATAACAGGGATTATTTGTTGTTTGCGATATGTCTTTGTATCACTATGTGATACAAAGTTAAACCAAAAAGCTTGAGAGGACTTTTGTTGTTGGGGCAAGGTCTGATGCTGCCTCTAGTGGAAACCTCTACTGAAGCCTCAAAAAGTATTATGAGGAAGGGGTCCCATAAGGATAAGAAACATGAATTATAACAGAAATAAAAAAAGCAATCAAAGTAGACATTGAATCACACCACCATGTTTTAATCACAATGGAGATGAATAACGAATAAAGACAATAGTCGCGTGTTGGAAATGGACAGGTGGAGCATTGCCCCAGGGAAGGGGGGTAAAGTGCGTGATGGAGTGAGGATACTGTGATAAGGAAGGGTTGAAGTGACAGATTAATCAAAACTTTAACCCACAATAGTTTTGATGGTTACATACAATGTACAAGAAAAAATAACTTAAATATTCAAATCAAACTGTATCATACTCCACACAGTACAATATATAAACCAGTTGGGCCGTGGAGTTGACATATAAAAGAGACAAAATGGTTGTCGACGTTTCGACCCTCTCAAATTTGCAGGACTAATTATATCCTTGCGGCGGGGTCTTCTTCAGGACATGGGAGTTGGGGCAGACCACCTATGTCAATATATAATGTCGGGTATAATTGTACAAATCTATCAGGAGCAAATGAATTACATTAACTTTAGTGAGAGAACAGCACACGGTTGACGGGAACAGCCACCAACGTGGAATCGCATTGTGACCACCGAACTGTGGGCAGCCAATTATCGGGTGTCAATGTTACCGTGAATCATGATATAAATTCGCAAACATAAAAGAGTGAATTGCTAATAGTGCATCACGTGTTGTGACCCCCTGACTAAGGGTGTCAATATTTACTTGTTGCACCGTGAATTGTAAAAATATGCGTGGAAAAATAGTGGTCCGCAGCCAGGTGGAGTGTGGCCAGCACGGCAATTCTAGACCGGTATACAAAGGAATAACAGTTAATACCTTGCTAGGACCGGTATGTATTCCGACAAGGTTGAGGGGACATCCTGATTGATGTTCCTGTGAGGAAAGTACATAAAAGGGAACCGACAAGTTGGTATATGACGGGGCCGATACACATTGCATTAGTTAAGGCAGGCAGAGAGAGAGCCGGGAAACACTTACCCCGTCAGTCTCGAGGAGAGTTCACAGTCTGTTTAGATAACCGAACCGATCTGTTCATTGAAAGAAGGTCACAATTGTGAGGGGGCGTTCCTTGCAACTTAATTAAATAGACACTATGATCATACATAAACAGCAAGCGGGAACCGACAAGTAATTAAATGTCAGGACCGATATCTATTGCATTAATGAAAGCAGGCAGGCAGGGAGCCGGTAAACACTTACCCCGTCAGTTTCGAGGGCAGTGTTCTGAATCTGCTTGGATCGTCGAACCGATCTGGTCATTCAGAAAAGGGGGGGGAGAGAGATAATAATGAGTGTCAGGGGGGCGCTCAATCTAACCTGGTAAGATAGACACTGTGTCAACAGATGTGCCAGATGCCGAGTTTACCGGAGGCTGAATAAATCTAGCTGAGTATCCGCACGGGTTCGCAATGGCGATTGCCCGTTCCTGATTCCTTAAGTCCCTATGGTAACGGAGTCACGTGATGCCTCAAGCAAGTATGAAGATGGAAAAAAGACTGAGTCCCTGTTAGGCGGTTGCTGGGACAACGTGTACACGAATGAAAACAGATACGATTACAGGATTGCCAAGGTGTACTGCTACTAAAAAGGTGGAATACAGAAGGACCACTTGATTTGATTATACTTCGGGAGAAGATTCAACTCGAACCTCACAATATTAAACGCAATTCAATATAGTTCAATATAATTACAAATGAGCAGGTTTGACATCACACGTGCCTGACGGGTTAACATGCAAGACCATCCAGACAAGGTGGCCCCGAGAGGGTAATTATAGCGGGTGATATAAAACAGTACTTGCCGGCGTACCACTCACAAGAGGGTAAAGGCCAGTTGGTACCTGGGCACTCAATATAACAAACATCTGTATTTTGATGATGGGGGCAATCTGTAAGTATCTGGCGTACCTCTCACATGAGGGTAAAGGCCACTGGTAGGGCAATGTTAAATGACATTAAACACATAGGGATAAAAACATGAAAGAACCATAGACAGAAGATAGACAAATTCAGTGTCATTACAGTAACTGAATGGCGTACCTATATCATAAGGGTAAAAGCCACAGTCTCACGCATAGAGTAGATTGCATCATCAGGTCAATGTAGCTAACTGGGAGAAGGAGCTATCATGCTCATTGAGCCCCTTATCAATGGAATTGAAGAAAAACATCCATTTCAACTCACGGGTGTTCAGGATGCTTGAGATATTCCCACCCGGGGTCCCAGAGTCGCTTTCTCAATTACTACCCATCTGAGGCTGTCCGGTGGATGTGAAGATGCGTGAAAGTGTTCCACCAAGGGAGCTCCCTGTACCCCACATCTGATTCTACTCATATGTTGGAGAATGCGTGCTTTTATTTTCTGCTGTGTTTGGCCTATGTATATTTGTTGGCATGGACAGAGTATCGCATAGATGACGTTCGCAGAATTGCAGTTCGTCTGTGCCTTCAGTTGAATTTTGAATTGATCATGGTGGAATTCCTTCCCTTGAATGGTGCTCTCACAGGCTTTGCAGTTTCCACATTTAGAGTGACCAGTCACAGGAGGAAGGTTCCACAAAGTGGTAATCGTGGGATCCTGAGGTGTTGGTAGCAAGGACCTGACCACGAAGTCTTTCACACTCTTGGCTTTTTTGAAGGCGTGAAGAGGTATTGATGGTTGATTGATATCGTCCGATATCAACTGCCAGTGATGATTTATAATTCTTTTGATCTGATTACTCTTGGTGTTAAAAGTGGTAACACAGACCATCCTCTCTTCCTGTTGATTCCTGTTGTTATTGGGAGATAGTAGTTCCTCGCGAGGATAGAACCAGGCTCTTTTTCTGGACTGCTTAATTAGACGTCTGGGGTATCCTCTTGCCAGAAGTCGATTCGTGAGCTCGTCGGATTCCATCCAGTAATGTTCACGATCTGAGCAATTTCGACGAATTCGGAGAAATTGCCCAAAGGGCAAGTTATCCCGAAGGGCTCTGGGATGGTGGCTGTCATATAACAGCAGGGAATTCCTCTCTGCTGGTTTCCGGTAAAGTTTGGTGAGTAGGGCTCCAGCGTTCTCGTAGATGGTAAGATCAAGGAAATTTATCCTGTGGTTGTCTGATTCTATTGTGAACTTTAAGAAGTCAGATTGATGGTTGAGCCAGGTGAGGAAGGACATTAGATGGTCTAGGTCTCCATTCCAAATCATGAGAATGTCATCAATATACCGCATCCAGAGACCCAATTGGTCTCTGAATGGATTTACTGGATTAAGTATGGTGTCCTCCTCAAAAGCGGCCATATATAGAATGGCTACATCTGGAGCAAAGGGAGCCCCCATTGCTACACCAGACGTTTGAATATAAAACTTGTTTTTGAAAATGAAAAAAAATTTTGTCATTGCAATCCGGAGCAGAGACACGATGAATTCGGTGGGTACTTGGACCGGTGCCGGGCGTTGTCGTAAACATCGTGTTATTACATTCAATGCTTCTTGTTGAGGAATTGATGTGTAAAGTGACACCACGTCACAAGTCGCCAATCTTTGGAGTTCTGGATCAAAGGGAGACTTCTCCACAATGTTGATCGTATGCATTGTGTCGCGGAGGTACGTGGGGGTCGATTCCGCCAATGGTTTCAAGAAGAAGTCTATATACTTGCCTAGGGGTTCAAGTATGGACCCACAGCCGGATACAATCGGTCTTCCCGGTGGGTTGGTCAGACTTTTATGGATCTTGGGGATCGTATAGATGGTGGCTAACCGGGGATGTTTTTGGTTTAAAAAGTTGAATTCCAGTTCAGAGAGGAACCCCAACTCAAGGCCAGCCTTAGTTATTTCAAGAATTTCCTGTGCGATTGCCTTCGAAGGGTCAGCACGCAAAGGTTGATAGCTGACTCCATCATTGAGTTGGCGTAGGATCTCAGACTCATATGAGGACATGTCTTGCACAACAATGGCTCCACCTTTGTCTGCCGGTTTAATAACCACTTGGTCATTGTTCGCAAGTGATTGTAAGGCCGTCCTCTCATCCTTGCTGGTGTTGTATCTAACATATGTTTTGGTCCCCAACAAAAGTTGAACATCCCGCCATACTACCTCCTCAAAAGCAAGAATCTTATGTGACATGGCGCTATTGTAGGGAACAAAAGTAGAAGGGGGTCTGAGGCCGGTTACCGATGGTTGCACTTTTGGTTCTGAGTTTCGAAAGAAATACTTCAACCTCACCTTGCGAAAAAACTGATAAAGTTCTGCACGGATGGTGAAATTGTCAGGGTTACTGGTTGGAACATATGATAGTCCTTTGTCCAATACTTTGATTTCATTGTCACTGAGAATGTGTTTTGAGATGTTGACAACTGGACTCTTGGGTACTGGGGGGGGGCACCACCCAAAAGTTTGAATCCAAACCGTCCGTTGGTAGCATTCACCATCTGTAGGTCTTGTTTCGGGTAACACGTTCTCCGTGTTGTTCTGGTTGGAACTGAACCTGTTTTTGTGGTTGCCCACGACCTCCATCCCAGTTGCCTGTATTCGGTTGAAATCCACGTCGATTGCCTCTGGGCCAGTTGTTGCCCCGACCTCGATGGGGGCGCCATGACCATTGGCGCTGGCCCAAAAAAGGGTTGTATTGTTGTTGTTGCTGCTGTTGTCCGTAGTCTGGGCAGTTGTATTGGTTACTAGGACCAGGTTGTTCGTGTTCTCCTCCGGAGCTATAGGAGGAATCCGAGAACGTCTGATAGTTCCTTCTCCCTCTGTAGGATCCTCGTCCCCGATTAGTGAAGCGGCCCTGACCGTCCTGACGGAAATAGTCTTCCTGGAGGTACGGGTAGGTCTTTTTCTTATCATACAATCTTATATCTCGGGCTAACTTCTCAAGTTTACGATTTTGTGTTGTCAAGTCAAAATCCTTGAGAGTGGCTTCCAAGTTATTGAGGGTTTCTTTGGCGTTGGCAAAATTCGCGTCGGCTGCTATTTCAGCTTTGAGGGTCTTGATCTCCGCACTGATAATTTGGACTTGGTCAGCAGCTGTCTCAACACCCAGGACCATCCAATGCCGAGAGCAATTGTTGGCAACGTGGCTGAAGCCTTCTTTGAATTTCGGGACTTCTATGAAAATGGCAGGTTCAATTTTGATCTGGAGCCCCACCGGAATGATATTCTCTTTGAGATAGTGTGTCAATAGATGGCCGTGCCATCTGGTGCGGACCAACTTCTTTTCCAGCCGTTCAAGACGAGAGATTTTGTCTTTAAGTGTAAAGTCTATAGTAGGGATGTCGTTTGAAACGAAAAAGTTATTTGGATTTTCCAACAATTTGTCTATGTACTCTTCAGAATATGATAAAAGTTCCCTTTCGACCATTGTGTGCTATGTCCAACTTAATTGGATTCTGAAAAACCTCGCAGACCAGTGTCTGCTCGAAGTAGAGTATAGTGGGCAATTTCTCCGAATTCGTCGAAATTGCTCAGATCGTGAACATTACTGGATGGAATCAGACGAGCTCACGAATCGACTTCTGGCAAGAGGATACCCCAGACGTCTAATTAAGCAGTCCAGAAAAAGAGCCTGGTTCTATCCTCGCGAGGAACTACTATCTCCCAATAACAACAGGAATCAACAGGAAGAGAGGATGGTCTGTGTTACCACTTTTAACACCAAGAGTAATCAGATCAAAAGAATTATAAATCATCACTGGCAGTTGATATCGGACGATATCAATCAACCATCAATACCTCTTCACGCCTTCAAAAAAGCCAAGAGTGTGAAAGACTTCGTGGTCAGGTCCTTGCTACAAACACCTCAGGATCCCACGATTACCACTTTGTGGAACCTTCCTCCTGTGACTGGTCACTCTAAATGTGGAAACTGCAAAGCCTGTGAGAGCACCATTCAAGGGAAGGAATTCCACCATGATCAATTCAAAATTCAACTGAAGGCACAGACGAACTGCAATTCTGCGAACGTCATCTATGCGATACTCTGTCCATGCCAACAAATATACATAGGCCAAACACAGCAGAAAATAAAAGCACGCATTCTCCAACATATGAGTAGAATCAGATGTGGGGTACAGGGAGCTCCCTTGGTGGAACACTTTCACGCATCTTCACATCCACCGGACAGCCTCAGATGGGTAGTAATTGAGAAAGCGACTCTGGGACCCCGGGTGGGAATATCTCAAGCATCCTGAACGCCCGTGAGTTGAAATGGATGTTTTTCTTCAATTCCATTGATAAGGGGCTCAATGAGCATGATAGCTCCTTCTCCCAGTTAGCTACATTGACCTGATGATGCAATCTACTCTATGCGTGAGACTGTGGCTTTTACCCTTATGATATAGGTACGCCATTCAGTTACTGTAATGACACTGAATTTGTCTATCTTCTGTCTATGGTTCTTTCATGTTTTTATCCCTATGTGTTTAATGTCATTTAACATTGCCCTACCAGTGGCCTTTACCCTCATGTGAGAGGTACGCCAGATACTTACAGATTGCCCCCATCATCAAAATACAGATGTTTGTTATATTGAGTGCCCAGGTACCAACTGGCCTTTACCCTCTTGTGAGTGGTACGCCGGCAAGTACTGTTTTATATCACCCGCTATAATACCCCCTCGGGGCCACCTTGTCTGGATGGTCTTGCATGTTAACCCGTCAGGCACGTGTGATGTCAAACCTGCTCATTTGTAATTATATTGAACTATATTGAATTGCGTTTAATATTGTGAGGTTCGAGTTGAATCTTCTCCCGAAGTATAATCAAATCAAGTGGTCCTTCTGTATTCCACCTTTTTAGTAGCAGTACACCTTGGCAATCCTGTAATCGTATCTGTTTTCATTCGTGTACACGTTGTCCCAGCAACCGCCTAACAGGGACTCAGTCTTTTTTCCATCTTCATACTTGCTTGAGGCATCACGTGACTCCGTTACCATAGGGACTTAAGGAATCAGGAACGGGCAATCGCCATTGCGAACCCGTGCGGATACTCAGCTAGATTTATTCAGCCTCCGGTAAGCTCGGCATCTGGCACATCTGTTGACACAGTGTCTATCTTACAAGGTTAGATTGAGCGCCCCCTGACACTCATTATTATCTCTCCCCCCCCCCTTTTCTGAATGACCAGATCGGTTCGACGATCCAAGCAGATTCAGAACACTGAAAAAAGAAGCTAACAGGATTATACGGAATATTAACAAAAAGGTATAGTAATTTTGGCAGGAGTATCATCTTGACAAGAGCAATGCGGCCGGCCATAGAAAGGGGGAGGTGCAACCATTTAGTAACACTATCTGTGATTTTATCCAGTACAGTGCCATAGTTGGCTCGCATCAGTGCATCCCTGTCCCTGGTGATGCGGATGCCGAAGTATTTCAGTTCGTCCTGCTCCCACACGAGTGGGTAGTCGAGTTGGAATGGGTGAGTATTATCGGTTAGCGGGAAAATTGCGGATTTGGGCAGTACCAAGCGCTCCATAAGGAGATTAAGGCGTGTGGCTAACACTTTGGCGAGAATCTTGGTATCGCAGTTTAAAAGGGATAGCGGGCGGTAAGAGTCGCAGTGAGTAGGGGGCTTACCAGGTTTAAGCAGGGAGGTGATGAGAGCTTCGAGCATAGTACGGGGTAGACTACTTTCATCGAATGCGGCACAATATACTTGTTTCAAAATAGGGGCCAAGATGGGGGCAAAAAGTTTATAAAAATCAATAGGAAGGCCGTCAGATCCCGGGGCCTTGCCTAATCGCATGCCCATAATAGCCTCGGTTATTTCATCTAGTTCCAATTCTGCATGAACGAACTTCTGCTGGGCATCCCCCAAACACGCCAGTGCTACATCCTCAAAATAAGTAGGGAGGTCAAGAGGTTCAGTCCTGTGTGAGGAGTATAGTGCCTGGTAGTGGTCCCGAAATATGCGAATCTGGTCAGGGAGGTTCCTATGTATGTTGCCGGCGTCATCGTGTTATTCAGTGACAAAATTAGCAAATCTAGGGGGCTTTACCGAGTTCGCCAATGCTTTCCAAGGTCTGTCACCTTCTCCGTAGACTCGGGCCATGTGTGGGCGTCCCAGGAATTTACTCTCCCTGTCAGCCACTTGTGTGTATTCAGAGAGTTTGTCGCGCATACAGGCTTGAACCGTGAGGTCTGCAGGGCAGCGACCAATGGAGCCCTCCAGATCACGCAGCTCAGTCTCTAAATTGTGCAGATCTGTACGTAGGGATTTCAAAATGCCTCCCCCTTTGGCAATGCACCAGCCCCTAACGGTTACCTTAAAGGCTTCCCAAACGGTGGTAATACTATCTACAGAGGAAATGTTGCGTTAAAAAAAATCCCGTATGTCTTGTTCCAATTCGGCCTTAAAGACCGCATCTCGGAGGTTTGCCGGGTTGAGTCGCCAAGACAGGTATGGGGAGCAGTCAAGGGGAATCTGTAATTCCAGGAGGACCGGGAAGTGGTCGGAGAATGTGCGGGCTAAGTGAGATGCGTGCAATAGCCAGGGAGTAACTCCCGCAAGAGATGAAGACATAATCCAGGCGCGCCCAGGTAGAATGTAAAGTAGAAAAGTGCGTGCCTTCCCGGAGAGCGGGATGTACGTATCTCCAAGCATCAGTCAAGTTGTTATCATCAATTATGTCGCAGAGCGTGTGTTGCGTGTTAGTGTAGTGCGAGGGGAGTGGTCGTGATCTGTCCAAGCTTGGCCTCAGCACAGTGTTAAAATCACCTCCCCATATTACGTGTGTGATATCCAGCGTTTGGATTTTACCCCATAGTATAAGCAGAGCAGTAGGATTGTCCACATTTAGGCCATAGAATATTAGCGAACAAAACATTGTGTGTATGTAAGCATCCCCAGACCAGACAAAATCTGCCCTGCCTATCATTGTCCACCCCTTTGAGCGTGAACGCCACCCTGCGCTTTATCAGAACTGTAACACCTCTAGAGTAATTAGAATAGGAAGAGAAGGTACGACTCATGGCCCATCTGGCAGCGAATTGCGTAGTGTTTCCAGGAGCGAGGTGCGTCTCCTGTAGGAGAGCTACGTTTACACTATGCCTGTCTAGATATCCCAAAACCTGTCTACGCTTTCTGGGGTCGTTGAGACCTCGAACATTCCATGAGGTTAGTTTGATAATCTAACGCGCATTAGTGTCGCCCATAGAGCTCATCAGTGTACATGGCATAGGGCGGTGGGCAAGCACATGTTGAAAACTCGACGAGAGAAAACAGTAGGGACCCAGTTCCAGACTTAGAGTATCATGCAGATATCAACAATACTTCGGCACAATATAGAACAGCATCAGATATCCCCCCCTCCCACCACCCACTCCGGCGTCCCCAGCTTGCCGGGTATGACATTCCCTCCCAAAGAATAACAACCCATTTACAAAACAAAAACAGCAGTGTCCTTCCAAATCTCAATAGAGAGGGAGCAGGGGTTCGCCCTGAAGAGAGGGGGGCTGGGGGGAGTCACTAGGGGCACTCGACCCGCCCATACATCTCCTGTATTGCACCCACCAGTGCCACAGCCAAGGCTTGGCACTCGAAGTGGGACGGAGATGAAACCTGAGCTGCAAAAAGGAACGTAAAGGTGAGCAAATATATAAAAAAAGCAGTCTTATACATCACCAGGGTAGTTCATGATAGTACAGTATGTCGGGGTGGCAGAGTGTTCTTGCGATAATCCTGGAAGCAACTGGTGTCAATCCTGCTGGGAAAGGGGAGATGGCGACCTGGAGCGGCCACCGGGATCCGCCGTGCCGGAGGATGCCTTTCGATGTCTCTTAAGATACTCCTCAGCCTGTTGCGGGGAGGTGAAGAAGTGCTGTCGTCCTCGGTGCGTTATTTTTAATTTAGCTGAGTAGAGCATGGCATAAGGAATTTCCAGCGATTGTAACTTTTTCTTCACTCCTGCAAATTTGTGGCGCGCCTCTTGCACTGTGGGAGTGAAGTCCGGGTAGAAAGACAGGGAAGTATTTTCGTATTGAACAAGTCGTTTCTCCCGGGCCAGTCGGAGAAGTGTATCCCGGTCACGGTAGTTCAGAAACCTTGCAATGATAGGACCCACTTGTGGGACACCCCCGCGCCGCACGGCCACCAGCTGCTGTGTGTGCCCCTGCCTGCCCCCTGCCTCGCTGCTGCCTCGTTTTGCCGGTTGCCGGCTGCCTCCGCTGCGGGGATTGTTTTGTCGAGCATTTGTGCCTGTTTTTTCCAAAACATCGTGTATCTCCTTTTTCCCTTGTTTTGTCAAATTGTTGTGCCTGTTTAGTTTACTCCGTGTAACTTCTTATTTTTCCCCTTATTTCCCTTTGTTGTCGCAGATTTGTGCCTGTTTTCTTTAACCACCTTTTGCCCGTGTTTCTGCCTCTCCTTCCTTGTTGTCCGCCGCCCTCCGCCCTCCCTTCCCGCCACCGCCGCTTGTCCCCGCCCCTTTCTTCTCTTCTGTAACCCTCCCCGCTCCCGCCTCCCAGCTGCTCCGCCCACCCGCGCACTTCGCCTTAAATGGCGACCGTGCGAACGCGCAGCGGGCGCGCCGATTGTGCGCCGAAGGCGCGCCAAAGGTAAGCCCGTCTGCGCCCGTCCGCGACCGGATCGCGACCAGCGCCAGGACCCCTGGTCCTCGACGATCCCGACCGACCCGCAGGACGTACTCAGCCGCCACCCTCAGCGCACTCAACAACGGCCGACGCCCAGAGTGCCACCAAGCCACACCACGACGCACCCAGGGACCCTTCAGCTGCCACGCCTGCAAGTTCTCCTGCACCCGGACCTGCCTCGCACCAACACCCGCCAAGTCGAACTCCAGCAGCACCCACCTCAAGTGCATCCTGCTCAACACCCGCTCCGTCCACAGACACGCCATCGAACTCTGGAACCTCCTAGACGCCACAGCCCCTGACGTTGCCTTCCTCACGGAGACCTGGATGAACACCTCCTCAGCTCCTGACATCGCCATCGCTATCCCAGAGGGCTACAAGATCGTCCGGAGGGACCGAAACGCCAACCAGATGGGAGGAGGCATCGCCATCGTCCACAGGAGCACCATCCGCCTCACAACCAGCACCGACAACACCCTGACCAGCGCCGAACACCTGCATTTCCAGATCCACACCAACCCGAACACCACCCTCAGAGGCACCCTGATCTACCGACCCCCTGGACCACGCACACAATTCAGCGAGGACATCGCCGACTTCGTCAGCCCGCACGCCCTCCCCTCAGCCGACTACATCCTCCTGGGGGATCTCAACTTCCACCTGGAGAACAACAACGACCGCAACACCAGCACCCTGCTCGACAACCTCGCCAACCTGGGACTCAAGCAACTGGTGTCCACCCCCACCCATCTCGCCGGTCACACACTCGACGCTGTCTTCTCGTCCAGCACAGACATCGACTTCAGCCACGCCACTGAGCTTCAATGGACGGACCACAGCTGCGTCCACTTCACCTTCAAGAGAACGACGACTCACCACCACCAGCAACAGGCGGCCCGCAGAAGCTGGAACAAGATCACAGCACACCAGCTCGCCACCTCCCTGAGCCAGCACCCTCCTGCCAGCTCAGCGAACCCCAGCCAGGCCGCCGACAACCTCACGACGTGGATCAGCAACTGCGCGGACGAACTCGCGCCACTGAGGACCCCGCCTAGCAGACCCGGCAGCAAGAAGGCCCCATGGTTCACCGATGAACTCAAGAGCTCCAAGAAGAACTGCCGAGCCCTCGAGAAAGTCTGGAAAAGGGAACCAACACCGGACAACAGGACCTCCTTCAAAATTGCCACCCGGAAACACCACCAGCTGATCCGCGCCGCCAAGAAAACAGCATTCAAGGACCGGCTGGACAACAACGCACACAACTGCAAGGAACTCTTCAGCATCGTGAAAGAGCTCTCCAATCCCAGCGCAGGAAACAACGACATCACCCCATCGCAAGACCTCTGCAACTCCCTCGCGTCATACTTCCACAACAAGATCGCGGACATACACAACAGCTTCAACAACCAACCAACGCACACCATGACCGATCAACCACCCCCCACCACCACCCTCCACGCCTGGACCCCGATCAGCACCGAAGACACCATCCGCACGATGAACTCCATCCACTCCGGTTCACCGACCGACCCCTGCCCTCACCACGTCTTCAACAAGGCCGACGCCGTCATCGCACCCCACCTGCGAGACATCATCAACTCATCCTTCGACACCACCATCTTCCCGGAGAGCTGGAAACACGCCGAACTCAGCGCTCTACTCAAGAAACCAACAGCGGACCCCACCGACCTCAAGAATTACCGCCCCATCTCGCTCCTCCCGTTTCCAGCCAAAGTCATCGAGAAGACCGTCAACAAACAGATGGCCGCCTTCCTCGAGACGAACGGATCCCTCGACCCCTCACAGTCCGGCTTCCGAGCCAACCACAGCACCGAGACCGCCCTCATCGCCGCCACCGATGACATCCGAGCCCTGATGGACAATGGAGAAACAGCGGCCCTCATCCTCCTAGACCTCTCCGCAGCATTCGACACAGTCTGCCACCGCACCCTAGTACGACGCCTCGGCAACATCGGAATCCAGGACAAGGCGCTGGAATGGATCATCTCCTTCCTCGACGGAAGAACACAGAGAGTCCGCCTACCACCGTACAAGTCAGAGGCCTCCGACGTCATCTGCGGCGTCCCCCAAGGATCATCTCTGAGCCCCACCCTCTTCAACGTCTACATGAGCCCCCTCGCGGCCATCGTACGCAAACACAACCTCAGCATAATCTCCTACGCCGACGACCCCCAGCTGATCCTCTCCCTGACCCACGACCCCGCCGCCGCCAGAGCCAACCTGCACGAAGGGATGAAAGAGGTAGCCGAGTGGATGACGACCAGCCGCCTGAAGCTGAACTCGGACAAGACGGAGGTCCTCATCCTGGGCTCCTCACCCTCCGCCTGGGACGACTCCTGGTGGCCTCCCGCCCTGGGCACCGCACCCAAACCGACAGACCATGCACGAAACCTGGGCTTCATCCTGGACTCCTCCCTCTCCATGACCAGGCAAGTCAACAACGTCTCCTCGTCGTGCTTCAACATCCTACGCATGCTACGGAAGATCTTCTGGTGGATCCCCACCGAGACAAGGAAGACCGTCACCCAGGCCCTCGCACCAGCCGACTGGACTACGGCAACGCCCTCTACGCCGGTACAACCGCCAAGCTCCAGAAGAGACTCCAGCGGATCCAGAACGCCTCAGCCAGACTCATCCTCGACATCCCACGAACCAGCCACATCTCCGGACATCTGAGAGACCTTCACTGGCTCCCCGTCAACAAAAGAATCACCTTCCGCCTCCTCACCCACGCACACAAAGCCCTACACGACCAAGGCCCGAGCTACCTCAACAGTCGAGTCAACTTCTACGCTCCGAAACGCCACCTCCGATCAGCCAACCACGCCCTCGCCGCCGTCCCCCGCATCCGAAGAGCGACGACAGGAGGAAGGTCCTTCTCCTACCTGGCCGCCAAGACCTGGAACTCCCTCCCGACCGACCTGCGCCTGACCCAAGACCACCTCTCCTTCAGGAAGAAGCTGAAGACCTGGCTGTTCGAGCAGTAGCGGCACCCCCCACCCCCCCCCCCCAGCGCCTTGAGACCCTACGGGTATGTAGCGCGCTCTATAAGTGCCACTGATTGATTGATTTAGGAGTGGCTCCGGGAGGAGGGCGAGCCGCAAGGGATCGGTGTGCCCCTTCGACCGTGAGATGTGGAGAAAATGACTCCCTAGCAAACAAGTCACCAACCAACTTTTCTATAAAATCCTCCATTCGTCCTGTATTGGTTGTCTCCGCAAGGCCCAAAATACGAACATTATTTCGCCGAGACCTAGCTTCAAGGTCCTCGTTCTTGTCCGCTATGATTTCTAAGAGCCTATCCATTTTGGTGAGTTGGCGCCCGGAGGACGTGGCGGTGTCTTCCAAATTAGAGATACGGCTTTCGGCCTCTTTCAGGCGGGTATCATGTTGGTCAAGTTTAGACACCACTGTATCCATTCTGGTGTTGAGTGCGTCAATTTTGGAGTCGATGGAGGAGAGCTTCATGCCCAAAAGTAGTGACTTCCAGTCCTCGTCAGGGGGTGCCGCAGCTCCAGTCTCTGACCCTTCCACCGGTTGGGAGTGGGCAGTTTTACGAGCTTCGTAAGGTAGCTTGGATTGCCGAGTTTCGTTCCTCCCCATCTTGAGATCGGGGACAGCCCGGTGCGTGAGAGAGGGCCAGTCGGGTCAGCAAGGAGCTAGTGTAGCAGGGCAATGAAGCCGTGGGGTGCAGCTGACAATAAGTAGCAGGCGAGGTCCTGGGAATCCCTCCAAATTGTAAATGAAGGATGTACCAGTTCAATGGCGCTCCGGGCCCAACATGAATGGTAGGAGTCTAGGGAAGCAGGCAGCGACTTGTGGATGGTTGGGCCTGGAGGCAGGACGTGAGTTTGGTGAGTCGTCGTCCAGGCCGAGGTCTGCAGGGGGGTCCAACAGGCACCTCCCGGCTCGGAGCGAGGAGTCGGTCCAGTAGGGCAACAGCATAGAGGGTCCAACTCCCGCTGGAGGAGCTGTAGAGTGCAGTCCAGCTAAGATCAATGAGTCCGCCTCTGAGGGGGTCAAGGTAGTCTTCAGCGCCCTGCAAACACGTGGGGAAGGTCCAGCTGCGAGGACACAAAGAAGCAGGTCCGGTGCTGGGACGGGAAAGATGGCGCCAACTTCAATTCAGGCCCTCCCAGCCGGGTACGGGGTGGGAGGCCGGTGCAAGGAGGGCGAAAAACATGCAGTCCTGCAGGGACAGAACGCCCCCAAAACGCCTCATATAGCTTGCACCCGGGAGAGTAGTGTGTCCGGTGGTATTAGCAAGACTGTAGTGTAGTATGACCAGCGGGAGGGGACGAGCACAGCAGAAGGCCAAAGCAAGGTCCGAATCCGCGGCCTTGCACAGCGTGTGCGGCCGATTTGAGAGCCGGGCCACCGTATGAGCAGTTTCTCGCGGGAGCTAGGTGCAGCGATGTAGGGGGGGAGGGAACACGAGCAGTCCTCTCACCTCTGTCCCCGACGCGGATTCAGTAGCCCCGATCCTCCGCTGTGCGGCATCACCCGATCACTCATAGGCCGCTGGTAGTGCGGTGACGTCAGGCCCCCTGTAGGCGGGAAGCCACGGACTCAATTAGCTTCGCCTCCGGGCCAGGGGAAGTGAGGGAATCAGAGGCAAGCCGCGGGAGGCAAAACTCCAGCAGCGCCCAGCGTCCGCAGCATTCAGCCCAGAGAGCAAGACACCGGTGAATTCCCATCGCCGCCGCGGTCACAACGGTGATGTTTATCAGGCAGTTTGTCACCTCAGGATGGTATGAAGGATGAGTAAAGGCTCAGGCGGGCTGGAGCCTCACTACAGTGCGGCCATCTTAGTCAAGCGCCACCTAGCGCCCCCCAAGTCTTCCAAAATGTTGCATAACACATGCACATATCTCCCTATGAGTCAGGTGATATTTATCAATTTGAGAAGGCTGGCCAAGGAGAACATTTATTTCGTAAATGCCTCCATGCCTTTCGTCAGAAATGCGTTTAGGTTTAATTTACTTGTGGAGGCCTGCATCACAAGGTTCTCTGAAGTGGGGTGCTGGAGAAGGAAGGCAGGGTCACCCAGAACAGGCCTATGCCACCTTGCAATCTGCCTATTAACCTGTGGGGGCAAGATCCTGAGTTTGCCCAAGTGCATAGAAGCGTATCTGTCTGAGCTGTATTAAATGGTAGGAGAGGCTCCTACAGTTCAATGTAGGACCTCTAGGTCGTCTGGGTCTTCACCTCGATAGTTGGTAGGGCAAGGTCTAAGACTTCTGCTGGTCTCCTTACACCTGTCTCAGGGAATCTATCAGGCCCGCTATCATCTTGAAGGTAAAAGAATAGGCTTGCGTCGTCGTAGATATGGTTTTCGTCATCATCAAGGTCAAGCATCTTATAGCGATGCTGCAATGTCTCTCAATCGCAATGGATTGTTGTTGGGAGTGGTTGCAACATTTGTGGAGTCCATGGTGGCTGCATTTCAAGAGTCGGAAAGGACTACTGGCTCCCCTCTCTGGAGTTGGTGGCGTCTGTTGTGGCACCATATATCATATCAGGCTTGGCGCCATGCCTAAAGTCAGGATGGACTCAGAGGCAGAGGTGAGTGGCATAGTTGGGGTGAGAGATGAATCCACCAGCACTAAACCAACTGGGAGTCACCTCAGATGCTTAGGGCCCTAAGGCATTACAGAGGAATACACTCAGGTACCAAATGTTCTATGCATGGACTCCATGAATTTGCGTAGTTGCTGCGGTGTAGTCAATGGACAGGGAAAGCTAGGGCACATCAAGACAAAAACCAAAGCCTGTTCTGATGACAGACACAGATTGCGGCTAAGAGGTACCCATGGTGTTGTGAAACACCTCTAGATGGAGTGCAGGAACAAAGGAGAGCCATGTTTCCACTTATTGCGTTTCTTTGACTTACCAGGATGATTTTGATCTCACAATGAACGGTCTCAAGAACGATATCAGGAGCTAGAGCATGTCCGGGCCCTCAACTGAGTCTGGGACTTCTTCACTTTTTTACAGTCTTTGCAACGTAAAGTTTATCTTCATGGTTTTGAATGGCCTTCGAGTTCATCTTCATGAACTGGTCGCAAAGACATTGAATTTGCAGCCATACACCGAGACCGACCTAGTGGCGTTCTGTCGCCAACATGTGTTTGTGGCAGTGCCTGCATGGTTTAAAACTTGTCATGTTTGGAAAGGACAAATACCTTGCACACAGGAAAGAAAATTATGAAAATGTATTCAAGGGCAAGAGCTCCAGATCCATATCGGAAGGCGGGTAAATAAACTAACTGATGCCAGCGCAAAGAGGTGCCATCTGTGTAAGGACTCCAACTTCACATCTGGGGTGGGATGGATTTGACGCAGAACAGCACAACACCACCAAATATCTTGCAAAGGAATTGCTAAAAAAAATGTTCTCCGGATCCAGTCTTGCACCAGGAGAATGGGGTGTGGGGGAGATTCAGAAGGTGAGGAATCTCTAGTTAGAGGTATCCACCAGAAAAGGATATAATGTAGGATGAAATCTCACGACTATATCAAACCTCTAATCATGTGCTAAATCTCAAATACTTGCAGAAAATATCAACATGATCCAGCATAAAAATTATGCAAGTATTATTGAAATTCAGTCTTACTTCAGCAACTTTCTCAGGAAATCTTACAAAATGACAGACATCAACATAATAATTCACTTTCTCATGCACATCCCATTTCCACTGTTCATACATTACAGCATGAGAAGCTAAAGTTAAAACCTTAACTGATGAATTTGACTCTTTTTAGGTCGAGCTAGACAGCAAAACTGTCTCTTCGAGACCTGCTGTAATCAGTATGTGTGCATCAAGTCCATCCCCTTTCTTGCCATTGCTTTTCATTTGTCTATGGCAGTGCCCTTTAAAAATCCTTGCTTGCTAGTGGTCAGTCCTGCCTCTATGCCCCTACTTTCTTGCTTCTGGTCCTCCCAGAGAGCAGGGGCTTAATACGGTCTCATTCCGCTCTGGTTCTTTATCTCTTCTTTAGGGGAATAATTTTTCCTTGGTTCCCTGATCTGTTACTGTTAGTCTGTGTTCAGCTTGAGAGCTCTAGCTGCTTACATTTAAATATAGCATTCTTCCACCCACCCCTCTTACCGCTACAGTTGTGTTACTGCTGCTTCCCCTGCCGTCCCTTCCGCACCCTTACTTGGTTTTTTTCTGCTCTGGCATCGTGGTATGGGAAGGCTCTCCTTATGAACAGCTGCTCTCCCTGCCTTTTTCATTTCGAGCCCAAGTGAAAACAGGCCAGTAAATCTTGTCACTGCGCTTTCATGTTTAACAATGGTGCCTTTTATTTGATCAGCATGCTGACCTACAGCTGTTACCAATTGCCGTAGGGTTTAGAGGTGTGGAGACAGGGTCATTTTAGGTGTCTTTGTACATTTCTTCGCTCCCATTGAGAATGCACATTATGGTGCCCCCTGGGCACAAGGAGGGACCGACTAGAGTGCTCCTGTATCAATATGCACTCTACTGTAACCACCCCCCCCCTCCCGTCCAGGGCTACAAGCAGGCACCCACTCTGGTGCTAGCCAAAAAAGGGCTCAGTGGGGGCAGAAGAGCAGTAAAAGTTAAAAAAAATTAAAACATTTTTGGGCGGTGATCTTACTGTCCGTTAAATCCTTAATATACTTCTAAACAAACTACAGTATCGTGCTCCTTGTGGATCGCGGTGATATTTAATTTTGAGGTTTCTACATAGCGCCTGCTTGATTTCTTTTCCGTATGATTTCATTTCAACTTGCAGCGTTATGGCAGTTTTGGGAGGTCTTTTTACTGTTTGTTTTCACTTACATCAATCGCTTATACCATGTTTTAATTTATACTATTACAATCTGGAAAGGAGCGTGTGATATCAATTCTTTTTTTGTATGTTTTTTCTTTGTGATGTAAATCCTTTGTTTTTTGTTTCTGTAGAAAGGAATTCTCACAAACTAAGTGAATGCTTCACGGAAGCCACGCGTTACCCTTTAGCAATGCAGCTGTTTTGGAAGGTGGTTTCGTGATCGGAAGAAGGATTAACATTTCAAAACAACAACAGCTTCATATTTGTTTGCAGGAACCATTACAGTAGCACGGTTTTCTAACTGGGGTACATTGGTGCCTGATTACTTTATATTTGCTATTTTAAAGTAAGAAACCAGAATTTTAAGGTCCCCTTTGCTTTAATGCTGAGTGATTACTAGTTGTGTAACAGGGGACAATGGTTTAGCAGTTTTGGGAAGTGTTCTTACTGTCGGCTGAATCATTAACATACTCTTAAACCAACTAGATTGTGCTCTTTGTGGAAAGGAGTGCTATTTAATTTTGAGGTTAGTACGTAGCGCCTACTTAATTTCTTTTTTGTGTGATTTCATTTAATCTTTTAACAACATTTCTTTAACGCGCATTATTAAGGTACCTTGTTTTCGTTTCTAAGGACATTCGGTCCCTTCTGCTCTTCTACCACTTTCATGGCTCTGCTGCTTTCACTTCTATCACTGCTTTTAAACTAAACAGCAACCAGTCTCATCTAGAGCCGCAAAGGAACGTCATTTTTTAGGTCCAGCATAGACAGATATTTTTGGGAGTGTATGTTTTTTTGCTCAGTATCTTCTCGTTATTGCTGCTGTGCGCAGCCTTTTGCTGGATTTCAAACTTGCTGTATCCATAAGGCAAAGTAACAGAGCATACTAGCTGTGTTACCAGATAAAACAAAGGTTACAAAATGTCTTTTACGTATATTAGGAGCGCTACAAAGCCATTTTGCTAACTTTACCAAATGATAAGCTTTGTATGGTGCGTTAAATAGTGTGAAGGCGTTTTTTAAACTTTATTCTTTTATTTACAGCCCTACAAACTATTAAACACTCTCCCTCCACGTCGGACTGCCTGCTTGTAGCTAATTTACTGTTGATCAGAGTAAAAAAAACTTGCAGCACATGGCTTAAAAAGTTAAATGTATACTTTTGTATGGCTTTTGGCTATCTTTACCATGGAAACTGATTGCCATGCGCATCACATCTGTTTAGAAAGATGACACCTACGCTACATGGAAGAGAAAATGAGCCTAGCTATAAAGACCTGCATCACTGCTCACACTTGCAGATGTGTGTTCTGCTGTAAACATGGCATGAATTACCCTCAATCACCGGCTGTGGACCTTCACAGAGATTGGAACCAAGTTGGGAACCTCACAAATTATTTGTTC
The DNA here is from genome assembly GCF_964261635.1 of Lissotriton helveticus. Lineage (NCBI taxonomy): Eukaryota > Metazoa > Chordata > Amphibia > Caudata > Salamandridae > Lissotriton > Lissotriton helveticus. Next base: position 848,770,665 of record NC_136057.1, on the reverse strand, counting down.
TACATATCAAGTAATATTTGCTGTAGCTTTGTGTTTCTGGCACTAACGTAGAAATAAACTGCCTTAATCAAACTAACAACGGATCCCCTGCATAGCTGCAAAACGTCAGTATTTGGGGTTTGTAAACTTTCTCTCTCGGTTCACTTAATTCTGCCGCATGATTTCTTTGCCACTTGATTTCTTTTTTGGGTGGTTAGGTAAACAAGAATTCTGCCAAAATAAGGAAACGTCATGATTTCCAACGTGTAAAAAAGGGATACTTCCAGTCATTTCAGCACTTCAGATTTTACTACTGTGACCGTTTAGATAGATGCTTTCATTGTCAGTGGCATTAATAAAAAAATGTAAACAAAGAACAATTCCAAGTTTGTTTGCGGAAAACATTACAGTAGCAAAGTTTTTTTTTTTTTCTTTTTTTTGGGGGGGGGGGGGGGGGGGTTGTAAATGTTTACTTTATAAAAGGGAAGTTAAAGTGAGAGAACGTGTTGGAAGGTTGCATTTGTCACTTTTAATGACAATGAACGATTTAATCTGGCCTCAACCTTTTCCAGTGTTCAAACATGCCATTTTCAGAACGCAAAGTAACAGCAGACTCGCTGTGAGAACATAAAGGAACAAAATACACTTTTCGTACAATAGGAGTGCTCCTAATGGAAAACATTTTTTACTTTTGACACTGAAAAGCTTGCCATCATAAGTGCAGTTTAGGGGAAACAACCTTTACAACACAACTTTTACAACGCACTACCATTACAAAGCAGTCATTACTTCGCAACATCCCTTACATCTCATGCCATTACAATGCAACCATTACATCGCATGACACCACAACGCATACCATTACAACGCATACGATTAAACGCATACCATTACAACGCATACCATTACAACGCATACCATTACAACAAATAGTACCCTTACACTATCCAAAACTTACCCTACTGTTGCACCCCTTGGAGTTAGAATAGTAATTTTTACCCCCACACTATCCAACACTTACCCTACTGTTGCACCCCCTGGAGTTAGAATAGTAATTTTTACCCCTATACTATCCAATACTTACCATACATGAAATGTAATGGTATGCGTTGTAATGGTATGCGTTGTAAAGGTAGTATGTGATGTAATGGAATGCGTTGTAAAGGTAGTTTTAGACAATTTGTTGTAATAGCATGCGTTGTAATGGAATGCATTGTAAAGGATGTTGTGATGTGAAAAATGCGTTGTAAAGGCATGCGTTGTAAAAGTATGCGTTGTAACGTCATACAACCACAGTTTAGTATCTCTTTTGTATCAAACACAGACATTGCTTCACTTCCACAATCACACATCAATCACTGCCGTACAGACACACCTCTTTAGTTTTTCAGTTAAATTAGCTTCCCAAGGATTAGTTGCTAACAAAATACATCTATAAGCACTGTGGACATGTGATACAAGAGGAATGGTTCCTTTCATTCACCAGTGTCCTCTATGGTATTCATAATATGCCGAAATGATTACCGCTGTAGACAGTGGACAATACATCAAACCAGTCTCTATTGGAAATTACGAACGTACAAACTAGCAATAAGGCACTTACTCAAGAGTGTCACAAGCTGCTGTTGACAAGCCAGTGAGCAGGCTCAATTTGTTTCCGTGTGGAATATATCAACAACTGGAGAACAAAGAAAGTGCAAACTACCAGGAAACGCTCACTAAAGGACCAAAAAACGGGAGTGCAACCTCGGACTCCAAAGTTAACTTACAAAGGTATTGAATGAAGAACAATTGTTACTTACCTGTAAACAGGTGGTTCTCCAGTATTGGTGTCTTTCATAGATTCACATGCTTGAATATTCCCCGTCGTCGAAGTGGGAGTCCCACGGTACCTAAAGATAGCAATAATGCTAATATATATATATATATGTAATAACATAATACATAATAAAATAGAGAAAATACACACTGGAGAGACCTCTACAATGGCTCCTCCATAGGAATACATTATAAAGAGAAAAACTCATTTGTAACATATCAGTGTCATTATGTTAGTCCAAACTGCAGCCAATCAGGCTCAAGCACCCTCTAGAACCTTCTCCTCAGAAGCTCCAGTCCTCAGATTTTCGTAGCACCAAAGTGAAGTAGAGTGCATGAGGAGAAGAGAGCCTCTGAGGGGAGGATGGGTGGGTCGCATGTGAATCTATGAAAGACACCAATACTGGAGAACCACCTGTTTACAGGTAAGTAACAATTGTTCTTCTCCAGTATTAGGGGTGTCTTTCATAGATTCACATGCTTGAATTGAATAGATAGCAGTAAACTCCTTAGAACTGGGATTGCTAAACATATTCTCCAACTTGAAGACAAAAACATACAGCTTAAAAGCATATAGCAATCACAGAAAGAAAAGGAAGAGGGAACAGAGGCTCACCTTATTTACAAAGATGACGAAGCACTGCTTGCCCCACTGCGGTATCCCCCTCGTTGATGGTCTCCAAACAGTAATGTCTAGTAAAGGTGTACCTGCTGGACCATGTCGCCGCCCGGCAAATCTGGTGTAGAGGCACCCCGGCAAACAAAGCGGTGGATGACGCCATCGCCCTCGTCGAATGTGCCTTCACTGAACACTGTAAAGGCTTGCCAGCTTGCTGGTGACAGAAGGAGATAGCTGCTGAGAGCCATCTTGCAACTGTTTGTTTTGTCACTGAGTGTCCCCTCCGCATCCGTCCATATGCCACAAACAGTTGATCGGATTTACGGAAAGGGGAAGTCCTTGAAATGTAAAACTTTAGACAACGTTTGATGTCTAAAGAATGTAGTCGTTGTTCCGCCAGAGATCTTGGATCCGGGAAAAAAGTCTTTAAGAAGACAGGTTCGTTCAAATGGAAATCAGTAGGTACTTTCGGCAAAAACGAAGGATTGGTACGAAGTGTCACTCCATAGGGCTTAAATTGTAAATACGGAGGCTTGATCGTGAAAGCGTGAAAATCACTTACACGACGAGAAGATGTTAAGGCCAAAAGTAATGCAACCTTCCAGGTAAGAAACTTGGTGTCTGCTTTGTGATTTGGCTCAAAAGGAGGCTTCATAAGCTGTGACAACACCACGTTGAGGTGCCATGCCGGAGGAGGGCGCCTAACAGGAGGAAACTTCCCGAAGAGACCTTTAAAGAACTGTCGGATTATTCTGGATGAACAGAGAGACGCTGAACCATCGTGTCGAAAGCGCGAAATAGCTGCTAGAAAGACTCTCAAGGTGGCATGAGAGAGACCAGACTGAGCGAGGCTCAAAAACAAAGGCAAAAGCTGCTCCGGAGTGGAATTGACTGGATGTACATCTGATGCAGCGCACCAATGACAAAAACGCTTCAATTTTAGCTTGTACGTTTTGATGGTTGATGGAGCTCTAGCAGAGAGTAGAATGTCTCTGCATTCCTGGGGCATATCTAAATTTGCAAATTCGATTTATTCAGGTTCCATGCCCATAACTGAAGCGTAGTTGGGTCTGGATGGCAAATTTGACCTTCGTCCATCGTCAGGAGGTCTGGACGTGGATGCAGATGAATAGGTGTGCATTGGGATAACAGAAGAAGTTCTGAGAACCAAGCCTGTCTGGGCCAACGAGGTGCGATCAGTATTAAGTGGCAGGGTTGCCTGCGCATCTTCCACAACGTCCTCGGCACCAACGGGAACGGAGGGAATGCATACGCAAACAGTCCGGTCCAATCCATGAGGAGGGCATTTCCGCTGGACTCTGGGTGGGGATGCCAGCTGGCAAAGGTTCGCCACTTCCGATTGACCGGGGTTGCAAAGAGGTCTATCATGGGGCGACCCCAACGGCGGAAAACCATGTCTAGAGACGGCTGATGGATCTCCCACTCGTGAGTGGATGACGTGGACCTGCTCAAAGAATCCGCAAGGATGTTGGACACCCCCGGTAGATGGACCGCCGTTAATGAAATTTGATGACGAAGAGCCCAGTCCCAAATCCTTTGAGCCAGTTGAGACAGTGGCTGAGATCTTGTGCCGCCCTGTTTGTTCATGTAGTGCATGCTGGTGGTGTTGTCTGTCTGAACCAACACCGACTCTCCTTGCACTACGGGCAAGAAAGATCTGAGCTCTAGGAAGATCGCCATCAACTCCAGCCGGTTGATATGCCAGGTCCGTTGTGTCGCCATCCATTTGCCTTTGATGAAAAGGTCCTGGAGATGAGCTCCCCAACCCTCCATGGACGCATCTGTAGTCAACGTCAGATCCGGAGACTGGGCTAGAAACGAAGTTCCTTCGTCCAGATTGGATGGGTTTACCCACCAAAGCAAACTGTCCTTCATGCGGGACGTTACCCTCACCAGGTCGTTGAATATTAAAGCACTTACCTTGTCCGGGGCTCGTCCGGGGCTCCCTCTTTGAATAGCGTCCTTTTCCTGGATACCAATGCGCTTGCGCGGGCTGCCGCGCATGCGCATTTGTTTCCAGGAAAAGGACGCTATTCAAAGAGGGAGCCCCGGACGAGCCCCGGACAAGGTAAGTGCTTTAATATTGTTTTAATCACTGTAATAGCTTAAATAATGTATCTAGGGGAGGGCGGGAGGGAGGCGGGTGGCGGCCGACTCGGCTATGCCCACGGAGTGGGCGTAGTGTTGCCGGCTACGCTGTCTACGCAAAATGCGTAGAAGGCAACACTACGCCTACTCCGTGGGCGTAGCCGAATTGGGCGCCCACCCTTAGTGTTTACTTCAGCTGTAACAGACACGAACCCACAGACATGTGGAAAATCCAGCATCGTACCTATATTTAAAAAAGGAGACAAAACAGATCGAAAATATTATCGTCCTATTTCGCTCCAAGACACTGCCCTGAAAGTGACGAGTAGGGTTTTGTTGTTAAGACTGGAGGAATGGGCGCAAGAGCATTTGATATTAACCCCAGTGCCGTTTGGGTTCAGGAAACTACTTGGAACTATCGAGCAATGCATCAACTTAGTTACTTATTAGCAAGTACATTAGGGCTACGGCTTTGCCGATTTGAGTGGTGCATTTGATCTGGTCGACCATATTTTACTCTGGCCAATTTTGATTTCTATGGGAGCACCTAGGCTGTTCATTGGGTTTCTCTCCAGTTTGTATGAGAACGAACCCAGCCAAGTCCGCTTTGGACGTTGGGGGAAATGCTCACCTAAATTTGAAGTAGGGCGAGGTATACAGCAAGGATGTGTGTTAGCGGCAATTTTATTATCCCTTTTTATTAATGGGGTAGATAATCACTTACAAACGATTCACGCTGATGCCTCCCGGGCGGCTGGCGTATACCCTATACCCGTACTATTATATGCGGATGACGCAGAACTAATAGCACGGACTCCAGTAGGCCTCCAGAGACTGATGGATGCTTTTTCAGATTTTATGACACAAACAAAAATGGTAATTAATAAATCTATATCATTCACCATGGTCTGTGGGCCTAATCCCAAATCCTGCAAATTGTTTTTGATTGACAGCATTCCAATTAATACAGTGAATTCCTTTTGCTATCTTGGTATTTTATTTTTGGGAAATGGCTCATGGTCACACCATATTATAAATACTAGAGTTAAATTGAGTAGGGCAACCCAAGGGATTTTAAAATTTTCTTTAAAATTAGGGAATCGACCAATAAACGAAATGGTAGCAATTTATAAAGCAAAAGTAGTGAGCACAGCTCTTTATGGGGCGGGTCTCTGGAGTTATGCAAATAGCACAGCCCTGCAAATAGAAGAAAATTGCTTTTTAAAACGTTTACTATACCTACCCTCCTCTGCATCGGACGCTATTGTACATCGTGATGTGGGACTACGGTTTTTAGAGGATCTTTTATTGGTTCGACCGCTGCTATTATGGACTTCATTTGGGACAGGGAAGAAAGGATTAGTTACTTACCTGTAATCCTAGTTCTCTTCCAGGGGTATACTCATCATAGTCATAAGCACTGAATAGTCCCGCCCACGTGCGGGATCCCGGAGCAATAGCCAACAATCTGTATATATATATATATATATATATATATATTCACGCTCCAAGGTTGTCCACCTTGGAGCGTGAATATATATATATATATATATATATATATATATATATATATATATATATATATATATGTATATATATATATATATATATATATATATATATATATATATATATATATATATATACCCATAAATATAGATAATATGCATATACATATGCAGCCTGAAAATTACCATACTAGGCTGCAAAACTGCCATTATTGCATGTAAAACTTTTACATTTGACTAAATAAAGATATATAAGTCACCATATATGATATATGTAAAGAAGCAAACTGCCCTGAGTTTCTATGAAACATACAACCTTTATTTTCAAAGGTAAAAACAGGCAGGATCATAGAGGCAGGTTTAGCCTAGAGAGGCTGCATAGTAACAACTGAAAAATTGGCGCCATGCCTTTAAGACCTCCAGGAACCCCCAGGCTCCCATCAATGACAGGTCAGTTCTTTTGGACGGCGTATAACAGTGTAATCACAGCATGGGTAACATTTACATCTACAGACATGGTATTCGTCCCGGGGAGGAAGGAGGGTTGCTTATGACTATGATGAGTATACCACTGGGTTAGAACTAGGATTACAGGTAAGTAACTAATCCTTCTCCTCCAGGGGATACTCATCAATAGTCATAAGCACTGAATAGAGTAGCAAGCCCATCCTCATACTCTGCGGGCGAATACCAGTCTACCAAACTTTTTATCAACAGATATTACCCAAACAGATTTCTCACGGATGCTTGACCAACTTGAGCATCCGCCTGAGTATCAGAATCAAGGCAGTAATGGCGTGCGAAGGTATGAACCGACCGCCATGTGGCTGCCTTACAAATTTCATGAATTGGTACATTCTTAAGCATTTCTATTGTAGCAGCTTTGCCTCTTGTGGAATGAGCTCTCGGCTTACCCGTGAGCCGTCTCTCTGCCAACTGGTAGGATAACATAATGCATTACACTATCCATCTAGAAATGGACCTTTTGGAGGCAGGAAAACCTGTATTCAATGGACCATAGCTCACAATCAATTGGTCAGACTTTCGTACACTCTTAATTTTATCCAGGTAGAACTTCAACACCCGTTTTAAATCCAAAGAGTGCAGAGCTTTCTCAGATGGAGTGTCCGGATTGGCAAAAAAGGTAGGAAGAGTGACTGACTGATTTATGTAAAAATCCGAGACCACCTTAGGGAGGATCCTCGGGTGAGTACGTAACACCACTCTATTCACATGAAAAACGAGATAAGGCTCCGTGGAGCAGAAAGGCCTGTATCTCGCTTACCCTGCGCGCAGAAGTGATTGCCATAAGAAAAGCAGTTTTCCACATCAGGTGTTGGAGGAAAGCCTTCTGAATGGGCTCAAAAGGGGGGGGGGCATTAATTTAGATAGGACTACATTCAGCTCCCAGGGAAGAGAAGGGGCCCTCCCAGGGGGTTAGACTTTTTTGAGACCCTCCAGGATATCCTTCACAACTGGCATTTGAAAAAAGGAAACCTGAGTAGGAGACTTTCTGTATGCTGTTATTGCTGCCAGGTGAACTTTAATGGAAGAATACTGTAAACCTGTTTTGGCCAAAGAAAGTAAGTATGGCAACAGTACCTGTTCTTGACCTCGAATAGGGTCATGACCTTCAGCAGTACACCACATGAAAAAGCGCTTCCACTTGAAAGCATAAGACTTTCTAGTAGAAGCTCTTCTGGCCTCTTTCAAAATCTGCATGCAGTCCTGTGAGAGGCCTAAATGTCCGTATTAGATGAACTCAGGAGTAATGTTGCGAACCTCAGGGATGGCAGGTTGGGGTGGAACACCTTGCCGCCCGCCCTGGTCAGCAAATCGGGATGGCACAGCAGCCTCCTGTGTGGTACTTTGGATAGATGAAGAAGGTCCGGATACCATCACTGGCGAGGCCAATCTGGAGCAACCAGGATCATGTCTGCCTTGGCCTCGTACAGCTTCCTGAACACCAAGGGAATGAGTGGAATCGGTGGAAAATAGTAGAGTAATGTCTCTGACCAGTCTATCCACAGAGCATTCCCCTTGGACCCCAGTTGCGGGTACATGGAGGCGAAGACGTGGCATTTTGTGTATTCTGCGTCCGCAAAAAGATCTATGTCTGGTGTTCCCCAGTCGTGGAAGATGTTTTGTACCACTTCTTGCTTTAACACCCAGTCGTGTGCTACTGCGAAGTGCTTGCTTAGATCGTCCGCTTGAACATTGAGGACACCCGGCAAGTGGATTGCAGAAATTGTCATATCTCGAGTCAGAAGCCATTTCCAGATTGTCTGTGCTTCCAGAGACAGAGGTCTGGATCTTGTTCCGCCCTGCTTGTTCAGATATTACATCGTTGCTGTACTGTCCGTCTGAACAAGCAGAGAGATCGCTGTTATTGTCGGGAAGAACGCTTTGAGAGCTAGATGTACAGCTCTAAGCTCTAACATGTTTATGCGGTATAGCTGCTCTTTCTCTGACCACATTCCTTGGACCTGCAATGATCCCATATGAGCGCCCCATCCCTGAAGGGACGCATCCGTCACCAGAGAATACTGAGGCATGTCCCCTTGAAAAGGGACTCCCACGAGATGACTCCGTCGCATCCACCATCTGATGGAGAGTTGGACTGATAGAGGTATCGACAACCTGTCCTCCCAACGATTGGAGATCTGGGACCACTGATCCTCCAGAATCTGCTGCAGAGGTCTCATGTGAAGCCTGGCGTTTGGAACGAGAAATATGCACGAGGCCATGGACCCCAGTAGGGAGGAAATCTGTCTGGCCGTAGGCTGAAGAGTCTTCAGGAGAGTTTGACACTTGAGGAGAATGGATGATAGTCTCTCCTCCGAAGGATACGCTTTTGCGTTGACTGAGTTCAGAGTTGCGCCTAGATAGTGTATCCTCTGTGTTGGATTGAGGATGGACTTCTTGAAGTTTACATGTAGACCAAGCCGATGCAACTGATGAATACATTGCTTGAGATGTTGTTGCAGAAGAGTGGGAGAGGCACTCTTGAGAAGCCAGTCGTCCAGGTAAGGATAGACGAATATGTGCTGTTTCCTCAAGAAAGCCGCTACTACTGCCATGCACTTCGAGAAAGTGCGGGGAGCCGACTTCAGTCAGAAAGGCAGGACCGTGAATTGGAAGTGGTTTGATTGGATGCAAAACCGTAGGAACTTCTGATGCTTTGGAGGGATTGGTATGAGAAAATAGGCATCTTGAAGATCTATGGAACACATCCAATCCCCTTGATGCAGAAGTGGTATTATTTGATGTAATGCCAGCATTCTGAACTTTTCTCGGAGTATGAATTTGTTGAGACGTCTGAGATCTAGTATAAGTATAAAATGTTGGGTGGTCTGAATTAAATAGCTGTTTTTGCAATTCCTCTATATCGGTATATAATGTGTTCTTACACACCACAGCTGTTATTCTTGGTACATTCAGTACAATAAAAGGAATTGTTTAGTATGCGTTATTCTTGGAATTGCATTTATTCCACATTCATGCAGTACTTGTATATTTTGATTGCATATCGTTATTCATACATTAATTGCGATATCTTCATGTAATTTCACAGTCATTACACAATTATTGCTCTCAGTGAAAAGAGAAAAGGAAGAGGGTGGTAGGTGAGTGAGGGACGTGGTAAAGGTGGTGTGACAATGTTGCATCACATTTAAATAAAAACGCCTTTACAATTGAAATCCTTGTAAAGTTCCCAAAGTACATCACACATAGGATACTAGAAAGTTAGTTCATTTATTCCTATTGTGTGTAGGGTTATGGCGTGGTCAACGTTTCGACCCCAGGAATATCGAAGAGTTATTCTTCCCTCATGTGGGGGTCTTCATCAGGACGTGTAGGAGAGCCTAAAAAACAGGACAATGCCTATTACAAAATGTCGTGGTGGGCTGGCGTTTAACATGTAGGATAACCTTCATGTTACCTACATGGTGTGAGGCGGACGTCATGCCTGGCGTCTCATCATGGGCTGTGGCTAGCTCCTATGGGTTCGGAAATCTGAAATACATTAAGAATCGAAGGGGGGAGGTGTCAGGTCGGGGAAGCTGATCTCTTAGTGACTCATGCTGGAGAGAATTATATCCAACAACTTACTTTAGTCCGGCATCTAAATGCAGGAAATTGGATTCTTCTTATTGCAAGCTTCAAAACGTGCTAACCTTCATTCTGAAAAGATCATAAAACAGAAAGTACGAGTAAATTAATGTTCAACCTATAATAGCTTGGCATGCTTGAACAACCACCAGCTACTCGTGGGCTAAAAACTATGCTGTGCAACTAGCAACCTCCGTGGGGCTGTCAGGTCGAATGGAAAGCTTGGTGATAAATGGTGGAAATCCTGTTTGCTAAGAATGGGTGAACCAAGTGGGCAAAAGGAAAGATATTATCAGTTAATGTACCCTGGTCAAAAAGAACTTAGGAAATTAGTTTATGTTCCTCGGGGAGTCCCGTGATTATATAATCTAGCGACCACCCCTGCCATCCTGTATATTACGGGTCCGAATTAACCTAAAATCGGCAAAGTTACTGGCTTGGCAGATTAACCGTGCGGTGAGCAGATGTAGAAATTACCTTATCTGCAGAAAACCGGAGTCTCTCGGCTTGTACGAGGTAGTGGTTCCTCGCGGTGCAGACGCTGAATGCTACAGTCAAAGGGGCTCGGCGGTAATGTCCAATCAGCTCCCTTCCCTTCGAGAGGCCGTGGCAGCTTGCTCGCGCGCGCTGGGGAACGTCTTAAAAGGAATGGAGGTTCTAGTTTAAGGGGCCGTCTTAAAATATGGTTGTTAAAGGGGTGATATCCGTGGCAGAGGTCTGATTGACTTGTATCATGGGTTATGCTGACATCATCGTGAAGCGTATCGGGGGTCACAGTTGATAATCAAAACCTGTTAAGCGCCTTGTACATATTGGGTGAATATTTATGTAGTGTCCCCCGACATACAAATTGTTACAATACATTCAGGCTGGATCAGATTGATCTAATATCTCCTGAGTTAATTTATGTGAATATAACACAATTTACACAACATTATCAAATGATTGTTGGTTGGTCTAGCGAACGTTGATAACACCATTAGTGCGACATTAAAATGTAGACAGTATGATTACTATAAGTAATAGAATGACAGTATTATCAAGTATTCAGCGAATGGAGAACCATCCCTTGCACAATCGTCTACTAGTCGCCGTTCTTATCGCTAGGTGGTTACTTGCAGTTGGGGAGCACCATGGGAAATCTACTGCATTTGTTAACCCTAAAATGAATGTCTAATTAGTGTCTATTCAGGGTCCAGACTTGCCATTTGTGCAAAATTTGCGTCTAACTCGTTAGGCCTTTATGTATTGTATTGAATTTATACATCCATTTGCACTCTCTGATGTTGAGGATGTTGATGAGATTACCACCCCGTGGTCCCAAGGTGATCTTTTCCAGGACCACCCATTTCATGGAGTCTGGGGTGTGAGTCATTTCCATGTAATGTTCCACCATGGGGGCACCTGATGTCTGGCAACGAATTCTGCTGCAGTGTTGGAATATCCTGTTCTTGATCTTTTGTCTTGTTTGACCTATATACATAAGGTCGCAGGGGCAGATGATGGCATATATCACTCCAGTCGAGTTACAATTCGTAAAGGATTTGAGGTCTACCGTTACGTTGTTGCTGGTAACTTGTTTGGTCTCCCAGCATGTCGGACAGGCTTTATATGTAGTACATCGAAAATGTCCTATCACTGCTGGTAGATTCCAGAGTTCTTGGATTGTAGGTGTCTGTGGTGTGTCCAAGAGGGAGCACACGACATGGTCTCTTATGCTTTTAGCCTTTTTGAAGGCATGCATTGGTAGTTCTGGGCTGTCTATGATGTCTGCTACCAGTCCCCAGTGCTTGTTTATGGTCTTCCTTATTTCGTTACTTTTGTTGCAATATGTTGTCACACATATCATTCGATCTTGGGACAGTTGGCGTTCTTTGGGTGTCAATAGGGTACTCCGGTCCTGGAACCAAGCTCTCTTTCGAGATCTTTTAACCAATCTTCTTGGGTATCCCCTTTCAATTAGACGGCTGATTAGATCATCGGATTCTCTGAAATAATCCTCTTTAAGGGAGCAATTTCTCCTGAGACGGAGAAATTGCCCAAAGGGCAAGTTGTCTCGGAGTCCTCTTGTGTGATGGCTGGTGTACCTCAGCAAGCTGTTCCTTTCGGCCGGTTTCCTGTAGAGGGTGGTGTATAGTTTGCCTTCTCTTTCTTTAATGGTGATATCAAGGAAATCAATGGAATCTCTGCTTTTGTGCATTGTAAATTTGATGTCGTCTGACTGGTTGTTAAGCCATTCAAAAAACTCTCGCAACTCTTCATCATCGCCATTCCAAATCATAAAGACGTCGTCTATGTATCGGACCCACGTAGCTATTTTTGGCTGCTGTGGATTCTGGTGGGATAGGATGCAGTGTTCTTCATATTCTGACATGAATAAGATGGCTAGGTCTGGGGCAAAAGCTGCGCCCATAGCCACTCCTTTGCTCTGGATATAGAATTTATTTTGGAAAAAGAAAAAATTCATGGTCATTGCAACTTCTAATAAATAGACGATAAATTCAGTGGGCACCCCAGATGGTTGCTCCCTCCTTTGTAGAACCCTTTTCATGGCTTCCAATGCGGGGATTTGAGGTATGCTAGTATAAAGGGAGACAATATCCATTGTGACTAGGATTTGCCTCTCTTTATAGAAGTCTGCGTGGTAAACCAAATTAATTACTTGCATGGTATCCCTAAGGTATGTAGGTGTTTTTTCAGCCAGGGGTTTGAGGAAAGTATCCACATATTTACATAGTGGTTCTAAGAGGGACCCACATCCAGATATAATCGGACGGCCTGGTGGTTTGGCCGGGTTCTTATGTACTTTGGGTAGTACGTATATCGTTGGTACTCTGGGTTGATCCACATTCAGATATTCAAATTCCTTTTTAGAAAGGAACCCCATTTCAAGTCCTTTCTTCGTGATCGTTATGATCTTTTTTCTGACCTCTTTGGTAGGGTCCGATGCCGCTGGCCTGTAACTGACTCCATCTGTAAGTTGGGAAATAATCTCTGCCTTGTAGTCTTCCACATTCAATAGTACAATGGAACCACCTTTGTCAGCCGGTTTTATTACAATCGACTTATTATTCTTCAGGTCTTCCAATGCTTTCCTTTCTCCCGTTGTGATGTTGTGCTTTACATATCCTCTTTGTATGCATATCTTCATGACATCTCGCATTACTACACTTTCATAGGTGATGATTCTATGTGATACTGATGCACTGTTGGGCATAAATGTAGAGGGGGGTCTTAAGTTCGTGAATGCTGTGGCAGCTCGAGATGGTCTATTTTAAAAAAAAATTCTTAGGCGTAATTTTCGAAAAAATCTGGTAAGTTCAGTTTGGACATTGAATCTGTTGGCCTGTGACGTAGGAACAAAAGATAATCCTTTGGAGAGCACACTGGTTTCTTCACTTGTCGGTGTGTATCTCGATAGATTAATGATCGGGCTTGTGGTCATTGTATTTGTGGAGATAGTGCTGCGGGGCCCCCCGGTCACCACCTGTAGGTCTTCCTCCTGGTGCTCCTCTCGCCATGGTCTTCTGGTTGGAAATGTACCTGTTTGGTATTCTGCGCCTGTTGTCGACCTCCATCCCACGTCTGTTGGTTCTGGCCTCTGGTTGGGCGGTTGTTCCATGATCCTCCTCTGCCTCTGCCTCTTGGGGGTCTCCATTGGGCATCTCCTAAAAAAGCCGTTTGGGGACCGCTCATGTGTCCCTGTGGGGGCTGGTACCATTGGTCTTGTGGTTGGTAATTTGTTCCGGATTGTTTGTTTTCGCTCTCTCCACTGTATGAGGAGTCAGAAAAGTTGGTGAATCTCCGTGAGCCTCTGTAGCCGCTTCTTCCCCTGTAGAAGAATCGACCCTGTGTGTCCTGTCTGTAATAGTCAGTTTGTAGATAAGGATAGGTCTTCTTTTTATCGTAGTACTGAATGTCTCTGGCGAGTTTATCCAATTTCTTCGTTTGTGTCTCTATGTCGAAGTCCTTTAAAGTTTTTTTAGTCTATCAAGAGTCTCTTTGGCATCATTGAAAGCCGCGTGACTACTAATTTCTGCTTTCAGATCTTCAATTTCTTTAGTTAGTTGTTCAACCTGTTCCTTGGCAGTCTCCACGCCCAGCACCATCCAGTGCCGGGAGCAATTATTTGCCACGAAACTAAAGCCTTCTTTAAATTTCGGGCTATCCACGAATATAGCTGGTTCGTTGCGGACCTGCAGTCCAGTGGGGATGATGGTGGCTCTCAAATATCCGGTGAGTAGATGTCCATGTAATTTAGTTCTTACTAATTTCTTTTCCAAACGTTCAAGTTTGTTAATTTTCTCGTTCAGTGAGTAGTCTATGTTGGTGCTATTGGCTGACAGAAAAGCATTCCCTATGTCTCCCCCTATCAAATCTTTTATGTAGTCTTCAGTGTAGGAGAGGGTTTCATGTGACATACTTGTATCACCCTCCCAAAATGCAAAGTACTCGTTTAGTGAGTAAAGTTACTTAGATGCAAACAAACCCTCGCAAGAAAGCTCTTGCTCTAAGAGTATGAGTCAAAAAGGGGTGTGCCCTACAAACTCATGGACCTGGGTCAGTCGATAAGTATAAAATGTTGGGTGGTCTGAATTAAATAGCTGTTTTTGCAATTCCTCTATATCGGTATATAATGTGTTCTTACACACCACAGCTGTTATTCTTGGTACATTCAGTACAATAAAAGGAATTGTTTACTATGCGTTATTCTTGGAATTGCATTTATTCCATATTCATGCAGTACTTGTATATTTTGATTGCATATCGTTATTCATACATTAATTGCGATATCTTCATGTAATTTCACAGTCAATACACAATTATTGCTCTCAGTGAAAAGAGAAAAGGAAGAGGGTGGTAGGTGAGTGAGGGACGTGGTAAAGGTGGTGTGACAATGTTGCATCACATTTAAATAAAAACGCCTTTACATCTAAAAGAATTAAACAAGGATACCTGTCCTTCACAACGGAGTGGTTTCTCTGTCAACTATACTTGAACTTTATTTGTGTCTACCAGGGCACCGTTTACTTGTTGATTCGATTTTCTGTTGTGTGCAGTTGGTACTCTGTTCTTGTTCTGCTTAAACGCACTGTTTGGTCACGGTGCGTTTTTGAGAGGTTATAGGGCTTATCCTCTCTCCAACTAGCACCACCATACATTTGCGCTTACTTACAACTTATGCGTTATATCAGCCGAGCGCCTATTCTTTTCCCTAGATACCAAAAAACCCTGTTCCTTGAGCGACCATGGTAGATTAAGCCTACAGATCTTCCACTCCCTGATATCTACTAGCCATCTTGGCGAGATATTAGTTGGTCTTCTTTTTTCACCTCTCTCTTTGCGCTCTTTAGAATGAGAAGAGGGTTTTTTGGGATGATGTTCTTCTCGCCCACTCACTGTTTCTCCTCTCTCATGAAGGGAATGCAGCTTGATCTTCCCCCTCTCTCTAAGGGTTCTCTTGGAAAACTTGCTGCAGTGGTAGCATTGGTCTGGCTTGTGGGATGAAGGCAAACAAGCAATACAGACCGAATGAGGGTCTGACTTGGCCATCTTTTACCACAGGCCGGGCACTTATTAAATAAGGCCGGCATACTGACTGGAAAAAATAGGCAAAAGTCAGGAAAAATTGTTGAATTAGTCAGAAAGAGACTTAAGACGTCGAGTGAAGTAAAAAAAATTAAGTTTCTACCAGAAAAAAGTGATAAAATATCACCAACTGGCGAGCTCAATGCTCCAGGATCCTCACAGAAGGAGCCGGAAAAAAGAACTGACCTGTCACCTGTGGTGCATGATGGGAGCCTGGGGGTTCCTGGAGGTCTTAAAGGCACGGCGCCAATTTTTCAGTTGTTACTATGCAGCCTCTTTATGATCCTGCCTGTTTTTACCTTTGAAAATAAAGGTTGTAGGTTTCAAACAAACTCAGGGCAGTTTGCTTGTTTACATATATCATATATGGTGACATATATCTTTATTTAGTCAAATGTAAAAGTTTTACATGCAATAATGGCAGTTTTGGAGCCTAGTATGGTATTTTTCAGGCTGCATATGTATATATATGTGCATATTATCTCTCTCTCTCTATATATATATATATATATATATATATATATATATATTACCTACTGGCGGTCGCCAGTAGGTATATATAGTTAGGATTTTTTCTCTATGGGTTTTTTGAAAATTCTATGTCTAATAACTTTGGCGTTTGTGGACGGAATTGGCTGAAATTTTCAGGAAAATGGCACATTTTGTTTCTGAGCAGCCCCTGAAAATTTTGGGGGGGTTCGTCAAGGGGGGGCCGAGAAAAAAGGGGGGTCCCAAAACGCGTTTTTCCCATGTTAATTCACATAGGGCGGTTGGCCTCACTTTTAGCCCGAACGGCTGAATGGATTTGCACGAAACTTGGCAAAATTGTAGGGACTGGTAGCTCGATGTGCCTTTTGTAGGTCTCAATATATGTGCTCCAGTGGATTTTGAGAAATTAACGTTTAAAAAAAGATATATATCTGTAACAGCGGACCGGGCAGCGCTCTGGTTCCCGGACTTTTCGCGCAACGGAGCTTTGTGAAGCGAAGCGGATTGGTTCTCCGGCGTCTGTCAACATTCCAAACAGTCCGTAGCGGCCGCCATCTTGTCTCTCGGTAGGATCGAGAGACAAGAGGAGGTCAAAACAAAGGGGGAAATAACTATAAGGGGGCATAGTAGATCCTCGCTGACCCCCTAGGTTTGATGTGGAGGTTTTAAAAGGGCCCCGCGGGGCAAAAAAAAATAATAATAATAATAATCGAACGGCTGAATGGATTTGCACGAAACTTGGCAAAATATTAGGGACTGGTAGCCCGATGTGCCTTTGCTAGGTCTCAATATATGTGCTCCAGTGGATTTTGAGAAATTAACGTTCAAAAAAAGATATATATCTGTAACAGCGCTCCGCTTCGCGTAACAGAGGTTTGCGAAGCTGATTGGTCATTCTGTCACTGGGCTATAGTTGGGCTACATCTGGCTGATATTTGGGCTACATTTGTTTTTTTGTGTGTCTGGCGGCCATCTTTGGGCTACATTGGGCTACATTGGGCTTCATTGGGCTACATTCGGCTAATTAGCAAATAGCTCATCGCAAACTAGGAATGGTAAAGAATCGCTATTTATTCCTTAAAGTTCGCTATTTAGGAAATGCAAAAAACTTTGATGATACATATGGCGGTTCATCTCTAACAAGATAAGAAGCATAGGGATACATTTATGATGACTGGCGCATCACCAGGGATGTGTTAGTCATTCTGTGCCGCTGTTCCGTCACCTATGGTG
The DNA here is from genome assembly GCF_964261635.1 of Lissotriton helveticus. NCBI lineage: Eukaryota > Metazoa > Chordata > Amphibia > Caudata > Salamandridae > Lissotriton > Lissotriton helveticus. The sequence continues at coordinate 848,753,208 of NC_136057.1, read as the reverse complement.
TGCTGCATTTACAATGCGGCGCATCATGGGGCAAAAACAGCACAGATGCGTGATGTATCTGTGCCGTAAAGGTGGCATATTGCTGGAGTTGTATCGCAAGTGTGATGAAGCTCCAGCAAGGGTCGGGGGTGCCCCTGTCGCAGGGTTTCTGTTCTCACACAGAACTGTGGACAGAGGATTGGAACCTCGGCGAATTAGGGTGTCCCAAAACTCACGTTAGTAATCAAAAACTCCTTAGCAAGCTAGGTACAGTGTCACATTGGATATAACAAACTCTCAATGTTTAGACAATCCAGAATATGAACTTATAGTACCTCAGGATACGTGGAACTCATGAACAGTCGGTCGTTATAGATTTCTTAGAAACCAGAACATGGAGTTAAGAAGAACAGATGTGTATTTGAAATGTTTATTTACTAATGCCGTCTTCTCAGGCGTAGTACCTTAGATAATAAAAGTACACATATTATTAGTAGCAAAATTACCAGCATAGTTACTAGTACATAAAAAGTGAATGGTGATAGTATGTTAACATGCTGTAAATGAATAAGAGTTAGCAACACTTATAAGCAGCCGCGGGCCGTGGAGGGAGTTACGGTGAGGCGGGGAGGGGGAGAAGCAGGGTGGAGAATACAAGTACACATATTATCAGTAGCAAAATTACCAGCATAGTTACTAGTACATAAAAAGCGAATGGTGACAGTATGTTAACATGCTGTAAATGAATAAGAGTTAGCAACACTTATAAGCAGCCGCGGGCCGTGGAGGGAGTTACGGTGGGGCAGGGAGGCGGGGAGGGGGAGGGGCAAGGTAGAGAGGGCTCCACCCTGCTTCTCCCCCTCCCCGCCTCCCTGCCCCATCGTAACTCCCTCCACGGCCCGCGGCTGCTTATATCTCACCCTCCCTAATACACATATTATATTATTTGCTAAGAAGGTCTCTTTGTGTTGGTTTAGGGCGTGCCCATACTTTAGTGTCTTAGATTTCAAGGAATCACATCAGCATACACCAGCTCTCTCTTCATGTGAACCGCATCAACTGTTGTGTATGTGTGTTCGGCAAAGCAATATAAAACCCGCCTCATGCCCAGAATTGGCAGAAGTTGCACTTATGTTATGAGTATGAAGTCGTGGAGATCAGACCTCATAACAATTCTGTATCGTGTTGTTCTTGAAACTTTAGCACTCGCTGTACAGATATAGTTTAACAAGTAAAGCAGATAGTAGACCAATAACATATTATTCTCATGTAAACCACGATGAACTACTAGGTGGAAAGCTAAAGCAACAACTAAGTGTCGTGTGCAGAAGTTGCAAAAAAGGAAAAATGGCGTTTAAACCGGTAATGAGCCCATGCTAACTTAACACGGTGTAAAGATATCCAGGACCTAGATGACACCTCCTCATGATCCGGAAACGAACTGAATAAGATAATAGAAGTGCCATCTCATGAGAGCAGATTGCAAGTTTATATGTGGACGGTCCGCAAGGTAAAGCATTAAAAACTAGGAAAATTTAATGCTAAAGAAAAATAAAACAGCCAAGTACTTTATCGAGTCTTAAGCCAATAGGCAAGGTAAATAATAAAAACTTGACAAATAAGTCAATGAATTGTCAATGAAATGCTAGTACTCAGCATATCAAACATGAAAAAGGTCTATGACATAACTGTGTATGCAAAATAAGCTGCAACAGCCTCCAATAGGAAGTCACCGTCTTCATCCGAAAACAGTTCAGCCATCCAATTTAAAAGCGGAAAAGAACATACGTGCTCTCCCAGCACCGGATCCTCTATCACCATCAGAGGACAGCTCGGTGGGTTTTCAAGAAAGCTCTGTTCCAAGAAAGACTGTGCTGCCGCCAGTAAATTCCAGGGACCAAGTAGTCCATGCATCAATGCCACAGCCATAATCCTTTCGCCAGGACAAACCAACTCGTGAGTAATGATAGGAGTCATCAGCTGATTAAAGTCGACGTCAGGAGAAACCGGTCCGCAGAGACACAAATCAATGGCCCAATCGAAATCACAGGTCAGGCAGTGAAATACAGGCTGGACACAGGTGAAGTAGGAGAATCGAAAAGATAATCCATATGCCGTGCTTAATATCGCCAACGGCTTTGTGCCATAATATTCTAGCATGCGATTGCGGAACAGTGTCAGCAGCTGCAGGGTGGGAGGTTGCATAGGAGGGACATCCATATTTAAAAATGTAAAAAAGCACAAGAGCGTCCGCTGGTAATGCAAGTAAAAATGCCAATCCACGAACCAGAGTGCAGAAAATAGAATGAAAGGAAGCAGGGATGACTCCAAAGATTTTCTCAAATGAAGTCACGAGACCACTGGTAACAACTTTAAAAAAGTGCGCCAGGGACTTTGTGGAGGATGCGTTAAAGATAGTCGGAAACATGTTGCTGAAATTGAAAGGCAAATCTTAATTGAAAAGGGTGTGCACCTCTGTACGGGTGTTCGCTATGTGAAGTACGAAAGTTTCACGGGCCGAACTCAAGGCCACCTCTCTCTGAGACAAAAGAGCTCTTATTCTTGCCATGCCGTTGAAACGTGTCCCAAGGTTGGTATTTGTGGCCAGATTGAAAACTCCCTATGTTCATGTGTGGGAGGAAATAGAACATTTCTGCAGCAAATAACCCGTTCACTTACTGTTACGATAAAAGGAATACTTTTAATTAACTCAGAACAATCTTCATTATTGAGCATCAAATAACTACCATTTTCCAACAACTTGAACGTGGGGATGATAGCAGGAACTGGCGTGCCTTGCAACACGCAAGCCATATTTGGTCGGTGTTTGTTGCATGAACCGTGTAACTGTATGTGCCTACACATTAGTGAATGATCTGGCGTCTCAGTGCATTCCTCTCCATTCAGATAAACTTCTTGATCATCTTTGAAACATCTGTATGTGTATGGAAGCGACCAGACCTCATGAAGAAAAGCACTACCTAAAGGTTCATAACGACCTATTGGTATATATTTCATACAATTTGAAAACTTATATAAAGCAAAAGGCAGCGTTATTAAACCGTGGATAAGGCATGTTGCCAAAAAACCCGCAATCCTCTGCTGATGATGTCACTGAGCATGTCATGAATGATGTAATATGTGACATCATCAGCAGTGGATTACGGGTAATAGTATCTCTAGTTTACTCCCCTATAGCTGTCTTTCTTTTAACATAAGTGTCTGTTTCCTTCCCTTATACTTACTGTTTTTGGTTCGCTTCCGGTTCGCGTACCGGCGAGCGAACTGGGAAGCGAACTAAGAGAAATAGAGGTTGGCACAGTTCCAAATATTGTACCAATTTTTTAATAACGGGGAGGTAGTTCTGAAAAGAACTTTTTTTTTTTTTTTCTGAACATTTTTTTACTGTTTTTGAATTTTTCGGAACAGTTTTATATTTTTTTGGGGTTTTCTTGGAGGGGGCAATGAAAACGATTCATTGTAAAGGGCTCAACAGGAGCAACAAAACAAAAAAAAGAAGTATTTATTATTTTGGGCGTTTCGGACAAACTTGCATATGATAGTCAATAGCTCTGTTGATCAGAGTGATGCTTTTTTGTCCGTAGGAAATGAATCCATCGCAAAATGCGCAGATGTGTTTTACATCACCAAATCTCATTTGTATATTTGGCACCATCTCCCTGCCCTCTGGTCCCGTTACTTCCGGTACAACAGATCTTCTGGCCATAATAGGGAGATTATCTAGGTCGTTCCGAAACTGTGCAGCACTGTAGTTGTTAGGATGCCACCTAGTCATATGGCGATGCATTGTGTAGTTTCCGAAACTGTATTTTTTGTCGGTCCCTCTGGACAGTCTATCTTGACATATAAGGCAAGTTACGTATCTTGCATTTACTTTTTTCTGACCTTTGGGAATTTTAAAAAATTGCCAAATGAAGTTTTCTTTCCGGTGAGACGTCCTGGGCTGCTCAGGCAAAAACTGCCTCTCTTCGTGCTCGTCCTCCTGTTCCTCTTCTTCTTCTTCTTCTTGAATTATAACTTGAGCAGGTGGTCCACTCTTCCTTGGATGTGGTGGAGGTGGTGGGGAAGCACCAGCTGAAGCTACTAAAGAAGCCATTGCTCAGTGATCACAAAGGGTCTTTCTCTCACAATGATGAAAGTCAGAGTGAGGAAAGAAGGAGGGATTTTCATCATTTGGGAAAAACAAGAGTTCTCAACCAATCAAAAGTGTTCATTTTAGATTATATGACCTAGTCTTACATCATTAGGAAACCAAAAGTGAAATGAACCAATGAAAAGTGTTATTACCAAGTCACATGACTTGCTGTGTTTACGTTAAGCGCTTTGCAGGGCCTCCCGGTTTGCTTCCAGAAACCTGCGCTTTGCGACTCGCTTCGCGTACCAGTTCGCTAACGTAGTACGTCATATGACGTATCACGCGACAACGTGAAACGTCATGTGGACGGGAGGCGTCACGATGTTGTTTTGTAACGCGGCACTTGCGGTAAAGAAACGTTTACCGGCTCGCGGTCTATTTCGCGGCATCAAGGTCAGCTAACGGGAAGCTTCCCGATTTGCGAAGCGGGAACGAAGAAAAAAAAATATTTAAAAAAAAAATTATTCATAAACATATAAAATATATTTTTGGATTTAAAGAAGAATACATTTTACAGCTACAGATATTAGCTGTTAAAAAACCAATGAAATTCACAGAAAAAACCATAGGTTATGGACCATATATAGTTAGGAATTAGCATTTACAAAACCTTGAAAATTCACTGAAAAAACCATAGGTTATAGACCATATATAGTTAGGAATTAGCATTTACAAAACCTTGAAAATTCACTGAAAAAACCATAGGTTATAGACCATATATAGTTAGGAATTAGCATTTAAAAAACCTTATTTTACTCACACAAAACCATTGAAATTCCATATATAGTTAGTTGCACTAACTATATATCGCGCACCCGCAATCCACTGCTGATCATGTCACATATTACATCATTCATGACATGGTCAGTGACATCACTGATGACATCACTGATGACATCTCATTTGACATCATTCTTGTGCTAATACGATAAACCTCTTCAGACTCTAATATAACCTTAGATACACTCAGTGTATACAGACACTCACACACTGCCACTCATCCATGGAGTTACTCACACACCCAGTCAGTCATGCAAAGAAACAATCTCACCTCCATTTCTTCAACTATACAGTTAAACACACCTTACTTATTGAAACATATACTAACACATATTTACTCTCTTATACAATCCCTGATACAAGTTCACAATGATCGATACAACCACTCACTCATTCAGTGGCTCTTATGCACAGTTATTTATATATGCCAACTCTCACATGTACTGTGTTTTACATATGTACTTACTATGACATGTAGCATTGAGATATCCATTCACTCATCAATACACTCATGCACACAGTCAACTGCCCATGTAGCTGTTTCCACATGCACTCTTGAACTCATACACCTAGTGAATAAACTGCTCACACATCTATGCAGAGTCACACACCTTCCAGCCACCCCCACACAAACTCAATCTCCCATAGAAATACTTGGGCAACCAATTAATAACACATATAGCCTCTCGTATAGCTAATGATCAACACATGCAGCAGTTTACAGAACAACAGACATAATGATGCACAAATTAAGACAGTTTAGTCACTAACCCATGCATTCAGTGAGACACATTTAATCACTCACTCATACAGTCAGTCATGTACCTACTAAATCCTTCATCCAGACACTTATACATCCACTCAAGACATATTTTAACTTTACAGAAAAATACAGTCACTGGATGTTGTCATCAGTGATGTCATTTGAGATGTCATCAGTGATGTCATCAGTGATGTCACTGACCATGTCATGAATGATGTAATATGTGACATGATCAGCAGTGGATTGCGGGTGCGCGATATATAGTTAGTGCAACTAACTATATATGGAATTTCAATGGTTTTGTGTGAGTAAAATAAGGTTTTTTAAATGCTAATTCCTAACTATATATGGTCTATAACCTATGTTTTTTTCAGTGAATATATATATATATATACACATGCATATTGTAGGCTATTGCTCCGGGATACCGCAAGTGGGCGGGACTATTCAGTGCTTATGACTATTGATGAGTATCCTCTGGAGGAGAACGACTTTTACCAGATCAATTATTTTAGACTAATTAACCCTAAATGATGCATTAAGTATTCCCTTGTTATTGTATATTAACTCCTCCCTCGAAAGGCTGTTTAAGATATCCGTTTGGTCGGATTCTTCAAAAATATTGTCTCTTACCAAGAAAGGTATCAAATAATTATTTTTCCAGCAAGGACTGGATCGTAGATCAATGGTCAAGCAGAATAAACCAATGGTCGCCTTGTATAAATCTTTTAATTTGGAGAAGGGAGGTAATAAATACCTATCATATATGACTAATGCACAACATCGTTTTGTGCTAAGACATTTGATGTGACATTGTTCACTACCCAGTCGCATTCACAACAAGCATTGGCATAGCCAATAGGTCTCGCCTTTGGGACCTTATAAGTGTTTAGCCATGCAACACTTGATGCTATTGCAACAAGGATATTGTGCTGTATAACTAAACACTTACAAGGTCCCAAAGGCAAGACCTATTGGCTATGCCAATGTTCGTTAATCTTGAGTTTGTGCTTTTCTGACCAAATGCTCTTAAAATATACTGCCTACTAGTATCATTAACGAGTGACTCCTACACCTTGTAATCCTCATTGCTTTATGTAACATTTCTTACAGAATGATTTACACACATGTGCTTAATTGGCTGTGTATAACGTGTGTGTGATGTAAAGCGCTCTGACACTCTACAGTGGTATGAGTGGTGCTATAAAGGGGGGCGTGGCCGAGCCAGCCAAGATGGTGGACGCACTCTTCTAGTGCTCCGGTCGGCTGCCCATGACACCAAGGGTATATGCTGCCAGAATGCCTATGAAATACCCCTCGCCCCAGTGAGGATCACCGATACACTCCTCCGGCGCTGATGCAGGGGACCGCGCGGCCACGGAGAACCCGGAGCGACCCGAGGCGGCCGCCGTCGAGACCCCTTCAAAATGGCGGCGCCCAATTAAAGAAGCCGGGGACCCCGAGACACGTAGCCCAGCCTCCGGGGGACAGGATCCACTTTTTCCCCCGTCGAGCAACAGCTGACGCCCCCGGGCACCCTGCAGGCGCTGCCGCCCCAATTGTGGACGGTGACGAGACGTCCCGCTCCCGGACCCGCCCGAGTGAGCGCTCGTGAGGCCGCCGGCGGGGGGGGGGGGGGGGGGGGGGGGGGTTGTGAACGGATCCCCGAGGGAGTGGCGCTTCTGAGCACCCTCGTAGGCGCCCTTCAATGTGCTCCCGCAGCCCCGAGTGAGCCCAGAGTGACCCGAGGCGGCCGCCGCCGAGACCCATCCAAAATGGCGGTGCCCAGCTAAAGAAGCCGGAGATCCCAAGAAGCAGGACCCAGCCTCCGCTTTCCCCCGTCGAGCAACAGCTGACACCCCCGGGTGCCCTGCAGGCGCTGCTGCCCCAATTCAGGACGGCGAGGGAGGGCGAGCTGAGCACCGGGGGAGTGATGCTTGTGGACACCCCTGTGAGTACCATTCATTGTGCTCCTGCAGCCCCCAGGCCGCGAAGTCCCGGAGGGGTGCCTGTGAGGTGGTGAGGTAGAGGCCGCACGAACCAGCCCGAAAGCGGCGCCACACAGCCTGCATCGAGGAGGAGCCCGACGGTGAGACCCGGGGAACCCACGGATCGAGGGCGGTGGCGCCGGAGATCCCCGGGGGCGTCCCGGTCATTGGGTCCCCTATGATCACCTCGGACACACCAGACAAGCAGCCGGGAGAGCACACACACCCCTGATACCAACGGTCCTGCGGTACCTGGGATCCGCCTGAGAGGCCCCCGAGTGTCACCACTAGCACCAAGGCCCCTGACGGCCCAAGCGGCGGTCAGTGAGCCCCTGGGGACCACCGTGATCGCCCCCCTGCAGAGTGGCGGAGCCAGAGGGGAACACACCGACGGCGGGCACTCCCAGCCCCCGACCCACCTGGACAACCCAGAGCACGCCAGGCGATACACGCGGGGCGAGTGTGGACCCAGTGACGGCCCACAACACGAGCGCAACACTGGAGCAGGCCCACGTGGCAGTGTGGCGGGGGGAGCTCCGGCACGCCTGAATCGGTTCGCCGGGCGGAGTGAGAGGCCCCGGCAATTATCACTGTGGGGAACCGTGTGACTGGGGTTTAGTGAACCCCCTGACGACGCTGCCGTAGGGGGCATGGCCCACGGGAGTACACGGGTCGCAGCACCTTCGGTGGGCCGCCCTGAGTCGGCAGACCACCCGCTACACCAATGGGGAGATCTCAGAGAATACCGAATACGACGCCGGCGGCGGCCCAGAGGCGCTCGCCCTCCCCGGGCCCCTCGCGCAAGCTAAAGACCGGAGAGCCACCGCAAGAGACAGATATGTCCACAAAGCTTGACAGAGTGCTAGCGGCTATTGAACACTCCCGGATGTCCATGGAGACCAAATTTGGAGAACTGGCCTCAGACATCTCCCTCCTAAGAGATGATCACAGGAAATTGGCGGATAGGGTGAACCAGGAGGGACAAACTTTCTGGAACGCAAGGCGGACAATTTGGAGGGGCGCTCCCGTTGGAGTAACATACGCCTGCTCAACCTGCCGGAAGGAGTGGAGGGGACGGACCCCATTCAGTACATTGAAGCATGGATAAAAACGTTCACCCGGACCCAAGATCTCACACCATTCTTCTCCGTGGAGAGAGCACACAGGGTTCCAGCCCGGCGACCGTCAGCTGGCCTCCCGCCCAGACCTTTTTTGCTAAAACTGTTACACTACCAAGACAGGGACACGATCCTGCGGGCGGCCAGACAAGCGAAAGTACTCAGGGTGGAGGATAAGAACGTGATGGTGTTCCCTGACTACTCCCAGGCGGTTCACCGCCAACGTGCCACATTCCAGGCGGTGAAGCAAACCCTGCGCCAACGCAAGATACAGTACGCCCTCCTCTTTCCGGCCCGCCTCAAAATCCTGTATGATGACTCGACACACTTCTTCACTGACCCCGCGGAGGCGAGGCGCTGGTTAGACCATCACAACCAGGCTCAGTCGGAGCGAGGGTCTACGCCGTCGAGCTCCTCATCCAGCAGGCGCAGGCTGCGTTCTAATAAAGTCACCCTCAAACAAATGAACCGCCCTTCGACTCCCAACTCCAGAGGGGCCCCAGACCTGGAGCAGATCATAGCGGATCGACGGAGGGCCCTACAGGCGGCGACGGAGGTCCTGCGGACAGAAGTCGACCCGGAGGAGAATCGGGGCCCCCACATCTTTACATCTGACGAAGGTGAACAGAGTGACACCCGCACATCCAGAGACGGCTCAGCCTCTCCGCCATTGGTAACTCCGCAGACGGCGGACACGCTCATCTGAAGGCGGCGAGCACAGACAGTGGAAAGATCAGGAAACCCAGACGGATTAACCTACGGGGGACATCGCGATTCACCGATTAAGGTAAAAATGGCAGCAACTACATCCACAGAGACACGATGTTACGGGCGGCCAGACCCTGCATGACAGCGCAGCAGTCCCGCCCCCACGCATCAAACGATCTAGAGACAGTACGAGATGTACGGTTTGGACTTATTGCGCCAAGCATTAGGCCCTTATTGTTGGGACTGTTTCCCGGACATTGTTCTTGTTCTCCCCCCACCCCAATTATCCCTGACACCCTAGCGAGAGCGGACAGATGGTCTCGGACTACACATGTGTGGGGACAATATGAAAGCGGGAAGGGATCTGGCCCTGGGCAGCGGGTGGCGAGAGGACCGACCTTCACATCTAGCAGCATCACATGACGAAAATCCCTAATACAGACATCACATTCATCACCTTAAATGTTAGAGGTCTACACACGGCGAGTAAGCGCTATGCGGTATATGCATATCTGAAAAGACAGCAGGGCCACATAGCCCTCCTACAAGAGACCCACTTGACGCCGACAGAAGTTGGAAGGCTTCAGAAAAAATGGAGGGGCATAGTATGCGCCACAGGGTACTCTGCATTCGCCAGGGGGACATTGATTTGGGTCAGACCGGGCGTACCTTTTAGAGAGCAGAGCAGGGTGGTAGATAGAGAGGGGCGCTATGTACTGTTAGAGGGACAATTAGATGGGCAGCCAATCCTAGTGGGCAGCATATACGCCCCTAACGTAGAACAACACGTATTTTGGAATCGCCTCACGAAAACGCTGGCACACCACACTCATGCCCCCTGGATACTGGGAGGAGATTATAATTGTGTCTTAGACACGACCCTTGACCAGTCCCGACCCCCGCCGCCGCGCTCACCGCTTCACAAACAAACGGAACTTTTCAATACATGGGTGCAACACTGGCCATTGACTGACACATGGAGGGCATTACACCCCAATACAAAACTTTATTCATTCCATTCCATCCCGCACGACCTCCGAGTGCGTCTAGATAGATTCCTCTGCTCGGCAGTTCTGCATACTAAAGCACAACACGCAGACTATCTTGGGAGAGTACTTTCAGATCATGACGCTCACGTGCTGACCCTTAGATGGAAACCACCCCACCCCCCAGTGCCGACGTGGAAACTCCCTCGGGAGTGTCTCTCAGATCAGATATTCACACACGATCACGGGGAACATCTGCAAGAACATTTCATGTTAAATGTAAGATCCGCATCCTCTAGCCTCATCGAGTGGGACGCACACAAAGTTACAGCGAGGGGCCACTGCATTCAACAGGTGGTGGGGGTGCGCAAGGTCCTAGAACGCACACTACAGGACGCAGAATGCGCGTTGGCTACCCTGCTAAAGGCGGATGATCGCGGCGCAGCGACCCAGGAGCGCGTAGCTGAGGCCAAAACAAAATACGCTGAAACACTGAGGGATTTGCGTAAGTACAACTTCCGGAAATACGCAGCCAGGGTACACCGGGAGGGCAACGGGGGGGGGACCCTGCTGGCCTGGTTAGCTAGACGAGAGCCCGACTTGCAACCCATCACGGAACTTATAGACCAGCTCTGTCGGCTCCAAACCTCCCAACTCGCAATCATGCAAGTCTTCTACACATACTATTCATATATATACCAAGCCCCGAGCCAGCAAAAAACCCACGCCACAGACCGCTTCTTCCTCACGCTCCCAATCCCCCAAATCTCGCCAGAAATGCAGAAGGACTTCGACCGGAAAATAACACCTACCGAGATCAAAGTAGCGATAGGAGCACTAGCCAGGAATAAGGCCCCAGGTCTGGACGGCTTCCCCATTGAATACTACAGTACGTTCTCGGCCCTCCTTGCCCCACGATTGACTACCGTGTTCAATGACGCGCTTGCGGCAGGGGCCTTGCCACGATCACTCAGGGAATCGGTAATAGTCTCATTCCTGAAACCACACAGAGACCCCCAGCTCCCGTCATCTTATAGACCGATTACGCTGCTTAACTCGGACTGTAAAATCATGGGTAAAATGCTGGCGGAACGATACGCCCAGGTCATACCCCAGTTGGTCCACCCCGACCAGAATGGGTTTGTGCTGAACCGCAACACATCCCACAACCTCCGCAGACTGTTCCATGTTCAAGACATGACGAGTGAACGGTTCCCCAACGCAGCCTGCCTCATATTAGACCTCGAAAAGGCGTTTGATACTCTCCTATGGCCATATCTGTTCGAGGTCCTCAGAAAAAACAACTTTGGCCCACGCCTGACCGCATACACTAGACTCCTCTACACACAGCTCACGTCCAGAGTCCGGATGGGCAGCTACAGATCACAGGAGTTCGGGGTGGAGAGAGGGACCAGACGAGGGTGCCCGTTGTCACCCCTCTTGTTCGCCCTGGCGGTTGAACCCTTGGCGATACGCCTGCGTCGGGAGGGCGAGGACTGGGGTATTCTCCTGGCACACACTTGGCACTGTGTGTCCCTGTACGCCAACGACCTTTTAATCTATGTCAGGGACGCTAAGGGCGATCTGACCTGCATCTGGAGGACATTGGAGGAGTTTGCGGTCATCTCGGGCCTTAAGGTTAACTGGGGGAAATCCTCTATATACCCGCTGAGCCCCCACATGGGCCCCTTCGAAGCCCAAATAGGCAATCGGGCACTAGCATGGAATGCTGAAGCCCCCCGTTACTTAGGAGTGCGGTTATACCACACCCCAGAAGACATATGAGGGAAACCATCGTAAGGCCTTGGCCGGCCTACGATAGGCGGTGAACTTCTGGAAAACGCTCCCGCTGGCACCTATCGGCCGCGTGGCCCTGGCGAAAATGGTCATGGTCCCCAGGCTCCTATATCATTTCGTGAACCTCCCGGTGATTCCGCCACGATCGTTCTTTACAGAACTGAACAGCCTCCTGACAGAGCTGGCGTGGGGCGGAGGTCGGCGACGTGTGGCGCTGTCCACAATTTACCTGCCCACTACAGAGGGAGGACTGGGAGCCCCGGCCTTCGAGGCGTACTTCCTGGCGGCCCAACTTCAATGGCTGTCCTACTGGACAGCAGGGCGCCACATAGGGGAGACTATCATAACCACTGGCCCAATGCCACAACCAGCAATCCATCGAATGCTGTTACCGGGCACTAAGCCTATACGAACTCGACCACTACAACTATCTATAGCCCGCACCTGTATGATGCGTATCCATCGCATGTCCAAAACGCAACCGCCATATTCACCCCTGCTGCCATTGGTGGGCTTTCCACGAGGAGACATATATTACACTCAAGGAACGCTTCGAGTCTGGACAGAATTGTCGGTCACGGAGGTAGAATCCTTATTTGAGGACGGACAGTTAAACACATTCGCACAAATGATGGAGCATTACGATCTCCCCCCCGGACAATTTGTACTCCATAGGCAACTAATAGACAGCAGTCGTAGGTTTTGGAATCCGGATGAAGGGGAACCCACACCACATCCAGTGATACACTTCTACACATGGGGGTAGGGCGACACTTAGTATCCTGGCTCCATAAGGCAGTACGGTCACTAGTCCTTCCATCCCACCAACCCCTGCGCCAGAAATGGGAGACGGACATCGGCAGAGTGGTCCACGATAAAGAATGGAGAACGGCCCTGAAGTACCCCAAAAAAGTATCCAGAAACGCCAGATTCCGTAACATACAATTCAACGTCCTCCACAGGGCATACCTCACACCGAACCGCCTGCAACGTTTCTTCCCCGACACTCACTTCGAGTGTCCCCGCTGTCATACCCCAGGAGCGGATTTCAGACATGTTCTGGGATTGTCCCACACTCCGGGGATTCTGGGACTTGGTCCATCGAACCCTTGCAGAGGTTACGGCAATAACGTCTATGACTACATGGGAGGCATGCGCGCTCGGGATCTTCCGTAGACGGAAAACTGAGAAGGTACAGAATCGATTCCTCTCCCTGGCCATCCTTCTGGCGAAACTAGGAATAGCCATGCACTGGAGGTCCCCCACGGGACCGCCGGAGGCGGCGTGGATAGACGCAGTGCATAAGTGGGGCAAAACAGAGGAGGAGATACTCCGGGAGGAGGAGGTACGGGGACACCGCAAACACCCCATATCCTTAGAGTGGGCTCAATTGTTGTACAAATTTACACAGTCGACACGCCCTGATGCATCACCCATGGCCTCACAGTCTCAGACACACCTAGCCACACCAGCCCCCACTACCCCATGACGCGGCTACGAACCCTACCAGATCACCGCCAGTAGTAGCGCCCCCGTAACACTTGTGATCTGACGCGAGTCAATAACTCCTCACACACAGACGATCTCTGCGATCCAGGAGCGCCGCCACGGTGCCCTAGAGACAGCGACCCTATCCCCTCCGCTCACCCCCTAGACTCTCCCCCCCCCCTTGTTACCCAGTTCATCCCGAAGTTCTTGGAAGAGTTAGTAAGTTTAGATCGGGGGGCCCTTTCCCCCCCCCCACCTATGGTTCATTGGGAGGACCTACAGATAACAGCGACACGGCAGCATACGCACCTGCGGATCACGCCGACATAGCCACTGCTCCGTGAGACACCCACATAACAACTGCCACATCACGAGTCCATCACCTAGCTGACAACAGTAGGCCGCACACCACGGACAGTACTGACCTCCCCCTTGGGGGCATATTGGGGACCCCATGAGGGTTTGGAAGTGAACGCCACTGGAACACACGGTGGGATGCGGTCGTGTGGCATGGGCTCCCTGGAGCAGGGAGGCCGCTAAGCGAAGATATCTGAAAATGTGTACCTATGGTCATGCATTGTCTTTATTTCATGATTACTGTAATGTTGATTATCAAATGTAAACAAAAACCCAATAAACAAATGTAAACAAAGAAAAATGAGTGGTGCTATAAAACAAATGAAATGTATGTGAGAGAGGGGCTTTAGAGATGAATGGCGCTCATGGAGAAGAAGGTTTTTGCTGGAAGGGCGTCAACATAGATTGTTGCACTGGGCGCCACCAGTGCTAAAGCTTGCCCCGGATGGCAGTCTCATCAATGATGAGTCTTTGCAAAGATTATGAGGAGCTTTTGTCTTGCCATTGATCATTCATACACTGATTTGTGTCCTGAATTCTCAATTCGATTTATATTATATTCTCTGAATGAGGAAATCTCTTGAACATTTTTTGGAGGTTCCATAAAATATTTGTTTCCAGGCTTGAGGATTTAGGTTGTTTCTTGAGTCTTCAATTATGGTTTTTAAGCTTATCTGAAGTATTATTTAGTTTTCTTCAGAAGATGGTGCGTCCTTACATCTCACTTTCTTCAACCGATTTAAAAGTCTTCCCTCTCTGTCTTTTAGAGTTTTAGATGACAAAGTGCAGCATATTTTGCACTCCTTCGCCTTATGATTAGGCAGTAAGGGTCTTCAATGTGTAATCTTTTCTTACCACAGTCCCACTTGATGAAAATACTTTTTTGTAGATATGTCAGACCTTGTCGGATTTCAGATCGTAATTCTTCTGAAATGTGAATGTATCTTCATTAAATACCAAAAGTGGAAGTTGAAAGATAAGTCATTTATCTGTGAGAAAAATGAACAGCGCTCAAGGGACTACCTTCACACACGAGGTACGACAGAAATGAGATTGGTGGTGGCCTCACAGTGAGTGGTCTTCAGACTAGTTGTCTCTGATTGTTTGAAGTTTGTTTATTTTTAAATGATGTTATAAGGATACTAAACAGTATTTGTTTCAGCCTTAGGATTACTTTAACATAGATTTGCTGTGAGGGTGTACTAGTGGGACTTCCAGCTCGACGGTGGGGATGACAAAAGCATGCAGATCTATGAAAGATCCAATATGGAGAAGATACCTTTATCCAAGGAGCTAGTGAGATTGTTGGCAGTATTATTAACTGAAGAGCTATTCATCAAGATGATCTTGAATATATAAGCAGCGCATGGGTCTGCCGATGATCATACTGGCCTACAAGTTTTTGTATTCAAATGTTTCTCCTCTATTTTAATAAGCGCCTTCAAAAAGAAAATTCTTTCCTTCAATGTAACTCTGTACACTATATTACAAATTATCATTTCACACATCCACCTATATTAAAAACAAACTACATACACACTTCTTCCCATGTCATAAAACATTCATTATTATTAAAGTTCATATTTACAATTATTATTTTCAATTTGATATGATGGGAAAATAGCAAACTTAACACAGCATTTTGGTGAAATCACAGGCCTACCCCACCTTCGTCAAGACATATTGCACATACATCTCATCCTACTGAAGCCAATCAATACACACAATCATCGAGTTTGAATTTTTTAGAGCCTCTCTATTTATATATTAATTCTTACATATGGCGTCACCAAATGTCACCTCACCACTGAGGTTCCCTTTTGTCAATATAATCCTTAATTTCTCCTTTTTCGGTTAATATTACTTAAAGCATTTATATCAGGCCCATTTTTGGAATGCGAAAAACCTGAAGCATGCATTTGCAGAACCACGTCACTATTACTAACGGAAGGCCCAGAGGGGTAAAACATCAGAAAGCGGAATTCTGAACCACTGTCATTACTGCTTACATTTTTTTAATAAATATTTTAAGCAATATCAAGAGAAGAAGAAGATTACTAATATATTCCTGACACTTTCAGTGCCCATGGGTTATTCTACCTTTATAGTGGCTACACGCTTTTGCAGCCTTGGTGATGTCATGAGCGGTCAGGAGGGTAAAGGTGAGCAACTCTGAGGTAGTTTTGAGTCTAGTGAACTGTGCTGCACTACAGTAGTTGTGATTAAGCAGTCTAGCGGGAAGTAGGGAGTCTGAAAGTGGAGGGATGTAAGTAATGAAGGTGTGTTATGCATACAGCAATGACCAGTGGAGAGGCCTTCTGCTGTGCAGCCAAGTCATCAAGAAGGCCTAAAGAACTACCACTTCAGGTACGCTGGGTACTTTGGCTAGACTACCCTTTTTCTTCTGAATTCTGGTACTTGGAGTACTGTAGCTGGATGACCCTTATTTTTTAAAACATATTTTAAATGGATATATTATTTTTAACCTACATTCCTTGTATTTTGGGGTTCGTCATGCGAAGGTCAGTGAGAATAATAACGCTCAGCCATGACTAATAAGAAAATAAGTTACTTACCTGTAACTGTAGTTCTCCAGTATTGGAAGCTTTCGTCGAGACGGGAGTCTCCGGTATATAAAAAAGCAATGCCTAGCAGTGAAGCAAACTGAAAGAGGCCTAGGCCCATTTCCCTTTTGCAACCCATTACACTTGTTATGTAAAAAGGACCACACTTTTCCCTGAACCAATCACCCTCTAGAACCCTCCTGAGAGAACCTTTTGCCCCTCAGATTTTCGCGCACTGGTGCATAAAACACTTTCCGTGCTAAATCCAAGGTGAGCCTCTCGGGAGGAGGGTGGGTTGCATGTGAATCTATGAAAGCTTCCAATACTAAAGAAGGCAAATGCTACTTACCAGTATGTATCTGTTCTTGGCATGTAGGGCTGCTGACATTCATATCTTAGCGTAGATCGCCGCCTAGTGTTGGGTCCGGATGTTTGCACCTTGTTGTCTTGAAGAGTCTTCGAAGTATCACGAGATAGGTGACTCCTCCCCTGGACTACAGTGCGCATGGGCATCTTCTCCATCTTCAGATTGTTTTTCGCCATTGTGGCAAAGACGGAGTATAGGAAAGTAAGAGATGACCATGTAAATGTATGTAAGGAAGATAACCATGCAGCTGTGACAGGCACTGGGGAGGAGGGTGGGTATATGAATGTCAGCAGCCCTACATGCCAAGAACAGATGAATACTGGTAAGTAGCATTTGCCGTTCGAGGCATGTGGGTTGCTGAATTCATATCTTAGCATAGACTGTATAGCAGTTTCTCCTCTAGCGGTGGTCTCCTGTATCAGCTGCAGTGGTTTGAAAAAGAGTTTTAAGGACAGCTTGGGCCACAGCAGCTTGTTGCTTAGCTTGCACGTCAACACAGTAGTGTTTGGTGAAAGTGTGTATGGTAGACCATGTAGCTGCCCTACATATGTCTTCTAAGGGAATATTTCCTAGGAAAGCCATGGATGCCCCCATTTTACGCGTTGAGTGTGCTTTTGGGGGAACTATTAAAGTGCGCTTTGCCTTTTGATAGCATATTTGAATGCATTTAATTATCAATCTGGCTATTCCTGCTTTGGAAATGGGATTACCCTTAAGTTGTGGTGAAAAAGCGACACATAGTTGCTTTGTCTTTCTGAATGATTTTGTTCTGTCAACGTAATATAACAGAGCTCTTTTAACATCTAGTGTGTGAAGAGCTCTTTCAGCCACGGATTGCGGGTTTTGAAAGAAAAATGGCAATTCTAGGATTGATTGATGTGGAAAGTGGATATAAATTTAGGGTTTGTACGAAGCACTACTTTATTGTGGTGTATTTGCATGAGAGGTTCCTGAATGGTTAGTGCATGTAGCTCACTCACTCGCCTGAGGGAGGTAATAGCAATTAAAAATGCCACCTTCCATGTTAAGAATTGTAGTTCACATGAATGAAGTGGTTCGAAGGGGGGGTCCCATGAGTCTGTAAGTACTATGTTTAAGTTCCAGACTGGAGAATGTGGATGCTTTGGAGGGATAATTCTTTTAAGTCCCTCCATAAAAGCTTTGATAGGTGGGATTCTAAATAGGGACACATGTTGTCTGTTTTGAAGATATGCTGCTATAGCAGCAAGGTGTAGCATTATGGATGAGTACGCTAGATGACATCTTTGAAGATGTAGCAGGTAACATATTACATTTTGGATGGAGGCATCCAATAGATTGATTTGGTTATTATTAAAATAAATAACACATCTTTTCCATTTAGCTGCATAGCATGCTCTGGTAGTGGGACGCCTTGCTTCCTTGATAATGTTCATACAGTCTGGAGGCAAGTTAAGATATCCGAACTCTAAGATCTCAGGAGCCAGATTGCTAGATTCATCTGATTGGGATCTGGGTGCCTGATTTCTCCATGGTTCTGTGTTAGCAGTTGTGGCGAGAGGCGCAGTCTTTGGTGAGAAACCACTGAGAGTTCTAGGGGCGTTGTGTACCATGACTGTCTTGCCCATGTGGGAGCAACCAGGATCATTGTGAGTGACTGTTGCCTTAGTTTGCGTGCCACTAATGGAATCATTGGGGTTGGTGGAAAAGCGTACGCAAATCTGCCTGACTAGTTCATCCATATCGCATTGCCTTGTGACAACGGGTGTGGGAACCTGGCGGCGGAGGACGGGCATTTTGAGTTTTTGTTTGTGGCAAACAGATCTAGGTCTGTATGTCCCCACTTTTGGAAGAATGGTTGGAGAACTTGAGGATGAATCTCCCATTCGTGTACTTGCTGACTGTGTCGGCTTTGTAGGTCTGCTATCTGGTTGTCTATCCCTGGGAGGTGTTCTGCCAGGAGATCAATGTTTTGTGGAATTGCCCACTTCCATATGCTCTGTGCTAGGTGAGACAGTTGTAGAGAGTGTGCCCCCCCCCCTGTTTTTGGATGTAGTACATGGCTGTCATGTTGTCCGTCCGGATTAACAAAGCCTTGTTGCGTAAGTATTTCTGAAAGGCTCTCATTGCTAGGAATACTGCTAGTAATTCTAAGTGGTTTATATGTAATGTCTTTTGCTTGACAGTCCAAAGACCTTGGACTGTATATTGAAGGAGATGGGCTCTCCAACCTGTCAATGATGCGTCCGCTGTTAGTACTACCTGTGGAACCGGCTCTTGGAACAGTCGCCCCTTGGGAAGGTTTTGTGGGTTCCACCACTGCAGAGAGCGGTAAGTGCGACTGTCTACCAACACTAGGTCTTTTAGTTGTCCTTGAGCTTGGTTCCACTGGCGTGCTAGGATTCCTGTAAGGGGCGCATTTGAAGCCGAGTATGATGGACGATGAATATGCAGAAGGCCATCATGCCTATAAGCTGCATGAACACTCGAGCTGGTAGGGAGTGTTGTGGCTGAAATGTTTGAATGAGAGATTGTATGTTGGCTATCCTGGTTGGAGTTGGATATGCTTTTGCTACGGAGGTGTCTATTGTTGCTCCCAAATATTGCTGTAGGTGGGAGTGTTGCAGATGAGATTTTGGGTAATTTATTGAAAATCCTAGACAGTGCAGTAGCTGGATTGTCTGTGAGGTGTGGCTGGCACACTGTGCGTATGAGTTGGCTTTTATGAGCCAATCGTCGAGGTAGGGGAACACATGGATGTGTTGCCTTCTGAGGTGTGCTGCTACTACTGCTAGGCATTTTGTAAAAACCTTTGGTGCTGTAGTTACCCCGAAGGGGAGAACTTTGAATTGATAGTGCTGACCCTCTATTGTGAACCTGAGGTATCGTCTGTGAGCTGGATGTATGGGATGTGAAAGTATGCATCCCTGAGGTCTAATGTGGCGAGGAAGTCGCCTTGCTGGAGTAGTGGGAGTACTTGTTGTAGAGTGATCATATGGAAATGATCTGAGAGTATGTATTGGTTCAAAGGTCTGAGGTCTAATATTGGTCTGAGTGAGCCATCTTTTTTGGGAATGAGGAAGTATAGAGAGTATACCCCTGTCCCTTGATGTTGTAATGGGACTGGCTCTATGGCACCCTTTTCTAGCATGGATAGCACCTCCTGTTGTAACAGTGTGATGTGTTCTTTGGACATTGGACGGTGTTTGGGTGGTATGTTGGGTGGAGTAGAAGTGAGTTCCAGGCAGTAACCATACTGGATAATTTGTCTCACCCACCTGTCTGCAGTGATAGCGTTCCAGACTGGTAGGAATTGTGTTATTCTGCCTCCGACTGGTGTTAAGTGGTCTGGAGGGAGTGTGAAAAATTCACAGTTTGTTGGCGGTGGAGGCTCGGGTGTTATTATTACCACGTCCTCTGCCTTTGTTATTTTTCCCTCTATAACCTCCTCTATTGGAGCCTCTATTAAAGGTGCCTTGTTTAGTGCTCTTGAATGATGAATAAGTTTGGGATGTGTTGCCTCTGCCTGAGCCTCGAAAGGAGGAGCGACGAAAAGAGCTCCTAGATTGTTGAAATTGAAGTGCACCCATGGACTTAGCGGAGTCAGTATCTTTTTTCATTTTTTCTAAGATGGTATCAACCGCAGGTCATAATAAGAAATCCTGATTAATAGGTTGATTGAGTATGGTAGATTGCACTTCATTTTTAAATCCTGAAATGCGGAGCCAGGCATGCCGGCGTAGCAATACACTAGTGTTGACAGACCTAGCGGCTGTATCAGCTACATCAAGGGCGCATTTTATGGATGCGTTAGTGATGAATTTCCCTTCCTGTATTAGGTTGTTTGCTTTTGCTTTATAGGGTTCTGGTAGGTGTTGTAATAATCCCTCCCGTTGGTCATAGTGTGCTCTGTCATAGCGTGCTATGAGAGCTTGGGCATTGGCAATCCTCCAGGTGTTTGCTGCCTGAGATGCCACTCTTTTTCCTGATGCCTCTAAAATCTTTGACTCCTTGTCAGGAGGGGGGGGGCATCACCTGTTTGTGAATTAGCTCTTTTCCTAGCATTAGATACAACTAGGGAGTCTAGTGGTAGCTGAGATCTGATATAAGTGGGGTCTGTTCAATTCTTGGATTGAGGGCACGTGCTCTGGCTGGATCTTTAAAGATGTCTGGTGCGTGATTTAGTACTCCTTTTAGCATAGGTAATATACATACACTCATCTCTGATGTTGGGAAGGTGTTAAATACAAAGTCCTCCTCTATACAGACAGTGTGCATATGAACGCCATGATACTGAGCTGCTCTGTCCATTAGTTGGTTAAAAGCGACAGTGTCGTCAGTAGGAGATGGCTTTGTGGGGTATGGAGAGGGATCGGGTATGGGTTGTGTATAATCTGTGTCATCAGGATCATTATGGTCACTCCATGTGTCATCCGGGTTTCCTTGATCGTCAGGTTCTATAAAATCATCCTGAGGATCTTCACCCATGCCTTCTTCCTCATCATAATCTATAGGTGGAGGAGTATATGGAGCATAAGGCATGTTAGGAGTGAAAGGAGGAGGTGTGAAAGGTCTTGAAGGGGATGTGCCAAAGTCCTTTTTCTTAGGAGGAACAGGAAAAGGGGCTTCAGTGTCCCGTCTTCTTTTGTTTTTATTGTAGACGGTTACATGACCTGTATCAGGGTCTATATACAGTCTTTGTTATTCTGGGTCAACTGGATCTGGATGAAAAAGCTCTTCCTCTACTGTCTGTGGCTTTGGCGCCGAGGATTTTGGGTTGGTCGCCTGCTTGTTTTTATTCTTTGTTTTCGGGTCGAATGTCTCTTTAGGCTGGACGTCTTTTGTATGATGGGCAGCCTTCTTTGGCTCGACAGCCTTCCTCGGCTCGACGGCCTTCCTCGGCTCGACGGCCTTCCTCGGCTCGACGGCCTTCCTCGGCTCGACGGCCTTCTTCGGCTCGACGGCCTTCTTCGGCTCGATGACCTTCTTGGGGTCGACGCCCTTTTCCGGATCGATGACTTTCTTGGGATCGACGGTCTTTTTCGGATCTTCGACCTTTTTAGGGTCGACGGCCTTCTTCGGATCGACCACCTCCTTGGTGTCGACGGGCGTTTTTGGGTCGACTGCCTTTTTATGGTCTATGACTTTTTTGGGTTGAGCGTCCTTGCCCGATGCTGAGGCCTCTTTGGGAACTGTTCTGCTCGTTCCCAGGGTACCAGAAGCCTTCGGTGTGGTCTTCGGAGCCGAGCCGGAAGGCGGGGCTTCTGAAGCGGTGTTTCGGCCGCGGCTAAGGCTTTTAGGCGAAGCTTTGACAAGAGCCTTGTGTGGAGGTGGAGGCGGGGGAGGGGCCTTGGTACTCACGGTTTGCCCCGGTGTAATCTGGTCATCTGAATCCGGTAGGTACTCTACGGTGACTATTTCCAGATCTTCGGAGCCCTCCGCCTCTGGGAGTTCATGTTCGTTGTCGAAAATGTTTTCCGGTTTTGGTGCCTGCCGCTGCATCTCTCGTTGAGCAGCTCTTCGGTTCCGGATAGCTTTCTTTGACCGGAACAGAGCACAAGCTGGACAGTGTTCTTCGTTGTACTCCGGAGATAGGCACCTGTTGCATACTCTATGCTTGTCGCGGTGTAGAAATTTGGATCCACACTCTGGGCATTTTTTTTAAACGGGGTCCTTTCCATTAGCAGGAAACCACGTGGCATCAAAAAGGCCCAACGGCCCGCGTCGACGACCGGATAGAAGTGGAAGTGTTGTCGAGTCAAGGGATACCGAGCGGAAACAATACCGTGGAATGTGAAAGGTTTTGGCCGTAGAAGGTTGGAAAACTTCGGTCCCGAAGTTGGAGCTGTCGAAGTACATCCGAACCCGATGGCGGAAAATGGAGAAGATGCCCTTGCGCACTATAGTCCAGGGGAGGAGTCACCTATCTTGTGATACTTCGAAGACTCTTCCAAGACAACAAGGTGCAAACATCCGGATCCAACACTAGGCGATCTATGATAAGATATGAATTCAGCAGCCCACATGCCTCGAACCTACAGTTACAGGTAAGTAACTTGTTTTCTTACTCCAGTATTGGAGCTTTCATATATTCACATGCCTGAATCAGAATAGCGAGCAGTGATATAACAAAGCACATTTGTCTTCTGTATTTCAACATCATGTAAGACAGTATGAATAATCTTATACACAGTAAGAAATAAAAATGTGCATTTGTGATCAAGAAAAAAGTAAGGAGGGATGTAAAGAGGGCTCACCGTCATTGGATGATATTTCTCAGAACCGCTTCTCCCACTGCCACACCTGTGTCAGCAGCTGCTTCTAAGCAGTAGTGCCTAGTGAAGGTATGTGTTGATGTCCAGGTTGCTGCCCTGCAGATGTCCTGGATTGGCACTCCTGCAAACAACGCAGTGGATGTGGACATTGCTCTCGTTGAATGAGCATGCATTGAGAGGTTTTCCAGCAGCTTGGTGACCGTAGACAATTGCACTGGAAATCCACCTGGCAATCCCACGTTTTGATAAAGGGAAACCTTTCCTGGGTACGCTATAAGCCACGAAGAGCTGTGAGGACTTGCGAAAGCTCCTAGTTTCTTGCAATAGAATTTTAGACATCGCTGCACATCCAGCGAATGCAGAACTCTCTCTGTCGCTGTTGCTGGTTGAGGAAAGAAGCGTTTCAATACTAATGGCTCATTTAGGTGAAAGTCAGTTGGCACTTTAGGAATAAACTTTGGGTTAGTTCTAAGAATCATCCTGTCTTCTTGAAATTGCAAAAAAGGAGCTTGGATCGTGAGAGCCTTTAGTTCTCCAACTCGCCTCGCTGATGTCAAGGTGATGAGAAGCGCCACCTTCCATGATAATAATTTCAAATCCGCTCTGTGTATAGGTTTGAAGGGTTGTTTCATTAACTGTGATAGTACTATATTTAGACGCCAAAGTGGTGGGGGTGATTTTATCGGAGAAAAAACTCTGAATAATCCCTTCATAAATTGTTTGATGATCGTTGCCGACCATAAGGATGGGCCCGAGGCAGACCTCCTGTAGCGGGATAATGCAGCTAAATGCCCCTTAATAGAAGCGTGAGCCAACCCTGATTTGGCTAAAAGTAAGATGTATGGGATAATTTCATGAGGTGCCACCGTTAGAGGATGAATTTTATTTCTCTGACACCATAGACAAAACCTCTTCCATTTCATTCTGTAGGTTTTGTTGGTACTATCCGCTCTAGCCTTGGACAGGATTCTTTTACATTCCTCTGAGATTTTCAAATGTTGAAATTCACAGTGCCTATGAGAAAGACCGCTAAGCACAAGGATTTCGTGTCCGGATGCAGCACTTGTCCCTGGGACATTGTCAGAAGGGATGGAATTGGTCAGAGACAAACTGGACGGTCCTCCGACAGTAGCAGGAGTTCTGTGAACCAGTGTTGTTTGGGCCACAACGGGGCTATCAGGATCAACCTGCACGGTTCTTTTTTGATCTTCACAAGCACTCGGGGCAGGAGAGGAATTGGAGGAAAAACATAAGCAAAGACGCCGGACCATGCCATGGAAAACGCATTCCCCCAAGACCCCCTCTGGGGAAGCCAACTTGCGAAGAACCGGCATTTCTTGTTTTCCCTTGTGGCGAAGCGGTCTACTGTGGATTTTCCCCATCTTCGAAAAATGTTGTCCAGGATCCCCTGATCCAGCTCCCACTCGTGGTAGGACAACCTGAGCCTGCTGAGAGTATCTGCCTTGATGTTCTGATCTCCTGGGAGGTGTTCCGCTGTCAAGGATATCCCTTGCTGTAGCGCCCATTCCCATATTTTCTTGTCTTCCTGAGACAGGGAGAGAGCGCTTGTTCCTCCTTGTTTGTTTAAGTAGTGCATTGCAGTCGTGTTGTCCGTTCTTATTAACACCGATGAGCTTCTTATCCTTGGCAGGAAAGCTTGCAATGCGAGGCGGATTGCCCTGAGTTCCAGCAGGTTTATGTGTAATTGCTGCTCGTGCAACTTCCAATGACCGCTGACTTGAAGGTCTTGAAGAAATGCTCCCCATCCTTCTAGGGACGCATCGGTAGTCACTACCAATTGAGCTGGTACTGTAAGAAATGACAGCCCCTGAGAGACATTTTCTTTTTGCGTCCACTTGTCGCTGCTTGGACCATGACTGGTGTTACTTGGACTATGTCTTTGAAGGATCCCTCCACTTGACGCCACTGAAGATCGAGCTGTTCCTGCAACGGGCGCATTCTTAACCTGCAGTGAGGCACGAGGGGAATGCAAGAGGACGTCATGCCCAGCAATGACTTGTACCTGCGTACTGAAAGATACTTTCTTTTTATAAAGTCTTGGAAGGGAGACACGATCTTCAGTTGTCTTTCTTTGGAGGGAAATGCCTTGTTCCTTTCCGTATCTAGTATTGCTCCCAGAAGCGTGATCAGCTTTTTCGGTTGAAGGGTTGATTTTTCCTTGTGTCGAGTCAAACCTAGTTTGGCAAACAAGTCTATGCAGGCCTTCGTTGACGCTCGAGCTAGTGCTTCCGATGGTGCCTTGACCAATTAGTCGTCGAGGTTAGGAAATATTTGATGTTTTTGTTTCCCTAAAACCGCCGCCACTGGAGCCAGGCATTTTGTGAACACTCTTGGCGCTGACTTTAGGCCGAATAGCAGTACCTTGAATTGGTAATGTTCTCCGGCTACCATGAACCGAAGGTACTGTCTGTGTGAAGGATGGATAGGGACGTGAAAGTACGCATTCTGTAGGTCTAAAATGGTCATATGATCTCCTGAGTTCAATAGTAGAAGGATGTCCTGAAGAGACACCATCCTGAAAGACTGCTTTTTGAGATAGGTGTTCAGGGACCGGAGATCCAGAATAGGACGCCATTAGAGGATGTTTTTCTTGACCAGAAAAAATCGGAAGTAAAACCCCTTTTCTTTTTGGGAGTTCGGCACCGGTTCTATTGCTCCTTTTCGGAGCATTGTCCAAATCTCCCTCCGGATTTGATGCAAATGATTGACTTTTTGATGCATCAGTGGTGTACAAGGAGGCGTCCGTAGAAATTCTAGAGTGTGGCCGAATTGAATAATGTTCAGGACCCGTTGGTCCGTTGTTATTTCTTGCCAAGTTTGAAAATAATGAGCAATCTTTCCACCCAGGGGAGCATCTGATCTCAGAAGCGTTGGTGTAGCCGGAGTTTGAAGGTAGTCATTGTCGTCAGGTGTTGTCTTTCCCCTGATGACCTCCTTTGCCTTTCGGAGTTGATTTTGTAGAACCTCCTGATTGCCACGGTGTATACTGCTGGCGGTAGGACTGAGATGAGGCGGAGTAAGAGGAATATCTCCCTTGTTGATATCCTCCTCTGTAAGATGATTGCCCTCTACCCTTAGAGCCTCGAAAAGGAACCTTCCTGTATTGCAGAGTTCCTAATGCTTTAGCAGTATCAGTATCCTTCTTGATACTCTGTAGTGTGTCATCAATATGTATGCCAAAACAAACCTTCACCATTGAAGGGAAGGTCTAAGATCTTATTCTGAACCTCCAGTCTAAAAGCCGTCGCTCTTAACCACCCTTGTCTGCGCAGAACTGCTGCTCCTCCCAGAGACCTAAATGCCGTGGTCGCTATATCCATAACGCAATCTATGACTTCTGCCGAAGTCCTCGCACCCTCCAGAAGAATTTTTCTGGCTTCTTGTTTCTCTGGTTCTGGCACACGGTCAATATATGGCGAAGGGTCGCACCACATTTGCCTGTTGTATCTTCCTAGAATAGCAAGGGCATTTGCAGCTTTAACCAGAAGAGCCGACATTGAGGAAAACCTCTTTCCTGCGTTGTCTAGCCTCCTACCTTCTCTGTCTGGTGATGCCGTAATTGGAGCTGACGGATTTCTCGATTTCTGTTGCGCCGCCTGTGTAATAACTGAGTCCGGTTTGGGATGACCCAAAAGACATGCTGGAGCATCTGCAGGCGCTTTATATTTTTTATCCAGTCTGGCGAGCACCGGAGTCACTGTAGCTGGCGTTTCCATAACCTTTAGGCCTTCTTCCCAAATATGACTTACAATAGGTAAGGACTGAACAGATCTTCGATAGGGTTCCTTAAAGTCATAGAAGAAACATTCTGCTTTATCTTCCACCATGGTAAGTTCAATCTTTTAGTGGCCCTTTCCATTAAGTAATGAAAATCACCAATGTCCTCTGGTGGAGAATCCACCGGTTTCGGTGTAGGAGTTGAAGGTGAAGGAATGAGATAATCGTCCCACTCTCTACTAGGGTCCGTTATCTGTCCATCCTCATGGTCATCATCCGTGGTATGTGGATCTTGCGGAGATCTTGGTGGTGGAAACATAGGAATGGACTCCGGCAAGATCTCCCTTCTTCACACTAGTGTACTGGACAGAGCGAGGTCGAGGTGTAACCTCAGGAATTTTCTTTAAGTTTTGAAAACCACCAATGTCCTCTGCTGGAGAATCCACCAGTTTCGGTGTATGAGTTGAAGGTGAAGGAATAAGATAATACTACGTTAACGCCATCAAAAACTCTGGCCAAAATCAAAAGGCGCTATTCGCGATAGTAAAATCGTTCACGCAGCCCAAAGCACTTCTGCCTGAAATTCCCCCTTCTCAGACATTCTGCGACCAAATTTCTGACTACTTCGAGGACAAGATTGCCTCTATTCAAATCAACTTCCCCCCTCCAGCTACTCCTCCTGGGCCCCCTCCTCCGGACCCTCAAGGTTGTTTTCTTAGTAGCTTCTCACCGGTCACTTTAGAGCAGACGAGAAAAGCAATCCTGGCTTGTAAATCGGGCTCCCCGTCTGATCCTTGTCCCCCTAAAATACTTCACCAACTAATTGACGTGGTTAACCCGACCATCAACAATCTAATCAATTCATCACTCTGTTCAGGCTTAGTACCCAGCCGTTGGAAAAAGGGAATTGTCAAACCCCTCATGAAAAAGGCTAATAAACCCCCGACAGACCACCAATCTTCGCCCTATATCGCTGCTGCCGGCCTTGGGGAAGATAACGGAACAACTAGTTCTTAGTGAGCTAAAACGCTTCCTGGATAATAACAACATTCTCCATCCCCAACAATTGGGCTTTCGGCCCAAACATTCGACCGAAACCGCACTAATCGAACTGTCTGACACCATAAAAACCCTACAAGACCAGAGGAAAAACTCCATTCTCATCCTTCTCGACCTAACGGCGGCGTTTGATACCATCTCCCACTCCATCCTCATCAATAGACTTATGGACATTGGCATCTCCGATTCCGCCCTATCCTGGATAAAGTCTTTCCTCTCTGACCGATCTCAAACCGTCGCTCTGGGCCCTTTCCACTCCAAAGATAAGCTGGTCTCCTCAGGTGTCCCGCAGGGATCCATCCTGAGCCCTCTCCTTTTCAACATTTACCTCATTCCCCTCCTGACCCTGATTGAATCATTCGGCATACCTGTCACCTCGTATGCCGATGATACACAACTCATTGTGCCACTAGAGGATCAATCCACTAAAGCAGAACTCAATCTTAAACACTGCTTGACCGAAGTCTTCCGTTGGATGGACAACAATCACTTGAAGTGTAACTCGAGTAAAACGGAGATCCTCCCGATCGGAAAAAACACCTCCTTTTGTCCAGCACTCTGGTGGCCGGACAATTCTGTTGCTCCCCCTCAGACAGTGTCATCCGCCAGGAATCTCGGCGTAATTTTTGACTCCGACCTCTCCTTTGATCAGCATGCCAGCACCGTCGCAGGTAAATGCTTCGGAACGATCAAATCTCTCAGAAAGTTCTTCGATTTTCTCCCCATCGACGCCAGAAAAACGGTGACAGTGGCACTCATAATCTCACGCCTGGATTATTGCAACGGCCTGCTCGCAGGGGCCAAAAAGAGCACAATTTTGAAACTGCAAAGCGTACTACATACAGCCGCGCGTTTAGTCCTTAGACTACCCCGCAGATCTTCCATCACTGCAGCGCTTCAATCCCTCCACTGGCTACCCCTTCACAAAAGAATCCTCTTCAAAATTCTGATCATTGCCTTTCGTGCATACAACAAAACTGGCCCTACATACCTCACCAGGCGTTTTCCCCACTATACCCCCAGTCGACACCTTCGCTCAACCCATGACAATTTCATCCTCCCCTCTAAATACAACTTGAAAACAAAGGGTGGTAAAACCCTCAGTTTCCTGGCCACGAAAGCTTGGAATAAACTGCCTAAAACCCTGAGACAACTGACCCAGGAAAAACCGTTCAGAAAGCTTCTTAAGACCTGGATTTTTACTCTCCCTGACGATTACTCTAAAGCCTCCATCTAATTCCTCTTGGATTGGTTTTTTTCAGGATCATTCAGCGCCAAGATGCTCCCTCCGGAGCGAACGCCGCGCTCTAGAAATACCCCACAAATATCACAAAATAATCGTCCCACTCACTACTAGGGTCCGTTATCTGTCCATCCTCATTGTCATCATCTGTGGTATCTGGATCCTGCTGAGATCTTGGTGGTGGAGACATAGGAATGGACTCGGGCAACATCTCCCTTCTTCGCACTGGTGTACTGGACAGAGCGAGGTCGAGGTGTAACCTCAGGAATTTCCTTAGAGGCCTGAGGCACCGGATATCTTCCCCTATAATCCTCTAACATGCCTTGTAGACCTTTCAGTAAAGAAGATGGCACATTTGTCATCTCCTTGTGATGCTCCTGGTGGAATTGTTGCTGTTGTTGGGGATGATCCTGAAAATCCCCATATTCTCCCTCCGAGTCTTCCTCCTGGTATTTCACCCTTAACTGCGAAGGACTACTCGCATATCCAAAGGGACCACCTTCATCCTCGTCCTCTGAGCCCTCTTCTTCTAGAAGGTGTGAAGGGACTAATGGATACACCTAGCTTGGAGATGTAATTTCTGGTGTTATTGTTCTTTTCAGGCCTCTTTTCTGGGGGTTTTTCCCTCGTCGACGCTCCCGTGGTCGTTGCCGTCGTCGACGATCCCGTCGACGATGTAGATGCAGCCACGGTCGTCGTCGACAAACCGTTGAAAGTGTCGACGGTGTCTTAGCAACTGCCTTTACCTCATGCTTCGTCGACGATGATGCCGCTTTCGTCATTGATGATGACATTTTTCTCGTTGACGCTCCCGTCGACGGTGTAGATCCTTTTTTTTTCTCCTCAGAAGGTGTGAAGGAAGCCTTTTTGATGGTAATCTTGACTCTGGGAAGAGATTTTGAAGGCTCTGAGGTAGTCCTGTTCACCTGTTTCACCTCTGAAGTAAAACCCTTTTTCCCCTTAGTTTTGTCTGAAGGAGATTTTGAGGGACTGCGCCCTGAAGACCCTGGAGTGGTCTTTTTTAGGGCCTTCTCAGGTCTCTCACCTGAGGAGATCTGCTTCTTTTTTGAGATCTCCTAGACGAAGATTACTCCTCCTTACTCTCACTTGAGAGGATCTCCTTCCTGGCTTTAACCTTCTGGAGCTAAAGTAGTAGTCTTCCCTCATGATCCCTCAAGGTTTTATTTGAAAAGGTTCGACATACCTTACAATCCTTTGCTTGATGGTCTGGATAGAGGCAGTATATGCAGGCTTTATGAGGGTCATCTGTATAAAGTCTTTTTTTAGAGCAGGTGGCACAAGCTCTAAATAACCCTTTTTTCTCCTTGCCATGGTAGAAAAATAAGGAACTTCAAATAAGAAAAAAATAGAAAATGAGAGAACCTCAAATCCCAGTCAAAGTGAGTAGAATTGAAGAGTTTGAGCAGAGCTCAAAGGAGACTCCCTAGCACAACGTGCAGTAGAAAATCTGAGGGGCAAAAGGTTCTCTCAGGAGGATTCTAGAGGGTCAGGAGCTCTTTCAGTTTGCTTTACTGCTAAGCATTGCTTTTTTATATACCGGAGACTCCCGTCTCGACGAGGGGGAATGATTCAGGCATGTGAATCTATGAAAGCTCCAATACTGGAGTAAATGTAACTAAGGAAAAGTGGTGGAGAGGGCAAGGACTTGCATTTGCAATGCATGCAACAGATTCCAAAATATCTATAGACCAGACAGACAGACAGACCCTCGACTGCACAGATCTCGCTTATGGCATTTCACTGCAGACTCAAAGCTCGGACAGAAAATATGTACCTCATTAACACATCACTTTTCAGAGTTGACATTTCCAGCCCCATTAGTAGCCGAGGTATTTCGTACCTACATGTACGTGTCGCGTCAGGCAGAGTCGAGCCTTCAGCTTTTCTGCCCAAGAATCGCACTATTACATATCATCATAAGATGTACTTGTATAGCGTTTAAACTCCAGAGGCGTGCCTACGCGCTGCAAAACAGACACGGTATCACCAGCTCAAGGGAGTTTATTGTTTCTCGACTTTGAAAAGAATATATGTCTTTCAGTCAGTACAAGCCTCAACCCTTTAGTTAGGCACAGATCTCCGCATCGTGTGCATTACCCAACGATCCATTTCCTGTCAATAGCTCTCCATATTTTAAATGGAGAAGGGGACTCGAAAGTGCAAGCTGGCATTTCATGACATATCTTCGGGGCAGGCAAGAAAGCTGGGGGCGACGCAGACAGGAAAGAACCGTACCTCACACTCCGGAGGCCAGGCCGCCATTTTAATAATTTAGGCTAGCAACAGTAAGATCGAACAAGCCCGGGAGTTGTGTGCGCGCGCACTGAAAGAAAAAAAAAAGCACGCGAGTGGTGCGTACGCGGTGGAAAAAGTGAAAAAAACAGCTGCACGTCTGGCGAGTGGTGTGCGATGTGCGCGCACAATGACGAGAGGAAAGCAATATGGCACCTCTGCTCGTCATTGTGCGCATTACAGCACGCCCGTGGCCAGCAAAAGCGTCTGGTAGGACTTTGAAAGCCCACAGACTAAATGTCTCGACGAGCAGTGCATGCGTTGACTCAGCGAGACCTAAAAATAAAGTCCCACCCACCTGATATGGTACCATGCCCTAGTGACGACAAAAGTATACAAAGCACATTGCACTTTCTATGGGTTTGTAAATGTTATCATAAATTTAGGTCCTTTTATCTTAAACCATTGTTTGCTGCTGAGAACATTCGGTCACACAAAGTAGCAATGAAATGTTGGGTGACACTAAATGATTCTTCAATGTTATAATGTCGCTTTGTTTATCTTGAAATCGATTAATATGAGGAAAAGTATCATGTTAAAGTGCAACAAATGAACGGATTTTTTTATAATTGTCACTGTAATTATATGTTTTTAATTGTATTTTTATATGTACTATTTTGCTTGTACTTTTATGGCTGTTTTCTTTGATAGCCGAATGAAGATTTAAATGAATGAATGAATGACTAGTTTATAAATAGTGAGTCCGTACCTACTGCATACATGCTTTTTAACTCATCGTGGCAAGAGGCAATGATCTAAAACACTTCACCCTTCTCTCAATTCCTTCTTCCACCTGCGATCGGAAGGACACTCACAAAGGCCAAAGCTGTACTGAGAGCAGTGATCGAACCTGAGTAGACATTCAAATACCCAATACTTATCTGAGTAGAGCACAGTTGAAAATTGTGGTTAGTCTAAAGAACAAAGCAAACAACACAACAAAAAACGTACACAGCCGAACAATATCCATTCAGGCCTCGGATGCCACTAAAGCTGGCACCGATGACTTAGCTGCATTTTGTAGGTGCTCACAAGCAGTTCAGCACCTAAAGAAAGCTGGTCGACTGCACTACAAAAAGAAGCAATAGAAAAAGCGGCAATCAAAGAGTAAATATTAGCCTTTGTAGCTGCATAAAGTTTTTTAGGAATACCAGCATTTGTTAACGAGTTGCCTGTCCCCACTGGTAGGAGCTGAGGAAATTATTTTTCTTACAATTTTATGATCATCATGTATTTATACAGTAGAAAAAGCATTTGAAATTGTTAAGGTTAGAAAATTATTCTGTGTTAATTGGTGCTACATTCTTAAAGACATGGCTGTGTAATTCCGGTCCTCAACGCAGAGGATACATTGTTTAGGGGTAAAGAGCAACACGTTTTAATGTTTACTTTGTTGTTGGACTAGTAGGCCCAGGCCCCTGAAGCACACACCCTTTGATTGTCCGTTTTCGGTACCAATCTGGGAAAGGATTGCCTGCCACTAAAACAATATTTCTATTGAAGTGTAAACGGTTCAAATGTGCATATATGATTCATTAATGCAAAACCTTTACTATTAGGGCGTTGTAGGCACAACGTCCATTACCGGCTGTGGTTTCATTACCAAACCATATACACTTATTTGCAAAACGTAACAATTGGAGACTGCTTCTAATCCTCAAAGAATTCTCTGTTATAAAATGCAAATATCATGACTAGTAATTGTTTTGCCTTTTTTTTTTGGTTGAAATTTATTTTTATTGGGTTCAGAGAAAAAACAGATACAATACAGTGCAATAGGGAGTGCCGTCACAGGAGTTTGTGGCACTGGACAAAGATCTATCGTGAAGCTAAATTAACAATAACAAAATTAACAATCCCCCCTCCCACCGCCGGAAACTTCCGCCTCCCCAACCAGTGTGCCGATGAGTGTGAAGCGGATGCCTCGTGGGCTCACGGCACCTCTGTCCCATATTCAGTGGTGGCTTGAGTTGTATCTGTCAGGCGCAGCAGGCGAAGGTACCTTGGACATGTCATTTCATTAAATACCTTGGCTAGGAGCTTTAGCAGTGGTTGCCAGACCGTGTGGAATGTGGCAGTGGACTGCGTGAGTGTGGCTTGAATACATTTCATCCCAAGTGTATACCAAAGTTTATGCAACCAGCCCGTGTGAGTGGGCCGCATATTAGAACCACAAAGAGATCGGATGTGTTGGGAGGCTGCCTGCAGTGCCAGACCCATTTGTCGCCCCCTAGTGGATTTCAGAGGGAAGTGAGTGTGTTCAGAAGTCCTAGGATGGTGTAGGCTGGGAACCTTGGAATTTCGGTATCTAGGGAACTGTCTATGTGGTTTGACTTCTGTGCAATCCCATAGTAGGTGCTCCAGAGTGCCTACTTCACCACACCCTCTCCAACAGTACGGGCTCCAGGATGGATTGCCCTGTGCAGCCTAGCAGGGGTGAGATACCAATACGCAGCAATCTTCACAGCCATCTCCCTACCCGCTGTATTCCTAGCAGTATGGTTGGCCCTGTAGTATATTGACTGCCAGTCTCGTAGCGTCAAAGTTCTCCCTAACTCCATTTCCCAACGCCTCGGTCCAGCCGGATGATGCGCCTCAGGGGGAGGGGAAAGCATCTGATAAAGATCTTTTATCAGGCCACGGTCTGAGTCTTTTGTAACTAGCGATTTCTCAAACCTCGTTTCTGAAGGTAGTGCGGTCTGTGTGCACGGCGAAGGAATGGTATTTTCCACAAGGAGGTTTGGGCCATAGCCCTGTCTTGGAAGAGCCACCTCTTCTCTGATTCAGGCTTGTGCCACTCTACTAGAAATCTCAACTGCGCCGCTTGAACGTATTGTTGTAGATTGGGAATCCCTACACCCCCCTCATCCATCCCCCGATAAGCTAGCTGTTTGTTCAATCGCGATTGTTTTGCTTTTAATATAAAATGTTCACCTAAAATTTAAACTTAAAAATGTACTAAACTGTTGCTAAACTATAGATACCATTTATATGGGGCATGATTTAGTAAAATGTGTTTGAAGCATACCAACATAAAAAAAAAAAAAATGGGGCCAAATCAGTGTGCCAGTGTAAAGCCATGATGGGAACATGAAAGTAATAAAGGGGCCCAATTCTGAAAGAAAGACACAAACATGCACACACAAATATATATACTTGTACTGGTTATAGATTTACGACTTTCAGCATTTTGCAAACGTATACAGACTCATACATGAAAAGGGTACTCCTAGCAAACGTTTGTGAATTCCATTTTTGCATGAGAAAATAAACATTGTCACAGGTTCGAATCCCAGCAGGTCCACTAAATCTTTCACCTTTCTGAGGTTAACAGGCTATCATTGAGTTGGACAACAAACTCCCTAGAGTGAACATGCGCTTTACAAATCTAGGTTACGTATGCTCATGGGAAAATCTGCCGAGAAATCACACCCCCATTTTCCCCGACCCTGGAAAATCCTTTTCTACTCACGACCTTGTCAAAAGTAAACTTACAACCTTTTATAGTGTAGGAAGCGATTGAAGAGGAGTTGGTAAATACACTTCAAGATGCAAGTTAGTGGGTGTGCACAGACTCACAGCAGGGGCGGCTCCTCCACTAAGGCAGAGGATTGTGGCCCCACTGCTTTTCAGCAGTGACAAAAAGGAAAAATAAAATAACATGTTATTATCATTTTATTCATCCATGTTGAATTCGGTTTTGGGGCAGGGCTTGGATGTTGTCACAGCCAGCAGGAGGAGGAGAAAATATGTTCACTTAAGTACGCATGACTGTTTGCCCAGCCGTCTTGGGCCGGCCAAATAGTCATGCGCACTTAGCATGTTATCCACGGCCTGAATTGCACAGCCTAGGTGGAGAACATGCATAGGCTCCAAGGCCCTGTCTGAGCACCGAACCACAACAATTAGACCAATCTCGACGCTGCTGTCATGCTGGTGACAGCAGCGTTGTGATTGGCTTAGGTGAGCCTGTGTGCTTCCTGCTTCCGGGAGGAGAGACGACGGCGGCGTGCAGAGGTAAGTGTGTTTTTTTTCCTTTCTTACTCCCCCTCTCCGCCCCCACCCTGCCACCCCTGTTCCGTAACAGCTGTCACTGGACTCACAGGGTACTCCAGTCCTGGAACTACTGCTTCCCAGCTACTTCAGCCCCTTTACATAGATTTGCAGAAATGTGGAAATAGAGGCTTTCTAGAATTCAAAGCCTGATAATTAAATTTGCATGAACAGTGCAAAGATATAATGAAAAACACTGCATAATTTGTCACCTCACTGCATGACATAAAACTTTACAGGACAAGGATATTTTTAAAGTACTCCATCCATTGGGCAGGCAAATATTTTATAAATTCTACACCATTGTAAGGATAATCAGAGAATCATGAATTTATGTGCCTCTTGTACAGTTTTAGATAATAATAAGTCTTTGTATTGTTTATGTGCATTTTTCATGGAACATAATGTCTAACAAACTATGATGAAAACAAGAAAGTGCTATGGATGCTATACCAGATGTGACATATCTGAGGAGAGTCCCTCTTAGCAGTTTAATTCTTTTAGGAAAAAACTTAGTATTAGTACTGAAGGAAAAAAGAAAGCATTGAGTGTGAAACTGTTAAGGTCCTCAGTGGGAATGGCTGTATTTCACCTTAAGCAGTAACTTGGGAAGAATTTTACCACAAGCCATTACAGGCGGCCTAGTGCTTCCAGCCGCTGCATGACTGAGTCTACGAATTCCAGATCAGGTAAACCCGGGTAAACAAACACCAAACAGGATCATTTCAGGTTAGGGCACACCTGAAGAGGATGAACACCCAGTGAAACTGCTGTAGGGACTGGACAGTTCAACCCCCTCCCGATTACCTGCAGCATCATGGGGGTGATTATACAAAGCACCTTCTAGTCAGGCCCAGGTCTTGCCCGAACTCCTTTCCCACCTCCTCTCCACCAAGAACGAAAGCTCCTGGCCAATGTCTGAGAGAATCACTCTTCCTCTAGGAAAAATAGTCCCAGGCCAATGGCAGAGCCCAGAGGAGAGTGGACCCTCCCACATTTCAATGCACAAAAGTGAAGGTGGGAGAGAAGACCATGCTCCGGGAGCTACCCAAACCCTACCCATGCCTCAATCCTCGTCCAGGACCCTACTGGCCTACCTGTTGCCATTTCCCACCTTCTTAGAGCAGGCTGAAAGCATCCTTTTCAACCAAATTTATGCAGAATAGAACACTGGGGAGCACCCCTCGAGGGAGAACTATTGTTAAAAGTAAGGGCCTTTCATTTCTCTAGCCAGGATCCTCCTCAGATTACCTGTAACTCCAGTTATCTCGTAGGAGTATTTCCAGGACAAGTCATAAGCACCCGAATAGCCTCGCCCACGTGTGGGGACCCCGGAGCACTTCTTTAGATATATCTTCTTAAGTGGACATTGTTCGCCTTTCTTCAGCATGTAAAAACACTTCAGAGATGGAGAGACAAATAATGCAGTCTAAGTACATAGGCTGCACTGGCCAAAGTCTTCATCATGAAGTGAAAAAGGTGAGAGTACACTATTTCTAAGAAGGATTTAAAGTGTTTTTACACAGAAAAAATCTCCATCAGAAAATAATTTTTCATGATCGAGATTGTGAGAAGCTGGCTTGGTATATGACGCACACTTATGTAAGTGGACACCGTGCACCAATCCAGACAAGCCATATGGTGATTTTAGTGGTCTTAGACAACCTTGGAAAACTCTCTAAGTGGTATGTGTGGAGAGCAGCCGTCAGGCCTAGACCAAAAGGAGTGTAAAGCAGCTTGTTTAACCAGAACATAATCTTATTGGTATAGATTAAGTGAAAAAGAACCACACAGTGCATTTATAAAAATGTGTATTTATTATAAGACCTTGCCAAACCTACCTGTGTGTGTTTTGAGGTCGAGAAAGGGTTTGAACATCTTTCTTTTTGACGAGAAAGAATCTTCACTACAACCCTGTGCCTCGTTGGAGAAGAGGGACAGGTTCCACCACCTGCTTCTATAATATAATGCTGGCTTCCAATTTCAAGTGTTGCAGATGGTACCTGAATGGTTTCAGAGGTATGGACGGTGGAGTGCTGATGAATCGGAGAGAGTATCCATTGCGGATAATATTCAGCACCCAGGAGTCTTGAGCAATATTTTGCCAGGTAATGTTGGATGCTTCCCCCTACCGGAGTGAGTAACGGAAGAGGGGAAAGAAAACATTCCGGGTTTCGATCTTGTGGGTTGTTTTGTAGAAACATGTTCATTAGTAACATATGTAAGTTAGCATTTGCTACGCCATTTTGTATTCTAACTGCCATTTCATGCACTTTTCATGTGTAGGCATAATCCAATTCCGAGTACTGTTGCTGGCAAAGTTTTGTTTCTCGTACAAGATATGTGCAGCTACCATGTGTATCTGTCTACGTCAAGACTCCCACACCTGTCTGGCAGTTTAATGGCAACACAAGGTAGAACGGCCTTAACAAAGTCTCGGGCTATGCGAAATAGAGGGTGGAAAGTTTTTTTAGTCCTTCACTGTTCGCCTGCACCTGCTCCATGCCAGACTGGGAAATTCCACTGTGGGCAGGCTATTCGTCAACTGTGAAATGCAAATAACATGTCTTTGTGTTTTTTGTAACAATTCCCTTTGCAGCACTCTCTCGAGACTGGACAGATGGAGACCCACTCTGAGTGCTAAGAATAAACATGCATTGGTGTATAATCTCCACTGTTTCTTCGACTCTTCATTTGGTATGGAAGGCCGAGAGGTGGACAGAGGTGACCCCAAGCAGGTCACTTCCTTCAGTTTGCCTCCGTGCGCAAACTGCTGGCTTGACCGTTCTCTTTCAATATGGCAGATAAGATAGTTGGTACTGTTGTGTACCCACCGGGCGACCCAGATACCAATGAGGGGTTTAAACCCTCTGTGAGGAATAATTGCGTTGGAAAGGCCTGAAAGATTTCCGCTGTTTGCTAGGTTTTTCCAAACCGACAGCTTTTAGCGTCTCCATTTCTGCCTTCATTCTGGCCAGCTCTTTAATGGTGTGAGTGCCATAGAGTCGTCCCCGCTGTTGGAGCGGCTCTCACATCGCTCCACCGTATCTGCCTAGCAAGGCTGTGGCGCCGGCTGCTTTCATAGTCTTTGGTGCTGTGTTGCAGAACTTCCTCCTCATTGAGTCTAGCTTGAGGCTCTCTGTCAAGTGGAACTGTCGAGGTAGGAGCAGTGGCATTTTGCTTTTTCCACAGCCACCACAATGACAGAATCCAGTGTCGGGTCCGTCCGAAAGAAGGCAGGGTCCTGCTCATGGGGACGGTAATTTTTCTGCAGCCTGGATGGAGCTGACTTAACAGAGAAAGGTGTACGGAAAAGGTCAATAGCTTGCGCAAAACGACATGGAACGAGAGGCAGCAAAGGCGGTTAAGCTGATCGTTGTTGCAGGGTCTTGAAAATTATCCACTTTGTAGGTGTCGGTTTGGACTCTGGGATATTTAACTTTTAAGGCCCCCTCACCGGAATGTCCTGAACCTGAAAGGTAGAGATGTCGTCCACCGATGAATTGAGTAGTCCGAGAGTCGGAGTGTACCGCCCCATGTTTCAGGTGTCTCTAGTATGTCTTAAACAAGACCTACCTTCATGGTGCGGATGATGGGAGAGCCTGGAAGACGTGGAGTGCAAGACAAATGCAGAGTCTGAGACCGATGGTGGATGCGTTGGAAGCCTTGGTTCCATATCTATTGAAGGGGGCGGAGGCTGCGGAAGAGGAAGCACTGGATGTGGAGATGAGACATCCCATGATGGAGAATAGGTATGGGAATAATCCGAATCTGGTGATGTGTAGATTACTCTTCTCTTTCTGCGCGCTTCTTGAAGTTTTGAGGAGGCTGACAGTTTAGAAGACTACCTTTCTGTTCCCCTCAACGTCAATTTACTTTTTGCTGGTGACTATGTCTCGATGGCGGATCACATCTCGACGCCGATAGACGGCAGTGTCTGGATGTCAATAGCCGGCGGTGTCTGGATGTCAATAGACTACACTGGTGTGTGTCGACGTCGATCGATTGTGATGTATCGATGCTAATAAAGACTTCGCTGGTGTTTTGAAAGGTGTCGCCCTTTGCACCGGGCTCCTTTATGTCGAACGGGGTGCATGGACCGTCGGTATTCTCTGCCTCAATGTAGATCAACGACGTTTCTTTGACTTTGAGCCCTGGATCGACAGCGATCAGGTCAGCGCAGTACTTCCTCTTGACATCAGTTAGACGTCGACCGGGTTAGTGAAATTCAAAAGTGAATCTTGAAGAGAAAAACAAAAATTGGTCGAGCTCCATGCTCCATGCTCTAGAGTTGTCAGCAGTAGCCAGAAAAAAAACTGAAGAAACTGCCACCAGCTGTGCATGATGGGGTACTGGTGTTCTAGGGGTGCTTAAAGGCACAGTCTATTTTTTGAGCCATATAATGGCAGCCTACGGGGCTACTCTGTCATATGCTTATGCATCTCTGTCATGAAAAAGGATTTTGTGAATGAGATTTTTTTTTTCTGTGTACTAAACATTTCAAATTCTTTAAAACAAATAGTGTACTGGCACCTTTTTCACTTCATGATGAAAACTTCTGCAAGTGTAGCCTCTGCACTTAAGCTGCATGATATGTCTCTCCATCTCTCTCTCCATCTCTGTGTCTTTAAAGGCCTTCCTGAAGAAAGGCAAACAATGTCCACTTAAGAAGATATACCTAAAGAAGTGCTCCGGTGTTTCCAAACGTGGAAAGGACTATTCTAATGCTTATGACTTATCATGGAAATCCCCCTACGAGAGAAACTTAGCTAAACAAATTTATAGCAGCACCAAACATGGGAGCTGTACACTGAACGGTTAAATTAAGCAACAGAACCACCTTACTTACTTGGAAACCCATTTTCCCATCCAAATCCATTAAGAAATGTGCGCAAATATGTGTTGTAAGAAGTCGCTACTTTAACCCTTGTGGAGCGGAATGTTACAAAAAAGAGCTCCTGTGAATACCTTTCCTCTGCACAAATAGCCCTTGCCCTCCACCACCCGTGTATCCAGACAGGAGCTTTCAAATCCATCTAGAAGCTGTGTGTTTAAAAATGGAACTCCCAGCTATCTCTTGTGTATTAACCACTCAGCAAAGCCTAGACGATGTGAAAGACTTATTTTCAATGTTGTTATTCATTGCTCTAATCCTATTTAGCTTAGAAAGAGCACTTTTAGCTAGAGGCGCGGGATTTGGAAAACATGCTGGGAAGAAAATAGAATGATTTATATGAAGTAACACGGTATTAAACCCTGCCTCTCATCTGGATGCTCTGATGGAGGGCGCACTGGAACCTGTTCTTGACCAGTGTAATATGTAGGAGAGGGCGCCGAAACCTGCAGTCGCGTACACTGCTCTGCCTGTTTGGGTAGAGGGGATGGAAGAAACGTCCACCTCTTTATCTAGGACCTCTCGTGGACTGACGTCTTGCTGAGAAGGACATCTGCAAGAGTAAAGAAGAGTAAACTATTGAAAAGTAGGTCACAGGGCCGACATCCGGGACTCCATTTGACTCCACAGCAGTATGGTACTGACCATGCTGAAAGGGCACAATATCCATGGAGGAGCATCTTCAATTGACTGAGAAATTCTTGTGCATCCAAAATAGCCTCAGCTTCAACTGTTTTATCCTCCAGCAACTGGAGAACAATACTCATTTTAGTACTCCCTGCCTATGTAGGAGTTCCCTCCCCTTGAATAATCTAGATGCATTTTATATGACTTCCAAAAACATCAAGGACAAATGGATTTATGAAACCAATGTGTCCCATGTGAAAAACACAAGCCAGCCAGGAACTAATGTTCACTATTTATTGACCAAATGTAGTTTTTGTCCTGTAAGGGAAGCCTTGTAATATTTGAGTTCAGGTTAATCAAATGCTAATTTCTACGAGGGAATGAACAATCACATGGTACGCTATTAGGACACTTGATGAGTTCTTTTCCATAGTTTATCCAAGGGATCCTGTATTTTTCTAAATGTATCCCTATTGTCCTAAACATCAATATCCTAACCCCAGTTCCTGCTAGTTGCTTATTTCAAAGCTCACTTTCTTGGAGCATGCATTCTGAGATTCCTCTCTTACTTTACATTTATTGGAGCGTCGGGAAAGTTAATCCAAGCTTACGATTGTAGGGAGTATACCTTGTGGAGAAGAAATGTTCTGTGTCGCTTAATGGAGATTATTCCTTCGACAGTTTGGAAAACAGTATTTGTTTATTCAACCCACCTTATTTGATTCCTGGCGCTTGTCTGAAGTCAAAGTAAATCACATCTTATTTGGTATCAATAGCACACTTTCACATTTGGAAGCATAGTACAAAAGTGACATGCTTATATTTGATATTTCATTCATTTAATTCAGATGGAACTAATCGTGTGCAATAATGTGCATATCAATTTTAGAATATCATGAAACATATTTCGGAATACTACACCTTCCCTGATGTCCTCTTCAGATCCACTAGGACTTTTCTTTTGCTCTGCCTGAAATTCATAGGGGCAAACAGCCTCTTCTTCCTGTGCAGCTTTGACAGATTTTGCGGTCTGTTTTCTTCCTGATGGGGGCATTTTCAGAGATGAATTCTATCAAACGAATGCATACCATTGGTTAAAGTTGTACGCAGAGATGTTTTGTAGCTACTACATAGAACACAGGTGTACTAATGAGACCAGAATACATCACGTAAGTGCTTCAATTTAAGAGAAAACGCACCACACATTAGCATAGGCAGACAGCCGGCGCCAACTGGATATAACACAAAACATTAGAAATTTTCTGGGCAACTTATTCGACCTTAACTATCGTAGACAATTTGTTACATCCGATTCTAGTGAAAGCGTACTAAGTGCTGTGTTGGAGATCAAGGGTGTGGAATTTAATAAAATATCTACTTGTCCCTGGGGCAGGTTGCTTCATAAATCTACTTGTCCTGCAACAAAATCCACCTGTCCCTGTGGTGCCATGTAGTGCGGCGACATATTATGGCAGCAATCTCATTATATAAGAGCTCTGATATAGCCTCTCTGATTATGCCAGGGTTCATACCATAGTAATGTTTGAATACTAGCAATCGCCTTATGTTGCCACGCTTTCACAGAGCTTCATACTGGGGCTGAAGGTAGAGGTAAGCAATAGTTTCAGGGTTGGAATGCCTTTTTGAGCGTACAAACTTGCATGTTTTAAGGATTTTCAACAAATCTTCTCCGATCTTTTCCCATACTGAGAAATGTTGCAAATTTACTCCTGACAATGGCAGACACAAACCTTCTTCCAGATTTAGGGAAAAAGGTGGTGGAGTTAAGGTAAAGTTGCAAACACTTAGATTTTCGTATGAGCAACTCTACACATGCATATTTGCTCACGCGAAATTGCAGTTCACAAATATTTTCTAGGGGTTCTATTTCTTGCACTACTTCTGTAAATTCTTGTGAATTCATGAAAGCCGTATAGCTGCACTTCATGCAAGGATATTTACCATGGGTACACTTGTGAGACTTTCTTTAATAATTGGACGCCAAATTTGGTCTGGCGTTAACTGTAACCTTTTGAGTTTATTGAAATTCCGTCTCTCTCTCTCTCTCTCTCTCTCTCTGTATCGGCTGGCTTCACTGTGAAAGCATTCTGCTCTTTCACAAGGAACATATCGGCACACAAAGTAGTTTTGTTAAGTGCCAGTAACTAGTTGTTTGCTTTTTTGAGAGCAAAACCTTTTATTTTTTCCTTTTGCCAATGTTTGTTATAATGGTGAGGGCCCAACCGCTTCCACACCAGTAAGGTTTTTACAAAAACCGTGCCAAAACAAGTCACATATTGAAATAACTAAAAAGCTGACCAACAATTTCAGACTTACTAGCTTGGCCAATGCTTGTTTACTTTATTTTTCCCATAAGCTTTTTGAAACTGTTTACACTGATTTTCCCTTATGAATATTTTCTGGAAATATTAGCATGCATCAACACATTTTACTAAATGGTGCTGCATAGAAATGGCACCTGAAATTATACAGTAGTTTAGCTAATGTTTTTTCCTACTGTCATTTTTTATGAACATTTTATTTTGTAAGCAAATAATCATTAATCTTCCTTTTAAGCTTCTGCAAATATTTGCATCCAATCAGAGAGCATTCTGGGAGTATTATAGATTGCCTGATATTGCTAAACTTTTAAAACGTGTGTACACATTTTTATACTGGAACCACTGTCAGTAGTGCAGTCAGAGCTTACATCATTTACTTAGACCGCTCACCCTAATAATAAAGGCTTTCAATTAATAAACCATAAATACAAGTTTGAACAGCATTAACACATGGACACAAAT
This sequence comes from Lissotriton helveticus, assembly GCF_964261635.1. Taxonomy (NCBI): domain Eukaryota; kingdom Metazoa; phylum Chordata; class Amphibia; order Caudata; family Salamandridae; genus Lissotriton; species Lissotriton helveticus. The sequence continues at coordinate 848,709,172 of NC_136057.1, read as the reverse complement.
ATTACCTTAACTGCAGACAGTGCCCTTCCCTGATCCATAATGTATTACTGCAAACTGGCAGTCAAAGGGTTTGTGCTGCAGGCGGTTGGGCCTACTTGTCCCAAGGAAAAAATACACATGAAAACTTGTTGCCCGTGACCCCAAAACAATATGTCGTGGGTGTCTGGCTTTAGAATTCCACATACCTGGGCTAATTTCACCTAAACCATTTATCTGAGGCGCACACAAGTCCGTGTGTTTATGTTTAATACCTAGATTAGAAAAAAAAGGTTAGTTAACTTTTGTGACATGAGCTAAACCCTACTGTCCAAACTAATAAAGAGTGAGGGAAACTTTCTGATTGAAAACACTTTTCAAAGAACTCTAAAGTAGTGGGGCTGGAAATCCCTTTGCTCTCTGCCCATTAAGAAAACCTATAAGAATTTTAGCATACATTTTTCTTAGAGTCCAGCGTTCATACAGATCTAGGAAATCCACACCAAGTTCTATCCAAGGGGCATCAGCAAACATAGAATTAGATAACTGACTGGACGTAACATTAAACTCTAGTGCGATGTATTGCAACAAACTACTTAAAAAAGCAGATAGTTGCTCATCCATGTACAGTCCCCAGAATGTAGCCCTAACCTTCATCTTTGTACTAGTTTCTTCAATATGCCATTTTTTAAATAATATGTATTGAATATACAAGTCTAGGTACAATTAAAGAGTTTTAGTTACACATTATTTTCATAATCATGCCTTAGGCACGGCATGGTACAGCAATCTGATGCAGAACTAAATACATTGATGAGAGTAGTAAGAGGAAAAGCCCATGCCCTAAACGCTTGCACCATCCTTCCCATCTATATATGTCTCTTCGGCATCCAGAGAGTGGAAGGGGATTCAGCCCTGTAGTTTAGAGCAATAGTCTTTGTACAAAAACCAGTCTCAAATCAATTAAGACTTTCAAATACTCAAAAGACTTCCTTCCAGAATAGTTGAATGCACAGACACTCAAAAACCGTGTTTAGGAAGGTTCTAATTTTGGAACAGCATATTTTACACATGTGAAAGCAGTCCCTACCCATTTTCCACAGCCTTTCTCAATTATAGTAAATTCTGTAAAATATCGGAGTTGGATTAAGTGGTATCTTGCAGACTGGCTTCTTCTATACGAGACAAAAATGTGCATCTCCCTAGCCTTCTTCTGGTGAATCGCACATAGGATACTTACCCTGCAAGCACCATAGGAAGATGATATCTAGGAAGTTAAAAACTAGGTACTTAAGAGAGTTCATGAATCTTATCCTGTAGTGCTTCAAGTGTCAATTTAGGTTCTAGGGGGTCAAAGTCTATAATTTCACCAATACCTTTGAGATAAGCAGAAAGAGCATGTTGCAGCTGCATATATCTAAATAATTGTGTTCAACGGACGTCATAAGTCTGCAAAAAGTTATTTAGCAACTGAAAGATTCCTTTTGTGTCCAACTACGAGAAGTCTCAAAGGTGGAAACCTCCAGCATAAGATTTCTGATCCACAGGGATGTCTTACCTGTGAACCCCACCCATTCACTGGATTTCATGAAGTGAAGCCTGACAAACGATGAGAACAGCTTTGGTAGCAGAAGGCACATGGCGAAGTCAACCTCATATGTAATGCAGGAGAGAATAATCCTCAATTTTCCAGATCTCAGTGGCATAAGCAGGACTGTTTTGTAGCCCATAGATCCATTCATTTATAACCAAAAAGTGTAAGGCCCGATAGTAGGCGAGGATGTCCATCATGCGCCAATGCCCCTTCAAATCAAAGTTAATATATTTGACTTTTGAGAGGCACTGGATTTTACGGTCACAGAGGACATTTCTTAGCAGTGTGGTAACAGTCTGAAAGAAGGCAGCTAGAAAGTGAAACAGGTTTTGAGTGCACATAACATTTTCGGTCGGAATATTATTTTGGTGATTGCCTCATCCCCAGGAGGGACAGTGGGATGGAGGAAGTATCTACCAGATATCTCTGCTGAGGTAAAGAGAGAGGGGGCCTACAAGGGGGGGTTCCAATGGCCAGAGCAGTAATGTATCATGAAATTTGAGATTGTACACACCCCAGTATCTAAAACTCATCAATTCCACCAACTTAAGATCTGAAGTCTTCATTGGTTCTGCCAGGGTTTCCTGTATCAGGCAAATTATTGATTTGGACCAGTTAACACAAATACGTGAAGCCTGTCCAAATTGGTTTATGATCTCCATCACCTGAAGAATAGAATTACCTGGGGTGGTAAGGAAGACAAAGAAGTAGATGATGATACCCCATCCTCCAGCCCTTTAGCCCAAAATAATTCTCAAATATAACAACCATTCGGCCAAATGTTTTATATTGACTGTGAAAAATAGAAAAGAGCAGGCATCCCTTTCGGGTAACATTTTTGAAAGGGAATCTCTGTTGAAACAGTCTGTTGACTTGGGACACCGACTATGGGTTGTCTATAATATAAAAAAAAATACGTTGAGCAGCAGAGCCTTAATACTATTCTAGACAGTAATTCGAACAGGCAATTCTAACTGACCAAATCGAAGACTTTCTCAAAGTCTGCCAGGAGTAGAGGCAAGAGACCTTGTAGATGTTCAGCAAGTTCCAACTCATTGTGAACTTGCTGATGATTAAGTCTGGTCAACCTCCCAGACATAAAACCATTTTGGCAACTTTAAAGAACAAGTTACTTACCTTCTGTAACAATGTATCTGTAAGAGACATACATTAGTTATAGATTCCTTACCTTAGAATTACCCCCAGGCATCAGACTATATCTGGAGAACTTTTTCTATAGCAGTACCCCTGTGCGTCGGTAGGCGCCGTCAGTTGGTCGACTCCGCGTCCGTCGTCGGTTTCGTGGACGCTGGGATGATGTTGCGGTATCTACTTAGACGCCACCCAGGCGCGCTGATGTCAGTTCTGACACGACTTTCCACGCAAGAAGCGCAGAGCCATGCAAGACACTGACCAATGTTGCATATAACTAGGGGTCTTAAAGGGAGTCCCAATCCCTATAAGTCAGTTTGCAGAATGGGGAGGATGGGTGGGGCAGTAAGGAATCTCTAACTAATGTACGTCTCTTACAGATACATTGTTACGGAAGGTAAGTAACTTGTTCATCTGAAAGAAACCATGAATTATAGATTCCTTACCTTAGAATAGATAACCCAGCAATGCCATACCCGGATGTGAATCTGCGAGCTAAACTCACACCAGAAAGTCCTGAAGAACAGAACGGACAAAAAAACAGTCTCTCCGGACTTGGCTACCCAGGCAGTAATGTTTTGAGAACGTGTGCACGGGTATCCACATGGCTGACTGGCAGAATTCAATCTGCGGAAATCCACGTCTCAAAGCAGTAAAGGCTGCCATCGCCTTGATAAGAGTGGGCACGCAGTCCTACTGGAGGTTCCTTTTTTTGCCAAAGAAAAGCAGATTTTAATGCATAGGACAACCCATCGAAAGATGGTACGTTTGTGTGAGGCCCGACCTTTCTTGGCGCCCAATTAACCCATGAAGAGAAGATCGTCCACCCAGAAATCTTTAGTGCGATCAAGGTAGAAGGACGGTGCACGTTTTTGGACAAGACGGTGGAGTCTCTCCTCCGCTTTGGAAGGGTGCAGAGGCGGGAAGAAGGTGGGCAATGTGATGGTCTGGCCTATGTGAAAAGAGAGAACCACTTTGGGCAGAAAAAGGGCCTGGTGCGAAGGACCACTTTGTCCATATAACTGCAAGAAAAGGAGGCTTGGAAGAGACAGCCTGAAGCTCATTCACCCTGCAAGGGTGATGGCAAGCAAGAAAACGGTCTTCAAAGTAAGACTATGAAGAGAACAATTATGTAGTGGATAGAAGGAAGCACCCATAAGATAAGTAAGGACAGCGCCCAGAGCAGAGCCTTGCTGGGCCAAAGATAGAATGAAGAGGAGAACCTCTGAAAGAGGGGCAGAAGGGGATCCATTCATTGCTGTGCACCATGCCACAAATTTGTTCCATCTACAAGTGAATACCGTTTTAGTGGAGGGATGCCTGGCTGCCAAGATGACATTACAGACTTCGGGAGTAAAGTCGAAAGCTGTCAACTATCACCGCTCAATCTCCATGCAAGGAGGTAGTGGCTGGACAGGTTTGGGTGGAGGACTGTCCCTGCCGCTGCGACAGCAGAACCTCCCGAAGAGGAAGTCTGATCAGAGGATCGATGGCCATGCAATGCTCAAGAGCTTGGGGTAGCAAACTCTTTGTGCCCAGTCCAGGGCCACAAGAATGACTTGGGCCCGGTCGCACTTGATCTTCTTCAGCACTCTGGGTAGAAGTGGTACAGGCGGGAAGGGGTACTGGAGGACACAATTCCACTCATGACGAAAAGCGTTACTGAACGAGCGCCGCCTTGGAAACTCCAACGCGCAGAACTGCTGACATAGCGCATTGTCTTCTGTGACGAACAGATCTAACCAAGGCTCTCCCCATTGCTGAAAGAGACCTTGCATCACCTCAGAGTGAAGACGCCATTTGTGATCCATCATGCACCGGCGGCTGAGTTAGTCCGCCCTGGCGTTCAGGGAACCTGCTAGGTGTTGAACCACCATGGATATGCCCTGATGTTTCAGCCATGTCCAAAGGAGAATAGCGTCTGGACATAGGGTCCATGACCTCACCACGCCCGGTTTGTTGCAGCACCGCATGGCGGTGGTTTTGTCTGTGAACACCTGCACTACTCTTCTTTTGACAGAAGGAAGGAATGCCTTCAGTGCTTGACGGATCACCTGGTGTTCTGGTGTGTCTTTCAACAGATCAAGCAAAGATCAAGATGTCTTCCTGGAATTCTACCATCACATTGATATTCTGAAACAGTATATGCATGCGTTTGTGGAATAGCAAAGTGGCATGGACTAATCAAGCAGTATTCTGGTGTAACAAAAAAGTCCCATCAAGAGTAAAAAATGTGGCAGAAATGGTGACTAGGGTCACTCTGCTGATAAGCTGATCTGATGTCCAAGGTGCTAAAAATGGTGTCCCATATTGCCATTAACTCCTGGATACATTGCAGGAGACACAATTTCAAGTTTCCTGAATTCCGTTCTGCAGTACCAACTGATTTAATACCACCTGAACACATTTCTAAAATCATCTATGATAAAAATGTCTTTGCACTATTATGCACATACCTTAAGTTATGTTTAATTGGTGTAGCATGCTCATTCTCCTTAAGCTGAAAGTTGAGTGAAAAGAAACCCCACAACTTTTCCTACATTTTTGTAAAAAAACAAACATGTTTATCTACTAATCGTACCATTGGTCATCTTCCGATAACATACAATATGCAGACTTTTCAACAACTGCACAGAACACATGGTTTTTCACACTAGGATTTAATTTAGTTCCCATATTGCCTTGGTGATGTCAACATAGAACAGCTTGACTACTGATTGCAACAAATGCCCTTTCAAAAATCTGTCTGCTATGAAAACAAATTGTTGCCAGAAAATGCCCCGTGAAATGAATTGTTGATTGTTCTTATGCAAATATTCTACCTTCACCATGAAGAAAAAGAATAAGATCCGACATAGAAGCAAAATAGGTAGCAGTATCTGCCATAATCACCTCTCCCTTACCATCTCATGCCTTTATAACCATCTATTTCTATCCTAGGTAGATTAAAGGTTTCCTCATCAATTCCGAACACTGCTGAATAACTTTCCCCAAGCTCTTAACCAGATCCATATAAATGTGTGAATAGTTTTAGGAGTATTTAGTGAGAACACTTGAATATGACATTCCTTCGCACAAACAAATACTGGAATGTGCACTACCCTCCTTACTCCATATCACAGAAGACAAACACATTCTGATGAGATACTTCAGAACATTTCTTAAGAACCCACAAAAACGTGCCATTTTTAGATTTGTCAGCTGTAACTGCAACTAGCACTCATGAAACCCTCCTTGCCTTTTAGCAGAATCTCGTCCCCGATAGGAGGATTTTCTTTTTCCTTGCGAAAAGTTGTTGCTTCGCTGTCCGTATGTCTGTTGTTGATACAGTTGATATCGCTGATTACCTTGTGATGAATGGTACGAGCGCTGCTGAGAATATCCTCCTCTATTTGAATTGGACCCACGTCCTTTGGCGCCACGAAAGGACGATTTGCGAAATTGCAGGTTTCCCAGCGACCTTGCGGTGTCTGTATCTTTCTTTATGGCCTGCAAGGCTTTGTCAATGTGCTGGCCAAATAGATATTCTCCATCGTAAGGCATTCCTATTATCTTTGCCTGGACTTCTTGCCGGAAGGAGGTTGACTTCAGCCAACCTTGTCTCCTTAAGACTGCCGCGCCCGCCAACTGACGGAAGCCTGTGGTTGCCACATCCACAGCTGCGTCAATCATCTCTGCAGAGACGCACTCCCCTTAATGTAACACCTTCTTTGCTTCTGACCTCTCCGGTTCTGGAAGCTTTGAGATATGGAGATATGTCTGACCACATCTGTCTATCATATCTCCTTAGTATTGCTAGGGAATTTGCTGCTCGGATAGTAGTCGCAGCTATTGTTGATACCTTTTTCACGATGGAGTCGAGACGTCTTCCATCTCCGTCAGGTGGGGCAGTCACTAGTGAGGACGGGTTTCTGGCTTTATTCTGTGCCGCTTGAGTGACAACGGACTGTCTTAGCTTGTCCGATAAGGCAGAGGTCTTCAAACTTTTGTCGGCCGAGCCCCCTCATCTAAACCTTTTAACACGTCGAGCCCCTCCTACCACCGCCACCACCACCACCTGACAAAAAAGTTCTGGAAGCTGGCCCTCTGCATCACTGATGGCCATTCCCTCCTGCAGAGAGTCATATAGGGCAAATAATATTAAATAAAGATAGAGTGTTTAGTAAACTGAAGTTTTTGGTAGTCCATGTGCTTATTCTAAAGTTCAAATGAAAAGTTTCCAAGAAAATTTAGCACAAACAAATTACATTGGTGCTTTTTCTTTCACATAAAACACAAAATTTAGGCTGAATTAGCAAAAACGCTCCCAAAACACAGGTGTGGGAGTGCATGTTTTTCTCCACAGAGACAATGTGTGGATGGATTCTTGCTCCTGCCATACTTAGGTTGAGCTCCAGTTCCAGTCTTGAGCAGTGCCTTGAAATGGGAGTGCTCACAAAATGTTGTAATATATTTTTTGCAGTTTTATATAGTCCAACTTGACCCAAATGTATTGGAGCACTTTACACATTAATTTTTTGAAAGCACAGGGAAATTAAGTGATTTGCCCAGAATCACAGGATGTTGAGCAGATATCAAGAATTGAACCTGGTTTCCCAGCTCTACAGTCATCAGCTCTGGCGGTTGTGCCACATCCTTGCCCCTAAACAAGATATCAGAAAAAGAAGTTCCACAAAACATGCTTTCTGACACAATTGAAAAATCCATGATTATGTGGAGTACGGCCAGGTGTTGCCATGCTTCCGGTTTTAGACGTCACATGGCTCGAGGAGAGTTCCAGTGGGCAGTCCCCCCTTTGAGCGGTCCCATTTCAATCTCTGCCCTCCCTGCAAATTTCAACAGCAGCTCGGCCCGAGGGGTCTGATTGCATTGCTAAACACTGATAATCCGTAGTCCCCCTTTGTCACTCACCTCCACGCAGACATGGCTGAAGAGCTTGGGTACATGAGGCAGGACACAACAGTAAGATATGTTATGGACACGGATTTGATCATCATGTGAGAATCAACAGTATCTGAATCGGTGGCGGCAGTCATGTCAAAGGCCTTAAAAAACATACAGGACCTCCTGTCTGACCAGTTTCGACTTGCAAAGGGTCGCAGTTCGGACACACCTCGTGGGTGCAAGAGGATCCCCAAAGTCCATAAAGGGGCTTCTGACTAAGACCTGGGGGATACAAATGCCTTCACAGGTGTGCAACGCTTATAGGGCTCAAAGGGCTTGGTCATGTCTGTCAGCCCGGGATGAGACAGCTTCCCGGGCACACACACAGACAGTTTTGGAGCTGCCAGCCGCACCCGAGTACTTCACACAAACATGATCGTTCGCCATCACAGACTACTACTGCAGGGCTAAGCTACAATCCAAATCTGTGCAATTCAGAAGCTGGTCTTTAAAAGACCATTTCATGTTAACGAGGCTTTGTTTTTTTTACCCCTTCTTAGATGCATGTCTAATCTTCCTATTGCTGGAAGAATTAGCCCCCCCTCCCCCTCCCCAACTATTGCGCCTCTGGCCTGTGACTCCAGACACTCTCAGCCAACCATGGCTTGGTCAAAGCAAGTTAATTTAAAATGACTTTTCTGTGACCACCTTTACAAACAATGCCATTCGTGAAGTAGTAGATGCAGTGGAAGGTACAATACAATTCGCTGAATCATGTGAAAGTTGCTAAGGTGTTACAAACATGATCGTTTGCCATCACAGACTACTATTACTGCAGGGCTAAACTACAATCCAAATCTGTGCAATTCAGAAGCTGTCTTTAAAAGACCAATTCGCGTTAACGAGGCTTTGTATTTTTTTCACCCATTCTTAAGAGCCCCTGCATGTCTACTCTTCCTATTGCTGGAAGAATTAGCCCCCCCCCCCTCTCCACCTGTTGCGCCTCTGGCCTCTGATTCCAGACAATCTCAGCCGGGCCCACAGCAACAGGAGCTGCAGCAGCCCGGGCTGAGACACATGACTCGTGAAGGTGAAGTGGTGGGGTGAAGTGCGTGCCACACCTGAAGGGATGCTGCGCCCCCCCAGGGGGGCGCCCCCCACAGTTTGAAGAACTATGCGATAAGGCATGCAGGTGATGTAATGGGCACCTTGTACTTTTTTGTCAGTTCGAGGTAAGACTGCTGGTAAAGAATTAGGAGTGGACATGACCTTCAGGCCCTCCTTCCAAATAAAATCTATTATCGGGATTGTCCTCACTTGCTTGTGTGGCTGATCTTTAAAGTCATATAAAAAACAATCCTGCTGTTTAGCTTCCATGGAAATCTGAAACCTTTTTGTTGCTCTTTCCATTACAAGATGGAATCATCCAATATCAACAGGTGGAAAGTCTGCCGTATGAGGAGCAGTAGGTGATGGGGTCTGCGTCTGATAATTATCCTACTCCGACATTACTGATTGGTCGTCCACCTCTCCTTCCTCCCTGTCGTCATCAGTGGTGTCACACGTATGGTGGGTTTGTGCTGGAGAAGGTGGATTAGAAGATTGTACCTCAGGTACTGGTGTCAAAGGAGACAGTCTTGTGACTCTCAAGGCTGAGGCAGGTGCTTGAGTCATGGGTGTCGCCGGAAGCAAGTCTGCCGACTCAGACGGAGGGAACCGGCGGTAATAGTCATTTAACATGTATTGTAAATTTGTAAGAAGGTCTCATGGCATCTGTGCTGTTGGTACTGCTGCAGGGGCTTGAGCAACTGGTGCAGGAAAAAACTCTTCCTCTTCATGATCATCCTCCTGCGTCTTTATTAATAGTTCTGACGGACTTCTGGCTGCTCGGAAATTGTCGTCCTCATCAGATTGCTCCCGATTGTCATCTTCCTCTGAATCCAGAAGCTGTTCTGGCAACTTTAGGGGTGAAAGAGGCAGTAGAGTAGAGCCTCTTCTTTGTAATAATGAAGCCCCCGTCGACGGTGAAATAAAAGAGGCAGCAGGCGGAGCAGCGGACCAAACCTGCAGATCCGTACATGATGACAGAAGAGGCGTCAACGGACCGTCGACGGAGATATTAAATGCTTCGTCTACGGGGCTTTCAATGTTGACGATGTTGTCAACGACGAGGTTAGTTTCGTCGACGACGATGTTGACTTTGTCGACGACGAAGCTGTCGACAACGGTAGAACTTTCGCCGACGAGGAACTAGACGACGACAGTGGAATCTTCGACGACAAAGTCGTCATTGACGACAGTGGAATCTTCGACGACTATGGACTTCTCGTCGACGGTGTGGTCGTCGACGGCAAAGCTGCTTTCGTCAACGAGGGACCCGTCGACGGGATGACTTTCGTCGACGGGCTAATCTTAGTTGACGTTGTACTCGTCGACGATATCAGCTTCAACTTCGACGACGAAGGAACGTCGACGCTTGAAGGTTGAATCTTCGTCGACGAGATGGGTCTCACTGAAACCAAGACCATCGTCGACGGTGAAGAAGCCGACGACATCACCATCTGAGGCTTTGGCGAAGAGAAAGTAACAGTGAGGTGGAGGAACCGTCGACGGAGCAGCCGTCGACGATGAAGTAGTCGACAAGGTCTTTTTCTGAGGTAATTTTTTCTCTGACAGTCTTTTAGATGGCAAAGACTTAGCAGATTTTCTCGGGGGCATTTTAGGTCCAGATTTAGAAGGTGGAGAAGCCTTTTTTTCGGTAGAAGAGGAATGCAAGCTAGAATCCTTAGCTTTTCTCAACACCTTAACCCCAGGAGAAGATACCTCTTCCTCAATCTTTCTCTTTCTGGAAGTTATAGAAGACCCCGAAGCCAAACTTCCTACCTCAGATAGAGGATCATCCTGGTCCTTAATCTTCTGCAACCATAGTGGAAGACGACCTTCTCTGTCTATGAGGGTCTTCTGAGGAAAGGTCCTGCAGATCTTACAATCCTTTACCTCATGGTCTGAATATAGGCAATAAATGGACTTTTTGTGGGGATCTTCTTCAAAAAGCCTAAGCTTCCCACAAGACTCACATGGTCTGAAGAGAGATTTTGAAGAAGACATTCCAAAAATAGGAGAAAAAACAGTCAGGTTGAGAAGTACTGAGCAGAGCTCAGGGAGACTCCCTTTCACACGACGTGCGGTAGAAAATCTGAGAGCCTGAGTCTCTGGGGAGAGCATTCTAGTGGGTGCTAGCGCCTGATTGGCTGTAGTTTGGTCTATACAAAATGACTAGGATAGTCCTGAGTGTGGACGTTTTTTCCATTGTAGCTTACGGCTACTTTACTTCCTGGTTGGTATTACCAAGAATTTTGGTTTTCTTATATACAAATGATTGCTTTTTTATGTACCCTGGGACTCCCACTCTGACGACGGGGAATGATTCATGCATGTGAATCTATGAAAGACACCCCAATACTGGAGAACACCCTCTTCCCTGCCAAGCTAAAAATAACGACAAACCTAGGAGCCTGTACGGGTTTATTAAGTGGGGGCTACTGGGAATAGATCACCTATGGGATGTCTGAAGAGGACTGGCCATAATCTCTTTTGAAGACCTGCAAGCTGAATACCAGATGGCCGACACAGAAAGATACAGATACATGGAGCTGGGTCACGCGCTGCGCAATCATATCCGAGAACGGGAACAGCTGCAGGAATATGCTCCCCTAAAGAGCCTACTATGCAGAAGGAGATAAGAGAGGCACGCTCTTAATATGGCTAGCTAGGTGGTACAGTAGGAGTCAACCCTCAACTGGGATCAAAGACACTTGGTGGGCCCTGCACCATTCCCAAGAGGCAATAAACCGGGCCATGATGCATGCTATACTAGATTATATGACCGACTTGAGCACAGCACTCATGAGGATATGAGAGAGGGTCCTGTGAGATATCCTGCTTCCCTGTTTCTAAAGGCAGGAGAAGGACACCCTAGATCAACCTATTTTGATCCAAGAAGTCAAAGAGACTGTTAGACCTGACACACGTGGCCATAGGACTCTGAGCATTTTACTACTGCTAACCTGTTCTAAAGTGCCTGTGCTTCACCCCTAAACATGGATTCATTGACTTATCCACAATTGGTATATTGAATTTATCTGCAAGTCCCTAGCAGAGTGCACTTCCTGTGCCCACGGCCTGTAAATTAAATGCTACTGGTGGGCCTGCAGCACTGATCATGCCATCCACATAAGTAATCCTGAGAAACACATCTCATGCATGCCACTACAGAGCCTGTGTGCAGTTTACACTGCCACTCTGCCTTATCATTTGAAACCCCTTTCCAAGCCTTAAACTCCCCTTTTAATACATACAAGTCAACCCTAAGGTAGGCCCTATGTATCCCATAGGGCAGGGTGCTATGTAAGGAAAAGGTAGAACATGTACTTTTAAGTTTTACATGCCCTGGTAGCGAAAAACACCTACATTTGTTTTTCACTACTGTGTGGCCTTCCCATCTCATAGGTTAACACTTGGAATTCCTTATTACATTTTTACGCTGTAATTCCTGAAGGAGTAGCTCTGACATGTTTAATATCATTGGAATGGTAATGAAACATCCTTTTCGCTGGCAAAGTTAGGTTCAACATTACTATTTAAGAAATGCCACTTTTAGAAATATGGCATCTCTCTTAAAGCTCTGTGAGCATGCAGCCTCCCTCCAAAACACATCTAGGGTGGGTGACAGCTGGACGTTGCGCTTTCCCTCTGAAGAACCATACACAAAGGAAGGTTAGGTGTGACTCAGTGGCCATCTGCCTCCCGATGGGTCACCCTGGAAAGGATAGGAGGGTGGAGCTGAAATCTAAATGGGCAGTGTTCTGTCCCCACACAGAGGTTTGCATAAGGTACCTTGTTCAGCAGGCCTCGCTGGGCTCCTGTACCCGGCCCGCACTCCATTGCGGTTGGTCTGAACTTTTGACTTTGCTCCAGCGCGACCAGATAACCCCCATAGGCGCTTATTGCTTCCCAGTGCTATTGACTTAATATTTAAGTGTTGTACAAATACTTTACACAATGCATCTTAAGTTAAGCCTGCCGGCTCTGTGCCAAGCTACCAGAGGGTGTGTATTTGACTTACCCAGTTTAGGATTGTGGTTGCTGCTTGGACAGGGTGCATAGCTCTGCCAAACAGTGTTGCAGGGATTCTGCTCAGAAACAGAACTACGCTTGGGACCACTGAACCATGGCATGTAGTGGGGGCGTGGCCAAGCTGTGCAGCGAAATGGCCGCACACTAAAGCGGCTCTGCTGGCGGAGACTTGAAAAATCCTGTATTTATCCATCCAACCCGTGCTGGACATCTACTTACTGTGTCGAGATAGCCGTCGCTTCAGCCCAGCGAGCCTTGACTGTGTTTGCACTGGGCAATGAGCTGGAACGGAGCCTGGGGATGCATCGCTGATTGGAGGCCGACCTTCTGTTATACTTGGTGGCGGCGGGGACTCTATTTAGGGCGACTCCCAGCGTTTGGCTTGGCGACCCCCGACGTGTCGACCCCTGTGTCGGTGGTCGCGAGGTTGAGGGTCGGTGACTACCTGACACCGGATTTCCGTGAGGTAGCAGATTGGAGACGGAGGAGGCCGGCGCAGCTACTGGCAGAGGTAGAGGTGAAGCAGCGCAGCCGAGGTGAGGAGGCACTGGCGCGGTCTGCCCTGGACGGGGGAGGCGCACCTCGTCGGGGGTCGCAGAGCTCTTGGAGGCCAAGGCGGGGCAGACCGGGAGTGCGGCAAGATCAACAGCGCCAGATAACACTTCTATAATTACAGGGTGAATGCGGGGCGGTGGCTCGGCGCCCTATACTGTGAAGGGGAAAGGGATGCTGGAGACCGGGCTGCAGCCATCTTAGGAGACGTGACGGTGAGGCATAAATGGGAGCAACTGATTGCAGCAGATTACGCTGGAGGAGACAGCGGGCATTGTGAATGACAGGATCGCTCAGGTGACTTTTCATTCCTCTTTTGGATTGGGAGATCTGCAGCCTGGGGCAGGGCAAACTCGAATCAGCGACGGAAGGTGTACAGCGGTGTAGGACTCATCGAGGTTAACATCGCCATTGCTGTCTACCTGCGGTGCAGCGGGGCAGGTGGGGGCAAGGAAGTGGAGGCTGGAAATGATGTAGGGGTGCCTGCCCCGAACGTATTATAGCGCAGGATGCGCATAGGGTCTGTTCAGAGCTGGAAGTGGTGCACTGCGCACGGTGATCTGCCCGCTGGCAATAATTCTATTGTGCAAAAACGTAGACTTGTTCAGTAGCCGGATACAGGAACGGGTTCCTGAAAACACATTCTGGAAAGCACGGAGGTCGGGCATCCTGGCAAAGGATTAGAGGCCCATCGTGCTGACCATCGGTGTTGGGGTCCAGCTGCCACTGAGGAGTGTGCATCTTCCCCGGGTGATAGACTGCGGGCATCGTTTAAGGCATAACGGAGGGGCGTACGTATGAGATAGCACCGCAATGACGGCGCCATTGGCTGAAGTCTACAGTTCATGGGGCAGCAGCCGACCGCTACGGCCTTGGGCGGTGGTCACAGGAGGTTCAGGAAAATAGGGAGCACGTGCTTGATTGTGGTCCCGCTGTGCACGCGGTGTGCGGCGTGGTGGAGATCGGTCCTCGGCTGATTTGTTCTACATTCCTCGATCAAGCCAGCACAGACCACAGAGATGGGGAAGCCTGAAACGCGGCAGCCGAAGATAAATTTTTATAAAAAATCTAATAAAGCGGCGGACAATGATGGTGGCCAGTAGGACCTAAATCTAATTCTAGATCTAACGTCTAGTCTGCAAGGGATAGACACTAAGATGGACTCACTGGCGGAAAGGAGGGACAGAATCACGCAACGTGCCGAGAAACAAGAAGGCCGCATGAGTGTACTGGAGACAAGGATCACGGAAACAGAGGAAGGTCAAACCGAGAGAAACTGTGAGGAATGGATGGTGTACTGCAGTTAATACGGCAGAAGAACAAAGATTTGGAAGATAGATCAAAGAGGAACAATATACGCACTACGGGAATTGCGGAGTCGACAGATATCCAAAACATGGAAAAATACATTGAGGAGATGATGAGACCTCTTTGGTCCTGACCTGTCCGCTATGTTTCTCATTGAACGCGCACATCGCTCACTGGGTCCCAGACCGAGACCGGGTGCGCCGCCGAGACCGGTCATCGCAAGAGTCCTTAACTACACGGATAGGGACACGATCCTCAGGCTCGCAAAGGAGAAAGGAGATGTACAATAAAAAGGAAATCACATAGCATTGTACCCGGACTTCAAGCTCCAAGTTCAGGAGGCTCGAAGGGAATTAATTCCTGCGAAAAAAATATTCCAACAGATCGGGACAAGATATGCATTGATATATCTTGCCAAGCTAAGAGTTCAAGGCCAGGGAAAACCCACCTTTTTTTTACGGGCGCTAAAGCTGCTCTTGCGTATGCAAAGCAAATGGCAAAAGATCATAAACAACTGGGTGCGGTAAATGACTCTCAGACGGAAAAGTCCATGAGTGACAATGATTGAAGATCCGTGTCATATACGTTGGAAACACAGATAACTGTATGCCATGGATAAACTGCACTGTGATAAGCGTTCTTTCAGGTATCATGGTAGATCTGAGGGCAGCTGGGTGGGAGTGACTATGTTATTAGAGTTGCATGGTTGAGAACTATTGACGGACTTCCTGTATATTAGATTAGCTCATTGTTCTGGGCTGCGACTATGTGTTACAGTCTCGGCCACACCACCAATAGAGATGGGGTGGTTTGCCAGCGAACTCACGTTACCCCATGGGATGATTCCCTTATGTTTAACACTATAAACTGAATGTTATTGGTTCATGGGGCAGAGGGAGGGTGACTCATAACCTGACTGGGGGGTTGGTGTGGGAGAGGGGAGGAGGGGTGGGGTTCTGTTTTGTTTGTTGTACCTGCCATGTTACATGTCGCAACTGAAGTGTCAATTATGCCTGGACTGCACGGGTACCTATCAGCTGCTAGTTCAGAGAGGTAGACACATCACAATGCACACTGAGGTTACTATGCATAGATTACTCATTGTGAACACGAGAGATAGAATGCGTAGCCACAAATATAACCTGGTTCTGCATCGATCATGATGTCCATCAAATGTCTTACATAGAATGTTAGAGGGTTAAACGACAGGAGGAAAGTCAGGCTGGTCCACTCTTACTTGATTAGGCATAAAGAGGTCATCTGTCTACTGCAGGAGACTTATTTAATGTATGCAAACATGAATACACTCAGACACAATAGATAAGCTCAAGGGGGGGTGGCGATTTTAATACATAGAGGACTACATTGGAAAACACACCACTCCCAGATTGACAATGAAGGCAGATATATCCTGTTGCAGGGGACGCTCTGCAACACTCCAGTTGTGATAGTAAACACCTACGGTCCTAATACAGATAGCCCGTCATTTTTTCAACAAGTGTGGCAAGGAATTCAGTCGTTGGTGACGGCAGCGGTTTTATGGGGGGCGGTTTCAATGTAGTGCTATCGCCCACAGCAGATAGACAGGGGGCGGCTCGCAAGCATCATCCTAAGGAAGTAGCCATGTTGTTGGATATTATAGAAGAATTACAATTGATAGATACATGGTGATCTCTTCACCCGAAGGCGAGAGAGGGCACTTGTGTGACACAGAATAGGAGCACTTTGTCCAGGCTGGACTATTTGCTGGTGTCTAGGGTTCTACACACTTGGGTAACGGAAGCTACACATCACCCACGCACACTATCTGATCACGCACCCGCTCAGATACAATTGCAGATTCCACCGCAGTACATACAACCATTTAGCTGGAGATTCCCTTCTTCAGCATTGCAGGGTCAGGTTTTTCAGGAAGAATTTAGGGAGAAAATAGTTGAATATTTTGAGACTAATGAGGGATCGGTGGAATCGCCCGGGACTCTGTGGGAGGCTTTTAAGGTTGTCACCAGAGGATATTGCATGGCGATAAAGTCAGGAGTACTGGGGGCTATACGTAACACGTTACAAACATTGGAGCGTGATATCCAGACCCTAGAAAGGGATAACCAGGAGTGCCTGTCAAATGCTGCTACGGCTAAACTTAGGGCGAAATTGACTGAATTTCAGGAGGAGGCAGAGAGGGAGACAGCTTATCTGCACAAACACGCACAGGCCAGGCGCTATGGTGATGGAGATAGGGCTGGGAAAACGTTGGCTAACCTACTATGAGCCCCTAGAGGTACTGAGTACATCACTGAACTGCACACAGAGGCTGGGGAGGTTGTCAGAACTCCACAGGATATACTCCATACTATGGCCCAATTTTACCAGTTGTTGTACATTTTCCTATAGACCCGACCCACTCTGATATCGCTGACTATTTGGATACCATTGCTCTGGCGTGGTTCAATAATGGTGCAAGAGAATATATGGAATTGCCCAAAGAGGTAGAGGACGTGAGGCAGGTAATCTCTGGCATGCCTTCGGACAAATCTCCAGGAGTGGATGGATTCACCGCCGCCTTTGATAAGGAATATGTGGATATTGTTGCACCTAGGCTTCTGCAGGTTTATTTGGAAGCAATAGAAACAGGAATATTTCCTCCTACTTAAAGAGAGGCCACCATAATAACCTTACTAAAACCGGATAAGGACCCTGTTAAACCAGACTCTTATAGGCCTGTGGGAGCACAGGTTTGATATACAGGAGAGGAGGCTGTATGTATTTGCGAACAGATTGAGGTTTATTTTCAGGAGAAACAAATATTCGTGAGTCAAAATAGTGTTCTTCAGGTTCTAATGGTGGTGTTGGGGGCGATGTTTCCGGCTCCTTGTCTTCGGAGTCCAAGGGGCTCCCCCAGAGGCTCATAAAAGAGGAAAAAGAAGGAGCCATCAGAACACAAGTTCAGGAGTATCTAAAAGGGTTATCCAGTCACCACACCGTGTAGTGTTCCAAAAATCGAAACATGATATAGCTTCTTAGGGTAGGTGGGTCGTGAAAAGAAATATTTCTGTGCCTAGGGAAAGGACTTTGTGAGAGGAAGCAAAAGACCATAACCGGGGTTGAAAACAGAGGCTCTGTCTCCTTTAACGCCCCAAAATAAAGTACGATTCTTGATTCGTATCACTGGTCAGGGTAGGTGTTATCTTGCACCTAGGACCTCTTTCTGTAGTTTTTATGAGTCACAGGTAAAGTGTAGGCTGTCTGGGTCACGGGTAAAAGCGTGAACTACCTGGTAATACCCCACCCAGTACTTTGCATCCAATCTCCACCCTCACGCACCCCACTGTTCCCTACCCGCCTCCCTTGTTCCTTCCTCCAATTCCCGTGGGACGCTCTCACTCACCAGCTCTGCCGCAACTCTCTAGAGTTGCGGCCGCTCTTCGGCATCCTCCGGAGGACTCCACCACTTCTCGCACCAAGGCTCATCCGGTTCCTCGTCCACGGCTTCTCCTCTCCTTGGTTCCTTCGCGCTGGCTTCTCTGCAGGGATTCTTCTCTTTCGCCTCTCCTCCCGACGTCTTCTCTCCGGTTCCCGCTCCACACGATTGAACGCTTTCTTCCTCATGATCCTCCCCTTTCATTGGACTCGCCCGATCACTTCCTGTGTACCACCCGCCCACTTCCGGGTTCTTGCCGACGGCTCTCTGTAGAGAAACAGGAAAGCGGCATGGATTGGTTTCTTCTGGATCTGGAGTTCTCCGGCCGTCACAAGCCCCACAAGTCCCATGCATACCACGGGGAGCCTCTACCCATGGGGATACACCAGCGAGTCCTCCTCACATCTCCTTTCCCTTGCTGTCCTTCTACTTGGGGTCAGATCCCGGGGAAACCTGGATAAATAGTCCACATTTCCTTGGTCGCTTCCTTTTCTATGTTTGGTTCGGAATCAGTAAGGTTGTAAGGAAAGAAACCATCTGAGTACTCTCTCGTTGTGGCCCTTATTCCTGGCTAACCATTCAAGAGGGGCATGGACAGTATATAAAGTAAATTCTCTACCTTCAAGATAGTACCTTAAAGAGTCTATAACCCATTTGATAGCCAAGGCTTCTTTCTCTATAGTGGCATAATTTTTCACTCTGGGAAAAAGCTTGCGACTAATGTATAATATGGGTTTTTCTCCCTGAGGTGTTTCCTGGGATAAGACTGCCCCTAACCCCTGGTCCGAAGCATCGATTTGTAAGATAAAGGGGAGGGAATAGTCTGGACTGGTTAATACTGTGTCAGACGTTAAGGTCGTTTTGAGGGACTGAAAGGCTCGCACCAACTCTAAGGAAGGGTGTTTGAGAATCTCTTCTGTCTTACAATTTTTCTGCAGCAAATTCGTTAAGGGGGCTACCATCTGTGAAAATCGAGGGATGAACCTACGGTGATAACCAAGTAATCCCAGAAAGGCTCGTAGGTCCTTTTTAGAGCGAGGCAAGGGAATTTGAGATATGGCAGTTAGTTTGGAGGCTTGTGGTCTAATAACCCCTTCTCCTAATACATAGCCAAAATACAGGACGGTTTGTGCAGCTAAATGACTTTTAGCAGGGTTTATCTTCAAACCGTATTGTCCTAGGGTCTGTATCACACTGGAAAGATGACAAAGGTGTTGTTGCCAGGTCTCGCTATAGATGATTATGTCATCTATATATGCACCAGCATATTTCTCATGAGGCAGTAGGATTACATTCATCGCCCTCTGAAAAGTGTCTGGTGCCCCGTGCAAACCAAAGGGTAAAACTCTAAATTGGTATAACCCATCGGGTGTAGAGAACGCTATTTTTTCTCTGTCCTCTTTTTTGAGGGGTATCTGCCAATAACCCTTACATAAATCCAGGGTACTAATGTATTTGGCTTGACCTATTCTTTCCACCATTTCGTCTACCCGAGGCAGGGGGTATGTATCAAATTCTGAGATTTTATTGACCTCTCTAAAGTCGATGCAAAAACGCACCGACCCGTCTGGTTTAGGTACCAGGACGATTGGTGAATTCCACTCACTTACAGAGGGTCTAATTATGTCCATTTGTAGCATTTTCTGTATCTCCTCTCGTATGGTTTGTCTAAGGGCCTCTGGAATACGATGGGGACTTAGGCGTACCCGTTTCCCTAGAGGAGTTTTTAATCGCATGTTCAATAAATGTCCTACCAGGAGAGGTGGAAAAAGTATCCTGTGGGGGTTGTAAAACCTGGGATATGTTATCTCGTAGGGAACAGGGCAACTCAGGGTCTACACATTGGTCGAATAGGGTCGGCTGTATCTGCGCCATATTCACAGCAGCCGGAACGGGACCTTCCCATTTTTTTAATAGGTTAATGTGGTATACCGGAGATGTATGTCTGACCGGATCGGTTTCAATGCGGTAAGTCACAGGGGTAACCTGTTCGACTACACTATAGGGACCCTGCCACTGTCCCAACAACTTATGATCGGATGAAGCCAGCATAAGCAATACGGACTCCCCTACTTGGAAGGTCCTCTCGTTGGCTCCTTTATCGTAATGTCTCTTTTGGGCCACCTGTGCTTCCTCAAGGTTATTCCCAACAATAGCCCTAATCTGTCCCAAATGTGTGCATAGGTTAGATACATACTCCGTGATGGGTTTGGAATCGTGTGGTTCGGATTCCCATCTTTCTTTAGCCATCTCTAACAAAGTGCGTGGTTTATGGCCATACAACAATTCAAAGGGCGAGTACCCTGTACTTTTCTGTTCTTTGCACCTAATAGCAAAAAGGGCCAAAGATAACATGTCTTCCCATTTCCTGGACTCTAAAGCTAGAAGTTTCTTTAAGGTGATCTTTATGGTGGCATTATACCTTTCGACTAAACCATCCGTCTGCGGATGATAAGCAGACGTCCGGATTTGTTTGACTCCCAACTGGGTACATACCTGTTTCATTAATCGGGACACGAAAGTTGTACCTTGATCAGTTAAGATCTCTTTTGGAAACCCTACCCTTGAAAAAACAGTGATCATAGCTTTAGCGATGTTTGATGCATCAGGTCTGCGTAGGGGTATGGCTTCTGGAAAACGAGTGGCGTAGTCCACCATAACGAGAATGTATCTACATCCACTACGGGAAGGTAACAAAGGCCCTATTATGTCCATGCCTATTCTACGGAAAGGCTCACCTACAATAGGGAGGGGTTGTAGGGGTACTCTGGGCGGGTGGTATCTACTATTCCGCTGACACACTGGGCATTCTCTACAGTACCTCTTCACCTGTTGATATATCCCAGGCCAATAAAAGTGTTCCAGGATTTGTTTCTCTGTCTTATCGGCCCCAAAATGTCAACCTAATAAGTGGCGGTGGGCTAAATACAACACTTTCTCTCTAAAAGGTCCAGGGACCAATAATTGTGCTTTTTTCGTGGGGGTTCCTTTCCTGTACAACAACCCGTTCCTCTTAAAAAAATAAGGACATACATGTTGGGGATCCTCATCCTCTAGGGCTTGATTCCATGCTTCTTGCAGAACGGGGTCCTCTCGTTGAGCTGCATGAAAACTTCTATCTGTTTCCCAGGGATTTTTGTCCTGTAACACTGGTAGCACCAATGGGTTCTTTGTCTTTTCTGCTCTTTCGTGCTTTGGCTACTGGCCATTTTTTTCCTTCTTCTTGTGCAAACGGTGCAGTGGACCACCAGTCTTCCTCTTCTGTAGGTATGTCATTCAACAGTTGTGACAACTTTGGGTAATCATTCCCAAACCAACTGTCAGGGTGGTTCCGGTATCTCTAGGATGTTGTATTCTCACCTAGGCAGTAGGGTATGGTTTAGTATCCCCATGTACACATCGTATAGCAACAACTCAATCGATAGGACCAATATTAGAGCCCAGATCTTGAGGACTAACTACGCTATGTAAGCATCCTGTGTCTGCTAGGTTGTCCATTTACGGAAACAGTACAATGATAGGGCGGTTGCTTTCTTTCCGAAGGGGAACAATAATAGTTACGAGCCATCCCGATTTCCATGGGTTCCTCTTTCTGTGAACAAAAGCGAGCAATGTGTCCGATTCCTCCACATTGAAAACACTGTGGTCCCATCGGGGGTCTAAGGATTGGGGTTCCTGGCACAATGGTCAAGGGTTCAGGTTTCTTAACCGCTGGTGGTCGGGGAGGACGATGAGGTTCCGGTCCTCCTGTTTTCCCTGGAAAGTCATCCCGCCCTTTCTGAAGTTCTTGGGCTCTGCTATAAGCACTAGCGATCTCCACCACAGTCTCAAGGGTAAGGTTAGCCTTTTGACGCACCCATTTTTGAATAGGAGGATGTAGAGAAGATAAGTACTGTTCTAGATAGATTTTTGCCATAATCCCATCCTTGTCGGTGGTAGCTGGCTTGAACCATCGATCCGCCATATCCTTCCCTCCGAAGTACAGAGCCCGGGGTGTCTCTTGTGGTTCTTCTTTCATCTGTTGAAGTTTCTGTTAGTAGGATTCATCGTCAACCCTCAGTTGTTCCATAATACATCTTTTTATCTCCGCATAGGAAACCCCTCCTTGAACTGTTGCAGCCTGATAGGCAGCCTGGAGATCCCCGGACAAGAGAGGTCCTAAATATTGACCCCACTTAGCAGGCCAAGATGCTGCAGTCGCCATTCTTTCAAAGTTATTAAAAAAATAATCCGGATCTTCCCCACTCACATAGCGGTGTAACACCACCGAGGGTAGGGTGGTGGGACCTCTCTGCTGTCCTAAAGCCTCTGTCAGTTTATCCATTGCAGCTCCATGGGTTTGGTTTTGACCAGAAAGGACTTGCTGTAATTTCCCACGGTCTTCTTCCACTACAGTCAGGAAACGCTCCATTACTTTCCCCAGATGTTCCTGGCTTTCCGCCATTTTTGCAAGGGCAGCCTCCATAGTGCCTTTCAATCCCACTTCTGACACCACTTGTGGGAGCGCAGGTTTGATATACAGGCGAGGAGGCTCTATGTATTTGCGAACAGATTGAGGTTTATTTTCAGGAGAAACAAATGTTTGTGAGTCAAAATAGTGTTCTTCAGGTTCCTCTTCTAATGGTGGTGTTGAGGGCGATGTTTCCGGCTCCTCGTCTTCGGAGTCCAAGGGGCTCCCCCGGAGGCTCATAAAAGAGGAAAAAGAAGCAGCCGTCAGAACACAAGTTCAGGAGTATCTAAAAGGGTTATCCCGTCACCACACCGCGAAGTGTTCCAAAAATTGAAACAAAATATAGCTTCTTAGGGTAGGTGGGTTGTGAAAAGAAAGATTTCTGTGCCTAGGGAAAGGACTTTGTGAGGGGAAGCAAATGACTATATCCGGGGTTGAAAACAAAGGCTCTATCTCCTTTAACCCCCCAAAATAAAGTACGATTCTTTATTGGTATCGCTGGTCAGGGTAGGAGTTATCTTGCACCTAGGACCTCTTTCTGTAGTTTTTATGAGTCACAGGTAAAGTGTAGGCTGTCTGGGTCACGGGTAAAAGCGTGAACTACCTGGTAATACCCCACCCAGTACTTTGCATCCAATCTCCACCCTCACGCACCCCTCTGTTCCCTACCCGCCTCCCTTGTTCCTCCCTCCAATTCCCGTGGGACGTCCTCACTCACCGGCTCTGCCGCAACTCTCCAGAGTTGCGGCTGCTCTTCGGCATCCTCCGGAGGACTCCACCACTCCTCGCACCAAGGCTCGTCCGGTTCCTCTTCCACGGCGTCTCCTGTCCTTGGTTCCTTCACGCTGGCTTCTCTGCAGGGATTCTTCTCTTTCACCTCCCCTCCCGACATCTTCTCTCCGGTTCCCGCTCCACACGATTGAACGCCTTCTTCCTCGTGATCCTCCCCTTTCATTGGACTCGCCTGATCACTTCCTGTGTCACGCCCGCCCACTTCCGGGTTCTTGCCGGCGGCTCTCTGTAGAGAGACTAGAAAGAGGCATGGATTGGTTTCTTCTGGATATGGAGTTCTCCGGCCGTCACAAGCCCCACAAGTCCCATGCATACCACGGGGAGCCTCTGCCGATGGGGATACACCGGTGAGTCCCTCCTCACAAGGCCATTATCATTGATTAATCTAGACGCCAAAATTATGCGAAATTCCTGGATATCAGATTGCAGCCAATGCTTCCACAGATAGCCCTTGCAGACCAAACAGGGTTTATACCGGGTAGATCAACATCACACAATTTGAGAGTGCTTTTTTGCCTTTCTTAGCACCACGTGTTCAGGAGGTAGCAGCACTGCTAGATGCTACTAAAGCGTTTGACTCCTTGGAATGGAAATTTCTATTCACCCTATTGACTAGGCTAGGATTTAGTCCAGTCTTCATTAAACAAATCCAAATAATATATACTCGCCCAACGGCGAGAGTGAAGGTTAACGGGCAGATATCAGAATCATTTCACGCAATAACTAGGGGGACGAGACAGGGATGTCCTTTATCACCCCTATTCTTTGCGATCGCTACCAAGCCATTGGCGGCGAGGCTTAGACATCATACGCAAAGAAGCATTGGTTTCACTTCCAGAGGGCTGTTGATATCTATGTATGCAGACGATATGACAATTTATCTAGTTAACCCTGAAGATAGTTTTGATGTAGTCATGAGAAAATTGGTTAGATATGGGGGATTGAAGGGGGGGGGAATAAATTGGGCTAAAACAGTGATGCTCCCACTCATTGATACTACCACTCAATGTGACACTGAGTTCCCTACCCAGTGGGCGTCAGGCGAAATAAGGTATATGGATAAGCAGATCACTACAGGAGCTATGGCTAGCCAACTACGGAAAAGTGATAGACTGGATGGAAAATAAGATACAGAGGTGGAAGCGCCTACTGCTTTCCTTAACTGAACAAATTGCTATCACTAAAATGGTTATACTTCCTAAGTTGTTGTATCTATTTGTGAACATACCCATGCCTTTGAATACTCACTTCTTTAAGCGACTGCGTACAGAGATCCTTGACCTGGTATGGGCAAGTAAGCAACCCCAAGTGTCTTGGAAGCTTTTAACTCTACCATTCAGCCAAGAGGGAGGTCTAGAAGCTCCTGACTTTGAGCTTTTTGCCTATAGTGCGCAGGCCCAGTACTTGCACTTCTGGCACCATCCTACTCCATATCAGACCCATGTGGCGATTGAGCTAGATATGGCCGCTCCCACCCCTCTCAATACAGCAGTTTATCATCCCTATAAGTGATCTCATTCAGACATAAACACAGTAGAGACAACAAGATAGGCATGGAGGAACATAGCGAAGAGGGCAGGACACGAAGAACTATGTGCTCCATCTATGCCACTGTGGGGCAATACGCTGATTGGCCTTCTCACGGATAAGAGGGCAAGGATTGATGGTGGGGCAGGATTTATATCCATAAGATGTATTTCTATCTCTTCAGCAGATGTGTGAACCCCATCCACATACAGCTTCTGATATGTTGCTATACTATAAACTCAGGGCGGCATGTCAGGCGAGATATATTGAATTCCCAAAAGCTCCGCCTTCAAGACCAGCCTTAGAAAATATTTTAGCCAATCCTTCCCCTGGGAAATTGATAACGAGAATCTATAGCGTAACGCAAGAGCCATCCCCCGTTTTCTTAAATACATCATAAGTAGAGTGGGAGAAGGAAGCAGAGATTGTCATGACAGACAAACAGTGGCAGTTTTATTGCTCTCAACTAGAACATCTTTCGCCGAACTATAGGTTAAGACTTATACATTTTAAATATTTGCATAGTTTATCATACACCGATTCAGCTACACCCGATGGGCTTACAAAGAGATGCGAGATGCTGAAGATGTGGGGCAAAAGATGCAACGTTTATCCATTTAGCGTGGTTCTGCAGTCCCAGAGGGCGATTTTGGTCGGATGTCTTTAGACACATTGGGAACATTGCCAATGTCACACTGCAGATCACCCCCCTTGTAGAATTGCTAGGCTTTGTGCTAGCGGCTCCTAAGGGCCCCAGTAAACTGACATCCATGTTACTCCTGCTTGCCAAACGGCAGGTGGCAATACACTGGAAAAAGTCACATCCACCTACAATAGCGGAATGGTTAAACACGGTAGCATACTATAAGGATCAATTATTGACCTATTGGGACTTAATGCCCTGCAGATCTAGACCACTGGATATATGGGCACCATTCGTGACTTGGTTGGAAAAGGGGGTTTCTGACCTCCAGGCCGATCGTACCTCTTGAAAAACTGTTGGCCTACAGGAATATGGCACATTGTATCCACCCGGTGGTGTCACCCTAGCTCAGTGGTTGGTCCCTAGGTCTTATAGGGATATGGTCCCTAGTGACTGGAAAAGAGTGTATGCGTGAAAGTGGTTATTGGTTCATTAGGAGCAGTGTGGTGCCGAAGTTGTAAACTTGCTGACATGGCGGGGGGATGGGGTGGGGTTATCTGTTCTATAAAGTTGAAGTAGAGATATCTGACTATATGCTTTTAGACTTCTCAATGTGCACATGTTGGTTAAATTACATGCAATGACTTATGATTTGCTGCCGGTCCCCCGGGATGTCGGTATAAAAAGCTTTGTTCAACGTAGACGTACTGTTTAATAATGTGCTGCCGGCCTCAGGGTTGTAGGCATTTGGCTGTGTCACTTGTGAAGATCGAAATAAATGTGTTAAAAATATATTTTTTTTAAAACCCATGGCATGTAGTGACTGAGTCACCATACCACCAGAGTCCGACTAGCTATAGTGCCTCACTTGTCCTCCTAACCTTACCAAAGAGACAAGTTAATAACATCCAGACTAGATTATGTGAATTCCTTGTATCTCGGCCTGCCTGAATGTCTTTTGGGCCGGCTACAAGTCATTCAGAATGCAGCAGCTAGAGCCATCTTTTTGGTAGACTCTAGGGGACAGATGTAGGTGTCCAAATACCGGTCAGAAACACGGCCGAAAATACCGATTTTCGGCCGTTTCCGACCGGTATTTGGACATTGGTATGTAGGGCTTAGAAAAACATACAGATTCGGTAATTTTACCGAATCGGTAATTTTACCAACTCGGTAAAATTACAGATTCTGTAAAATTACAGAATCGGTCAATTTTACCGATTCAGTAAATTTACCGATCGGTAAAATTACCGAATCTGTATTTCCCTATGTAGGTAGCACTTTTTACATTGCAACATGGCCTTTAGGATTCATTATTTACCATGCAATACAATTGCATGGTAAATTACGAATTCTTTTGTACATGCACATCTGTGCATGTACACCTGTGCCATGTGGCACACAGACATGCCCTAAGGGCATGCATGTGTGCCACATGGCGCACAAGCCAGTTACAGGGGTGCAACAGGGTGTCAAAGTGACACCCTGTCCCCCTTTGCAATTCGGTATTTTTACCGATTCGGTAAATACCGAATCGGTATTTGCTATTAAATCCTATGGGCGTCAAGGCCCATAGGATTCAATAGCAAATACCAATTTGAATCGGTAAATACCGATTCTTACCGAATCGGTAAAAATTACCGATTTTTTATCTACATCTGAGTTACCGATTCATAAATACCGAATCGGTAAAATTCGGTATTTATGAATCGGTAATTTAGATTTTCCTACATCTAGCCCCAAAACTCATACCACCCTGCTCCTGTCGTCACTACACTGACTTCCTGTACGGAAAAGAATCCAGTTCAAAGCCCTGGTCCTGGTTTTGAAAGCCTTTCACAAGATTGGAGCACCCTATCTTAGGGACACATTTCAGCCCTATTTCCCAAAGCGTAACCTGAGATCCTCATCACAGCTTCTGATTGTCACTCCTAGGGCGAGATTGTCTCGGACGGGTGGGAGATCTTTTCATGTGGTTGCTTCACGGCTATGGAACAGCCGCCCCCTCCCCATTAGATGGGTTTTTCAGCAATAAGCCGTTTGATCGTGGTCGGTGTGCTTGATGTTAGGTGACGTATGACCAGCTCTCAGCGCCAGGACACTCCAGGGAGTAGCCGTGCGCTTTATAAATATGAACTAAACATAACATAACAAGTTAATTTGCACCCCAGAACACAACCTTCATGACCCTCTCAGGGACACGAAAGAAGTTTAGAATATTTATTTAAACTATCATGTTATTAAATGCAGTATACATGCCACAATTAGAAAACAAATGCAAACTGAAAATACTGTTTGCATGGTCAATAATCAGTATATTATGAAAAGCCCAGTCATGTTATACAACAGAACTGTCTAACCCCTCCCCTCACTCTTTCACTGAAGCTGAATGATTATATATCAAAGATCTATAGGATTAGTGGCAGACCCCTTACCTTAGCATACACAGATGGACGCTCTACATTTTAATTGACAGTGCTCGTCTCAGAATTCAGGTTCCATGTGGCTTTTTTGGACCTCTGTGCTCATCTGTATGACAAGACATGGGAGCTGCTCAACAGCTGCATTCTCGTGTTAGGTCTAGGTACTACTGCCTGACCAGAGAAAACAACAAGGGGAAGTGTTGTTTGACCTGGTCTGTGGTGTGCAGACAAAATGCCTGGTAAAGAACAGAACATAAATACAGATGCAGGTTCTGTGTGAAAATACGATGTGGCACAAAAGCAAGCGTGTGTTTATAAAGTAAAGTGTGCAAAGGAAAATGAAGCCTACAACATGCACAATTAGGCTAATGTAGGGAAAACTACAATGGGCCATGCAGGAAACACACAACACACTCCCTTTGGTCAGAATAATGGTCAGAATAATAGCACTAAAGAGAATAGCAAATGGAATATAGATATATTGTTTAAAGGAAAACATACTCAAAGCATAGGTTTATAAAAATAGCATGTACTGAAAACGAATAGATGAAAGTGTCAATTTGGAAAAGCAGTCAAATTATGGTGTGGAGGAGGAACCCATTGTGCTACTCACCAATTCGAAGGCCAAAGACTCCATAAAGGAACGCAATTCTGCATGAAATGATTGGTTTATTGCCCCAGTCATGAGCTCCAAAGAACAAACATGAGCTCGGGACTCAACCGATGGCAACACAGTTGCTGGGCAATACGCATCCCATGTTACTGAAGCCCACATCCTGTGGTCCATGTGCCGATGCACATGTTGCTCCATAGGCTGATAGTTCGAAACCTTGATTTGTAAAGAAGCCATAAACAGAACAGTTCTGAAAATGGGTCTCACCAACAGCCCAAAATCCATGGTAGCAGGAATTTGCGAAGCCAGGCAAATGCCCAGTACCCATTCGAAGGGGCACCAGATATAGTGGAAAATGGGTTGCACGCTTGAAAAACTGGGCAGGTCAAAATATTGGGGGCCAATCAAGATTCAGCTCTTGTAGTAGCTCGGCAGTGTCGGAGCGATGCCGGAATCAGGACTAGGATAAAAATGCCACAAATGAAGAATAACAGCAACAGGAATCCTCCGGCCACACTAGAAAAAATGGAGGGGATAAAAGCCAGAATTACTCCAAAGATGGTCTGAAGTAAAGTAACATCGCTAGTGAATACAACCTTAGAAGAGGTGGGCGAGGTTGGCCGTACTGGATGCATTAGAGATTTGATGTACTAATTCTCTGAAATGCAGGGGAAGGTTTGTATAACAATGTTTTGATTTCATTAGAAGTTCTAGCCACCAGCAATTCAAAGGTCTCGCAGGCAGATGTGAGAACTACTTCTTGTTGGAACAATAACACGTTGCTTAGCTTGTTGAAATCGGCCTTCAAAGTTGGAATCAAAAGCCACAACAAGCTATCTACTAATCCATGTAGAGGGGGAAAATAAGATGTTGCAAAGAGTGACTAAATGAACAAGCATTTGCAATGCAATAGGTCTCGCAGCATTAAAGTTTGAGTTACTGGCATTGTAAATGACAATGCTTTGCATTAATTTTTTTTCTTTAATTTGCAATTGGTATATAAACATTGTTTGCGAATGGTTATCTGTTGCTTATGCTAAGCAAAGTTGGCAGTAATATAGAGTGCTAGGCTTGCTTGTTATACGCATGCTGATTTAAAGCGCTCTGATACCTGCGGGTAAAGTTTGCGCTATATAAAAGTGAAAACTAATAAATACATTTAAAAAAAGTGAGACCAATTGCATTGCAAATGTTTGTTGAAACTGTGATCGCTATCCAGATCTCTGCCCACCCAAAAAAATAACCCTTTCTCTGTGATTTCCAGTTTTACTTAATTCCAAGCAGAAGCGCCAAGATTACCTAATGATATCAACAAGGACCAGTGCCAAGACTCTGTTCTAGATCTTTACTAACTGATTGGCGTCCTTGGACACAGTGAACCCTGGTTCATGACCTCCCAATCAACAGAGGCGATAGCTATGCATTCATTTAGGTCATTCGTAGTAAATTGTACAAAACAGATACAAATAGGTTACTTTTGCTCATACAAAAGAACTGTGGCCTTCTACGGAGACCTGCAGGATTCACATGAACTCTGTTTTTCCATCTTAGTGAAATGATGAACAGAACTACAATTTAGGTTATCACTTGTAAGCCGACAACAAAATCAAAATATTCAGGGATGTGGATAATCGCTACATTTTTAAAGAGAGCCTCTCACATGTAAATCATTTGGTAAGCCAAAATTGTCTTTGCATCAGTACAGTAAATACAGAAACCTTGCTCAGACTATGCAGACACGTAGAATTAAATGTTGATTTGCTGCGACTCCAGTTCCCTCAAGTAAAGTCAAACTTGGAATGCATGTTCAACTCCAAGTTACCCAACATTATGGATCCAAACAATGTACCCAAGAACAGTTTTACAGCCTTTGATGCATTTGTGAATACTCAATCTCCTATAGACATCATTAAATTACCCTTGCACTTGCAGTGATCCTATTTGTAATGCCTGTCCCTTCATTATTGTTTTCCTACCTTTCACGGGGGCTTACAACGTAGCACGGTTGACGCTACACTAAAGACACGTGTTTAAAGAAACTCTCCAGATAGACCCCCTGTAGGTGAAGTGATCCATCTCGTGCTAACTGAAGTATCTTTAAGGCAAAATGCAGTCGCTACACAAATTTTAAAAGTAAGCCCTGGTGAAATGTAAAATACGTATTTCTTTTGTATGCAAATGATAGAATGTGCCCAGATTTTACCCTTCGCCGTCCCCAGACTGCTTACGTGGTGTAAAGAGGCTATACAAAGCTAAAAAAAAAAAAAAACTAAATAAACCTGTCTCTTTACCATAAAGATTAGCACGAGCCTGGTGCTTTCTGCCCCCATTCGAAACGCTATAAAGTGTATAAAGTGGCTTCTGAATAATCCTCATTCAAAATACGCTTTTGTATTGTTTCACTTGGGTTTCTCCTTCTGAAAGTAGTTTTCAGAACTGCAAGTTCTGCTTCATTTTAAATGGGAACCCTCCTTTCCCGTTTGCTACTAGCTACAAAACTGATACAGCCACATGTGTCTAAGATAAAAAAAAAAGGTTTTAAGATGCCATCGAGCAAAGCCCACTTTCCCCAGCACAGTTTTGTTTTTAGTCTCCTTTTACCACTGCACAAAAGTAGAGTTGATAAGCGTACAGCACTATGGCCCTCTTTAATTCACAACAGTGCACAGTACCCCTCCGTTTACCATGGTCGGCGCTAAACACACAAAGGCAAGGAGAACACTCTTTTCGTGGATATGCAGAACACTAGTTGCCCAACCAGGGTTGCTGCTTTAACAATGTAACCCAAGACCTTGTTCTCAATCAGCAAAACACGTCAAATGAGCACATTTGCAGTTTAGTGATGCAATGTTTAGTTGCTTCCCTCGTTCCGTCCCCAATCAAGTTTCTTTTTCTATCAATGCTACCACGCCCAATTGCACAAAAACACAGTTGCTTTCATCACACTAAGGAGGCCTAAATAAAAACAACAAAACGTGTATATAAAGAAAACAAAACCTTTAATCATGTATTTATAGAAAATAAACACAAGTCGCTTTTCTAGTTATAACAGTAAAAACCCACTAAACGACGTCACCTGTTTGTGTCTATATGACATAGACTAACTGGCAGAATGCATAAAAAATCGGTATAGGTAGTCGTTAATAGCGAAAAATAAGGAATCGCTAATAAGGACATGCAAACCGCGATGCATCAATAAAATCGCTAAATATTACCGAATCAGTAAAAATCGGTAAAACGTTGCGAGATGACTGCGAGATACCGATTTCGCAAATACCGAAATAGCAAATACCGATTCGGTATCTGCGAATTCGGTATTAGTGAAGTCGGTATTAGCGAAATCGGCAAAAACACGCGGCGCTCCGGAAGCAGGCTGATGACGTCACAACCAGGAAGCAGCTCAGCCCATGCTTCACTCAGTGCCCTGAGGAGCTCAGAGGAGGAGGCAGAGCACAGGAGCAGAGGAGCAATACACAGCCAGCAGTGAATCATGGAGAAAGAAGCACCCAAAGGAAAGGACAACACCAGGAAGAGAAAACGCAAGTTTTCTGACAGCAGCAGGCATGAAAAACTGTTTGGCAGACTGTCCTTGAAGGTGCCAGAGGCGGAGAAGCACAGGATGTGGCTGCACATCAAGGACAGTGTGAATGCTGTGGGAGTCACACACCGCAGCATCGAGGACCTTAAAAAACGGTGGTACGACCTCCGCAAAAGGGCTAAGGAGAAGATCGCGGAAAGGGTGAAGGATGCGGCTGGCACAGGTGGTGGGTCCTCAAATGTGACACCGAACACAGCCCTCGAGGACCTTGTGGAGTCGACCATCGAACCGGAAGCTGTTGTGGGGGTCACCCAACTGGACACCTCAGGTGCTGCGGAAGGCGGACAAGGTAAGATGCATGCCAGCGCAGATATGCAGCGTCTTGTCAACCCCTGCCCAGTTCCCCAAGCCAAACACAGTGCACAAGTAGCCGTGCCTTAAGCACAATCCCTCAACAGAGTAATGCTTCATGGGAGTTGTAGTCATAACATGAAAGGGTTCCTGTCTGACCCCTGAGGTGCATGACATGAAAACAGCAGTCAAGGTCCAAATATCAGTTCCCATATGTCCTTTATGTAGATGACTAAAGCATAAAATTAAAATATCCACAAAATCATAACAATGCTCTGTTTCACACACAGATGCCTCCCCCATGGAATCAGATGACAGCGCCCGCCTAGTCATCTGTGAGACCCCAGTGGTGACTGATGCGGAGAACACGCTGGAACATGGAGGCAGTCCTTCCCCTTCACCACCTCAGCAAACATCACCACCACCACCAGCACCGCGGACAAGAACACCACCACCACCACCACCACCGCGGACAGCAACACCAACACCACCACCGCGGGGATGTATGACATTACAACGCATGCTTTTACATCGCATGCCTTTACAACGCAAGTATTATAACGCAGTCCATTACAACGCATAGTGCTTTGGGGTGCTGGATAGTGAATAGTTTAATTTACTATTCCAACTCCAGTCCCCGTGGACACTAGGGAAGGTTATTGGATAGTAAATTAACCTATTCCCTATCCTAGAGCGCCCCCCAGAGCAATGCGTTGCAATAGTTTG
This sequence comes from Lissotriton helveticus, assembly GCF_964261635.1. Taxonomy (NCBI): domain Eukaryota; kingdom Metazoa; phylum Chordata; class Amphibia; order Caudata; family Salamandridae; genus Lissotriton; species Lissotriton helveticus. The sequence continues at coordinate 848,676,089 of NC_136057.1, read as the reverse complement.
CGTTGTAAAGGCTCTGCGATGTAAAAGTTGCGTTGTAAAGGTTGTTTACCCCACCGCGGACAGCAACACCAACACCACCTCCACCTCCACAAGTCCTGCCAACCACACATAGCCGCAGGGCAAATGTCCCCTCCCTGCAGGAGATGAAGACGGAGCTGAGGCCAGCAGCCACAAATGTACAGCAGCAGGCTGTCGTCACCCCAACCGCACGAACAGCAGCACGTCTGCGAGCTAGACAGCGGGCAGGATCCCTGGGTAGGGCTGCAGCGACAAACAGCAGATCCTGCACATGTGTATGGAGTCGTGGAGAGCCGGATGCTGCGTGTTCAGCGCCTGCAGGCAAAACACATGGGTGCAATGAAAATTAGCATGGCAAGGATGTCACACGGATTTTCTGCAATGACTGATGCAGTGCGAGAGCTGACCACAGCCGTTGCAGAGGGCAACAATGACATTAAGGCATGCCTACAGGAACTAACACGCGCTGTTGTTGCAGGCCAACGGAGTGAGCGCAGGAGACATGAGCAGTACTCACTCAGTACCAGTGCCTCAATTAAGGCCATCAGGAAGCTGTGCACCACCACAGCTGTGGTAGCCCGCAGATCGGTGTCCCTGCAGGTGGACATGGGCCATTATTGTGGGGATGTGGCAAGGACCCTTGAGAGAATGACCACTGCAGTGGAGCACCTGCAGTCTGGAACTGCCAGTATCAGCAGTGCGGGAGGGGATGAGGCGAGTGAGGCAGCCTCAAGTGTGAGCAGCGTCACCATGCCTGAGACAAGCGAGAGGAGGCGCAGCGCTAGCAGTGCACTAGCCACTGTGAGTGATTACAGAGATGTTGAGGAGTCACGGGACAGGAGGCTGGGTGTCCTTGGCAAACTTAAATAGCCATGATGCAATGGCTCCCTGGCCATGGTGAGGTAACCATGGCCAACTGTAGTGCCACATGCAGCACCTGTGTTGTCAATGGACATTTTTTCTTTAGTTTTCATTTATGCTGCGTCATGTTTCTGTTACATTAATCAGCACTGGTCAGGTGTTAATGGGCATTAAACCCTTGCAATGCATATCATCTTGTCATGGCTCTTTCTTACCTGTCTCAGAAGTGATGCCGTGTGATGTATGTCCGCCTCCTTTGCCCTTCTGCTGTGTTGATGAATTATTTAAAGCATCTTCTGTGCAGTACAAAAGTATTTATTCACACATGTTCAGTTTTCGATATCATTATCATAAGAAGTGTTAAAAGTAGAAACTTAACGTAGGCCAATTGCTTCATTGGGTCATACATATACTGACGAGCATGAGTCTCAGTTGAATCAGTGAGGGGGGGGGGTTGCTGTGCACGTAGCTCGTCCTCACCGTACACCTCTATGGGTATCCCCCTTCTTGTTGCGATGTTATGCCTCCTCCACTTCTCCAGTTACCATCCCAGGTGCCAAAAAGATGGAATCCCCTTTTCTCAATTCCTGCGTGTCAGGAGAAATTGCACCAACATTAAAGATTACGACCAACAATCTATAAAAATGAAACAAAAATTCTTAGATAGGGGATACCCACGACGTCTGGTGCGAGAAGCATACAAGAGAGCCCGGTTCTACAACCGAGAGAATCTCCTCAAACAGAATAAACCAACACAAGAACCAAAACTGGTATGCATTACTAAGCACTCCACACTAAATGCCACCATCAGACAAACTATTAATGCCAACTGGCATCTATTAAATACAGATTCAACCAGACCCAAACTTGCCAAGCCGATGTATGCGCATCGGCGAAATAAAAACCTGAAAGATCTGGTAGTTAGATCGCGGTTTGACAGCCCAATGGCAAGAACCCCCTTTATACAAAAATCAATAACAGGTACTGATGCTTACAAAGGCACCTCTCGATGTGGTACATGCCAATCTTGTGATGGAATCATTCCAGGAGAAACCCTAATGCATAATGATTTCAGAATAACAGCAAGGGAACTCTGGACTTGTAAGACAAGCAATGTTGTTTATCTGATTTTATGTCCTTGCAATAAAGGGTATGTTGGCGAAACTGCCCGCATGATCAGAACACGACTGACGGAACATAAATCAGCGATTAAGACACGGAAATTGACCTCCCCTTTAGTGAGCCATTACATAGAATATCGCCATGCTCCAACTGACATTAGATGGCGCATTCTTGAGAAAATACATACACCCGATAATACGGGTGGCGATAAAATAAGAAAGAAGAAAGAAGTCTTCTGGATTTTTTCGCTTAAGACATTTTCTCAGGGCCTGAATAATGATTTACCGTGGTCGAATGCCATCTTGTAATTTGAATAATATTTCAAAAACACAACTACTTCTGAATGAGATCTCTATGAGTCCAAACAGCATTATTAGAATGAGGTCGGTCCATGACATATTAACTAATGTCAAATGATATTTACAAGGTAGGTTCGTCTCAAATCCAGAAATGCAAAACTCCTCAAGAGTTTGATATATAATGTTATATTCACTTGATAAAAATATAACCTAACCCCAAGAGTTTGATATATAACGTTACATTCACGTAATGAAAATATAATCTAACTCTATGAATGTGTAATCGCCTAGAAGGTTATCATTGAGAATGACCGGCACCTTGTAAAAGACGCTGTATCCCTTTAAATAAAACGGGTTGTATCTACCAATAGTTAGACGGTTCACATAAAAGGTCCGGGTAATCACACACTTGAACCTTAACCTTGCGAAGGAAGACAGCACACGCGGTTCACAGACCAGACATACCGGTAAGAGAAAGAAAGGCAACTTTAACATTGACCACTCTTCGCAAAATGATTAGTTTGCAAACCCGCGGTTGTAACATCCTTTCTCCCTTCGCTTCATGATACAGATAAACGCTGTTGTTATCAACCCTCACGCTGCGCCGCCCCAGACAAACAACTAAATCTGTATACGTTTACCGGTAAGAATCGTTCATACATTGCACATGTCCATTACGTTGAGGGGGAGGTTAGAGATATCACTACTTAATTTTTACAGCTGCCCCTTTTTTACCATAGAGTCTTTCTTTACCTTATCTGCCACGGGACTTACGAGAACTTCATTCCGTTAAGCCTGGCCGTTCCCCTGCATATCAACGTGCTACGCCAAACTCTCTGAGCAGATTGGTCGATAATGCCAAGCCGGTAAGAACTACAGTGCCGGTTAATCTTAGAATTAGGCAAAAGAAAATATACGCCATAAACAGCTAATGTTTTAAACTTCAGGGTCGGCCAAACGGGCGGATGACAGCGTGTTTTCAGCGTTTAGATAAGCCAGAGACTGAATGAAGACACTTCATTTATTATCCTGACAATATATGCAACTAAATACGAATCACCTAATTCAAGGTAACTAACATCAGCGCCATAATGTAATGCATTTGTACCATCTTAAGTAAAACAGAATAAGTTGTATGACATTTACTATTTATATATCATTACAGATATTAAGTCTCTCTATATCTCTGTGACCTGCTCACTCCTACGGTTTCACCCGTTTTTAAAAAGATACACCTAGAATATATCCTCGTCAGTTTTTGACGCACTAAAAGGTGAGACACTTGAATGTGGGAATATGAAAAGTAAATTAAAAGGTGGCTACTGCATAAAGGGGATAGAAAAGTCACCCTGATATACTAATAGGAGTGTTTTTTCCAAAATAAGAATAAGAAAAGGTATAGGCTAAATATCAATATGTCTAGATAACCCCATATATCCAGGTTTAGATACACATTCAAGATTCATTTCTTTTAGCACATACCCACCATTGGATTAGTATGCATACCATGCAATGCAATGATGGATACTTCTTCCCGCAGGGGCAATACACCGTTGCATACCTGGTTGATGTTAGCGTTTTACTCTGTACAGTCGGTAGAACTCCATCCATGACTGTGCAGACTTATACGATAGTAATCCCTAATGGGTAATTCCTTTTCTTTGTTCTGCATGAATTTAAAAATATATGTGTAGCACAGTATACACCCATGCCAGTTTGTTCTGATACTAGCTTATCATCCAGTTCCTATTTAACAACTAGAAAATCCTGATTATACACAACAAATGTTGACAATGTGAAGAACTATGAAGCGTGTTTATGCTCCATCTTAAGGATGCTGTATAACAAATGTTGACATTGTAAATAGTTTTGAAGCATGTTTATGTTCTATCTCAAGGATGCCAATGTTTATAGAGAATAATAGATGTATTTAAATGGGTTCACTACAAAGTTTTAGAGCACTAATGCGGTACATCAACATGTATGAAAGATTGACTAGCGGTACAATTAACATGAAATGAACGATTGAAAACTGCTTCATTACGAAAAGAATTGTAATGCTCATAATTATCATTTTACAGAATATCGATGGTACAGTCCTGAAGAAGACACGAGTCACGTGTCGAAACGCGTCGACAGGAAACCATCCATTTTTATAGTGTTTAATGAAATTTTTATCTATGACAAATTATGTATATTTACAATGAAGTTTGCATTTCCCCTGAACATTGTAAAACAGTTTTATCGTATGATTTTTTATGAATACCTAAAAGAAATTAAAACCAAGTTTATTGGAGAAAGCAGTTGTTCAATGTTCTTGTAGATAATCTTATCTGCATGTGTACTTGCTAGTAACGTTTGTGCATGCCTGGGAATTTTGGTTTACATATATTTTCTACCCTGACCCAGGATTGCTATTCGCACCAGGGGGCTCCTGTTTCTTTAGATAGTGTTACCCACGGCTGGTCCGTGTGGGGTTATAGTTCTGTTATTATATTACCGCTACTGCTCACTAATTCTGAACCTCTTAAACTGGCATTATCTCAGTTTTACTGTGCTGCACCTATCTAACGCCTAACATTCCCTTTCCCTTAATTCCCATCCCCTGTTAAAATGGCACAAATGGAAACATTTGGGTTTTCAGATGCAGATTTCGAAACACTAGTAGGGACCTCAGCATCCTCTAGTCGAGGCTTCATGTCTAATACACATAACAATAGTGATGTGGGTAAATTATCCAATCTTAAAAAGAAACTCATAAGAATAGAAGCCCATGGGGAATTTATGTTAAACTATTTGAAATCAGGCATTATACCCATGGGATTACGAATTAAAAATATTCCTGGTCTATTCGTAGATATTAAAGCCTTCCTACACAAATGGAGCATGATTGCGAGTAGATGCTCGAGGGACCTCATGATTCTTATTGTAACAACTTCCAAAGAGTTAGCGGCTGACATAAAAAAAGAAATAGAAGATCTTGAGGGAAAAATTAAAAGATCTAGTACAATTGAAGATGCAGATACCCAATTAGAAGCCCTTAAAAAGGACATTGCGTCGTTTGCAGAATATCTTTCTAAGAGAAAGGGCGAAAAATTCACTAAAGATAAAAGGTTCTTTACATTAGAACGTACTTATCCCTACTTAACAGAAAATTATTACGATACTGATTATCAATCGGGAGGAGTCAACTATAACCAACCAAGAATAAATAACTTTTCAGATTCTTCAGACCCTGATTCAGACATAGATTCAAATTATCAAGAAGATAGCCCATATAATCCCCAACAGGGACGGAGAAACACTCGGCAGCCTTTTTTAGGCCACCGCGGGGCAAGACGGGGCCGACAACGGCTTCGGTTCCAATCCCAATCCCGAGGTCAATATCAGACACACCAACATCCTCCAGAACACCAGAACTACCTAGAAACAAGTCACAAACAATACCACAAACAATGGATTTAATACCGATCTTTAACCTTTCCAAATACCATTTGGAAACATCAGATGTATCTCTTCTAACGAAAGGGCTCACTTTCGTCCCCCATACAAACGTAGATATATTTGAACTCCATCAGGATTTACATTCCTTTTTCAGGAAGATAAGACTTCAAAAATTCTTTCAAGATAAACCTGACACTGATGTAGACATGGGGACTAACAATATTGTGGCCTTACCCTCAACTTTCACCCCAAACTTGGATCAATTAGGCCCAGAAGTGGCTATCTTTGAGAAAGTGGTTATAACTAAGTTGGAACAAGCTCTTAGATATATACCGAAACCAAAGTATAATATATCTAAAGATGAATATGATTCCTTGAACAACTTGAAAAACAATAAATCTGTGGTAATCAAAAGTAGCGACAAAGGAGGGGGCATTGTCCTTATAGATTCAGCACAGTATGAAACCAACATGCTAAAGATGTTGAATGACCCCCTCTTCTATAAAAAAGTAACAAACAACCCTACTATGAGAGTAATTAATAAAATCCAGAAAATCACCACGAAGGCCTTAGAGGAAAACATAATAAACAAAAAGGAATATGAGTTCCTAAACAAATCACAAAAAAGATAGCATGTATCTACGGGATGCCTAAAATGCATAAGGACCAAATAGATCCACCCTATCGTCCCATTGTATCCACCATAGGCACCCCTACTGAGGCCATTTCAAAATACTTAGATAACATCTTAAGACCATATGTATCATTATCTCCATCATACATTAAAGATACTGGAGCGATTATCAGCAAGATAGAACATCTTCCCTTCAACACCAATAGTGACCTTCTAGTCACTCTTGATGTTGAAGCGCTGTATAGCAACATTCCCCAAACGGAAGCAGTGGAGGCTGCTATGTGGTTCATTGATCTACATAGCATCCCATGCAATGAACAATTTATCTGTGAATGCCTCACTTTGGTACTTAAAGAAAATGTCTTTCAGTTTGGTAACCATATGTACCAGCAGACTAAGGGCGTGAGCATGGGGGCAGCCATGGCTCCGTCCATAGCGAATATATATATGGCCCTCTTCGAGGCCCACCATATATACAATGAAATGGCCACTTTCTATGAGTCTGTTTCCCATTGGTACCGGTTTATAGATGATATTTTTTTCATCTGGACCAATGGGGAACAGACTCTGCGAGAATTCCTGGAATGGATTAACATGGCCGACAGTAACCTTCGGTTTGCTGCACATGTACATGAATCCCAGGTAGAATTTCTCGATATATACATTAGGAATCAATCAAACAAACTGGAGGTGGATATATTCGCGAAGCCCACCGCGAGGAATACCCTCCTCCACTTCTCCAGTTACCATCCCAGGTGCCAAAAAGATGGAATCCCCTTTTCTCAATTCCTGCGTGTCAGGAGAAATTGCACCAACATTAAAGATTACGACCAACAATCTATAAAAATGAAACAAAAATTCTTAGATAGGGGATACCCACGACGTCTGGTGCGAGAAGCATACAAGAGAGCCCGGTTCTACAACCGAGAGAGTCTCCTCAAACAGAATAAACCAACACAAGAACCAAAACTGGTATGCATTACTAAGCACTCCACACTAAATGCCACCATCAGACAAACTATTAATGCCAACTGGCATCTATTAAATACAGATTCAACCAGACCCAAACTTGCCAAGCCGATGTATGCGCATCGGCGAAATAAAAACCTGAAAGATCTGGTAGTTAGATCGCGGATTGACAGCCCAATGGCAAGAACCCCCTTTATACAAAAATCAATAACAGGTACTGATGCTTACAAAGGCACCTCTCGATGTGGTACATGCCAATCTTGTGATGGAATCATTCCAGGAGAAACCCTAATGCATAATGATTTCAGAATAACAGCAAGGGAACTCTGGACTTGTAAGACAAGCAATGTTGTTTATCTGATTTTATGTCCTTGCAATAAAGGGTATGTTGGCGAAACTGCCCGCATGATCAGAACACGACTGGCGGAACATAAATCAGCGATTAAGACACGGAAATTGACCTCCCCTTTAGTGAGCCATTACATAGAATATCGCCATGCTCCAACTGACATTAGATGGCGCATTCTTGAGAAAATACATACACCCGATAATACGGGTGGCGATAAAATAAGAAAGAAGTCTTCTGGATTTTTTTGCTTAAGACATTTTCTCAGGGCCTGAATAATGATTTACCGTGGTCGAATGCCATCTTGTAATTTGAATAATATTTCAAAAACACAACTACTTCTGAATGAGATCTCTATGAGTCCAAACAGCATTATTAGAATGAGGTCGGTCCATGACATATTAACTAATGTCAAATGATATTTACAAGGTAGGTTCGTCTCAAATCCAGAAATGCAAAACTCCTCAAGAGTTTGATATATAATGTTATATTCACTTGATAAAAATATAACCTAACCCCAAGAGTTTGATATATAACGTTACATTCACGTAATGAAAATATAATCTAACTCTATGAATGTGTAATCGCCTAGAAGGTTATCATTGAGAATGACCGGCACCTTGTAAAAGACGCTGTATCCCTTTAAATAAAACGGGTTGTATCTACCAATAGTTAGACGGTTCACATAAAAGGTCCGGGTAATCACACACTTGAACCTTAACCTTACGAAGGAAGACAGCACACGCGGTTCACAGACCAGACATACCGGTAAGAGAAAGAAAGGCAACTTTAACATTGACCGCTCTTCGCAAAATGATTAGTTTGCAAACCCGCGGTTGTAACATCCTTTCTCCCTTCGCTTCATGATACAGATAAACGCTGTTGTTATCAACCCTCACGCTGCGCCGCCCCAGACAAACAACTAAATCTGTATACGTTTACCGGTAAGAATCGTTCATACATTGCACATGTCCATTACGTTGAGGGGGAGGTTAGAGATATCACAACTTAATTTTTACAGCTGCCCCTTTTTTACCATAGAGTCTTTCTTTACCTTATCTGCCACGGGACTTACGAGAACTTCATTCCGTTAAGCCTGGCCGTTCCCCTGCATATCAACGTGCTACGCCAAACTCTCTGAGCAGATTGGTCGATAATGCCAAGCCGGTAAGAACTACAGTGCCGGTTAATCTTAGAATTAGGCAAAAGAAAATATACGCCATAAACAGCTAATGTTTTAAACTTCAGGGTCGGCCAAACGGGCGGATAACAGCGTGTTTTCAGCGTTTAGATAAGCCAGAGACTGAATGAAGACACTTCATTTATTATCCTGACAATATATGCAACTAAATACGAATCACCTAATTCAAGGTAACTAACATCAGCGCCATAATGTAATGCATTTGTACCATCTTAAGTAAAACAGAATACGTTGTATGACATTTACTATTTATATATCATTACAGATATTAAGTCTCTCTATATCTCTGTGACCTGCTCACTCCTACGGTTTCACCCGTTTTTAAAAAGATACACCTAGAATATATCCTCGTAAGTTTTTGACGCACTAAAAGGTGAGACACTTGAATGTGGGAATATGAAAAGTAAATTAAAAGGTGGCTACTGCATAAAGGGGATAGAAAAGTCACCCTGATATACTAATAGGAGTGTTTTTTCCAAAATAAGAATAAGAAAAGGTATAGGCTAAATATCAATATGTCTAGATAACCCCATATATCCAGGTTTAGATACACATTCAAGATTAATTTCTTTTAGCACATACCCACCATTGGATTAGTATGCATACCATGCAATGCAATGATGGATACTTCTTCCCGCAGGGCAATACACCGTTGCATACCTGGTTGATGTTAGCGTTTTACTCTGTACAGTCGGTAGAACTCCATCCATGACTGTGCAGACTTATACGATAGTAATCCCTAATGGGTAATTCCTTTTCTTTGTTCTGCATGAATTTAAAAATATATGTGTAGCACAGTATACACCCATGCCAGTTTGTTCTGATACTAGCTTATCATCCAGTTCCTATTTAACAACTAGAAAATCCTGATTATACACAACAAATGTTGACAATGTGAAGAACTATGAAGCGTGTTTATGCTCCATCTTAAGGATGCTATATAACAAATGTTGACATTGTAAATAGTTTTGAAGCATGTTTATGTTCTATCTCAAGGATGCCAATGTTTATAGAGAATAATAGATGTATTTAAATGGGTTCACTACAAAGTTTTAGAGCACTAATGCGGTACATCAACATGTATGAAAGATTGACTAGCGGTACAATTAACATGAAATGAACGATTGAAAACTGCTTCATTACGAAAAGAATTGTAATGCTCATAATTATCATTTTACAGAATATCGATGGTACAGTCCTGAAGAAGACACGAGTCACGTGTCGAAACGCGTCGACAGGAAACCATCCATTTTTATAGTGTTTAATGAAATTTTTATCTATGACAAATTATGTATATTTACAATGAAGTTTGCATTTCCCCTGAACATTGTAAAACAGTTTTATCGTATGATTTTTTATGAATACCTAAAAGAAATTAAAACCAAGTTTATTGGAGAAAGCAGTTGTTCAATGTTCTTGTAGATAATCTTATCTGCATGTGTACTTGCTAGTAACGTTTGTGCATGCCTGGGATTTTTGGTTTACATATATTTTCTACCCTGACCCAGGATTGCTATTCGCACCAGGGGGCTCCTGTTTCTTTACATAATGCCGGATGGCACAGACAGCTATGATCTTGCAGCAGGTCACTGGGTCGTACTGCAATGCACCTCCTGTCTTGTGCAATATTCTGAAGCGACTCTTGAGGATGCCGAATGTGCGCTCTACAACATTCCTTGTGCTGATGTGTGCTCTGTTGTAGCGCTGCTCTTGCGGTGTTGCTGGGTTGAGGTAGGGAGTGAGTAGATACTCACGCAAGGCGTAAGCGCTGTCACCTGCAGGATGGGGAGAGAATGGTTAGCGGCATGAATGCTATGGTACATGTGGGGATGGATTAAATGGTGTTGCATCAATACGTGCCTAGTAGGTGTCCAACTCCAAATTCACCGTGCCACTGTGGCGGAAGATGTATGCGTTGTGTGTGCTCCCTGGGAATTGGGCTACGAGGTCCGTAATGATGTGCTTGGCATTGCACACAACCTGCACATTAATGGAATGGTATGACTTCCGGTTGCGGTAGAAGTATTCGGTGGCTGAGGGAGGACAGATGTGGACATGGGTGCAGTCGACACACCCTATCACATGGGGGAATTGTGCCACCTGGTAGAACTCACGCTTGGTGCGGTTCAACTGTTGGGGGGTCGTGGGGAAGGTGATGTGGCGATGTATCGATGCTAGCATGGCGTCCAGGAACCTGTGGATAGTGCGGTTTGCGACACGCCTCCGGCTTCTGCTATTACCCCCTGGAAGCTTCCAGACGCCAGCAGGTGCAGGCTGCATATGACTTGGACATGGGCTGGTATTGCGTGGGTCCTAAGGGTCTGGTGCTGGAGTTGTGGTTCCAGATCTGCTATTACACGCATTATCATGGCAGGGCTGAGTCTGTACTTATCGTACACCTGCTCCTCTGTTTGCCCGAGTAATGTGATGCGCACCTTGAAGACCCTATCCTGGATCATTCTCCTTCGCTGGGCCAGGGCATTGATTCTCCTCCTCCGAGCAAGCACGTAGAGGGCAGCCATTTTGGTTGACTAACAGGGTTTCCAGGGTCATTTTTAAAGGGTTACTGATTGTCAGCACCTGTCAGAAAATATTTTATTTTTTATTTTTTCTTCAATCGATTAACTTTACCTCCAGTTTGAGATTCCCCTTATTTTGCTCATGCTAAATAGCGATTTTTGAGGTTTTCGGTATTAGCGATTTTTGATGCATTCCGTTGCGATTCTTTATTACCGAATCGGTATTACCGGGGCCTGCTTTGGTTTTCGTTATTACCAATTGGCTGGATAGCGAATCGGTAATTTACCGAGGGGATTTTTTTTGCAATTCTTTATTATTTACTGATTTGTGTTGATGCATTGCATTTAGGGGTTTTGCGGTCGGTATCGGCCAGTTTTACCGATTCGCTATTTTACCGGGAGGTATTTTGCTTGATGCATCTGCCTGTATGTCCCTTACTACTGTACCATATAAATGGACTACCTTGGTATGAATTACTCTCGAAACAGCTAACCCCCGGGTGGAATACTTTTCAATTCTGTGGCAAAGCCCGCGATGGAAACTTACTGCACATCACCTGTGATTCCAATGACCAGTTTTCAAGGCCTTCTGTTCTCAATCCAGCACCGGTAAGGAGCAATCAAGTGGCCACGAGAGCTAAAACAAGCACGGGCTTTCCATCATCAAGCAGATGCATTCTGGGGACTGCAGTCTTCGCAAACTTAAACGCAACCAATTGGAGTGCCACACCTGACAACAAGTTTGACAAAAACAATGCGCGTGACTGAAACTGGTTGTGCTTCAAGGCGCTAGCATCCTTTCGTAACCTCAAAGCTGTGTACCCTCTGGGCAAAGAAAAACATCTCCAACAGGGTTAGGTGCATTATTAAAAGAAAAGAACCTCTCTCCTCCCCAATATGCCTACAACAATGCCTACAGACTGGGTTGCCGCTCTTGCCTGCCAAGCGCCTCGCACACCTGTTTCCATCCTCTGGGCGCTACACCCTCACTTACCTGCTCCCCTGTCAGCAAGGTTGTTAGCTGCAGGTGGCCTGGGCGCCGGAGTGATGCCGAGTGCCGGTGTGAGGGCTCCGGGTTCAAGCTGCCTTGCGTCCGCAGCTTCTATCCAGCCAATCAAGGGATCACTGGTACCGGCATGTGACTTCCGCTGTCCGCCATGGCCAGCGAGGAGAGAAGGGGAGTGGTTTATGTACATTTGGTGACCCTCAATTCAGGGGTAGCCGAAGGCCCCATCGTAGGCTGCCCCTGTCCATAGAGGAGGATCACACCAAGCGTCAGGCAAGCGCTGGGATTCTGATCGCCATAGACGTGCTGAGAAGCCCGAAATGAAACTGATTCTGTTTGAGAGGCCTTTGGATACTTTCTTCAGCCTAAGATCAAACTTGTAGTGGGTTGAACGCTCCCATAGGAGAATGTTAGCGCTACGCAAGCATGACCTAGTTTTCAACAGAAGAGTATACACCAGCACCCTAGAATTTAAGAAACAAGCAAACTAGTTTAAAAAGACCCATGAAGACGCCCGGCTGATTTTTGCACTATGTGTACAATTTCATTGCAAACTTACGTGACGCACAAAAATAAAGAAAATGTGTGTGTGTTTTTTTTTATCAGGTGCTCACAACTCTCTTCGGCCCGGCTTGGGAGTAGACAGTGGGTGGCCAGATGCCTAGAGAAGGCATCCTTACCTGCCAAATATTGTCTTTCTCCTGATTAAAGACTCAAAGTCAACAGTGCTTCGAAGCAATAGTGCTCGGCAAACACCTAAATAAATAAATAAACTCTTCGGATGGGATCAGATTCACTGTCAGAGGAGGAGCGAGGAATGCACATGCCTCTCCCACTAAACCTGCCGCCCCGCCTCCCGGACTCGTGAAGTTTATCTCCCCCTCCAGGCTCGCCGGTCTCTGATTGGTCAGAAGTTGTCCGGCCTTGTCCGATTGGCCGGCCCCTGCTCCCCTTTCCCCTTGCCCTGCCGGGAGCCGAGCAGCAGCGGTTGTTGGTGGTGGATGTGTTTCCGCGAGTCTCGGCGCCTCTCTCTTGTGATCCTCGGGCACCATGCAAGCTGCCGGTGTAGGCTGATGCCGTGTGTCGTGCGCAGGGGCTTGGCGTGAAGATGCTCTGGCTACCCTTCCTCCTGTACCTCGGGATCGTGCACTCTGTGCTAGGCTCCTACTCCACGGACCTGTGCAGCTGGAGGGGCAGGTACGTGCTCTCGTGTATCACTGTGTGCTTTTGGGACTCAGAGTTTCTTGAACGCTCGTCTGGGTCATGTGCAAACACTAGGGCGGCGGGGGGGGGTGGAGGGGTGTGGAGGCGGGTGGTGGAGGGAGGTCTCGGTGCGCTGGTGTGTGTGTGTGGGTATGTGTGCGACGGTGGGGGTGTCTGTATGCGTGCGTGCGTGCATGGGCGCTCGTGTGTGTGTGTGTCTGCGCATGCGTGTGTCGTGTTGGAGCTTTCCAGGAGAGGAGACAGGAGTTGGCCACAGCAAGCGCGTTCACGTGCGTGTGGCCCGCTCAATTCCGAGCGCGCGGCCAGCTCCTGTCCCCTCTCCTGGAAAGAAGACTCGCTGACAATAGGTCTCTGGCGAGACCGCGCTTCGCGCGGCTAACGCCTACGAGACCTAAAAAAGGACAAAATATACGGGACTCCCGCCCGCATTCCACAACAGTCTTGATCACTCAGCATGAGATAACTACCATTTGAGAGTACTGTTATGAAAGGGGGATTGCGGGAGCTGGGATTTCTGTTAAATGACAAGCTAAATTAGGCGCTCATGTAATACAAGCACTGTGGATCTTAACTTGTTTGCAAACAAGTGAATGTCAGTCGGCAGATTTGCATTCTTCTCAAGTTATAAAAACGTCCTTATTGGTGAATAAACAACGATGAGTAAAGAGAAGTGACCATTACTCATGTATGAAGCTACGCCCAAAGGGTTCATATCTACTATGGGGAAAGGTTTCATGCAAGCTGTGAACTGAAATATTGAGATGGGTAGTGAAATAACACTTTGTATTACCTACCGAAAGAGTCAAATCTATAGTGAATGGGAGTGGTTCCATTTTTTCTAAATGCAGTATTGTGTATGTTGTGCCGTTCATAGGCATAATTTATTTGCGTGTCAAATTAAAAAGGTGAAAATAACTCGGTAAAATGTAAATAATGGCATGGAATGCTCCCCTTTTTAAGCGTTTGAAGCGTCCAGCTGAACTGCATAATAGAGCTAAATTGACTTTGTCCAAGATATAATGTTGACATGTCACTCTGCACAATATCAATAACAGACACCACAATGTTGTTAAAATTGTAAATCAGAGAGGACGTATTAACACTATTATCAACATCAGCTAGCATTTTATCCAAACTATCCTGATCAATTGGTCTTAACCGTGCTTCAACTTCCATTTGTGATGTTTCCAAATTTCATTATAAGTGACGTAAATAAATCTTGAAGAACGTGAGTATTTAGGACCTAAAAGAAAATGTGATAAATTCATGTCCCCGGACAGGAGAGAAAGAGGTTGGTTCACTGCAGACCATGTTGACACATTTTTCCACTGAATAGGTCGTAACAATAGAATGTGTTGATAGTGGACATCGGGGATCAGGTCTGCTTGATTTAAACCTGGGTGTGGAATTAAGACAACAAGCATGACACCCATTCGTATCCACTGGCCATAACAACCACTCGCTAGGACCTGAAAATGAGGATTTTTAATTGTGCCATTCTGCACCATGAGATTTAGTTATTCTTCAGTATAATTTGTTAAACTCTGCCAATTCTCAAAGCGGGCTACTGAAGGAATTGTCGGGGTATTCATTTCTTTAATTTTTGCCAATATCAGACAGGTAGACCTTTGGATTGTTTAATTCAAAAAGACCAATTGCATGGGAATCAAACACGCTCAGAATAGGGGCTCTGTTCCCTGAACCTGCCAGGTTTTCATTCCCCATATGGATTTCAAACCAATGGTGTCCTTCAGGAATCCTAACCTTTCACTGCTAATAAACTGACAAACATAGCAATACATATAAGCCTAGTTTGAGTATGCATATTTTTTTTGGGTGGAGTGGGAACCAATTTGAAATAAGATAATTTATTGTTCAGTTAATAAAAACTTGCAATTTAGCACATCTTACAATACATATAATCACAAAGTAACAATCTTATAAAAAAGCGCAATATTAAAACATTAGCAAAGTGATCCTAAATTTAAAACAATTTGTTACTTAAAACCACCTGAGCATGTACTACCTAAATGCGATTACAAGGGGCTTTTTACACCTACTGTTTCTGCTGTATCCCACAGTGTATCCAATTTCCTCTATTTGTTGTTAATCGTGCTATATTGTATAAGTGGTCTCATTTAGCAGGGGAATAAAATCAATTACAACGGAATGGCCTGCTGGTAAACTTATACCTTTCATTTTTTTTATTTTAATTTACCTGCATTAGGTAAAGGAAGATTACAGCATAAGAGGAATCTAAAGTGCAATGTGCTGTTTGTAAACTCATTTTGTAAATTTACACTTTTTACACCCTTATATTTCACTTTATACTAGATGCTCCTATGTAAATAAGCCAACCTGACTCTTACTTTGATTGGCTCTCCTCCTGACCAGACATTCCTAATTTGGTAAAATAATAAAATGGTGAGGAGCAAACAAAACCCTTACTGTGCACTTTTAGCTAGCTTACCCACTGCAATATCAACAAACATAATTTTTTTGCCAGTAAAACATTAAAAAAATTCCCAGCAGAGCTGCTATTACTGCTTGACGACATGTACGGACGGCATATTGATTGAAATCTGGTTTTAGCATGTTTTTACTTTCGGCTATTAATGCTGGGCATCGACAAATTAGGTGATAAAAGTCTTCTCTGATGTAATTACAGAGGCAGTTGTCTTATTCAGATCTTTCCACCCAGGAACGGGACTACTAAATTGGAGTTGGCCAAGTCAAAGTCTTCGAAGTTTTAGCTTCGCGTTTAGTCCGTTCAGATCCCTCAGATAATTCTGGTGTTTTAGTTGGCCATAAGTGGCAATTCCCGTCCACGCTTGTGACCTTTTTGCTAGTGCCACTCTGTCCAGCAGCGAGGACACTTTTTTACTACACCATTAATCACTCTATTTAAAGCATATTGTAAAAGAGGTAGGTAGGCCCATAATTCTCCTGCATTGAAAGTAGCTATGACCAGTTTAAAGAATTCATAAGCAATCACATGTTTTTATCGCTTATAGGCTCCCAAACGAGTCATAAGGGTTGTTGTATTATCGTTTCTTAGCTTATGCCAAAATTTCAAATATGCCAACAAACTGTTTACATGTTTTCTTCTTAGGCCGAACCCAAAACGGATTTGTGCTGGCGAAGCCTGTTGTGGGACATTAAATATGCAATTATATGCCTCTACTACCACAAGTGATCTATAATTTTAATCGGCCTTCCTTCTCAAAATCTCCACACTGTATGTTAGAGATGGAACAGGTTTACCGGTCATTACTTGTAATAGTGGCTTGTGTGACAGGCCCTTTTAGGGCATTTCTCAGGGAAGCAAATGCTGCAATTAAAGAGTTATTCCTTCTTTGTAACGCTGCACACTGTTTCTTAAATGAGCCTATTGCATCAAATAAAATCCCCAGGAATTTGTGCTCTTGCACTGACTCAAGCCAGATCCCTTCTATACAGAACTTTTGGGTAGCGAACAATTCCCTTTGTCACGAACATAGTTTTTGTTTCACTTAAATTAACTTTTAGCCCGTGGGACAAGGCATACCAAGCAGTTTTACTAATTAACCGCTGAAGCCCCACCTTTGTTTAGCTAAGTAAGATAATATCGTCAGCATAAGAAAGGTGGGAATCCTTACAGCTAGCCACAAATGAAGAAGAGGGGGGCCAAGACTCAGCCTTGTTTTAGGCCATAAGTTGTTGGTATTTTTTCGAGAATGATGTGCCTTGACCCAGTCTAACTCTTGTCGAAATATCTGTAAACAGTAGTTGTATAGCTCGAAGGAGATTGGAAGAAATTCCGCAATTTGATAGCTTAACTCAAAGGATGTTCCTCTGTACTGCATCAAAAGCAGATCGAAAGTCCACAGATCACAAATATAAGTTAATTGAGCAATGTTTTGCTTGCTCAATAGTAAGTGCCAGCATTTGAATATTAATCGATGTACCCAGACACCTGATAAACCCAGTCTGATTTTTAGATTACACCGACAGTTGGAGAGAAAAAAAAACGTAGCCTCACAGTCTATAATAGCTATTAGTCGATAAATGGCGGGGTCCGAAGTTTATCCAGCTTTGTAAATTAGGGCCAAAATGTTTCCCCTCCATTTATCAGGAACTTCTTAGATCTTCAGGATGCGATTAAATAGTGTTGTCAGTTTCTCTGCCCAGAATTGCAGGTGCTCTTTATCAAGAGATTGAGGTAGGCCATTCGGCCCCGGAGCCCCATCCCCACGACTTTTACTAATTATTATTTCCATTGTTCTAAGTTGAATCACCATGGAGAGAACTTTCCTGATGCGGTTTTGACTTTCCGATTTTAAAGATCCTGTTACAATAGATGCCCCCAGTACATATCCCCCAGGTGTTTACTCCAGGTTTTTTCTAGAATGTTTGATGTGGAACACTGGGATTCCCCTTTAGCAGAGTGATTAACTAACTTCCAGAACTCTCTGGAGTCTGTGTTTGGAGGCATGGAGAATTTTGCACCAGTACTGGTCAAACTCTTTTTTTCGATTGTGACCTTCTCTTTTTTTATATAACATCCTTAGTTTGGGTAAAGTCTCTCTCTGTACACTTGAGGACAGCTTGTTTCTCAATACCCTCAGAGCATGGCTCAGTTTTCTTTTTAGCTAAGGAGAGTTGCACTGAAGTTTTTCTAGGAAAGGAATTCCCTATGTTATTCTGTCTGTAGGACAAATGGCATTTTCCTCTACTAGGAGCATGGAAAATTCTTCCCAATGATCCAATGGATTTTTACATGACTCTTGTAGCTTTTCCCACCAAACTCTAGATTGATGTTGAACTTCCGCGATGCCAGTTACAGACCACTGTAGTTTTTTTTTTTTTTTATAATTTTGGGTTGTGGCGTAGCCTATTTGTGGAGCGGATTGTTCGTGGAATGTGAAATTTAAATTAAAGTTGATCATTTGCAGCTGGTGGTCATTTTCCAACCTTTTACCAAGACTGAAATGTTTGACCATTTGATATAAAGGGACCAATACTAAAAAGTAATCTATAACGGAGTAAGATTTCACCGAGTGGTGTGATAGCTGGGCTGGAATATCCGGTGTCACGTGGCCGTTGAATACTCGTAATCCCACGTGCTCAAGGTTGCTTGCTGCTTCATTCCCCATTGTGTCTGCCCATTGATTAAGCGCTTGGATAGGCGGAACATGCCAAATATAAATAAATAATGTCCATTATTTGATCCCTAGACGTGACTTGGCAAACTTTCATGTTAAAATTACAAGACAAGAAAATTAGGGTTGCTGGATTAATTGAAGATTGAATTGATATAAAATTTAATATAATTTCGATAGATTATTGATTTCTGGTTGAATGGGGATGAATATAGACTTTTATTATCAACAAGGGAGGTTCATTAAGAGAGTGGTTGAACCAAACCTTTATCGCCTGTACATTTGGGTGATCTATCTTTATTTCTTCAGTTATAACGTCGAGATCCACTGATATGTACAGCACTAGACCCCCTGCAGCACTCCCCATTGTATCTTTTTAATGCTGGTTTAGTGTTGCATAAACAAGATCAATTGCTTCTTGAGCCCAGGTCTCCTGCAGGAGCACTAGTTGAAATCTTCTGATAAAGGATAAAAAATCATTATCATCCCCTCTTTGCCACAAAAACCCTCAACATTCCAAGCACAGACTGCAACATTATTCTCTTGTTGGCCAATTAGCGAGCTAGTTTCCCATCATGTTTGTGCTTTTTTGAGTGTCCCCGAAAAGAGAGCGCCCGGAAACAAAGACCAGTCTGAACTTTAGTGTGAGGACTGACTTGCTGTATCTTCCTCAGTGCATTTCTCCTCCAAGATAGCTGTGGTGACAGTACATGATGAAATTGATGGACTCCTTGCTCCTTTTAGATTGTTCACCGGATTTTGTCGGCCCTTAGTCGCACCATGAGGGCCTGGTCTTCCCTCCAGGCCTTCACCGGGGGCACTAGCCTCACGGCCTTCGGAAGGAGGAACTGTGGATAGTCTTCCTCCATTTCCCCTGAAATTACTATGCCCCAATTTGCAAATGCCTCCTTTTATCACCACACCTGATCAGCTAAGGCACTTGTTGCCCAGGTGATAAAAGTCTATTCTTCTTTGCCCCGTGTTGAAGCATATAAAAATTTATCAGAATAAAGGTCAGACGTATCAATGTGACTTAACGCCGGTATTTCTTTGGCTACATGTATCATTGTCCCTCTATTTATTCTGTCAAACCTACCCCCTTGCCTGATATTCCCCCCAAAATATAGCTTTGCAGAGGTTATTAGGTGAATTGGTGTAGCAGTCAGGAGCTCTTAGACTTGGCTAAGCTAACTGAACTACTACTGGTTTGTCCGAGCCCTGCTGTCCTTTTTGCTGACACTGTTGAAGCGCTGCACAGACTAGTTTCTGGCACTGCGTTTGCATTTTTGTTTGTTATTTCAACTTTGTGGGAGGTAAACTTATCGATGTTGGTTAGTTGAAATATACCTTTAGGAGGCAGATCTCATGTGTTGCTGTCCGCGTTTAAACTACCTTGCGTGCTACCAGCCTGAATCTTTCGGCAGAGGTGCTTTCGATCATATTCAGCCAATATTGTAGTTGGCGACTTCGTTCCTAATCTGAAGTGGGCTGATTCCCGTTGATTCTGGACCAATTGTCGATTGTTTGCCTTCCTTCTTAATGGTACTCTGAATTGGGCAGATTCGAAATCACGCCCCATTTCATTGGTATGTACTTCCTCTACAGGTTCTCCATGTTTTTTCAGTAGCTGTTGATTTTGTTAGAAAAATGGAGTAGACTTTGCCCGATTGACCGCCATGGGGATCATTTGGGCATTGATTAACCTTCTTATTATGAGTTTTCATGAGTCTTTCCGAAAGCTGGCCCACTTCCCCCTGTGCGGTACATATTGGCACAGCAAGTGCTTCTAAGGCTCGCCTTTCTGGCGCGTTGAGATTCGTTGTAATGAGTGTCGAAAGCTGGTGTCCAAGTTGGTAATCTGTTGACTCTTTAAATTCCATCTCCTGTTGATCCCTCGCCGAGTTAGTTGTCATTCCCATGGCATTTCCTGCTTCAGATGTCCTTCTAAGGAGCGGGTGTTACCAGGGTCTCTTCTGTCAGAATTAGTTCGCCATAAAGTATCCGTTACTATAGTGTAGTTATGTAGCGGACCCTTAATCTCTGCAAGCACAGTTTCTAACATCTCTGGAAGCGATGTCAGTTTGTCCAGTACTGTGCTACAGGCAAAGGTGGAAGCTCACTGTGCATCGATTTGCACCCTTTGCGCTAGGGAGTTGAGTGCTCTGATTTTTTAGTTGATTGCAGTAATATATAGAGCCATTGTATTTAAAAGATCCACCTGAATATCAAGCTTGCTTGCTTGATTGATATGCAGAGCATTAACTAGTGATTGAAATGAATGTTGCAAAATATCCCAAGAATCACTTTTTTTACCTTGCTCCGTGGCAGATTGATCATGTGGAATACTGGCTTGAAAAAAACTGTCATGTGGGGTCAGAAGATGGAGAACTAGCTGTGTCTGAATAATGCCCAGGTGATGCCACTTATACTCTCTAGGGCTCCCCCGGAGGCGATAAAATGACCTTGCCTAGTTGGCCCTCAGCCCTCATGGGCGTGGTGGTGATGTAGTGACTTGACAACTGATCAATCATGTCAATTTGCGAGTCTGGCCCCCGATTAGGATCCCTACCATCCGGGCCATTAGTTTTGGGCTTAGGGCTAGTTGTATTAAGGGGGTATGATAATGCACCTCTGCTGTAACCTGGATGTCCTTGCTTTGAATTGAAGATTGTGTTTTCCCCTTCTTGCCCCTTTTGTGTTTTTCTATTGAGATTATTATATTGGTATCTCCGTCCAGGATTTTGATCAACTCCTGTTGTAATGCCACTCTATCTCCTCTGTTCCTGTGCTCTCGTACTCTGATGCTTTTTGTCGCCCAAGATTCCCATTGGAAAGGACCTTTTTTTGTTTTTGAGCCATCAGTGGAGACTGGTACTTCTGCTTGTACTTCAAAGGCTAAATGTGATCTAAGATGGAATGGTCCCGCCAGTATGGCTGTATTGGGCTTTGAAGGACATTTAATTGAATATCCTTGCGATAAGTAAGTTAAGCGTCAACTGGATTCTTATTAAAAAAAAAAATCCCATTTCCTGCACGCATTCTCTTGCTGACCGAGGTTAAGTGCTGGGGTTTTGAGGTGGGAACATACAAACCCTTCTTATTGAACTACAAGGCCAAGCTCTCCCTCTGTGTCCGCATGGAAAGCATTTGAGGCTAGACCATCAAGCTGCTTCTGTTTCCGCCGAGCGGCTTTTGGCGCTCCTCTCGTTCTTCCTGAGAGCATAATGGAGAGCATAATGGAGAGCTACCTCAACAACCGCATCAACTTCTACGCTCCCAAACGCCACCTCCGATCTGCCAGCCACGCCCTCGCCGCCGTCCCACGCATCCGTAGAGCCACTACAGGAGGAAGGTCCTTCTCCTACCTGGCCGCCAAGACCTGGAACTCCCTCCCGGCCGACCTACGCCTGACCCAAGACCACCTCTCCTTCAGGAAGAAGCTCAAGACCTAGCTGTTCGAGCAGTAGCGGCACCCCCCCCCTCCTAGCGCCTTGAGACCCTACGGGTAAGTAGTGCGCTCTATAAATGTCTTTGATTGACTGATTGATTGACTGGTACTCTTTGAGAAATACAGTTTAGTGCGGATGACTGGAATTATGGCCTCCTTCGCGTTGATCTTACTTGCTTAGCTCAGTTTTAGTTTTTCCTCATCTTTTCTGCATTAAATCTGACCCTTTTTCCTTTCACCAGGCTCTGAGCAGATCCTTCCCCCCCCTCTCTCCCGACTTGCTGGAGCCAGCAGGGGCCTTCTGAGGGTCGTTACCAGCAGGCTCCTTCAAGCAATTATGGAGCTTCAAAAACTTCCACTTTGCCAGCGGCCAGAATCAAATAACTCTTAATCCGCTATTCCCCTTACAGTAAAAAATATTTTAAAAAATAAATCACAGGTCGTATTACTTGAATGGCAATAACTGGATCAGCAGGAGCATGGTGCATTGGCCCAAATTCCTTCCTGTTCGCCACCTTTCCTTGAAATAGATCTCCAATCTTTAGAAGCCAGACTGAAACCAGAATTTTATCCGCAGCAACAGAATAGTGAGGCAAATGCTTGTAGGTCCTGTAAGACAGCACAATGGTTATCTACGTCAAAGGTTGCGGAAACAGCCACACGTCTGGCCCATCAAGGTCTGGAACATACATCTAGATGCCTAAAAGCACTTCATTTGGGACCCGCCCACCCAGAGATCTTTTCAGGAGGGTTTTTAATGCTTGTTGAACCCCATAGAGGTGGTGCAACCAACCAAGCCCTGTACCCAATGCCCTAGCTGTTCAGGACTGCTTTAAGTCACAGTTCATTCTTTCCACAACAGAATTACCCTCAGGTCTATACCGAGAAGAAAAATGCACTTGCACACTCATGGACTTCATCGAATCATAGTACACTTTAGAAGCGAAAGCGGATCTTGGTACCATTGGAATGGGCAACAGATACATGTACCGATAAAGACTTGCAAGTCTTTAATAACAGTTTGAACATCAGCCGAGCGCTGTGGATAAATCCAGAGGAACCTAGAGCAAGAATCGACTGCAACCAAAATATATTTGAAGGCAGTATCTGAGATCAGTGCACTACAATGATGTAAGTAAAAGCAGCCAAAAGGCTGTCTGGAAATTAAAAGATATGTCTGTGGTGGACGAGACTCACTGGAACTCTTGATTTGTTGACAAAGGTCAGTTTCTGTTTGTTGGTATAAACCTTGCCATCAATACAGTTGCTGTAAGAGCAAAATATAGGCAGTCACTCTGGCAGAGAAGCTACACCTTTGTGTGATGCCATAATCAGATCAGGTCTGTGTTGGAAATCACATGATCACCAACACCCAGAATTGTCACAAAGGGAACTATTTGATCATTGAAATGATAGGAATATTTTGAAGGAAAGCCCTTCAGTAAAGGGGAGCCGTTTTTAAACACATTCACGGCAACCAAGATATCATTATCGAAACGAGTTTTAGAGGGTGTTACTACTGTTACTTTAGCTGTGGCAACTGCAGATTGACTATTTCGACAGCCAGATAATTCTCTAAAACTTGCTCAGACACGTTAATGACTCAATATATGTATAACATGAGTTTGTGGCAAAGTATCCTTAACATCTGTCACTTTACCCCAAAGCAGTTTGTGCTTTATTGTGTAACCCTTGGAATCCTTAAAATAATTTTGTCGCCAAAAATGTAAGTTATCATTAAAGTACTGTGCACAACAATACAAATCACACACTATAAGGGTGGGGAAATCATGAATCATATTCTCAAGTACAAGAGGCATAGCCTTCAGTTCAGCCCACTGCACTGCACAGTCTCCAAGAGACTACATCTGTTGTTTAGGGGTGAAAAACGCCATCGGACTTAGTGGCAATAACGACTGCACATGCGGCAAAATATTGCTGCTTAGAACCTATAGCAGATTGAGCTGAACCATCAGGGTAACCGAGGTATGTATTTTACCAAGAGGCAGGACTGAAGTAGGCAATGGATAAACGTGTTCATATTGCAAAAATTCTTGAGTTTGCAAAGTAGGTTTAAAGACAAAGTCAACATACAAGGCTGCTAAGGACGTAGCCCATTGTATCCATCTGGGATGGAGGGCTTTTGCGTTAGGGACGCTAGCTTTTGTGACTTGCGCAAGTGGCTATCCTTTATGGATGGCCATCTATACAGCAGTCAGGATTTTTTCAAAGGCAGCAAAACGCAATTCAGCAGAAGAATATTGGTGTGACATATGCTATAGGGATTGATTCACCTTCGTTAAAGGTCACAATTGTAAATCCAATGCCACCCAGTAATACAAGGATGACCAAGTCAGTAGTATTAATGCGTGCATGTAAACTATGTGTTTCAAGCAAATGCAATTGTAAAGATCGAAGTGCTGCAGTGTGAGCGGTCGTCCAGCATACAGTAAAAAAATCAGGGCATATTAAGGCGTAAAGTGTTTTAATATGATATGCATAATCAGTTATGCATGTTCTGCCAAAATTCGAAAATCCCATCATAGACTTCACTTTTTTAAGTGTGCTCTGAGGCTGTACTTTTCCAGAAAAAGAGGGGTTAAGCTTTTTCCCTCATCTGTAAGTTCATCCCTCAAGAAAAGGACACAGAGAAAAGCTATGTGAGATTTTTTTAAAGTTACATTTGTAACCAAGTTCAGCAAATTGAAAATGTTGTTATCCACTCTTAAGTGGGGGTTTAGTTCATCATCTGTGAGATGAACATCATCAACGTAGGAAAGTTCATCAGGTTCGATTTCATGAAGAATCAAAACAATGCGTGCAGCAAAGACTCCTGGGCTGTTCTTATAGCCCATGGGAAGTTGGGCGTAGCGGGGGTGTGGCTTGGAAGCCGATGAGGTCGGCAGCGTGAGTGCCGAGCTCTGCTGGGGGACCCCGGAAATATCCTGATAAACTGATCCCTTGACCCCCCCCATGACAACAGGGGACGAGGCGACGGAGGGGAGCTGCGCCGGAGTATTTTCGCATCACTGGCAGCGAAATCTGGTACTCGAGAGGTTTCCTGAGCAGCGCCGATAGCTGGTGAAATACCCAAGATGGCGGCGCCGAGCTAGCGGGAGGCAACGCTGGAGCAGATGACTGCCGTCTTAGGCGGGGCTGTGAGGCGGATTGCCTCTGGCAGTGGAGCGACGCAGGTGACAAGCCGAGATAGGCGGCTGCGGTGCGGGGGGCAGCCCGCATCGATTGGAGCTCCAGGGCCGGGCTGGCGAGGGGGCCCTGTGCTGCGATGCTCGGGCCGGGGCCTGCAGTATCACCCTCTGCTGCGGAGGGGGCCCTCTTTGGACGAGGAGCGACGCTGGTGCCCGGACGAGTGAGGGGACAGTGGCGCGGGGGACCGCCTGTGTCGGCTGGCGCTCCGGGCGACTCGTTTGGCGCCGCGTGACAGCGTGGCTTGGGGGTGTAGAAGTTCTGCCCCCCCCCTCCCCCCCGGAAGCAGAAAACCACACTGGAGGACACAGGGGCGGATGCTGTTGCCCGGGAGCATCCTGGAGGGCGGGAGTGCACTGCCCCGGCGCTGGTGAGTGGAGCGCAGTGGGGACTATAGCTGCGGGCCGCAGAGGCGGACGGGAGGCCCTGGGGCACTACTGTCTGCATCCGCATCCCGGAGCGGAGACGGAGGCTGGCGACTGAGGGCTTCTGCGGACACCCGGGAAGGGGCGAGCGGGGCTGAAACTGCAGAGGCCTGGACGTGTTCGGGAGCGAGCACAGAGGAGGTGGTGAAGTACTAGGAGACCTGGAGCAGCGGCGGAGGGAGAACCTGTTTCACCATGAGGGGCTGAGCATACACCCAGTAAGGAAGACTGCGATTGGAGCACTGCTGTGGACCGAAGACTTCCAAGGGGTGCGGAGGTGGTACACCAGGACGGGTCTGTGGCAACTTGGGTCTGGAGCCGCCGCAACAGTGGGAATTGGATGAGGGGCCAAGTATGGATCCCTTTCGAGATGGCGAGAGAGGCGCGAGCATCATGACCAGGGGCATGCTGGAGGG
The DNA here is from genome assembly GCF_964261635.1 of Lissotriton helveticus. NCBI lineage: Eukaryota > Metazoa > Chordata > Amphibia > Caudata > Salamandridae > Lissotriton > Lissotriton helveticus. The sequence goes on along the minus strand of NC_136057.1, from coordinate 848,649,809 downwards.
TGCACTACTGCCGTTCTTGCTCTGATGAAACCCACGCAGATGGTGCAGTAATCAAGGGGCCCTAAGTATTAACATTAATAGGAGAGACGTATTAACATTAATAAAAGAGACGTCAGCGGCGGAAGTAAGAACCAGGTGATGCCTGGGGTTGCCTTCCTGGTGATTGGCCCTCCTGGTCGCCTCATACAGAATGGGTGACCTGGCATTGCAGGCCTGTTGGGCGCGCCCTAGCACACGTAAATATGGGCAAGCCCAGAGGGAAAAAAGAGGAGGCTCGCCAAACCTCGGACGCGGAGTCCCCATCCCAAACGGAACAAGCCGCACACTAACTGTCTCAGGATCCTGGACTACAGCAACAACTTGATAAGACCCTGTCTGCCATCGCGGACTCTCACCCTGCCCTGCAGCAGGACATTGCGCAGGTGGCGACAGGTCTTGGCCTTCTGAGGGCGGATAACTCTAAGTTGGCGGACAGGGTGAAGCACGTGAAAGGAGTGGTCCAGGACGTGGCGCCTGCACAGACTGCATTGACTGCAATGATGACAAATGCCCTGGATCAGACTGCAGCGCTGGAGAGGAGTGCAGAGGATGCGGAAGGGAGAAACAGACGAAAAACATTCGCGTGGTGGGTTTGCCTGAAAAATCAGAGAGGACGGACATGGTGCCCTATTTAGAAGACTGGCTGAGAACGGTGGTGGCTCCTGAGGGATTATCTACCTTCTACACTCTAGAACGCGCACACCGTGTACCTGCGAGACCTCCGCAGCAGGGGCGCCCTCCCCGGCCGGTGGTGGCACGCCTGTTGCATTTCAGAGATAGAGACTTGCTTCTTCAGAAGGCCCATACAGATGGCCCATTCCAGGTCGGCAATAGTAAGGTCACTCTGTTCCCAGACTATACCTTTAAAACTCAGCGGCGTTACGCATCCTTCCAGTCAGTCAAAAATGAACTGCGTGACGGAGGGTATCCAGTACTCCCTGTTATTTCCGGTCAAACTGCGCATAATTCTGGATGGGAAGACTTGCTTCCAGGACACACCGGAGGATGCATGGTCATGGTTGGGATCTTACAGAGCTGGTAAGGATGGCCTAGAACAGGAGGTACGGGAACTCGATGGAGACTCTCAGCTCCGTAAGTCGCAACGGATACGGCGCTGGGGACTGCAGAGACTGTCGACTTTGCAAACAGAGATGGAACTCAGAGGAGCGGTGTCGGCAAGTCCTCGCCGAGAGGCTCAGATCTGGAGAAGGACAAGGAGCAATCGGATGCGGACACTTCGGCATCGGATAGTGTGCATTTGCCACTGGTCACACTGAGAACGGCGGATGGACTGCTGGATGAGTAAAAACTGTATCATATGAGGGTGTGTGGGGTTCGCAGCAACTGGAGATAGAAGGGTGGATATTGCTGTTGACTTCGTATGATGCTATTTAGTAATGTAGAACAGTGGGGCACTGGGCCAGGCTATCTAATGGTGCAACTGAATGCTGACCAGATGGTTAAAAAGTACAGAATTTGAATGGGGGGTATTGGGAATGTTCGTGTTTTTGTGGGGTTCCCGAAGCGGTAGCTGGGTGCTGTTTTGAATGATTGCAGGTTAATCACCAGGCTCTATTCAGCCCCCACCAGATGGTCCCCAGTTATTAAGCCTTATCACTTTTTGAGGCGATTGTTGTTGGGCTGGTTTGGATGGGATTCACTATGTTAGTGCCTATTCTTGGGGGGAGGGCAATGCGGAGGGTGGGACGAGACTGTTTTGAATGGGAGATGGTACTCGCCGGCGCGTCTATGGAAGAACAGAGAGATCCTGTGTTTTTTGCATATGTACTATGGGTCCATTACCTGATGTAAAATGTGTGACTTGGAATGTGCGGGGATTACACTCTATGCAGCGCAGATATAAAGTCCACTCCTATTTGGTACGCAGGGGCGCGCAGATAGCATTTCTGCAGGAGACACATTTAATTAGGGCAGAGGGGCTGGCGCTGCAGCGCAGATGGAGAGGGGAGCTTTACTACACCACTTTTTCAGCTTTCGCGCGGGGAGTGTTGATTAGGATTAGAGCCGGGGTCCCCTTCCAAATGACTGATCAACTGATAGACCCTGAGGGCCGCTATGTTGCTGTTAGGCGGCGACTTCATGGGCGGGATGTAACCCTCTGCAGTGTTTATGCCCCTAATATAGAACAGGCGCTTTTCTTTGCGCACCTATCTGATACCCTGGCAGGTTATTTCACAGACCCAGTTTTAATGGGAGGGGACTTTAACTCCATCATGGATGTGATTATGGACAGATCCCATCCTCCGCTACCTACTGCCCCAATTCATAAATTGTCGAAGGTTAGAGCCCAATGGCAGGACCACTGGGGCTTTGTAGATGTCTGGCGTGCGCAACACCCGGGCGAACGAGATTATTCTTACATCTCGGCTTTGCATGATTTACATGTGCGGATTGATGCGGTTTTGTGCAGTCCTGGTCTGGCCACTATGGTAGCTGGTAGGTAATATTTATCGCGCACCATTTCGGATCATAATCCACTGTTGGTGAGTTTCTGTTGGGCTTTGGAGCGCCCTACTGTTCCGACCTGGCGGCTGAGGCCGGAACTGCTGGAGGACCCGGCCTTCCGTGCCGAGCTGGCAACGGGGATAGAGGAGTATTTTGATGAGAACAAAGGCACGGCTACGACGACCTCATTCGAGTGGGATGCCTTCAAGGTGGTGATCCGTGGGTTTTGTATAACGATATGGGTGTGAGTGCGGAAGCTACTAGTGCAGGAGATTGACGCGGCAGAGAAGACCCTTCGGGAGGCCGAGCAGGCCCACTCCGTTAATTCTGAGGCGCGAGACACGGTTCAGACCTTGAAAGAGGCAGTAGCAGTGGTCGTGAAGCGGCTGAGGTGCTTTAACCACAGAGCCTATTTAGCCCGTGCACATGCTGAAAGGGATAAGGTGGGCACCCTGCTGGCATGGTTGGCCAACCCCCTCCCTAAATGCGTTCCTATTTTGGCGCTGACCTCCCCGTCGGGGCAGTTAGAGTACACGCAACATCAGATAAATAACTGATTTCGTAACTTTTACGCTGACCTATATGAGAGCTACTTGCAGGCCAGAGAGGCGGAAATGCGGGCGTTCTTTGTGGATGTGGAACTGCCTACAGTGGAAGCGGAGCAGGCGGATTCTCTCGGCCAGGATATCACGCTTGCTGAAATTCGATGCGCTATTAAACAGTTGGCGCGCAACAAAACCCCGGGAATTGATGGGACTACCCATCGAGTTCTATTCAGGTTACGTTGATGTCCTAGCTCCTAGGTTATTATGGATATATAAGGAGGCCAAACAGCTAGGGGTACTGCCGACTTCGACCAGGGAAGCCATCATCATCCCCCTACTTAAACCGGAGTAAACCCCTACGGACCCGTCTGCGTATCGGCCATTATCTATGCTCACAACTGACTATATAATTCTGAGTCGAGCCCTGGCTCCTCCCCCATATGACAGGTTATCCCATCCTCATACCCTGTGGGGCGCGGTACTAGGCAGGGCTGCCCGCTTTCCCCTTTGCTGTTCGTCCTTGCCATAGAACCACTGGTGATGCAGGCTAGGCTGGGGAGGGCATTTCAAGGCCTGGGTCTTTGCCGCCGGATGCATTACATCTCATTGTATGCAGATGACCTCTTACTGTTTTTGAAGGATGCCGGAGAGGCCTTGGAAGGAGCACGAGCTTTATTTCACCGTTTTGGGGATATTTCTGGTCTAAGGGTCAACTGGACGAAGACTTGCATCTTCCCGGTGCTCCGAGCGTGCGACCCACCTGCGTTTCTGCCTGACATTACATGGGAACCCCGTTGCCTCCCTTATTTGGGGACGCATATTTACCACACCCAGGACGACTTGCTCGAAGGTAATATTGGCAGAGCAGTAAGGGGCCTTAAGGGTAGCATGCAGTTCTGGGGAACTTTGCCATTGTCGGTGGCGGGCCAGGTGGCCCTGTTGAAGATGGCGCTTCCCCGGCTATACTTTTTCCGCACGTTGCCGGTAAAGATATCTGACGCACTTTGTCGGCATCTCCGGTCTGTGGTGGGCAGTTTTATCTGGGGGAAGGGGAGGCGCCGGGTAGCACTGGATACACTAATGCGCCCAAGAGCTGAGGGGCGACTTACAGTCCCTGACTTTGAGTTGTATTAACTGGCTGCACAGTTTCAGGGACTTACTCAGGTGGTGGCGCAGGAATTTAGGGGACCGGAGCAGGACTTCGAGCCGGATGTGCCGCGGCATGTATTATCACTTGTGGTCTTACAACAAAAACTACGGGCAGATGAGCTATCAGTTGTGTAAAGCACGCTGAGGCATTGCTGGCAACCATACCACAATAGAATTGGGGTGCAGCGACCCTATGCCCCAGAGATACCATTGGGTATGTGTACGGCTCTCCCACATGGTGGCGATTGGTCTGCCCTTGCGGAGTGAGAGACATTAGGGTTGCAGGTGGTGGGGGATTTGTATGCCCTTTAGGGCGCTCCGGGAGAGCTTTGGGCTCCCGAGGGGATACTTCTTACTCCATGCGGCTCTGATCACTGCCATTCAAAAATATTGGGGCACCGGCCTCCTGGAGCCACCTGTGAGTGAGGCGTGCCAATACGTAGTGATGGCGGCAGGCACCTATAAAGCGGTCACCTGCTTGTATAAACGTATGCTCGGCGAGGGGCTGTCACCACTGCAGAGGATGCGTACTCAGTGGGCGACGGATATGGATAGAGAGATACCCGACTTGGCTTGGTCGCACATACTTAAGAGGGCGTGGAAGGGAACTAGAAATGCCAGATTCCAATTGGTCCACTATTATATACTGCACAGGGCATATCGGATACCGGCAAAGATCAACCAATACTTCCATGGAGATACAACACAATGTCCCCGCTGTAGACTGAGGGGTGCAAATCTATTGCACATGCTGTGGGATTGTCCACAACTGGGAACATACTGGGAGGACATACTTACTTTACTTTGTAGTATAACAGAGCGCCAGATTACTTTGGACAAGGAGGCCTAATTATTACATTGGTTTCCACACACTAGTAAGACAAAACTGACGAATAAATTCCTAGACTTAGGATTAGTGCTAGCCAAGAGGGAAATCACGTCCCATTGGAAAGCCGCAGAGGGGTCCAGTTTCTCTAGATGGAAGGCTGTGCTATTTGTATGGGCAGGAAGCGAGAGCATGGTTCGAGTGCAGCAGGCCCAAAAGACCCACAATGACAATGCGTTAGAGGCGGCGCGAGCATGGGAAGCCCTGGTTGCAGAACTGAAGGTAGTAGATATGGACTCTGATTCGGAGTGGCGTGTTCTAGCTGGAGACGAAGACCCATAAAATGATTGCCCCAAGCGACAATGAGAAATAGCGCGTGAGGGCTTTTCCCCCACTTCCGTAATAGTCATAAAATTTGATACTACTGCAATAGGATGACATGCGGAGATGTCATGGATATGATTTGTTATTCTGTTATACTCAGTCTCATAATCGACGCGCCGGTGGGAGGGCGGGTGGGAGGAGGGGGAAATGCGGGAAGGAATGTAAGTGGATTTGTTAAGTTAGGCATTACGGCATACGTATGCGGATTCTTATAGTAACCTTGATGTTATTGTGGGCTACAACATTGGCAGTGGAATTCTTAACAACTGGATTACTTTCTGTTATCCTGCCTTGAATGTAACACCAATTGTTGTATGATTCTTCAACACCTTGGTAATGTCATGTTCACTGTAGAGATGTTTGGCCATCAGTATATATGATGTTTGTGCACGAAAACCAATAAACAGAGTTTTTTTTTTTTTTTTTAAATGGGAAGTCGGGCGTAGCGTCTCTGAAAACCAAGGGCGCTAAATGCGAACCGGTCGCAGGCTCTCTGGAGCAAAATTGTGACTGAAAAAAACATTGGAAATGTCCATGGTCGTTATGTATTTTTTATGGACAACATAATTAATCAATCAGTGCCCCACTACGAGTATTTTGCACTGCAAATGTGTGAGTATGACTATTCCAATTTCTATAATCTAAGACAATGTGATAGGAATGATCTGGTTTCAGGGCAAGGAAAAGAGGATTATTCATTGGAGAGATGCATGGTTCAATTACTCCCTGGTACTATAGTTGGGAAAGAATTTCTATAACTGGAGGTTTAGTAACCCGTTTAATAGGATACAGTGGCTGTAACGGAAGTGTAGACCAAAACGGAATAACATGGTAAGGGGAGTCCTCATGCCAAAGCATATGATTGCGGTAAAGTCCTACTGCAAAGGCAAGGGCCCATTCAGAAGCATTAGCTTGTTTGACCTCATCAGGGAAGAGGTTTCAACAGTAATAGTTGCCTTCGTTACCAGAAATTGGTGGAAATTGGCATAATATGGGGACTTCTGCCATGCTGTTGAGGAGAGTCACAGCCCAACTCCTGTTCAGGAGGAGGGTTTTCACCATCTGCGGCACATTTAACTGTTAATGCTGCAACTTTTTTTTCTGGAAAGGGGCTTTATATAGAGGACGTGAATCCTCTTCCTTTATCTTCACATCAGACGAGCGTTGTGTCCCCCTTTTCAGTTGCACATACACTCCTTGTCTGCAATCAGATAGTCCTTTCTGTCAGTCAGAGGAGTCCTGAAAGGAAAAAGGAGAACATTTATTAGGAATCTAATACCTATCAGGAGTCTTGATTTTAGTGCAATCACAAAAATCGTAAGGTTTCTCAGGGGAATCCGGGGGTTGAGTACCTCCACATAGTCTTATTTTTTGTTCGTTTAGATTTATCCCATGGTTTCTTAGAGAAGTCCCAGGCAGGCCTAGCATCCTTGTCTGAACTATGCTTGCCAAGTGACGGAACAATAGGCCTAGCTTCCAAATCATTACATCTTAGAGACGTGTAATCATTAGCACTAATGACAGGCAACGTGCGTTCACGGTCAGCTACAGCCACCACAAGTCGCTGGCTTATAGCTAAAGATGCTACTTCACCTTTAACATTAGAAAGAATCTTTTCGGAGTCAACGGGGAAATTTCCCACAAGCTTCATCTCCAAATCGAGGGCAGGACTTACCCATGTTTATTCTGTATCTGTTTGTGGACGTTTGGTAGAACGGACATTGATGGGGTGCCATGATGAAGTCTAAACTGTGGCAAAAAGAATCCCCCAGGTATTGCAGTCGACTAAAGGCGGAACCAGTCCTTTCAATAAGCACATAGTAAGAATCATGTGCTTGTCTTGTGGTCCAATAAGGGGAAACATAGTTTTAAGTTGATCTATTTTAGGGCTTTCTTCATGATTCGCGGGTCGTATGCCCATACCTGAATTAACAGTTCTAGGACTTGTAACAAGAGCAGCAGGCACCTGATGATGCAGGGCATGTGAAATAAAATGAGTCATGCGCCTACATAAGATAAGAACATTACATTATACAAAGCACAAGTCGGCACTAGATTTAGATTAGCTAAATCCAGAAATGGGGTATAACCCACTAGTGCCAGCCTTGTGGTCCCATCAATACTTAATTGGCCCATACAAACAGTCCCAAGGACATGGGGAAGGGTGCCAATAAACCAAGTCTGGTGTTCCCAAACTGTAAGTGAAATTTCAGTCAGGGCATATGAGCGATATGCAGAAGGAACTGGAGGAACAATGCATTTATGATAGGCATTATCCTTAACGTCAACAGTTGGGAATGTGACCTAAGAATAAAAATCCTCAAAGCAAAATGCTGTGTCCATTTCTACTACTACTACAAAAAAAATCATTGCTTTTTCATTCAAAGCAATGAATCATTGAGCAGATCAATGATTCACTATCAAAAGGGAATATCACTATCAAAAGGCCGATAGTGATAGTGATAGCACTATAAAAAGGCCGATAGTGATATCTTGATTCACTATATTTTTTGGGGCAAGTCTTCCGTTAATCTAGGACAGCTTCTTTGCAGGGGTTTTTATAATTTGTCCCTATTTGCATTAGTGCTTTGACCTGTAAAGGACATCAATATAGAGTGATAGGCCTTCTTTCAAAGTCAGATTTTAATTATTACGTGGCCTAAAATCCAGAGGGACCTGAAAGCCCTGACCCTGGGTTTAGGCTGTTTACTTTGTTTTTTTACAGCCTTTCGTGTTACTGAATATCCTAGGGCCGTACAGTCATAATGTATTGCTACGAAGCCCAGGCAAAGGACCCTTCCCCTGGGCCTGGCATCCCCGGTTGATGAGTGCCAAGCCCAGGAGATGGGGGGGCCCCCTACATTAATGCTAATTGCAGACATGATCTATGCCTGTGAGGCCCAGGAGAGAAGGGCCCAGGAGAGAAAGACCCTCTCCTTGGCCTCATACTGCAGCATTATCACTGCAAGGTCCAGGACAGGTAAAGGCATTCATTAAAAGGCAACGCTGAGCCAAAGCGAGATGGGCAGCACCCAGGGTCAGGGCTTTCCGTGAGGCTGGTGCCTCTGTGCTTCAGGCCCTGCAGTAATTAAAATCTGATTATTACTTTGATATCTTTTACAGGGCAAAACACCGGTAGATATCCCACCAATTACTGTAAAAAACATTATGGTAATCCATGTCAGTCATGCCAGTGAGGTTGCTCCTATTTATATTTCATACATGCTTAATTTGCTTCTCTAAGAGCACTACATTTTTCCAGGGTTTCGTTTTAATGTGTCTTTGTTAATGCAGCATATGAATCTTGTACTGTGCCTCCGGTGAACTGACTTGCCCATAGGAGTCTGTGTGAGTTCAGGTTGAGGGTGGGTGTGTAGTGAACCATACTTGAGATCATTGGAGTGGAGTATAAAAGCTGTAGGAAGTTCTCGCAAGGACCTGTCAGTGGGTCACACAGGTGTTTAGAACAAGTGTTCATTCAATCATGCTTGGCCTTCTCCAGAGCACACAAAGCAGGAGTAACATGCCAATTGTAATTGTAAATATATGCAATAGCGTGTGAATTAGATGAGAAGAGGTGAGTCAGTGGAGGAGGGAGCAGCCAGCATGAAAGGGCTCACCCCAGGCTTTATCATCAAAGTGCTTCTGCAGCTTCAACGCCCAGGGAAGGGAGCCCCACTCTACCCTGCCCCTTAGCAGGGTGTAGGAGAGTGGGGTCTGCAATCCTATGGTCACCCCATATTTGTGCTTTTTGCTTCACTGGTTTACGACTTTCCCTGGCTGTGGGCCTGCTAATCAGACCCACAGCCTAGCTGTTCTCTCTCTAAATTCACAACCATGTACTTTAGGTGCATTTACCAATTGGTACTGGGCCACCTTATCAGTCCCTGTACCCAGGGCATAGGTGTACCCAGGGCCTACCAGGGGCTGAAGCATGTATTATGCCACCCCTGGCTGGCCATCTAAATCTGACACAACTGGCTGCATGACAGCTGGGGCAAGGTGGTGTAAACACCCTTTGCTGTAGATATAGTATACCTATATCTAACCCTAAAATGGACACATATATTCCTATCAGTCACTCCTAAAGGCCTTATCAATCCTGAAGGCAGAGTGCTTGGAATTATGTGAGATGGTGCTCTGGCATGAGCTGAACCCGTCTGCAGCTTGCGGAACCAAGTCCTAATAGCTGTTCCATGATAACGCTATACCATATACTCTTAAGTGCATTATCTACCTCGCGGTTAAATGCTAACTCTGGTATAACATTATCAAAACATGTCGAGTAAGGTGTCATACGATTTGGAATACTACCCCCTCGTCAATTCTGGCGACGGGGGTAGCATTCCACCCTTCTAGAGGGACACGACATGTATGTAACTGTGAACCCCGGTTAAAGTTAACTCGAGCCTCAGCATCACAAAATGGATGCTGCCACCACAGACACAAGTCTGACCTCCTGCTGCTGGGAGTCCTTCCAGCGAGGATGGGTTGGACAAAGGGTTTCCTGCCTTGGGAGGTGCTAGCACCACCCCAGACAGGATTTTGTGTATTGGGGAGGATAGGCCTGAAAGGAATGAGACATGACTGGGGCACACAAGGTGCCCTGTGCATACACCGGTTCAAACCAGTTGCTGGGGCATCCCAGCCCCAGCTCTGGCGGGAAACCGGACAAAGGATAGGGGGTGTAACCACCCCCCTTCCTGGTCCCACCCAGGGGAGGGACCTAGTCAGTAGTGCAGCCCCCTTTAGGAGAATAAAGGTAGGAGCTGGTCCCATTCCAAATTAGATTATCCTGAACAATTCTCCAAGAAGAAACGCTGGACTTTGACGTTCTGCTCCACAGAAGACTGAAGAATCTCCCTTGTGGACAAGGAATGTCCACCCTGCAACTGCAGGCACCATCAAGCGTCCAGCGGCTTCACTTTGTCGTCTTCCCCCGAGGATCCAGACTTCAGAGCCCGACGAGACCCGGATTCCCAGACCTCTCCGACCTCAACTCACATCTGCAGCAAAGCTGAGACCCGTGGGTGCGCCGAGACACGTGGGACCGGCCATCTTGAACGAACCTGCACTTCGCTTCCAGCACGACTCCCGAGGTAAACTCGACCAAGTGCTTTGGGGATTGAGAAGCCCCAGCCCCGAGCAGCCCCTGCACCGAAGATCAGCCCTCCAGCATCCACGAGATCTGCGTGGGGCCCTTCTGCTTGTTTGTTGCTCGACGCGTTGTCTGGTCACTTGCCGGCTGGCTAGTGGCCTCCTAGACGACGAACTTTGAAATTTTTACTGCTGGTCTGGTTGCTCCAGACTGGCCCTTGCTCCCTTTCAAAAGAGGGGCACCCCGGACTCTCCTAGTCCGCACCAGACGTCTTTTCCCTTCACCGTGTGGGTTGCCTTTGCCAAGGCCTATTGACTCCAATCCCGGATCCGACACCGCCGACAGCGAGAGCCTGCGTGGGACAGCTCGTGCCTCCATCCTGGTTGTCGAAGACACCTTCTGGTCCACGTGGCTGCAGAGTCAAGCGTCCACTCTTCACCTGATCGCGACAACAGCATCTGGTTCCTTCCTGGTTCCACACCGGTCACTGGCTAGTGACTTTGAACACTGTCCCCTCTGCTTTCAGGTCCTCTTCTTCACTGATCCACCCTTGGATCGCACCGGACATCTTCCTCCTGGTCGCCTGCGGCATCTTTTCTTTCAGGCTCCATTGACTTCAACACGAGAACCCGACACACTTTGGCACCTATGCACCTGCAGCCCGTGGGTGAGGTAACGAGAGCATTTCGGTGCTCAAGGGTAGTCTAACTGTCCTAGTGTCCAATTCCACAGTCGTTGTTGTCCTACCTAGTCAGGATTGTCCGTACTTATCTTTTACTTGAACTGTACTGTCCATAGACGTTGTTACGCATCTCGCGTGTGAGTTCACACTCTGCACACGCGTTCCGTGGGCCTCCTATTACTTACCTAGAGTTAGTGTAGCGTGTTCCCATCGCTCCTACAGCCTCTGGACAGCTCCATTCCTTCTATCGACTTTCACATTCCACTTACTTAGTATATGGTTTGTCGTGCCCCTAGGGCACCATTGTAATTTTGTGCAACTTGTCGTATTTTTCGTAAGATTGTCATGTGCTTAGCCCTCTGACCTCATAAAGAGTTCAGAGGTGTTGTTATTAATAAATATACTGTTTATTTTCATAACAACCTGTGTTGTGTCCTTTCATCTGGTATTCAAGGGGTTATATTGTGGTAAAACAGCTGGCTTCACATGCCAAAAGAGTTTAGCCTAAGGCTGCTTTGTCCATGCTACCATTAGGATAGCTGGTCTATAAGGTTGACTTACAACCAATCACCATAAGGGTTGTTTGGCCTGATACAAGGTGATCACTAGAACTAGTGAGCATCATATATCCGGCCAACTTCTCACACAGGGTATGATGGCTATGAAGTCCAGGGGTTGCCCCCCCCCCCCTTGCCTGGGCCATGCAGCTAATATCCAGTGGTGTGAGGCCGAGTGAGGGGAGCCACCCATTCCTGGGCTGCACAGTGCTACACAATGGCTGCGATGCCCAGTGGCTGAAACCCACTCCTCTGGGCCACACAGCTGATGGAGCAACTTGATGTTGTGGACTGTCTTTGTTGAGGTATCAACCAGCGCTTTACCCTGCAAAGGATGTGAATACAGATCTGATCCAAATTACTGGGGGTTCTTGAGACTTAGAGAAACTGCCTCAATGAAATCCATAACTCTGGGTTTACACTTCCCACCATGCTTTGGTACAGCTCTGCCTTTTATTGAATGATTTTCCGTACCCCGGGTTTCGAGCGCTGCGAGGCCCAGGAGAGGGGCCACCCGACCTTTCATAACACAGCATTAGATCATTTCTGCGATGAGGCCTGGTGTGTGGTGGGGGGCTCTACAGGGCTTGTGCTCATTATCCAGAGCTGTGAGGTGCAGGGGAGGGCCCTTCTCCAGGGCCTCATTCTACTACATTATGCAGCGAGGTCCAGGGCAGGTAAAAATATTCATTAAATGGTAGGGATTTGAAAGGAGTCTATATTGTGCTCCATTTTGATATGCTTTAGAGTGCCAAACACTAATGGATATCTCAACAATGACTGTAAAAGAACATTACAATAACCAATGTCAATCATGACAATGAGGTTGCCCCTATTTAAATTTCACGTCTTGCCTAATTTGCTTCCCTAAGTGTGCTAGTTTTTTCCTGCATTTTCTTTTTCTGTATTTTTGCTATACAACATATCAACATATTGTTCAGCATACTATCAACTCACTTATAGGTGTTTGTGCTAGTTCAGGTTGAGGGCAAGGGAGTTAAATTGGCCATGATTCAGAGTGCTGGAGTGAAGTCTAAAGGTAGTGCGCAGTTCTCACAGTGCCTGCCAGTGGGACGCAAATGTGTTTAGAATATCTGCTCAACCAATCTTGTTTGGTTCCTCTTTGGAGGGCAGAGGGCAATGGTGGTATGTACTAACTGTACTTGTAATTATGTGTAAAAGCGTGCGAAGGAGGTACAAAGCACCTGTTGAAAATTGAACGGCCAAATGGAAATACAGTGTTCATAAGTGAATGGCTGTGTTGTGTGTTTGTGGTGGAGAATGGTAAAGTGAAGGAGATGCAAGAGAATATGTGCAGAAGGAGCAAGTGAAAAGAGGGTTCAGAAAAGAAAGAGGAGGGCTGAAATATGTAGATGGAAGATTTCAAAAAGATGTGGGTGGAAAAAAGTGTAAGTCTCGCAGAGAGGTGGCAGAGGAAAGTGGTGAGAAGAGGAATGATTCTGTCACTCTAAAGGCCACTACCCCTTCCACATGCCAAAGACGCACCAAATGCAAGCCAGTCTCTGCTCATCCGCGCCCGAATGGGACCAGGGGCAAGGAACCCTGCCTGAATCTCCATGAAGATGGTAACTTATTCAGCTCAATCCCTATACTCACAGCTCAATCAATACTCACTCATGCCTAAACCTTCCCTGCTCACCTATTCCCAATACCGGCAGGGAACGGGGATTTGAGCAGCCCCCTTTGTAGTTTTTTCGATTTGTAATACCGAGAAGTCAGAGCTAAAATACCTGAGCTCATAAAATGGAATATCACATTCATCAATTGTAGATCCCTGTCCAGTCATAAGTTTCAGCTACTAACACTAATGGATGATGAACTAGATGTCTTGTTCCTAACAGAAATGTGGCTACATGACATCTCTACACTAGACATCAATCAAGTGCTCCCCCCGGGATATTCTGGATGTGGGAAAAACTGCGCGCACAAAAGCTGTGGCTGTATCACTATCATCCTAAAAGACACACATAGATGTAGATGTTATTCCTCGTCTATCCCAGACTCTGAGAATTTCTATTTTACTATAAACTTGTCACCCACTGCTTCCTCCTCAGGATTACTAATGTATAAACCTCCAGGCACATGTACTAACTTTGCAGAAGCCTTACTTGAGACAGCAGCTAGCATTGCCATCGAAAAAACAAATTTAATCACCTAGGGGATCTCAATGTTCATGTGGATGAAATCAACAACTCCAAGGTATCAGGCAGCTTACATGGCCTAGGCTGTCTGCAGCTCACCTAAAGAGTAGCAGGTCCCACCCATGACAAAGGACATCTTCTAGATCCAGTGTTTAGAAAAGACACTAACAAAAATTGCAAACCCATGTCCGATGACCTTTGGAAAATAAGACAGGGGAAGCTCCTCCGCTATGGGGGAGGAGCGTCAGCAGCGTAAAAAATAAATAAAAATAAAACGATAATTTCCCTGCGTTTATTATAGTTTTATTTTGTTTACATGAGTCTGGGGGGCGGGGCCAGGGGGGCAACAGTTGTCCAAGTAGAGTGGTGTGCTGTTTTTTTGTTTTTTAATTTTTTTTTATTGTAACAGGGCATTAACCAATCCTTACGTTACAGTTGTTAAAAACAGGGTCCAGGATTATTACAGTGAGTCATAGGGTAGCCTTTGTTAATCAACTTTTGGCCTCAACATTATTCGCCCTCACATAATCTTGTAGTAGATTTAAAATGGGATCCACTGTTATCAGTGAACAGGACTATTTAGATGGCTGTCTAAGGCCAGCCAAACCATCATGAGCATTAATGCTCTCTGCACCCTAGCTGCTTTGCTGGATTTGAGACAGCAAAGCACAGGCTCTCAGTCCCCTTGGGAGCGCAAATCATCGTTGCTCAGGCCAATCCTAAAGCTGCTCCCCTGGGTTAGAGCAGCTTCAGGATTGGGCGCAGGGGAGTCTGGGAGACGCTGCCTGCAGTGGAGGCACAAGAGTAGCAGAAGATGGCGATGCGGCAGGTAAGTTCTTTTTTTATCCTTTTTTTGTTTGTTGTCTCTACCCCTGGCCCTTCCCCTCTCCTCTGACACCGGCCGCTACTGCAATAAGAACATTATCAGCCTATGACGACGCTGGTCAAAACTGAATGAAGAAATATGAATGACCTCCATAGCCTCAAAAGAACCGTCCATAGGTAAACATCCCTCGGCAGCAAAATCCATAATTGAAGAGTGGATGAAGGACTCACTAGATGAAACGATTCCAGTCACTACTATACAGAATGGAAATAAAGAGAAATCAGCACCTTGCCTCACCGGCCACCTGGTCTCCCTAATAAACCTAAAACTCTCCTACCGGCTGGCTATCAGACATTTCCATCAGGAAATTTAAAAAGCACAGGCAGTATACTAGGAAGCTGAAATGATAAATATAGTCAATGTCCTGAGGGAACTTTTCCGTAGTGTTAAGTCACTCACTACTTCAAAAGATATAAATACGCTACCTACCCCTACAGTAGTACCCTGCAACAAACTTGCAGAGTCCTTCCAAGATAAAGTTTATGTTATCTACAGTAACTTACAACAGACAAAAACGCCTCATCTATTCAGCCAGAGACACATGTTCTGCATGAGAAGACTACATGCATCTCAAACTGCCCCCTAACACAAAGGAGTCACTCCCAGCATTATTTAGCAAAGTTGAATCAGGATCCCCTGTGTACCCGGCACCACCTCACATTCTGCTACAAGGAGCACACGATATTCTCACCACACTTCTTGATCTCCATTTATCCATTTCCACTGGAGTAGTTTCCTGAACTTGGAAACAAGCAGTGGGTAAATCTCTGCTAACGAAACCCAACATTGAACTCTCATGTCCCGGGAACTGCAACATCCCCTTGCTTCCACCCAGGTGGAAGGTACTGGAAAAACATATCAATCAAAACCTCTCCCTGTTCCAGCTGGAGACCTCTCTTCTTAATTCAACTCAGACTGGTTCCCGTCCACAACACAGCACGGAACCACATTATTAGCAATAACAGAGGAGCTGTAAATGTTGCTGTACAAAGGAGTTTCTCCGACAATTATTCTTCTCTACCAGTGGGCAGCGTTTAACATCATTGATCACGAGTCTCTGGTGCTCAGGATGAGTGAAATAGGAATAGAAAATGGTGCTATGACCTGGCTTTCCTCGTTCCAAAAAGAAAAGTTCTTTCAAATTGCGATCCTCCCTACTATTCAGATGTCTTCCCTTTGAAGTGTGTGGTTCCACAGGACTTTGCATTGAAGCCTACACTTTTCAACGTTTGAGTCCATTGGCAGACATTGTCAAGGAACTTTAGGTGTTGATGGTCTCCCATGCTGACGACTCCCAACTGGTAGTCTCCCTTTACCCGGGAACAGGTTTACCATAACACCTAGCCCCTTGTCTAGAGAAAGTTGCATGGTTGAGGGCTAACTGCTCACTTAAATTGAAGGGAAACAAAACCAAGCTGATGATTTTAGGAAACAAGCTAACACTGCAAACAACCCTCAGATGGCCAGAGTGTCTGGGGGCACCGCCAATCTCCCTTCCTCCCCCATTACGATCTTAGGTATGTGGATGGATAGCTCTCTATATATGGAGGCCCAAGTAAAACATTTTACAGTATCTAGCTTTGGCCTTCTTAGAACCGTATGGAAAATCCTAGATCTCCTACCTGCACAATCTGGGAGAACAGTGGTCCAAGTGCTGATTCTTTCTCGCTTGGGAATTACCTGTATATGGGCTCACACGAATATATTATCAAGAGACTCCAGTTAGACCAAAGTGCAGCAGCAAGGACTATCGGCAAGCTTCCCAAACATACCTCAGAAAAGGGTAGAATTCAAGGCACTTTACTTGGCATATATGGGGAATATACCATAATGGAGCCTCCTTGATAGTGTCTCTTCTGGTCCCTTATACTCCTAGCAGGACCGTAACATCCTCCAATGCTTGATTGGTAAAGGTGCAAGGGATCAGATTGGGGGGGTGTATCCTTCTCGCATTTGACCCCTAAGCTTTGAAATGCTATGCCCGCTGAGCTCAGAAACTACATGAATGAAATCCAATTCAGAAAAATGCTTAAAACATGGCTTTACCCCCACTAGCCCTAGACATGTACTGCCTAAGAATCCCGCTAGTGTACACAGTGACTCACACAGGACTGGGAAGCCCTCAGGCGGCTATGCTCTTTATAAATCTGCATAGAATGAATCTGCATAGCATAACTTGAGGAGCACTGTTAAAGGGTGGTAGTAAGGGACTTCATAGCGAAGGAGCTCATTGGCGAGGCGCCAACAAACATTGTCACACCGAGGGCCACCAGCACTGACGCCGGCCCTGGATGTAGCAAATTAGAAGGGCCTCACGTCTTTCCTTTTGCCCAGGGCCCCAAATGTCCTAGGACCGGCCCTGCCAAAGGAGGCTGGAACTGGTGAGCGGCTCATACGCAATTAACGGGCGACGCGTGAGACGAAGTGTCCAACTGAGCGAGCCCCTGGGTCCTGCTCAAATACGCCAATTATAGGGCACTGATTCCTCGCAGCACACTGGGGGTTTAGCAGGTGAGCTAGTTAAGAGACGGCCCAGTACTGGATGGAGTGCCAGACTGAGCCACAGCAGCAGAGGAGCCCGGGTGATGCAGAGCTAGAGCAGAGACGGGGCCCAGACAGAGAGACAAAGGCGCAGACAGCGAGGCACAGCAGCAGTCCTTGAGAGGTGAGCCTCCATAAGTCGGTACACTGAAGGGGCCGGGACTGAGTACTAATTGGAAAACAGACAGAGATCAGCAGCATAGTCCGCTGACGCCCAACTCTCCAGTGAATGGGAGCAAGGGCCCCAGCCAATGGACGGCAGACCCCCAGTGAGTGTAGAGATGGGAAGCACACCAGGTATAGATGGAGAGGAAGCTGCAAGGGGAAATCAAAGCAAAGCCTGTGGAACGGCCTAGGCTAACGCACAAAGTAAGAAGGTTCCCCTCAGAAGGTGTGTCCAAATGGGCCCAGTGCTGGCCTGTGGCGAACGTGTGATCCCTCTACCTCTGCCAAATTATGTCCACTGTACTGGGGATAGATCTCACAGGACGAGGCCCCTACCACAGAGAGACATCGACTAGAACTCATACAGGGGAAAGCACACCAATTGGTGCCTAGAGGGGATATAGAGGTGAGTAAACTCCTCCCCTCCTCTAGCGGCACAGGCGGACTAGGGTCTCTGGAGTCAGTGGTGGAAGACTTAACCTAGCCAGGCCTGATCGCCTGATAAGTCTGAGTGCGGAGGGGAGCAGTGTGGTGGACACACAGAGCCCACTAAGAGTGTAAAAAATCTCAGCGAACACGCAGAAATTCCGCGAACACTCAGAATTGCTTGTTCGCGATGCATTTTTCCTGTTTGCATGCTCGGGGGGGAAATATCTTGCGAACACACATTTTGAGAACGCGAACAAGCAAAAAATTTCGCGAAGTCGCAGAACGCCGAATTTTGGGCAATTTCGCGTTCTCCGCGGAACGCAAAATTACCAAAATTCCGCGAGCGAAACGGAATTTGCCACCCAGGCCTACTAAGGACACTGGCTCGCCCATCCGCACACCTCCAAAGTATGGATCTGGATGGAGATGAGGCGCTTGTCACACGCGGCTTGATGGAGGCTCTCTTTGGTACCTTGAGGGAAGTCATAGCCCCCTCATAATGGAAATGACCAAAGAAGTGAAAGACCTCCGGTGCGACATGGGCGAATTGGAGCAAAGAGTCAACGCTAGGTAAGAGGAATTAGAATAGTGTTGCAGCGAAATTATGGAACTTAAAGATTGAACATCGACCATACCTACTATCTAGAAGATTTGGAAAATAGGTTCCGTGGATCCAATATTAGAATTAAAGGGGTCCCATCACTTTCCGATTCGGACAAGCTGGGGGAATATGAGCTGCGGCTCTTCCAGCACACTGCCCCGGAGCTGGCCAGAAAATAACTTCTCCAGGACTGCACATATCGAGCGGAACGCCGCTCTGGGGAGCCTGGTACCCCAAAGGACATACTTGCATGACTTCACAGCTACAAAGAAAAGAAGCTCATCAGGTTGAAGGAGTGCAATCTACTTCACGTCCTATTCAAAGGGGTCAAAATATGTCTTTATCAAGATCTTTCCTTCATCACACAACAGCGCCATCGATCCATGAAGCCAGTGACCTCTTACCTGAGAGACAAGGGGATCAGATACAGGTGAGGTAATCCGTTCCACCTGATCTTTGTCTGGGAGTGAGAAACGCATGTAGTCCGCACTCCATCAAAAGCAGCAACAATTTTGGGTCTGGACCTGGAGCAAGAAGATACCCAGTCCTCCCAGCAACATCCATAAGCTCCCCAATGGCAGGAACCCAAAAGGACATTCAATTCCGAAACGCTGAGGCGTATGCACAAACCAACCACAATGTAGCGCCTTAAAGAGAGGACGGCCCTTCTACAGCACCTCACTTGTCAGGACAAATCTCCAGAGAAGGCGATCGAGTGATTAAGCTGTAGCGCAATCTCCCTCCCTTCACGTATGTGAATCAATCGAAGGAGAGCAGCTGGCGACAAGAAGCAATGACATTTTTGTGAGTTCCTGCTGACATCGATCATACGGCGTGAGCCCTGGCCCCTCATGTTGATAGAGTACAACAGAGGGGTGAGGTGGAAGTAATCCAAATCTTTTTCTAACCCTTTTCTGCCCAGTGCGGACGGCCTGTGACATGGTCCCCCTTCTACAAGTTTGTCTGGTTAACAGCAGTTGGTGTACTTAGTTATGTTTGTGGTTTTGAATTACGCCTTCACTATTTGCTAAGGCACTCTCTTGACATGCGATACTGCTTCACCTCAACATATACATGGAATTTACACATGTCCCCCCACTTACTAGCGAGCACATCTGGCAGACACCCCCTTTGTATCTATGGTCAAGATAGTGAGTTTCAGTGTTCGAGGTTTGAATGCCCCAGCAAAGAGGATATTGTTACTGTCGCAACTGAAAGCTGCGCAGTGTGACATGTCTTCTACAAGAAACGCACCTGCTTAAAAAAGATTGGAATTGATGTGGTCAAGATGGTTCGACCGCCAGTACTGGTCCTCTGGCCCGGGGAAATAGGCAGGGGTGGCAATCTTACTTTCAAATCATTTCCAGGGGCAAGTGCTTCAGGTACAGTCTGAAATAGCAAGTTGCATGCAAGCCTTGAGAGTTACACTTGATCATCGTATGTTTAATGTTGCATGCATTTATGCACCCAATGACCACCTTTATCTGCCGCAGAGTGGGAATGGTTCTCACCTTCCTGGAAGTTAGAGTCCTCATAGGTGGCGACTTTAACTTGGTACCGGACACACAGCTATCTGACATATGGAGATCGCTGAACCCCAACACAAGAGCCTACTCCTTTTTCTCGGTGGCACATTAGTCCTAAGCAAGAATTGATTATTTTCTGGTATCTGCCAACCTCCGGCCAGATGTAGCCCACACAGATATCAAGGTAGTCTCTATATCAGATGATTCCACCATTACAATTAAATTATGCATGCCCCATTCTTGTCCCAGCAGTAGAACGTGGCGCCTTACCCTAAATTACTATCCTATGGCCCAGCAGCCCGGAATATAGAACAATCAATAATAAACTACTTTGAGATTAATACCATACCAGACTCTAAGATGGCAATGCTCTGGGACGCCCT
Organism: Lissotriton helveticus; assembly: GCF_964261635.1. NCBI lineage: Eukaryota > Metazoa > Chordata > Amphibia > Caudata > Salamandridae > Lissotriton > Lissotriton helveticus. The sequence goes on along the minus strand of NC_136057.1, from coordinate 848,629,370 downwards.
CAAGGCAGTGGTAAGGAGGACTTGCATAGCAATAACCTCACAACTAAACAGGAATAGGAAAGCGAAGCGCGTAGAGTTAGAGCTATAAGCAAGGGAAATGGAAGAGACGCAGACAAGTGGGTTCCCACAAGATACGTCGCCAACTCTCTAGATATGGACCTGGCAGAATACGCTCTACTCTGCACAAACAAAAGATATTATGCAGAGGGGAAATAAAGCAGTAAGAATGTTAGCACTTACGCTACGGGCACAGGCACAAACCAGCGCACCTCCAAGGTCCTAGACCAAGCTTCTTGTCCTCTCGTAAGATTCAGAAATAGCATCAGAATTCAGACACACAGCTCTGTAGTGCAGACCCACTTTCCTCCCACGACTGTGCCGCATATTAAGAGCAGGCCCCCGTTACAAAGCTCCCAGATTCTGTGGCGGCTACACTTGAGTCAGATATCACAATCCAAGAAGTGGTTGGCACCATAGGGAAACTTAAGCTAGATAAAGGCACAGGCAACGATAGGTTCACTGCAGCATTCTATAAAATGTTTGCCACTCAGCAGTCCCCCATCCTGGCCCACCTAATTAACTCTTTTAGTGTAGAGGAAGCCCTTGCCGAATCCATGAAATCAGCCACTATCATAGTTTAACCAAAGCAGGAGAAAGACCCCCAACTTGGTGCCTCTCTTACTGCCCCATATATTTGCTGAACATTGGCGCTAAATTATTTACTGGGATACTGGCAACCAGACTGGGACTTCTCATACCAGGTTTGATTGATCAATCAGGTTTTATGCCTACACGCATGTGAGATGACAACAACAAGAGTATATTTCACTTAATAGATAAAACAGAGAAGGATAAGTTACTTACCTGTAATCCTAGTTCTCTTCCAGGGGTATCCTCATCAAAGTCATAAGCACTGAATATTCCCACCCATGTGCGGGACCCCAAAAACAATATAAAAATATATATGTAAAAAACACATATCTCGCTCCCAATATATGTAAATACATATATCATTTTTCTCACACCAATGCAGCCCCAAAACCAAGGCTAGACAATGTAAATACTTGTATATGTACAGCAATTAGAAAGGAAACAAAAAACACATTATGTCAAATAGTCCTTGAACTTTGTGTTTTAATGAGTAAAAACACTCATAGATCTTGAAAATTGCTCATAAGAGACATTGTCAGCCATAAGCTGCATTGAAATGTAAGAACACAGAAACTGAAAGCATTTTCAGCTAAAAACTGGCACTGTGCCTTTAAGGCAGCCATGACCCCAGGCTTCCCATCATGCCTCAGGGCTGACAGTTAGGTCAGTTGTTCTTTGCATAACCCTGAAGTCAGGGCTACACCACAATCAGAGATGTATAACTCATTTACCTGGGGAGGCGGGTGGGTTGCTTATGACTTTGATGAGGATACCCCTGGAAGAGAACTAGGATTACAGGTAAGTAACTTATCCTTCTCTTCCAGGGGATCCTCATCAATAGTCATAAGCACTGAATAGAATAGCAAGCCCATCAACCACCTGCAGGTAAATGAGAAGTACATGACCCAACTTAAAAAGACCAATCATAAGAGCCCAAAACTATCTGTTAAACAGACTCCGCAAGGAGGCCTGGCCTACTTGGGTATCTGCTCTCGTGTCAGAATCAAGACAGTAATGTCTGGTAAATGTATGGACGGACCTCCAAGTCGCCGCCTTACAGATCTCAGACATGGGTACAATATTGAGGAAAGCCGCAGTCGCAGCTCTCCCTCTGGTGGAATGCGCTCTTGGAGAAAACCCCAGGGGTTTCTGCGCTAACTGGTAAGAAAGTTTAATACATGAAACGATCCATCTAGAAATAGAACGTTTCGAGGCAGCATGACCTGTCCTGATCGATCCATAGTTAACAAAAAGGCGATCAGAGTGACGAATACTTTTAGACCTATCTAGATAGAATTTTAAAACTCTTTTCAGGTCTAGAGAATGCAGAGCCCTCTCAGCTGGAGTAGAGGGATTGGGAAAGAAAGTGGGCAGAGAAATGGTTTGATTCACATGAAAATCTGACACCACTTTAGGAAGGAAAGATGGATGCGCCCGCAGCACCAATCTATTCAGATGAAACACCGTATAGGGTTCAGAGGACCAGAGAGCTTGAATCTCGCTCACCCTACAAGCTGACGTGATAGCTACCAAAAAAACTGCTTTCTAGGAAAGATGTTGCAGAGTAGCTTTATGAATGGGTTCAAAAGGAGGACCCATTAGCTTTGATAGCACCAGGTTCAACTACCAGGGAGGAGAAGGAGGACGCACTTTTTTCAACCCTTGCAGAAAATCTTTAACAGATGGCGACTGGAAAAAAGAGGTTTGAGAAGGGGACCTCCTATAAGCTGTTATAGCAGCTAGGTGCACCTTGATGGAGTTAAACTTTAAACCTGCCTTAGCCAGATATAACAAATAAGGAAGTACTACCTCTTCCTGACATTGCACTGGATTATGCCCATTCTGCATACACCACATATAAAAACGCTTCCACTTGCATGCATAAGAATGTCTTGTGGAAGGACGTCTCGCCTCTTTTAGAATGAACATGCAGTCCTCTGGCAGCCCTAGATGGCCGTATTGTATGACCTCAGGAGCCATGCTGCCAAGCTCAGTGAAGGAAGGTTGGGATGGTGGATCCTCCCATCCATCTTGGACAATAGGTCCGGCCTGCATGGGAGCCTCTTGTGAGGAGTCACTGACAGGTGAAGCAGGTCCGTGTACCACCATTGTCTCGGCCAGTCTGGGGCGATGAGAATCATCGTTGTGTACGAGTGTGTTAGCTTGCTCACCACCTTTGGGATCAACGGAAGGGTATACTGCACAATTCCACTGACCAGTCGATCAAAAGAGCATTCCCTCTGGATCCTGGCCGGTAGAACCTGGAGGCGAAGTCTTGGCATTTGGTATTTTGGTCGTCCGCGAATAGGTCTATGGTGGGACGACCCCAGGATTGGAAATGTTCTTCTACCACTGCATCGTGGAGGACCCAGTCTTCCTTGTCGTCGAAATGACGGCTTAGGGCGTCAGCCCTTACATTCTGCTCCCCTGGGAGGTGGACTGCTGTGATGGACAACTTGTGAGCCAGAAGCCAATGCCAGATCCTTTGTGCTTCTAGCGATAGAGTTCGTGAACGTGTTCCCCCCTGCTTCTTCAGGTAGCACATGGGGGTGGTGTTGACAGTCTGTACTAGCACTGAAACTTCGCGAATCGAGGGAAGGAACGCCTTGAGAGCTAGGTGGACTGCCCTCAACTCCAGCATGTTGATATGATAGGTGCTTTCTTTGTGAGACCACAGACCTTGCACCTGTATTTGACCCTTGTGTGCGCCCCAACCCAGAAGGGAAGCATCCGTGATCAGTGTCTGTACAGGAGGGGGGTTGATGGAACAGAACTCCCACCTGCATATTTTGCTTTTTGGTCCACCATGGAATGGAAGCTCGAGCTGCGTCTGAGAGAGTGATGTGATAGTCCCAGCGAGCCGATCGTTGCTCCCACTTGTCCTCCAGATCCTGCTGAAGAGGACGCATTCGAAGTCTGGCATTCAGAACCAGGAAAATGCATGATGCCATCGACCCTAGCAGGGAGGCAATCCGGCGCACTTTCTGAGTCCTTTTCCGAAGTATCAGCTGACATTTCTGGGTGATCGAAAACTGTCTCTCCTCCGAAGGAAACACTTTTCCTGCCTCGGAGTCTAGCAGAGCCCCTAGGAAGTGAATCTTTTGAGTGGGCTGAAAGACTGATTTTCCGAAGTTGACATGTAGCCCTGTCGTGTATTTCTATAGGTTCTGAATCGATCCCCCTATTCCTGACCCTATTCTGGTTAAACTACCTAGCTAGTTAACTAACAGTCAGCCCATGAGGCAAGAAATCCCCCATGATGCAGATACCGTTATCTGACGCAGTCACACTACGGCACAGGAACGTGTTATCTGATTAGGTCATAACGCTTGAGATCTAATTAGACAAGCGACATTCCTCCAGCCCCTGATAAGGCATACGACGTTCTCATAACAAATCAAACCTATGACAACCTGGAAAATCCGTGCGGCCATTGTTTTGATTTCACAGAGAACTTTTGCAAAAGAATGTGCTAACGAGCAAGTCGTATGACATCTTTATTGACGTACCTATGTCCATCCTTACGTCAATCTCGGCACCTTTAAGGTATAAATATTGCCGACCTTGCCCTATGCAAACACACGCGTGGTGACAAGACGGAGCAGCCACACTTGCCGAAGCCGAGAGCAGAAGCAGACCCCGCTGGCAGCAGCCCCGCCTTCCTGACGCGCTGAGAGACGCGCTGCTATCTCAAGCCGAGAGACCCAGCACCGGCGCTTCCGGGTAGCCCTCGCAGGCAGCCTGGAATATCGAGAGCAGAGAAAGAGATACCATTCCTCATTCATCCTAAATTCCAGGTACAGAACTGAATAACCCCTCCTAGAGAATTCTTTAGTTATTCACTTGGCAAAAACAAACTTAACTTAAAACTGTAACTTTCTATTCCCGCCCACGCATTAGACTTAGGTCAGGTACACGGGGTAGGCGTATTTAGAAACACCAGTTGAGTACGTTTAGTCAAATGTATATGTGTATGTAAATATATTTTAAATCATTTTAAACATCATATGACTCAGAAACCATATCAATGTTTTTACAGTATTATTTTATACTATTGCTTTTAATGTATGCACTTTACTTAACTATAAGTATTGCAATAATATCGATCCATTTCTCTTGTACGAGAAAAGAGACTGATCAATAAATAACATCTTTTATTGAACACGCCCGTCTCTTCCTTTTCTCTACATTCTGATGAGACTAAGAATGCACGTACTGACTGAGTAAAATAATTGCCTTGTGCTCACACGACTCTCGAGATTGACTCTTGATTAGGGGAGAGCAAAGTTGTCATGTTCTATGGTTGTCAGAAACGAAATCCCTTCTTGTCTAATCAGGGGAGGTAATTCTTTCCTGAACATTCGAGAAAGTTTCTAGCGAACTCTGAGCTTAGCTGGCAAACCCAAAAATTAAGTCTAGTATCGACAGTAGTAGACCTAGTTAACGTCTGGCCTAGGCCTTTACTGCTGTAGGTACTATTCCAATGCGCAGAGCCTATTGGAGATAGGAACTACACTACATGGCGCCCAACGCGTTTGGAAAGGGCGATAAAACTAACGTAAGACATTTAGAGTAACTCAGTCGTGCTTTCTCACTCAGACCCCTTTTCCCAAATACTCCAAAGACGTCTGGAGTGGGTGAAAGGTTATTATATCCTCCAAAACCTCGCAGGAGGGAACTCCTATGTATGGTTCTTGGTCTAGTCAACGTTGAAGGATAAAACAGTTCCAGAATATTGTGCATCTAATCTCTGTTTCCATAAGAAACCTGATCTGCAAACAAACATAATACCATCCTGTCTGTAAAATGGCAGAGAGTGATGATGAAAGAGAGGCAATTAGATTAGCTACTGAAATAGCAGATGCTGATGCTACCATGCAAACAGCAGACCCGGATATAATACTCATCCAGGTCGCCAAAAGGAGATCTATAACCTTAAAACTTATAGAAAATGGACTGACACCTAGAGGTGGCACAGTCATATTCGTAATTGAGGCACACGAATATCGGCAGACAGAGGTATACTATACATGGATACATTTTCCAGCAGCAAATGCTGTAACAAAGTACTTCCACTATTACAAAGTAGAGGAACCTCCTGAAACGTACACTCCTTTCGAGGAGGTGGAAGTACCACTCAAATTCCAAGAGCATTTGCTCTTATTTGATGGCGCCCTAAAACATAACAATCACATTACAAGGCTCGGTCCTTTAGGAAGACCAGGAGCAACGTGGCCGGTCCTAGCCGGATACACACCACATCCAGACATCGAAAGAATGCCTGCAGCAGAGCTGTTAATACAGCTAAAACAACTACTAAAAATTCACAGACAATTAGTTCAGTATGTAATGCGGACTTCAACAATTCAGCCAGCGATTAAACTTCCACAGCTGACCCCTCACCAGGGGAACACAAATAAAATTACACCACAGAACATCCAATCCTGCCTAGGTAAAGTTCCAGCTAAACGGGAACAGATACCATTCTGGTTGGCACAGAAAATTACCCAAATAGAGGCGGTGTTTCCTGACACCACCCCATTAGAAAAACACAGGATTCTGACTATATGTCTCCCAATGGGAATCGCACCACACATTGAGGACTGTGACACTTGGGGTACAGTCTTTGCTTCCATCTATACAAAAACGCACGGTGTTCCATCCATTTCGGTGATACCAGATGTGCTAAAACAAATTCAAGATGAATACGGTCCAGAACCAGCTTTAACTCTTGGTATGAAATTACTAAAAGACTTCAAGCAGGTCTCGTCTATATTATTAGCCAACATAAAAGGTGAAGCAGCAAACGTGGCGATCCGCCAGAGGTTAAAAGAGACAGATATAGCAGACCAACCAGCTGAAATTGCCAGAATCATAGAAAAATCCTATGAAGAACTAGGCAGAGATAGTCTAGGTGGAATACCAGTAAAACCGCAACTGACTACAAGTCCAGAAAAAATGTTTTTTAATAATAATAATAATAATTCACCAAAAAAGAACTGGGATGGGAACAAACAATCCAATCCTAAAGAAAAGAAATTCCAGTCCAGAGGAAGGTCTCCTAGGCGAAGAGAGAAATCTCCAAACCCGAGACAAAGGTCACCCCAGAGTGACCCCTCTGGGAATAGATATAACCTTAGAAATAGGGATAATATTAAAAAACCTGATAGATATCAAGACATTGATACACGTTCCTCTTAATCTTTTCAGAATTCCTCGCAGAAATCGGAAAGAAGAGGACGATCAGAAGAGCACGCCAAGTCCAAAGACAAGGAACCTGCTCAACTGAAAAAGAAATTACAATTTCCAAAAAAGAAGGTAGCCAGTATCAAGGTAGTTAACAATGCCGAGAATACTGAGGACACAACTGAAAAACGGAGAGTGGGCTCAGACAATGCTAGACAGCGCAGCAGAGGTGAGCATAGCTCGCAAAGTCCTTATGAATCATCTGGAGACAGTGGACACGAATGAATACCTTCAAGTGGAAACTGCAGATACCAGAGTTAGCAAGCCCCACAAAATATACGAGATAATAACATTACGTATAGAGGGAGATAAGACTAGGAAAATAAGGGGACTATTTTGGGATAACCTCTCCAAGGGCTATGACATCCTTCTAGCTGAAAAAGACTGGCCACCAGAGTTTGTCAGGGAGTGCCCTCATGGCGAAGAAGTAATTATGCCTGCCTTCTCGAATCAAATGCCGATTCATAAAAAATATACACTTGCTAGAAAGTGGGCAGTGGCCTTAGCACCTGCTTTATATAAAAATCATGTAGGATGGGATGAGGATTCTCCTCCTCACAAAATCCAGTTAAAATCACAACCAACTGCACAAAGGCAGTACCCAATTAAGCAAGAAGCAAAAAAAACAAGTAAATGAAATACTAGATCAGCTAGAATACTAGGGGGTGATTGAAACTTGCACCTCACAAATGAACAATCCTTTGTTTCCGGTCTCCAAACCAGACAATTCATATCGCCTAGTTTTGGATTACCGACACCTTAACACATGTTGCAAAACTTTTGCAGTGCAAAACTCACACAGTGCTGCACTAATGAATAACATAGTGCGCAAAAAATACAAAACTACCTTGGACATCTCCAACGGATTCTTTTGTCAAAACATAGCACCAGAGAGCAGATATTTAACAGCTTTCTCAGTAAATGGCACTCAAAAACAATTCTGTCGGTTAGCCCAGGGGTACAAGAACAGCCCGGGGGTATTCTCAGCGAGAGTAACAGAATTACTACAACTATATGATGATGAAGCATTATCTTATGTCGATGACATTTACTTAACAGATGATGACTTGGAGACTCACTTGAAAAGAGTGAACACCATAATACTTGGTTTCGCTGCAGAGGGTTACAAATTCAACTTCAAAAAGTCCAGAATTGCCCATCTGACGGTCCTATTCTTAGGATATGAGCTATCAAGTGAAGGTAAAAGCCTGGCAGACAATTTCCTAGAGAAATGTGCCGTTATCCAAGCTCCTAAAACACTAAAAAACCTACAGTCAATTCTAGGCTTCCTAAATTTCGGAAGAACATACATTGCAAATTACGCAGAAAGGGTCAAACCCCTTTATGATCTAATTAAACCAGACTTTAAAAGATCCAGTTGGACTCAAACACACACAGAAATTTTGAGATCCTTACAAACAGACATGCTAATTAAGACAAAATTAGAAACCCGTGATAATACACGCAACCTTATGATCCGAGTCATCCCAGGGAGATGCGGATTCACATACCTGACCTCTAATGAGGGAGAAAAGGTACCAATTGCATTCAAATCACACTTGTACACAAAAGCTGAACAGAGATTCAGCAACAAAGGAAAAATTGTTCAAGCAGTTCAAACCGCAATAGCTAGAGAAAAAGACATAGCTGACGGTAGACATATCACAGTCAGAACAGCTGAATCAGCTTTTGAGGCATTAACAACACCGTGTAATTTACCATCAACAACATTGGATCCAGAATGGATACAATGGGTGAATTCAATCACAACGGACAAAGTATACTACTACTTTGATCCAGAACTAGAAGAATTAAAAAATCTAAAATATGAAAAGACGTATCCTCTGCCAATCGACATTCTGCCTCTACGACATTACGCCTGTGTAATCTATACAGACGGACATGCTCAACCCTCCGTTTGGGGAGAACATGCATACAATCCCACATGTGAGATTACAAAAGAAGTGTGGCGCGGAGGTAAACTAAAACCTCTATTAACAAAATCACACTCAGTAGAAACTAATTCAGAACTACAAACTGAAATAATAGCTTTGAAAATGGCGCTAGATAATGCGGATCGCGAATTCCCGACACTTATAGTGTCAGATTCATATTTCTGCGTCAAAGCATATAACAAGGATTTGCAGACATGGATTCAGAACGGTTACAAAGATGACACAGATGCACCAATAAAGCAGAGACTGCTCTGGGAACAAGTAGCTCTTTTGAAAAAAGAACTACCAAAGACTCACGTGACACACTCACTGAGTCACCAGCGTGATGGCGTTCACGTTGTAGGGAATTCATTGGCTGAAACAGCCGCAGCGGCAGCCAGTAAACCGGCTCCCGTAGATCGAAAAAAGCGTACATTAAAATACATTGACGGCGAAACATTGCTGGCGGTGAAAACGTCATCAAAAGGCGACTGCTCAGCGTTACCGATCAACTATCCACTCAATTATACATACATAATCGATGCAAACTCCGTCCCTTTTGCTCGAATCCCTGGAGTGGGGGATAGAGTGATTCCAAACATGGACAGGAGAAACTTGTTAATCGCAGACGCACACATGGGCGAGGGTCTCAGACACCTTAAATTAAAAGATTCTCTGGAAGAATTACAATCACGGTACTGGTAGCCAGGCATGAGCCTGCACTACACCATGTTTGTAAAAAACTGCCCAAACTGCAACAGAGATCGCAGTGGGGAGAGAAGCAGTTTAATACCTCGTCGTAGCAAGGCAGATAATATTACCAACAAAAAGAATGGCTTGCGATTAACATACACAGGCTAGTTCCACTTATCATGTAGATCCACAGCACTCGGCTGACGTACGGACTGTTATACAAGATTTGCGAGTCTAAATGGCATATACGCTAAGAGCATGCTACGTTCGACCATTTCTTTCACTCAGGCAATCCAGCCTGGGGGGGAAACATGGCCCAATGAGCACAGCCCAGCGGGAATCTTCTCACTTCCTTCCTGAGGGTATGGGATGGTGTAAAGAAAAAACCAAGGCAGAAAGCAATCTATAATGGAAAGGACATTAGGTTCGGGAGCTGGGTGGGTCAAACATCTAATAAGTGTCCAACGTAGTCTAAATAACTTGCCAAGAAATTCTCTGAAGGGATTCAGTCCGTACGAATTATTATTCGGAACTAGGATGTTGATCTCTGACCTTGATAGTCAGACTTCAGTGGTAATAGAAAAAACCTTTGATGTCAAAGACCGTTTGGCTATTTTGCAGGACTTAAACAAAACAAGAAAAGACCTGAGCAACATACAGTTGAAACAACAGCCAACAACCACTGAAGAATCACCACCTGTCCCAGCAAGACCTGTCTGGATTCCAAAAGTCGGGGATCTAGTCAGGGAAAAGATCGCGGTAAAGAAGGAATTTGGGCCTTCTTACAGAAAAGCAGTTCCTGTCTTGTCTGTCAACGGGACGAGATCAGTTGTACTACCGCCACTTGCTGGAAAAAAGGAGAACCGAGTTGTATCCATCGACCTGGTAAAACCACAACATGTGGCCGATAACAAACAGTAGGCCAAGTGGACTCCCAATAAGTAGCAGAACACCAAGGTTTGCTACCAGTACAGAGGTCCTATCAAAGAGGCTCATCACATTCGAAACGCCTACAGAAGAACAACAAGGACTATGCAACAATGCAATAGAACTAAGACCTCTGAAAACCCAAATAAAAACATTTAGCAGAGACACACCAATCTATACTGAAGTACCAAGTGACAATGCAAAAAACAAGAATCCTGAACCAATTGGAACAATTGACAGAACTGCATCTGGTTACTTCATCAACTTCGATGATTCCTCTGAAGGTTTCAGCGAACAAAAGACACAGCCATCATCAAAATCCTTTAAAGACAAAGCTAAGGAACTTTTGAAACAACTGAACGAAACATATCTGGTTTCTCCATGGATTGAATTTTGGGTGGGTTTTGGTGCATTTATCCTCATACTTTGGCTCATCATGGTATTTACCTTGGGACGCTTCATTGAGGGAAAATATGCTAAAATGGACACAGCAAGTCAGAACATCAACTTGGTCCTCAAACCACACACATCTTCACACGTCGAGAAACGAGAACTTTCTTCAGAACTTTCTTCAGCCAACTTCACAGCAATTCCAATACCTGGTGGGGTAGCCTGGGACAACACTGACTATGAAATTTATGGTCCGGTCGAGATCCTGAAATATCCACACCAAATCAAGATCTCCTTGAGTGACTTTGCAAAACCAAACTCATTTGCTGATGATTGGGACTTTGAAAGTATAAACAATATGATGTCTGACTTAGTAATGTCTGCTAAATTTACAAAACATGATTATTTGCAAGGTTCTACAAATTATGATAGTATGTATTGCTATAACCATTATGGTAACCATTTCTTGCATAAATCTGCACAACCTAGAAATGTTTTAAATTATAATCAATGGGAACATTGTGCTACACCTCCAAAAGGGAGCTCTAGAACCGTTTATGACAAATATTCATATTTTTCAGGTTTTAACATAACTAATGCTGAAACATTTTATTACAAATTGTCAAACAAGACAGGGATGAAAACCATGATAACCAACACGAAATTGATATATTCAGATTCATTCTTTGAAAAAATGAATACTTTTGGATTTGATTATTGGGACAAAAATGTTGATTTGAAAAGTGTTTGGGGTACAAAAGAATGGCAAGTACAGGGTATAGAAGCTTTGTTTAGAGCCTGCATGATCCCAGAACAAATGATATTTTTAAATGACACTGTTCAACAAACCACCTGTCTTGGCTTAGCCAAAATCAAAGATTTAAATAACCTGTCTATTCCAAAGCCAACAATGTTTAGCAATAACTCTGATACAGATGAAGGAATAGACATAAACCATATACTTAACCAAAACAGAACACATCCTGGTTGGAAACAATGGTTGATCTGGCCCACAGATACAAATAACTGTCAAGATAGATTCCTGAATAAAACACAGGGTTTCAAAATGACCAGGCCAGACCCTAGATATCCCCAAAGACATCACCCAGGGATAATAACAACCTAGTGTGGGCAAATTATGCCTTCAATGGCTACAAACTTCCACACTGCCTGAAATTAAGCAACACCTAACTTTACTTACTGATGGTGCTGACTTGCGTGATTTCATACTGGGACCACGCAAACAGCGTCAAAAGCGTTTCATAGCAGCCTCTGTATATGCAGCATACAATGAGGCCTGGAAGGTTACTCAAATTGAAACAGCAGAGAGAATACGTGAAATTGATCGTATTAATTTGGAAAAATCACTTTCTGTAGTGGACAATGGGTTAATGACTCTGTCCTCCAGAATATTTTCATTGGACAGCATTGTGTCTTCAGCAATCGATATATTATCGCAAGACTTACTGTTATTACAACATGGTCAGTCACAATTGCGCTCTATTGTACAGCTTGGCTGGACGTTACAAAATCTGCGTTCAGGCTATGTGCCTTGGCGTTTAATCAACACAACGTCACTATTCCAAATCTTTAACCTTACTGATAGACAAATCGGTATGGCGCAGAAGGGTGCTGATTATACAATCTTGAGCATTGAAAAACTAGAAAGATTACCAATGACAATGTCAGAACGACCTGTCAGTGAATGGATAATCCACGGAATCATAAATATTCCAATCTCAACCTTCAGGTTTCAATACTGCCAAAAATATATACAGGCTGGCATGTACGAGAAATTGGGAAAGGGGTACCTTAAAACAACTTGGAACCTGCCCTATTCACATGCATGTGTCAGTAACAAAGGACAGAAAGTGTTTCTTAGTGGCAACAATTGTGCTATGTCACTAAGCGGCACGCTTCTGTGTAACGGTATTAGTTTGCACGGAGCCTGTGAAGGGAATTCATACAACCTTTCATGTCACCAGCAAGGCGCACCTGCAACTGAAATAGAACCATTCTTTCAAAGACTCTATAATGGGAGTTACATTCTTATTGTAGACCGCAGATGTTGTAGTCTTATGCCCGGGACTCACCACGACGGCGAAGGTCAAGTGCTGTGGACGTTCTTTGTTTCCCAGCTCCTTACCAGACAGGGAGGCAAGGGCATGGCCCGGTTTGAAAATTACTTCTATTCGAATAGACACTTTAAGCAGAATGAAAACAGTGCTTCTTCAGACGCCTACAAGGCTCACGTCATCTAAAAAAACGTATGATCTACAAGTCGCAAGGACGACTGCAGAGATACATACATTATTATCAACTAATTCCCCCGTACATTTCGCGGAAATCCTGAGCGAAATCTTGAATATTTCTGATACCACTGGGGTCTCAAAGGTATTTAAGACAGTATTTTCGATGGCATTAACACCATTCAAAGCCATACTGGGTATTTTTCCAGATTTCGTCCATTCGATTTTTGGCGGACTTCCCCTGATCCTGGGACTAATTGCAGGAATCCTATTCCTAGTCCTTATTTTTCGTTATGGCAACCCATGTCACAGATCAAACTCTCGCGACAATGGAAGATACGATCCTAGCCATTGGATACCGGGATCCGGATATCAAAAATCCTGGGACTCTCCCGGCTTAGAGACCTAAACATGACTTGGTTTCTATCATTTCGACCAATGTGGCAAAGGTGTGTTTTACCTGTACTACGGTGTCTGCTACGCGGAGAAGAATGCGTGTTAGACACCTGTCTGACGCTACAATCGGATGCGCCGGTGGATGCAGATACACTGTTGGTTCCTACCAAGGTTCACGCTTTGTGCTGCCCTCAAAGGCTGCCAATCCTGATGACGGCATTCCTGGAATCTTCACCACTGCGATTGAAGAGTAGTGAAGTTCAAGATGAAAGCAGCATCGAACAGGTACGACCTTCTGTCAGCAATGCTAATCAGAATGTCAATGGAGACAATCATGCGCACGAATGCATGGTTACCCCTATTTCCGACTTAGTGGAACTTTCCCATGAAGCTGTTGACAGTTTTTTCGAAAGCCTAAATGATATGATGTTCTCTCCGGAACAGAAATAGAGACTTTTGAGTAAACTCGCACACGGCGTTCCCTGAATTCGGCCTTCAACCTTTAAAAATAAAGTCACATGAACAATTACAATCCAGTTCACGGACAGCAACTTTTTTCAGCAAGCCCTTAAAATATTTTTCTATATATTTTTTCCCCGGGACACTGATCTTCTGCTTAAAGTAAGAAACTATTCCTAGAGAACTAAGATTTCTATTTTAGATACTTTATATAGACTTTAGCTGCCCGCTGGTATGTTCACAAATATTTTATTATGTGATGAAATGGTCTCGACCTTCCTTTCTGTATAGCCATATTAAGAGCCATTTCATGTGTATTTCTCATATACCAAAAAGCAATAATGCATAACAATGCGTGTTTACTTTTGCATTTAATTCATAGCTTAAGTGCATACAATATATATGACTGCAATTTTTCAGTATATTTGAAAATTTCGAAATGCATTTATGTATTTTGGGGTGGTAAGGTATACACTATACTCTATAGTATGTTGTACTATGTTATACTATGCATAGATTAGTAGATATGACCATAGTTAGCGTGGAGTGGGTGTCGTGTATTTCTATAGGTTCTGAATCGATCCCCCTATTCCTGACCCTATTCTGGTTAAACTACCTAGCTAGTTAACTAACAGTCAGCCCATGAGGCAAGAAATCCCCCATGATGCAGATACCGTTATCTGACGCAGTCACACTACGGCACAGGAACGTGTTATCTGATTAGGTCATAACGCTTGAGATCTAATTAGACAAGCGACATTCCTCCAGCCCCTGATAAGGCATACGACGTTCTCATAACAAATCAAACCTATGACAACCTGGAAAATCCGTGCGGCCATTGTTTTGATTTCACAGAGAACTTTTGCAAAAGAATGTGCTAACGAGCAAGTCGTATGACATCTTTATTGACGTACCTATGTCCATCCTTACGTCAATCTCGGCACCTTTAAGGTATAAATATTGCCGACCTTGCCCTATGCAAACACACGCGTGGTGACAAGACGGAGCAGCCACACTTGCCGAAGCCGAGAGCAGAAGCAGACCCCGCTGGCAGCAGCCCCGCCTTCCTGACGCGCTGAGAGACGCGCTGCTATCTCAAGCCGAGAGACCCAGCACCGGCGCTTCCGGGTAGCCCTCGCAGGCAGCCTGGAATATCGAGAGCAGAGAAAGAGATACCATTCCTCATTCATCCTAAATTCCAGGTACAGAACTGAATAACCCCTCCTAGAGAATTCTTTAGTTATTCACTTGGCAAAAACAAACTTAACTTAAAACTGTAACTTTCTATTCCCGCCCACGCATTAGACTTAGGTCAGGTACACGGGGTAGGCGTATTTAGAAACACCAGTTGAGTACGTTTAGTCAAATGTATGTGTATGTAAATATATTTTAAATCATTTTAAACATCATATGGCTCAGAAACCATATCAATGTTTTTACAGTATTATTTTATACTATTGCTTTTAATGTATGCACTTTACTTAACTATAAGTATTGCAATAATATCGATCCATTTCTCTTGTACGAGAAAAGAGACTGATCAATAAATAACATCTTTTATTAAACACGCCCGTCTCTTCCTTTTCTCTACATTCTGATGAGACTAAGAATGCACGTACTGACTGAGTAAAATAATTGCCTTGTGCTCACACGACTCTCGAGATTGACTCTTGATTAGGGGAGAGCAAAGTTGTCATGTTCTATGGTTGTCAGAAACAAAATCCCTTCTTGTCTAATCAGGGGAGGTAATTCTTTCCTGAACATTCGAGAAAGTTTCTAGCGAACTCTGAGCTTAGCTGGCAAACCCAAAAATTAAGTCTAGTATCGACAGTAGTAGACCTAGTTAACGTCTGGCCAAGGCCTTTACTGCTGTAGGTACTATTCCAATGCGCAGAGCCTATTGGGAAGATAGGAACTACACTACAGCCCCAGGCGATGACAGAGCTGTAGGCAAATCTGGAACTGACTTCTTACGCTGTCTGGGGAAGGATCTTTCACCAGCCAATCGTCCAGGTGCGGGTATACGAAGACTCCCCTGTGGCGTAAAGCGGCTGCCACCACTGCAACGCACTTCGTGAACACCCGGGTGGCCGACTTCAACCCGAACGGCAGGACTTTGAACTGGTAGTGGGAGGTCCCCACCCGAAACCGAAGAAATCGTCTGTGACGGGGGTGTATTGGAACATGAAAGTAGGCATCTTGGAGGTCCAGCGAACACATCCAATCCCCTCTCCTGAGATGTGGATATATTTGGTGAAGTGCCAACATGCGAAATCTTTCCTTTCTGATGCATAGATTGAGAGTTCGCAAATCCAGAATGGGTCTGTATTCTGCCTTTTGGCCCTTTTTTCTGACCAGAAAATAACGGGAGTACACTCCTCTTCCCCTTTGAGACATTGGCACTCTCTCGATGGCTGACTTCGAGGCGAGTGGCCACTTCTTTTTGCAGAAGGTGTAAGTGACGGTTCGATGTTGCCATCGGGGGAACAGGTGGAGGCCGATGAATGAAACGAAGACAGTACCCATTCTGAAGTGTAGACAACACCCATCTGTCTTTTGTGATGTCTCTCCACTCTTTCAAATGATTCGCATGGCTTCCCCCCACTGGAGTGGTCCACGGCACTGGGGGAAGAAAAGACTCATTGTTTCGACTGAGTCTTGCCGGTATTGTTGTCCCTCCTCCTCTGGGATTACGCTTTCCTCTAAACTGGGACTTTTGTTGTCCCTGTTGGTCTTGACTCTTCTGCCAAGGCGGGGTTTGAATCCGCTGTTTTGAAGAGCCCTTGTTGTAGGAGCGATACTTCTTCTTGAACTCCTTCTTCTCAAGCCCTACCGCCTTGAGAGTATCCAGCTCTGCTTTCATGCGCTGCATCTCCTCATCAGTGCTAGCGCCAAACAGTGAAGTCCCTGAGAAGGGCAAGTTCAAAATGCGCGCCTGAGCCTCTGGTTTTAAAGCCGTTAGGCGCAACCAGGATGATCTTCGTGCTGATATTCCGTGGGCATATCCATGCGCCGCCAGGATTGCCCCATCCGCTGCAGCACTAATAACCTGGCTGAAGAGATTCTTCTGGAGGGCAGTCAAGTCTCCAAAGTCCTTATGGTCTTCTTGAGGAAGCTTCTCCGCAAAACGTTGCAGAGAATCCCACAGGGACCTGTCGTAACGCCCCAGAAGGGCCTCTGCGTTGGACACCTTGAAAAAGGAAGCTGCAGACCCACAGACTCTCCTCCCCCACGAATCCTGCGTCTTGCTGTCCTTGTCTGGAGGGACAGTGGAGGAAGAGGAGACCGCACTGGATTTTCTCGCTGCCGCGATGATGACCGAGTCCGGCGGCGGATCCGCTCTGAGAAACAGAGGGTCCTCCTCTAGAGATTTATATTTCTTAAGGATCCTCGCCGGGACCGCCTTGACCGTTCCTGGTGTGAGGAACACCTCCATTACCGGATCTATAATCCCAGGCACTAACAGCAGGAGGGGTTTGGGTGCAGACCTGTGCTGAAGTGTCTCAAAAATGACTGAGGTCTTAACCTGCGGAGTTGTTAAGGGAACTCCCAGTTTCAACGCTCCTCTACCCAGTATGTCCTGGAAGGTGAAAATATCATCAATCAGGGATACTCTTGATGGTGGAGAGTCCGTCAGAGTGGGTTAGTAGTCTCTATGAGAGCGTGTCGAAGAAGAAGAGGTAGTCGGAGATCTTCGTTCCCTCCTCCTGCTCCTAGATCTTGATCTACGCCTGGAGGATCGCACCCTAGAACGTGATCTTTCTCTATGACGAGCCGGTGAATGTGATCTTTCTATGGGTCTCACCAGAGATCGTGACCGCTCTCTAGGCCTAGAGATTGACTGCTGCAGTCGAGCCGCTGTCTCCTTGTCTGGAGCCCAATGATGCAGTGGCCTGTTCCATCGCGGGGATAATCTGATGGAAGCAGACTGCTGTGCGGGGTCCCTCACTGGAGAACGTGCAGGAGGTACATCCTTTTGCACCTGTGGAGGAGTAGGGGGGAATGCCTTGCGCCCTCGCTGCCTGATGTATAGATGATCACATCAGGACCAGAAGAGGAAACTGAAGAGGAAGACAGGCTCACAGGAGAAGCCGTGCGACTGCGAGAACTACGATGCTCCGGTGTTCTTCCTCTTGACCGCGGAACCGATGCTCACTGGAGAGCCCTGGGCACCTTCCGCAGCTGAAGCAGTTCTTGATGACCTCGGAGACGGAGGATCATGACTGGAAGACGGAGTCGGCCGACTCGACGTCTCGGTGTGCTGAGCCACCACTGGTGCTGGAGTCCCATGCCTCGACGTCGAACGCCGGTGAGGTGACGTCGACGGAGGCCTTCTCGACACCGAGCACAAGATCACTGGGCGCGGTCGGAGGATGCTTCGACACTGAATGCCCTCGACTGGACTGCGATGGATGCCTCGACGTCGAGCTTCGATGTCCTGTCGAAGACGGTGAGTGCCTCGACGTCGGGCGTCGATGATGAGACGCCGACGAAGGATGTCTCTACGTCGACCGTCGATGGGCGGAAAAAGTCAGTCTCCAGCACCTATCCAGAGGGATGCTCACAGAAAAGTTAAATAGTAATTTAGCCTACAGTCTCGGTCTAGCATTAGCCTTGAAGGTCTCCCCCTGGTGGTTAGAACAGTTCTTTCTTTTTATTAATTTGAGAAAATTTCGAATGTTTTCTTATTACTTTCATGAAAAATGGAGTTAATGGTTAATCACATTACAGTAACTGATTACTGTAGTGGGTAAAAAAAAGAATTCTAGGGGATGTCAAAATCTGAGAAATAATGGAGAAAAAAATGTATATTAATCATTCGGACTAACAAGCTTGTACTGAATAGGCGGTTTACCTAACCGCTGTAATTACTTTACCTGGTAGATGGCAGTGTTTCCACAGCAAACTATCACTGTTCTGAGAGAGCCAAAGAGACGGGTGGTCATGAGCAGTGTCAGTGTACAACTGATCACAAAATGGTGGACGGCACTTTTTATAGGAGTAACCACATTTCGAACAAAAGTATGTATTGACATGTACCTTTTAATGTGTTAAATATCCTGACTGAAAGTGTATTTACTTGAAATGTTTGAGGAAAACATTTTCTAAAGTCGTCACGTACTATGACAACAATTTTCGTTTTGCTCAGGTGGTTTAGAAGCAGGAAAACAAAGGAAGGACTACAGTTGTAACAGGATCATTTTTGATGTATGGCTTTAAGTTATAAGTGGCTAGTGTATTTTTAAAATATTTTTTGGTTAAATGTTTTTAGAAAGTAAAAAAACTGCGTTGCTGTAAAATTCAGCCAGGTTCTGAGCTGGGATGGGGCAGTGAGCTAAATAACGGTGATGGATCAAGCCCTGATCTTTGGACTGGGTAAGAGTGGTCTGCTTAATTCAGACACTCTGTTCATCACCACCCCCTTTTTTGAATCGTTTTTGGCCACTATAGGTGTGGCAGGGTATACTCAGACATGAGTCCCTTGCTCACTGCTCCATCAGGATTCAAGCAAGCCGGGCCGACGAGGCTGAAATGCCAGAAACCGGTCCCCGGTAGCTTGTCTCCTTTCTGGTGAAGAATTGGCTTGGTAGTTTGGTCTGCCCTGTTCCCATGATGCACTGGGCCAGGGACAGACTAATTTGCATATAGCCAGGTTCTGAGCTGGGATGGGGCAGTGAGCTAAATAACAGTGATGGATCAAGCCCTGGTCTTTGGACTGGGTAAGAGTGGTCTGCTTAATTCAGACACTCTGTTCATCACCACACCCTTTTTGAGCTGTAAAATTCACTACATTTTGGAAAATATAAAAAAAATATTTATTTCTCTACAAATATACTTAGCAGTGCAGAAACCTTTAACATGTTTAATAAACTTACGTTGTAATGGCATGTGTGGTAATGGTAGTTTTATTGCATCTCTACGGACATGTGTAGCAGTGGTGTGCGCGGTAAAGAGGTGCATGATTTAGACTTATTCATGGTTTAGACCGCATTGTAACGACATTCGTGTTAACAGCATGCGTGGTACAGTCATACACCCAGCTACGAAGTGCTTGTAGAGCATAGATTTGCAATGCTTTAAAATGCTAGTACTGACAAACACTCATGCCTCTGAAGGGTCATAAAGCATGGATAGTAGTGGTAAGATGATGATACAGGGTGGTTGTTAGAGGGGAAGAAGCCAGACAGATAAGAGTCGGGTTGGACTAGAAGAAGCAATACGAACCAGGACGACAGGGGAAGAGGAAAATAGTACCTCAATCAAGCACAAGCAGCAGCATTACAAAACTAAAGATGAAGCAATCAATACTTGATCCATGTACCAGTCAAAAGAAGAAGTCGTCCAATTAGGAGGAAGCAAATAAGAATGACAAAGTCAACTAATGGTAAGCTAAGGGCGGGTTCCAAGCCCTTTGTTGTATACAATAACAAGCGTGCTGTCTTAGGGTAGACATTATGAGTCCATATCCAGCTCAGTTTAAGGGGATTTTGAAACTCGCTGATGTTATATTTACATAGGCGTTACCCAGCGGCAGTCAACAGTCCTCACTCTTGACGGCTTTTCCACGTGTAAACAAGTAGTATACATTAGAGGGATTTTGCATAACTGTCTACAAGTGTCCTCAAACCCAGGCTGTGAATATACAATTGTAGTACAATCATGGGGGAATTCTCTGCATTCGCTCTTGAAACATTACTTGCTATTACACTTGAAATGCCCACAAAAATTAAAAACACACCTTACATTTCATGAATGACTGATCCATGCATGTTTATGAGAAATTGTACTGATATTTTGGTTTGTTTATGTCACACTTCGACTCACTATATCATCTGATCCACAATAAGCACTGAGCACGCTTTAACCCACTATGATTCGCGGTTTCCAATGGCAATCTTCTTAATAAATGAATTTACATACACCAATACTTTTGATTAGACTGTGCTGTAATTACAATCTTTTATCTCTTTCCTATGGTATATTTTGACTACCTTAATATTATAGTCTTATTACAAGTTTGGCGGTCATTAGAGCATGGTACCGGCAGGGTCATTCTGACCAAGGAGAGCTCTGTGGTCAGACTATTGTATTATGAGTTGTGCAGATTGCCTTTGCGAGAACTGCTGCTGAAACGCCGAGACCTCCAGGTTCTTGGTCAGAGAAAGGCAGCCGCCATAGGGTAGCACCAAAAAGCTGCACCGTTGTCCATACTACGAGTTGCCTTTTCCATGAGCGGACCGAGGCGGTCCGACTGTCTGCGTCAATGTGGCGGAAATGAAGGATCTGGGGTGCATACTCACCCCTTTCTTGTTTTTCCAGGAGTCCAAAGTGGATCCCTTTCTCCGGGTCCCCTTCACAGCAGGATCTTCACCCCGAGGAATACACCCCTGTTTGCGACTATGTACAGGTGATTCATTTTCATACTATATACCCATTGCCAGGACTGCCCACATATGGACCGTACTCCGTCAATGAGTAGATGGTATTTTTCCACATATGCAAATGTGTGCATCCGAAACATATGCAGTCGAAATGTACACACAGGCATCGATATATTTGGAGAAAGTTCTCATCAGAGTCGCAAGATCACTGCATCCACACCTCCGGCACCGTGGTCAACTTTTAAACGGCGGTCTGTAGACTGCCATTGCTGTGGGCTCCTGGCTGGCGCGGACGCAGTTCTCGAGTTTTGAGACCGCCAAACTTGTAATCAGGCCCTAAGTCTATCTGACAATGATTGTCTCCATTTGCTAAGTACTTTCACAGGAACCTCTGGTGTCACCACGGTGTTAATTGAAACAACTCCATTTCTGGGAATTTAAGATATCAAGCTTATTATATACTCTTTAGAGTGTCAACCACCTTGCTTCAACCGTCCTGGTCTCTTTGTCCTCAGCCTGCTACTGATCGGGTTTGCCAAGAATGTTTGAGGCCTTGTAACAGATATTACACAATGTCCAAAAATCAGTGGGAATGAACTAAGGGAAGATCAAAGAGTATTCATTGCATGCATTCCACGTGCCATCCAAAGGAATATTCACCCACAGCAAAAGTTAGTTTGGACAAGATCAATGGCTCTTCACAGGTCTCCATGGTATATCCACAAGGGGTATTTGGAGGGATGTTCACCGTCAGCTGCACCTTGAAAATACAAGTATGTCTTTTTGTTCCACTAAGTGTTCAGTCCCACCTGGCAAGTAGTATATGGTTGAAAAACATAGCTTTTTCCTTTTTTTTTTTATTTTGGAAGCGTGTTGGAGATGAGAAAAGAGCACCAGTGTCTCCAAAGTTTATTCTGATTTCACGATTAATGAAAATCAAAGCATACAATAAAAAACGCACAAGAATATTAAAAGACTGTCGTGCCAATTATAAAAGGTACCACAAACAAGAAAAAGTACACATATCCACATAATTAATAAACAATATATAAAAATAGTAGCGAAAACCCCAATTCATACGAGCAGCAACAGGAGACAGGAGGGAGAAAAAAAAGAAATAAAAGTGCAAGTGCAAAACAGAGCCTACAGAAGAGCAAGGACTCTTAGCCTGCGTATTCTAAGGTTAAAGTATGCATCATCAAGCTGTTAAGGTAGCTGCCACATGTTTCACCATCATGAAGTGGTTAAAAAAGATCTGGATGCCTCAGTACTCTCCCCCTCATCCCTATTCCTACTGCCTTCATCTGTGGACCCAAGTTGAGCTACGGGGGACAGAGACATAGCACTTGCACTTGCTCCTGCAGATATCTCGGACATCTCAGAGAGGGTAACCACTGAGGGTGGGAGAGGGGAAGAGGGCAAGGGGGGCAGACCAATGTCAGACGGTCTATTTCTCCCTCCACTGTTTTCCTCATATCCACTTTGTGAAGGGGCCTTCTTCATGTCAGTTTGCCTCATCTCGTCAGACAGGGAGCTGCTTCCATTAGTTCCAGCATCGTTTCAGGTCCCTCCAGGTCGTTTGCCAGATCCTTGTTTGAGTCCTTCGCACCATCTGAGGCCTCTGTTGTATCCTTCGAGCTCTTGGCTCTCTGCAGGAGCTCGACTACTGAAGGACCCGCAGGCCGATCTTTAGCCCCGCCTCTTTCCCTTCTGGGCAGCGGCGACGGTGTTTGCTGATTGTGGACCAAGTCTGGACCCGGGGAGAGCTTTCTTGATAATGATGAAGGGCTCCCGGTAAGTGCTGCTGCTTCCGCCACACCTTCTACATGCGTCTTGCGGGCTGCCGCTGACATGATTTTCGGAGCCATCTCCGGCACTTCCTCTTCGCCGCTGCTTGCAGTCAACCGCGCAAGGAGCCTTCGCAGACAGCCCTCGACTAGGCTCTCAAGTAAACGACTGCGTGAGACTGTGAAAGGGGACCCCCAGACACTGCGCCTATACAGCCTCCAAAGCATAGAGGTGGGTGCGAGGTGGGTGTAAGGTGGTTAGAATCGGCTTCACCATCGGGTACAGGTAGTTTGCTGTAGAGTCATCGGGTTGAATCTGTTACCACTGCCTCAGCACTCGGCCAGCTAAGCAGCCGCTATCTCGTACCCCCCCCGGAAAAGCAGTCTGAGGACTCCGGGAGGTCCGCAGGTGGAAGATTGGAGGCGGGAAATGCTCAAAAGTTTGTTGATCAATCACTAGCTGATTCTATTAAGAATATACCACTTGTATTGGCAGACCAAAGGGGTAAAGAAGTGGATAAAGAGGATAAAGAGGAGGAGGAGGAGGAGGAGGAGGAGGAGAAGGAGCCTAGCGATTGCTTTTTTCATTATCTGAAGGAGCGGAATGGTCTGATGACTTAATAAACACATCACAAGGGGGAAGTAGTTTAGAGTCAGATGGGGAGGACAGCGAGGCGGTGATCCCTCAAACGGCTATAAAACCGGTACAGCAGAAAGGCACGCTGAATATGGGGGCTTATAGCAAGGGTAGAAAGGAGTCGGCCCTCTATTATTCTCCCGCAACCACCCGCACAGATCAAAGGAAGACATCTATTGTTGAGGAAGGAGCTCCCCCAACGCTAGATACAATTCCCTGGGCCATTCTGGCTCATAGAGAAGAAACCAGGCAAGACAGCGGGAAAGCCCAAGCAGGCATGAGGAAAATGCAGGGCGTTGTGAGCAAGCTGACAAAGGTGTTCTCAAATTTGGGAGACAGAGTGTCAAACCTGGAGGACAGGATTGTTCAGACAGAAGCGGATGCATCTAAGGCTACATCTATGGTGGAGGCTCAGTGCGCACAGATTAGAGTTATTCAGTGGAAACTCGAAGAATCTGAAAATAGGCAGAGACAAAATAATGTTCGAGTGCTTGGTGTGCAGGAGGGTCTCGAAGGGTCTGATCCCAGACAATATGTAATCGACCTTTTTAAAGGGGCCTTCCCAGAACTGTCAGAATGGAACTGGGCAGTAGAGATCCAGAGGGCATACCGCATCCCGCTGAAACCTCGTGCACTGGCAAAAGTTGGGGATAGACCACAGGCTCTACTCGTCTTTTTGGGACATTGTCTTCTGCGACAGGCGATATATGATAAAGCAAGGCCTGATGCGAGAGGGTCAAGCGGAGGGGTCTCATTCTTTGTTCGTCCCGACTAATGCAATGTAACAGTGGAGAGGTGCTGGAGGCGGAGACAGCTTATCAAGCCGTTCCAAGATAAGAAAATACAGGTGTTTTTGGTTAACCCAGCGCAATTGAAAGTGACGAATAACATTACTATTCTATATTTCACGTCAGAGATCAAGGCCAAAGAATATCTGGACTCCTTGGACAAATAAAGTCGTCGCATTGTCTAGGGACCTATATATATGGAGCACCCGAATTTTGGGGGGCAGCTAGAGCAACTTTATGGAAATTAGTATTATGACCGGTATTATGTCTGAATACATATTACAGTCGAGGGGTGGAGTGGGGGGCAGGTGGATGAGGGGATTGGGAATAGCAATCAGGAGTGATGTGTGAGGGGTTTTCACTTTGGGTTAGGTATGACAATGTTTTTCTTTCTTTTGATGATTTAAGGGTTATGATAGGATTAGATAAATACGCTGAGGGAACCACTGCCCACTCTCACAGCTTCATCACATGCACAGACTATTGTCTGAGCGTCCTAGAGGGGTGGAAGGGTGTTTCAAGTTAGGGAGTGGGTGTGTGGGGGTTGGGTGGTGGGAGGGTTGGAGTGGAGTTGGAAAGCTCTCTTAAGGGGAGGAAAAATATTACCTGGTACTATGGTTTATATTTGTTGACCACTATGCTTTATGTGTTACTATCATATTGTTTTGAAATGAGACAGCTATTAGGCAGTTCAATACCAAGAAGCAATGGGGAGGCTTAAGATGTGCTCCGTTAATGTAGGATGATTGGTCCAAGAGACAAAGATTGGGGTATTTTGCAAGAGAAAATCGGCTAGATATAATTTGCCTACAGGAGACCCACCTACCGTGGGGAAAAAAAACGTATTAAATATCAAAAGCTTTGATTTGTCGGCATGTTCCTCCCATACATCCACTATAAGAGGGGTGGCAATCCTGGGGAAACCATGTTTGGGAGGCATTGGCCGCTCCCTAGTAAATTCTTGGGGGCGATGGGCAATCGTTGAACTTAAGACGGGGCCTACGTTGAGTGTAATTTATGGATATAACCAGGATGACCCGGAGCTGTTCGACAAGCTAGAAATAGAACTAGCGAATTGGAAATCTCCCATTATCTGCTGCAGGGACTTTAATATCGCTGTCGATTTTAGCGATAGGGATGGGACCAGTATATAGAAGGGAAGTAAGCCCAGGGTCTATAAAGCTGTGTGCTCTTTGATTGGTTCGTATAGTCTAATTGATGTTTGGGGGCATAAAGAGCAACATGACCCAGGGTTTACATATTTCTCACACCCGCACAAGAAATACACTAAATTAGATTATTTTTTTATCTCATCATCAGAATTGTCTAGGGTGGGGATTAAAAAACTTCTGAAACTTATCTCGGATCATAATCCTTTGGTTTAATTTTACGAAGTAGAAAACACCCCGAAGGTTGGTTCCAGATGGACATTTGGTAGGGGACTTCTGGCTAATCCTAAATTTAGACCACCTAAGAAAGTGGGCTGAAGAGTTTTTCGATGTAAATAGATTTAGTGCCTCCCGCAATTGCGTCTGGGATACCTTTAAAGCAAGTTTAATGGGTGAGAGGTTTAGCTTCTCTGCTATGCAGAGGAAAGCAGACCAAAAAGAACATGAGGATTTGGTTGGGCAGCTCATGAAGGCAGAGGCATTACATCTAAGTGATATTATAGCGGGAAAGGATTCAGATCAAAACCTTCAAAAAATTGCGTCCATTAAGGCTGATCTTAACAAATGGATAGTACCGAGAAATGCTGTTGAATATCAGGTGCACAGGGATGAAATGTACGAAACGGCTGAGCAGGCCAGGAAGCTTCCGGCATTGAAAATCAAGCAGTAAAGCAGTAGGAATATTATTTAAAAAATCCTGAAGGAGATCAGGTGTTTGTAGAGCCAGCAAATATTCGTAGGGTGTTTAAAAACTTCTATCAACATCTGTATAGTGAGGAGGATGGGGCAACACCAGTCGGACGGGCAGGTCTGGAGGAGGGTAATTTAGGTCATAAGATATCAGATCAGGACAAATTAATGCTAGAGACCGACATGACGATAAGTGAAGTGGAAGACGCTTTGCAAGATCTGGTGACGGGGAAGGCTACAGGGCCTGATAATATCCCCTCTGAGGTATACAAGTGCCTGCAGGATGTGCTGGGCCCATTTATGCTGGATCTATTTAATGGTGTAATGTGCTCAGGAGTTGTTCCGGTCTCTTGGAAATGCACCTATATCGTTGTTTTTCATAAGAAGGGTAAGGACAAGGAAGAACCAGGCTCCCATCGCCCAATACCCCTCATAAATGCTGACACCAAAATGTATGCGAAGGTCTTGGCCAAGAGGCTGGGAGAGATCACTGGCGGTTTAGTCTCACCATGGCAGCATGGGTTTGTACAGGGTCGAGACACCGCGGATCACATCAGGCGGGCGATCACACTATTCGATGCTCAGGCTGCGGTTGGGGCTCGGATCGCCATGAGCCTTCTCGATGCAGAAAAGGCCCTTCGACCGCGTCACCTGGAGCTATTTATGGAGGATTTTGTAGCAGAGGGCCTTCGCCCTAAGGTCTTGAGGGCTATTAAAGCCATGTATGTCGAGCCAGTAGCAAAAGTCCAACTAATGGTTGATGGCTCTTAGGAAATCAAAATATCGCGAGGGACCCAACAGGGGTGCCCCTGCTCGCCAATTCTATTTGCACTATACATTGATCTTCTGGTCAGAAAGATCTTAGACTGTGGAATATCAATCCTGTGGTGTGCAATGGTTATGAAACTAAATTACTGGCGTTTGCAGATGACCTGGCTATAATAACGCCAGACCCGGAGCAGGCTATGGCAGCCCTTATAGGGATTTCTTGGGAATTTGGACAATATTCAGGATATCATCTTAATGAATCAAAAACCCAGATAATTTGTTCAAATAATATTCTAAAGAGGGATGATAGATATCTGGAATCAGCAGTATATCTGGGGGTTAGGATCAACTCTACGATAGACTTAATTGACGAGGAAAATTTCGAGCCCATACTTAAGACAATTACTGCAGAGTTGAAAAGAATTGACTGTTTACACCCATCTACAATAGGTAGAGTTAATGTTATTAAAATGTCCATGTTTCCCAAGATACTGTACCTTTTTCGTACTATCCCATTGGTGGTCGGGGAGGAAATGTTAAAACCTATAGAGGCAGCCTTTGCTAACTTTATCTGGCAATATCGGAAAATTAGACGCTCTATGAAATCTCTCTCACTCCCATTAGACAAGGGGGGGTTAGCAGCTCCTAATAGAAGATTTTATATGTTGAGCTGTCTTTTTAGCCAGATGGCAATCTTATTAGATGGCATATCAAATAGATCCGACTTCTCTCTAGGGTTAAAATACCCCCTATCTATTTTTGAGTTCCTGCTAGGTAAAGAAACTACTGGTGTTTTGCTGCGTAAAACGGACAAACGTTATTATAATAAACGATACAAGATTTTGGAAAGTGCTTAGAAGGTGTAGAAATCCATTCGGAGGCATCTGGGAATTCCGAAAATTAATTATCACACCTTACTTTGGAATTCAAGCTGGTTTCCTTATCTTAGTATGGATAAACTGTGGAGAAGGTGGGAGGGTCATGGAATCAGAAGATTGGGAGATTTGTTTGGTGGGAACATGATGATGAGTTTTAATGAGATTCACAGAAAATATTGAATCCCCGAATCGCAAGGTTTTAAATTCCTGCAGATACATCAAACACTATTAAGGTTAAGACTACCCAGCAATGCAGGGGATAAAAATAAGGTGGTGGATTATGTGTTGTGTGGAGGTCTCAAAATAAACCCGATTTACAAAGTGCTAATTGCAACTCTCCAAGATGATGTGAATAAAATGGAAACAGCCTGGATGGCGAAATTGGGGGATCCTGATGTTGATCTAGATAAGGCCCTCGAATTAGCTGGGAAATGGTTCCGCTCTACAAATTGGAGAGCCAAGCATTATAAGACAGTATTCAATCTTTATTATACCCCGGCTAAGTTATTTGGGTGGGGTAAGAGGGAAGACGACAAGTGTCCTAGATGCTCTGAGGGGCCAGCTGATCTTGCCCATATGTTCTATCACTGTGAAAAACTATCAGAGATTTTTATTAATACCCAGAAATTTTGGGAGGGGCTCTAGGTATTAAGATCATCCTATCCCCTACCCTAATAATCCTAGGGCATGACAGTAAACTAAATCTGAATAAAGAGGAAGAAGGGTTTGTGTTTATATCTGTGGCTATCTTCCGGATTATGTTGGCAGCAGGCTGGAAGGATATTGCGGCTCCCTCCTTTCAGATGTGGCTCTCTCGCCTGCTAGGGGTCTATAATATCGAGACAGCCCTATATAGTGGAAGAGGTAGGAGAATGAGTGAACTAGGGAAAAACTTATGGGCCCCATTAAAAATTTGGAGAGAATCTTGCTTATAATATGAATGTGAATTGCATGTTTTTTTTTTTTTTACCTCTGATTAAGATGAACTGTTTGACTCTGTATGTATATGTATCCTGTGAACTATATTTTATCTCCTGGAAAAACATCTTACAAACGCAACTAGAGACTCTAAAGACATTAAGATATAATTTATTTGTTTTAACTGTCGCTTATCTAAAATAAGGTTTCCTGCATACTAACCTACAAACATGCACCACTTTTTTATAATATGTATTATTGACAAAACGTACATTTGGAGATAAGAGACATAAGGCTAATTTAAGTAAATATACTGTTTGATGTACCCGCTAAACACACAAATATAAAGACGCAAAACTAGATTTGCAACAAAGCATAAGCATTTCCAGTATGTAGCATAACAAAAAATGTACTAGGATCTTCAGCACGCTGCTACTTTTTTCCATAAAGATTACAGAATGAGTCTGCAGTGCAGAAGCAGGCTCCTATCTGTTTGCATTAAGCTGTGCAGGACACCAGGTTATGCCCTGCATACCCAACCTGAAAACTGAATCAGCAGTGACAGCAGTACTCCCAGTTCTTGCAATCCACTACGCTGGTGTTAACCCCCAAGGCCCCCTACAAAAAGCTACGGTGCAGTATACATGAAAAAGGGCTAGTTAGCTCACCTGTGGCCCCAAAAAGGCAGTGTGGGCAGGCGCTCCCTGATATCCTCTCAATCAGGAAACTATTTCCTGCTCCCAAGAGTCATGCATCCTGTTCCTTAACAGTGACCTGCAAGTAGGCATCATTTTCTAACCATCGCTTTATTACTTCAGCTTAGGATCTGTGCCAGGGGACTGACCATTAGCCTGATAGTTCAGAAGGGCTGGCTCACTACCAAAAAGCGCTAAGACTACTAACTAAGTTCCCGCCCGCAGCCCAGACCCGATCCACGTCATGGTTCTGCGCATCGCCTAGAAAAAAAAACACCCATTGCTGGTTACACGGATTCCATCCAATCGGGATCCTCCAAGCACTCCTTCATTCAGACAACCAGTCCTGATGATGATCCTAAATAATCCGGATCGAAACGCCGTCGACCTAGCAGCCTGATCTATAGGCGCACCTCTTTCTTGTGGCCTTAATTTCAAACTTAATCAATCGCGCCCACTGTGATATCACTATGTCACATGCGCCGTTGAGCCACTCACTGTAAATAGCTTGCACTTTATGCACAGTGCGCAGTCAACGCTGTTCACCCTTCACTTGCGTCGCCACTTTCACCTTGTACACGTTTTTTGCACCAAGTCTTATGTGGTTTTCATTATTACAAATTATGCAGTGCTGTTCTTAACTGTATATGTCCGACCTTGCAACTATTGTAGCTATATAAAGATGAGTAACTATCTTTTGTACTAAAAAATGAGTATTCTCCTTCTTGTCCACCCTAGTAATGCTATGTGCATGCTATTTATAATTGTCTAGCTAATTTCTACCTCTCAGGACATTGTGTTCTAATTACATCTTACCTACCCAGTCCTGACCTGGTCCATGGGTTACACTCCTGTTATTCCTACAACATAGGAATCAATGGGCATTACCGATTCGTTATTTACCGAATCGGTAAATACCGATTCCTTCCGATTCGGTAATTATAAAAATAAAATTACCTACATCTGCCCTCCTCTTTTTTACCACTTCTTAAATACCGATTCGGTATGAATCGGTATTTAATAAGTGGTAAAAAAGATTTACCTACATCGGGCCCTTAGTGAGTTAGCATTGTAAAAATACCCCACATGTGGCCCCAAGGCTGCGACGGCTAGATTACACCTATGCTACATTAGATGTCACTACACACGGTGCAGAAATAACGGAGAGGCTTTATGGCGCAGTTCACGTCATACATACAACACAACACCAGCGCCTATTACTATCTTCTGCTGAGCACTGGGGGCAACCCAAATGGACACCAAACTACCCACCGTCCATCCCATAATACAGAGTGTGCTGCTGGCGCGTGTAGGGTGCAGGCCCTCACACATTGGCCTACACACAGAGATACTGATGCCACCTTTGAGAAATGGCAGCTGGGGCTTAAACAACTGTGGTAGATATCGGTGAAATATACTGGACACAGCACTGATCATAGCGCGTGAATGGATATAGTCACCGGCCAAAATCTGTGTATTGATGGCACATGGGGCATATGAGACGTGTGTGAGACGGCGAAAATCCATGGATGTGTGGAGTTGCAGCTCTAAAATCTTGGAGCCACAGTCGTACACAGTGGCCCCCTACCCAGGGCTGCTTCTGGGGGACCTGGGACCTGGTGTTCCGTTCTCCTAGAGGAGATTGGTGAGATACCAGAAGTGTGGCTAGGACACACGAATGAGCTGTAGTGATGCGTACTGTGGAGACATGGCCAACTACTTGCTCCCTCATTCATTAAGAGCTATAAGGAGATCAAACATGGGTAAACCAGACAAAAACCAACCCAAACTGCACTTTGAACAGTCCATAAAAACAGAGCTCAACAGATGAAGCATCTGGGAGCCAGACGCCTACACCAACAGGAACTATGGACTTGGTGGATTTACACGATGATCCAATCAACACTGACAAACATTGATGGGAAAATAGACTTCTTAACATACCATGTTGATCGCATGTCAGAGCGGCTGGATAGACATACAGAAAGAATTGATATGGCGGAGCGCCGCATCTCGGAAACGGAAGATTGTCAACACCAACTGGAAACGAAACAAACAACAAAAACAGACAAGACCCTAACAGCGAAACTAGCAAAGACCGGAGATTTGGAGGCGAGGTTGCGCCGCAACAACCTGCGCTTAATGGGCATTGCAGAGACAACAAACACAGGCAACATGAAACACTTTATTGAATCCCTCCTAACCACACTACTGGGCAGAGAAACCTTCTCGGATGTCTTTATTGTGAAGCGGGCACACATATATTTGGCGCCTCCGCCGCCATCGGCGTCGAGACTGCTCCCCATAATAGCCAAAATCCTCAACTACAAGGATTGCGATGCGGCACTCCGTAAGGCTCAGGAACTGGGCACTCTGAGATAGTCATACCTTCATGATTTAATCTATCCTGATTTCACTACACAGGTCCAAGAAAGCCGGAAGAAATTTTTCGACGTAAAAAGGAAACTACAAGAAATGAACGTTCCTTATGCAATGATCTTCCTGGCACGTTTGAGAATAACAGATGACATTAAAAGTAGAGTCTACAAGACGCCTACAGAAGTACTTAAATACTTGAAAACTAAAGCGTCACAGCAGCCACGTCAGAGATCCCCTAGAGGTGCACAAGATGAACCAGGGACTACATCAGATGTGGAATAATGTTGTGTACACTAAATAAGATCACCTTGGACTTTTCTAAAGTGGAATCCACAGGTGGCCTCCTATACCGATATACTGTGGACTCAGATAAGTAACATTTATATTTGATTGGCTGTGCACTATCCTGCTTAGTGCCGATTCTGTCCAACATGTCACTGCCTGAACTATATATGTCACTGCCTCCAGTGGATCACTTTAGGTTTATTTCTACTCGCCGACATTGAGTTGTGTAAAACCATAACACTTAACAAGTGGTAACATGACCTCCCGTATGACTTGTTCATCAGGGATTAGGGCTGGCTACTCCCGCCACCGTTGTGTACACCACAACCTTGAATTTTGTTTTAGTAAGTAATGTTCAAGGGGAACGAGTATATTCATCAGTTTAAGGGGTTTGTCTTTGCCATAATTGGGACGGGCGTAGTTGGAGGGGGGAGGGAAGGGCAGAAAAAACAAAAAACTGGTCAGCAGAGAGACAACTGTTACTTCTTATCTTAGGATATGCAGATCTAGACGAGGATATCCGGCTCATGTAATCACCGTAGTCAGAAATGAATAGCAGGGTGATAACCACAAGGAAACTTACATTTATGGCGTTAAAGTAAGAGGCCTACACAATCCACAGAAAACACGAAAGGTCTTTGCATATTTAGATCGTCACAAAGTAGATGTCGCCTGTCTGCAAGAGATGCAC
This sequence comes from Lissotriton helveticus, assembly GCF_964261635.1. Classification (NCBI taxonomy): domain Eukaryota; kingdom Metazoa; phylum Chordata; class Amphibia; order Caudata; family Salamandridae; genus Lissotriton; species Lissotriton helveticus. The sequence goes on along the minus strand of NC_136057.1, from coordinate 848,596,358 downwards.
CTTACTACTCATTAAAAAACATGTTCCCTTTACTCTGCTCCATTCAATTCAAGATGATATGGGGAGATATGTTATTGTACAAGGTAATTTTGGAGGAACTGTCCTGACTATAGTCAATGTATAAGCACCAAATGTAGATGACCCCTCTTTCTTCACGGGCATATGGGCCAAATTACAAACGCTTCCGCCTTCTGCAATATTAATGGGCGGAGATTTTTTTTTTTTAAACATACTTTATCGTCAGACTGCACATATGTTGCAGGGCTCTGCACACCAGAGACTTCTGCAGTTTTAAACATTACATCAGCTGGAAGGCAATCGACTTTTCTTTGTGAGTAAGAACAAGCAAATACTTAAAAATCTACGGCTCCCCCCTCCCAACAGCCCAACCCCCCAACTCCCCCTCTCCCCGACTCCCTCCCCCAAAGTCGCACAAGGTCCACCAAGTTCTACCCACAGACAGTGTAAAATGCACAGAAAAAAACAGTATATGCACACCCGCCTCCCAGGCCCCCCCACAAACCCTACCCCAGTGCCACACGACCCATCCATCCCTCCCCCAGAAGATCTTCTAGCACCACGGGGGGCTCAAGCCACAGGCCCCTATAATCAGCCCAGCGTTTCCAAATTGTATAATGTTTTCGCGGGCACCCCCTGTCTATGAAGATCTGCTGCTCCAACCCCATACAAAAGTCAAACCCTTTTTTCCACAGGACAGTGGATCTTTCCACGCCTTAGCAATGTCCCTCTTGGCCAACATGAGGCCAAGTTGCATCAGGTGCCTTTTGTACACATTGCCACCCACCCCATCCATTACATGCAACAAGGCAAACTGTGGCGTACGTGGGAGCTCCCACCCCAATACTTCGGATGAACAGGCCAAGTCCCCCCTCCAGAACCGATCCAGGGATCCACAACACCAGACTGTATGCAAGAACGTTCCTTCCTTCCTGATGGGCGGAGAATTTAATTTGTGCATTGACCCCACAATGGAGAGGTCCACCTGTAATGATCGATATGGTCAACAATGTACCAAGGTACTCAAGGAAGGTATGGATAACTACGCTATGTTAGATATATGGAGGATGCGCCACCCTTCTCGTAGAGAGGGCACTTGCATATCCACCACCCAGCACCTGGTCGCGAATAGACTTCTGGTTAGCCACAACGGTTTTAAATGCTTGGACGACTGCACTCACACATATGCCCAAAACTCTTTCAGATCACGCGACAGTTAGATTAGAACTAACCATCCCCACCAACACACCACATCAAAATACATGGCGCCTAATTCCTAGCGCAATACAAGACAAAGTATTCAGAGTAGAACTGCGACCGGCTATTACTGAATACTTTGCACACAACGTAGATTCAGTGGATAGTGCTAAAGTACACTGGGAGGCTTTGAAGGTAACGATTAAAGGCTTCTGTATAGGTAATCATGTTGGTATACTCAAAGACATCCAAAGACAATAGTCCAAAATGAAGTAGAAATTACGAAACTAGAAACTACATATATAATCACATTAGATCCTAAGTTATTGGCTGAAATTCGAAGACAAGTAGATAGATATCACGAGTTGGCTGATGACGAAATTAAATGCCTTTTACGCAAGTACAAAGCAAGAGCCTATGGAGAAGGTGGTAGGCCGGGTAGAACACTCCAGTAAGTTACGGCCTGCAAACACTGTGTCGTACATTACTCAAATTATAGATAGCCAAGATACACTTAAATAGGACACCCTCTTCATCACACATTGCTTCGCGGACCATTACGCTCACCTGTACACTGCCAGGACGAATGCAACTCAAACTGAGATAAATAAATACTTAGACGATACTGCCCTGGCGTGGCTCTCTGATGCTCATGGGGAATACTTTAGCCACCACATAACGGAAGATGAGATGAGGGAAGCTATAAATTCACTGCCAAATAAGGCACCAGGTATATATGGCTTACCTGGAGAGTTCTACAAAGAGTATAAGGATATATTACTCCCTCACCTAGCAGCAATGTATGAGGAAGCTTATGAAGAGAGCATATTAACCCCCTTGCTACGTGAGGCACTTCTAATCACACTCCTCAAACCTGAGAAAGATCCGGCTAGATGCTACTCCTTCCGCCCACTATCATTAATCAACACAGATGCTAAAATACTGGCCTAAATTATTGCCCTTAGACTCCAGCCGCTGATGCAAAACCTAGTCCTTCCAGATCAAGCCGTATTTATTCCATCATGCTCAACTACACAAAATATAAGGACTATATTTGCCATGTTCCATCACTTACACCCGGACCTGCCGACCTCTGCGACTCTACTTGATGCCGCTAAGGCATTTGATTCTGTGGCATGGCCCTTTATGTTTCAGGTTTTGAGACGAATGGGATTCCCAGAACCATTTCTGAAATGGATAGCCCTACTCTATACACAACCCAGTGCTCGAATACGTATAAATGGTAATAAGTCTGATCCTATTACTATATGTTGTGGCAAGAGTCAGGGCTACCCATTATCTTATTCGCGCTAGAGCCCCTCGCATGTAAGATTCGTCAAAAACATGCCAATACAGCCCTGCGGTTTCATCTACGGCCCATAACAATATCACTATATGCAGATGACATGGTCCTCTACACGAGACACCGAGACATACATTTAAAGAAACTCATCTTAGAAGATATCGGATTCGAATACTTCTCCGGCTTCAGTATAAATTGGGATAAATCAGTGGTGATCCCGCTTATCCCAGTGACAACCAAACCAACAATTGACTATCCCCTACAATGGCAAACAGAACTTGTTAAATACTTAGGGGTCTGGATACACAGAGATCCAGACATGGTTCTGAGAGAGAATTATGGGAAAGCGATAACTAAACTACAAGAACAGGTTGACAGATGGATCCACCTGCCCCTAACACTCGCCGATAGAATAGCCGTACAAAAAATGGGTTCTTTATTTATGAATATACCTACATGGATTCCTCAAGTGCTCTTTGCGAAACTTCGTACAGCTCTACTTAGACTGACATGGGCGGGAAAGCATGCACGAGTAGGCTGGAAGGAGCTTACTAGACCGTACACACAAGGAGGTTTCTGGGCCCCAGACCTACAACTCTACTATTAATGTGCACAGGCACAATATGCTCACTACTGGCTACACCCACATGGACATATACCACATATAGCTGCGGAACATGAAAATATGCTTCCCACTCCACTAATTGCACTTATCTCATCTCCCCAACGAAATACTCAGTCTACGGGGATATACCCAGCGACTTGCACTTCTAAAGCCTGGCATACATTAGCAAAACAAGCGCACAAACTCCCAACATATGCACCAGCGCTCCGTTAACTCACCATCCACAACTCAGTGATGCAAGAAACCAAAATGCTACAATTACTAAACGAGATGGGGTTTTATAAAATGGGGGATGTTTATCCACATGGGACATTTATATCGCAAAACGATGTCACCCTGTGCTCATATCATACTCGACTGAAAATCTTTGCATATATGTGACTGCGCGCTTTATATCACACATTCCCAGATGAACCGCTGACACATTATACGCTGCAGACCCTGCTGATGTCTCCGACGTGGCAGGGCCTCATTATGAAATTATATAATATAGCCCAACGGGATCAATTCCATGCTCCGAATAGACCCAAAACAAGATGGGAAGACACATTAGGTGAAAGCATCACCGCAGGAGACTGGGATTACAGCTGCATGCAACTGCAGATACTGACTTCCAATTGCAACTTGAAAATAATACACTTCAAGTTTCTACATCAAGTGTATTACACACCTGCACAACTCCATAAATATGGTTTGAGGGACGATGACAAATGCCGCAGATGCGGAGCTACCGCAGCGGATGTCTTGAACGTGGCCTGGTCATGCAAGCAACTCCATCCCTACTGGGCAGAGGTAACCAACACACTTACTACCATATTGGCAGACTGATACCCAATACGCCCCAGATAGGTCTACTAGGCATGTATAAGATCAGGTTTGCTTGTATACGCAGGTTCCTAGCAATAGCATTGTTGCTAGCAAACAGAAGTATAGCAACGAAATAGGGTAGCAAGGCTGCTCCGAAATGCAAAGATTGGATAGCAGATATGATATACTGCAAAACACAACTGGAAATATGCAGAAGAGTTACCACAGGCTTCTCGTCCGAGGGATTTTTGGGAACCACTAGTACAATTTCTAGATTCCACACACACTGCGGATTGATTGTGGAATGGAAAAAGGAGTGAAATTGCAGTATGCGGTATCTTGTGTTTACCCCAGCAAGATGATGGGACAAAAAGAGGGGGTGGTAGACTATTTGCTTAACAAGACACTTGGAAGACTTTTGCATACTGGATACCTGTTATCTTATGTTGACCCTCTCATTCTATGTATAAAGTGAACCTGTAATATATTGGATATTGTAGATAACTGCATAATTGCATGTATCCATGATTAACCGGACATGCAATGTAACCGATTGTATGCATATCTGTAACATGAAGTCTTCTTTCTGGGCTTGACCGAGTAAAAATAAAAAAAATATTTTTTAAAAAGGTTGGGCACATCTAGCTCTGCCTTCCAGGAGTCTGTCTGGTCTACTGCTCCTTTAGTTACAATTGACTAGGCGCCATCTCAAGTTCAGAAGTTTCCAATATAGCACAAGTCTTAGGGCCCTTTGCTATTTGGTAACCCCTATCCCTACTAGTACAAGTTGCACCTGCCTCGTACCCATTACTCTCCTCTTGGATATCTGAAGCCTAAACCTACTGAAAGCATCATCATCTCTCTTTGGGGCAACTTCAGTGTTCGTATAAACAGGTTTCCTTTCTAACAGTGGTAATTTACTGCCTAGAATGCAGAATTAGACAGGTAGCCACTTTCCTCAGAGCGACTAACCCCCTACATCTCACGCAAGCCATATCAACAACATGATCCTGCTCAATACCATAGATATTCCTGACCCCGCAGACTTGACCCTTCAAGTAATGTACTGGGGAAAACCAAAATCTCCAATACCACCATCTGTCTGGAACAGGTTCTTATTCATGTGGGCTTGCTTTTTAGTTCTCACAGGTACTTTTAATCTGCCCTCATGGTCTAACTCCCAACAAAGAGAAACTAGGGAGTACTAAGCCTACCCCATTTATAAACTTGCTATACACAACCCGGACTTGTTATTCCTCAAACAAGCCCACCACTAGGGGCTCCAGGGTAGAAGACGAGTTCCATAATTTGTGCCCCAGCTTCAAGCAGTCAAAGCAAGGCCCTTTACACATAAGGGGTAATCTTGCCATCTCATACCCAATGGTACACACCCTCCTTCACTGACATTATGCAAACCCTCCAGGATTTAGTGCATTCGTGATTCGCAAAAACAAAACTGCAAAATTCAAACTTTTGTAAACCCCTTGATTTTTACTAAATCCCTGGTAAAGTCTTAAAAAACAAGATGTGGAACCTTATGTGTCCCACATTTTATTGAGCCTGCTCAGAAGTGCAAGGTTAATAAGGAGAGGAAGGGTGGGGAAGAGAGGTGTTGCTCTGCGATGGCACTATTAGCTTTGTGGAGGTGAGGGCCTGCCCCTAAAAACCTACAGCCAAGCTGCTCTGAGCTTGCACAAAAAGGAGAAAGACTGCTGGAGGTCAGGACACTGCAAGTATGAGAGCGTCTCAGCCACCTTTAACAGTCTCTTTTCCTTGTCAAGCACTGTGAAACAGGCTGCTGCAGGGAAGTGTTGCAGTAGCCCCCTCCACCCCTCTCACAACTTACACTGAGATGGGAAATTGGGGCAGGGTGTACAATAACAGCTCCCTCTATGTCACACACGGAAGGAACAGGATGGTGGCAGAGAGCACAAAGTTTTAACTGCACTCAACACTGGCACTGGTCTTCAGCAAGGTTACACAATGCCATCTTAGTGTGGACTCGCGCTTTTGGAGATGCGGCCTTTCGGACTGCAACATAGTCCATATTTTATGGGAATGTGATTGACGGAGGTCCTTCTGGTCGCAGGTTTGGGATCATATGAGAGAAGGCCTTTGGGTAGATAGACCATTTTCCGCCCGGATGTGCTCTTGCATGATACCTCTGACCACCCTTCTGTGACTTAATATGATAATAGATGGCTTTCCATTGCCGTAGGGTTGGCTAAATTGGTGATTCAGCAACTTTGGAAATCGACCCGAATACCCACTTTTCAGAACTGGTTGGATAAAATGTATGATATAGCAAGTTTTGAACACCTCATTTATAAGCTAAATGAATAACCTTCAGATATTCCAAGCGATATGGGGCCCTTTCCTTGAAGATTGATGTCCAAAATTAGCGGGGTTGGAAAGGCAATACAAGGTGAACAATTGCATGAAAACTTTGGCCGAAATTAGAGAGCTGATTACAGAGTATAAAGAGACTACGGAGCAAGAAATAAAGCATCTGTCTAGGCACTGGGTGGCTAGAACCTATGGCGAGGGCGGGAGGCCAGGCTATAGTCTAGCTTCCAGAATCAGGCCATCGCTTGCACATAAACTCGTCACGGAGGTAGAATGTCGGGATGGGATTAAATGCTACAACACGCCTGACAGATTGAATCAATTTGTAGACTACTATTCCAACCTCTACGGCTCCAGAGAGGCTGCTACTGGGGATGAGACACTTGTCTACTTCGAGGAAATTGCCCTCGATTGGATCCCCACAGGGCAGCGAGAACTTTTAGTGCAACCAATAACAGTGGCGGAGGAATAGGAGGCCATTTTAGCGTTGCCTGGTGGCAAGGCGTCAGGTAGCAATGGGTTGCCTAGCGAGTTTCATAAAATGTATGCTGATTTGCTTGCTCAACATTTACACAATCTGTATGCCGAAGGCTATGAGGTCAATCAGCGCCCCACAACACTACGGAAAGCATTAGTGGTCACCTTTTTAAAGCCAGGTAAACATCCAGCAAGATGCGATTCGTATAGGCCTCTTTCTCTTCTGAATAGCAACACAAAAATCCTTGCTACGGTCATAGCGTCCAGATTGCGCCCGTTCCTGCCGGCTTTGGTACTCCCGGATCAGTCGGGGTTTCTGCTGGCTCGGTCCACCACTCACAATTTGCATACATTATTTGCTGTCCTGCAGCAACTGGATCCGGATAATATGGCTGTGTTTCTTGATGCAGCTAAAGCATTTGATTCCACATAATGGAGTTTTATGTATGCTGTGCTGCATCAGATGGGGATGTCGCCCGCATTTAGGCAGTGGATTAGACTGCTCTATGCAGGCGTGGTGGCCCGGGTACGGATAAATAACTGTCACTCTGTGCTCATCCCAATACGTAGGAGGATGCGGCAGGGTTGCCCGGTGTCACCTCTACTGTTCGCTATTGTCCTGGAGCCCCTGGCATGTAGAGTGCGCCAGAGACACACAGATACGGCATTGCGGTTTTGGCAACGTATGCTGGCTATATTGCTCTACGCTGACGATATAGTGCTGTATGTTCGCAATCCGGAAGAGCACCTGAACAGTTCGATATGGGAATTTATCACTTTCGAACGATTCTTGGGCCTTGGTCTAAACTGGGATAAATCATTCATTTGCCCACTGACCTCTGGTATGGTGCCCTATCAGTTGGATAATTCGCTGGAATGGTGCATGGATCCAGTTAATTACCAGGGAGTGTGGATTCATAGGGCATCTGAACTGGTTTCAAAAGAAAACTTTGGCCGTGCGATGGTGAATTTGGAGGAGCAAGTCACCGCTGGATTAAACTACCGTTGTCATTATGGGACAGGGTGGCGGTTCTAAAAATTGTCTTTCTGCGATTTTATTTATTTATTTATGAATGTCCCAATACCCCAACTAAAGTTTTTTTACCACTTTGCTCTCTTTTCTAATTGAGATGGTGTGGACTGGCAGACAACCTCAGTGTCACTGGGAGGTCCTTGTCAGGCCACATATACAGGAAGGTTTTGGGGATCCATATTTCTAATTATATTACCTGTGTGCGCAAGCGCATTTTGCACATTATTGGTATTATCCCCTGCCTTTCCTACCACATGTAGCTGTGTATGGGGATGGGGCATATCCATTGCCTCTCTCCACTATGTTGTTGCGAGCACACATAATAGGGCCACAGAAGGGGAATAGCACGATCAATTGCACTGTAAAGGCTTGGCAGATGCTGGCTGCGAGGGCGGGCATGTTGCCTCAGTACGCCCATGCTTTATCTCTGGCACATCACCCTGATATTACTGTGACACAAGAACCTAGAGCGCGTTCTCTTTTATCAGACGCAGAAATAGTTAGCATGCGAGATGTATATCCAGAAGTTATGTTCATCACCCTGGAGTCCATCCAGGCCCATGGCACTGACACCTCGTTATTGGTGTTTACATACTATACATTAAAAGAGGCCCTTAAAACCCTAAATCCTCTACACCCAGCCGCAACGTTAACCCTATCGCCCTTGCAGGCTATGCTGACTAGCGCCTCCCGTACAAAACTGATTACTTGGTTGTATCGGTGGGTTGCACCCTAGAAGTGTGTCTGGTGGGACTTATTAGACATTTAAAGCAACAGAATCGGAGACTAGTGGCGGTTGCACTTCTTCTAGCAAAACAGAAAGTGGCACAATACTGGGAGGTTAGGGGTGTCCCCACATTGCGGCAATGGTTGCTGGATATTGCATATTGTAGAGATCAGTTAATTCAATACGCGGAGGAACTTCCATAGCCATCAAGACCTAAAGACATGTGGGCCTCTTTTACCGCTTATTTGCTGACAAGTCACAGTGATCACTTGCCTGGTGATTCGACTAATGGCTGGACCTCTGATCACGCCCTGCTTCCTTTATGAATATTTTTATGCTGTATAACCAACCAGTGTATTTTGCAACACCATGGTGTACCTTGTATGAATTGTTTTGTTGTGAATGAATGTAATTGGATGTTCAATAAAACTATAAATAAAATAAAAAATACAATTGATGTTCTGTACTCACTCATACACCCCAGGTGCCTATAGGATATCACATTCTGTTTCATGTTCCATTATTTATTTAGAAATATTTATAAAGTGCTAGCAGTCCTCCCCAAAGGGATATCACAGCGCTATCAGAAGCTACACATTCAATTAATATCTTACAGGGGAAGAGAACAGATAGGAAGATGCTTAACAAGGAAAAAACCATGCTTTGTGCTGCTTAGTGAAACTGAGATAATCGTCTATGCGGCGAAGGTTCACGGGTAACAAATTCCAATGAGCCACCCGCATGTATGTAAAAGAGCAGCCCCAGTTACTGACTTTTCTGATCGGTGTATTCTTAGCCAAAGCAAAATTGGTGGATCTCAGATTTCTTGGGGGATAGGGGGGGTGTAAAAATCCACTTTAGTAAGAACTCTACTGCCAGTATTCTGCCAGTGAAGAGTTTTTAGGTAAGCCGAGGCTGATCAGTATTTGTATTTATTGCATATGAGCTTAGCTGCCATATTTTGAATCACCTTTAATTGTGTGAAAGTTGCTTGGCCATTCCCTTATAGCCAGCATTCCCATAGTCCAGTCTGCTAATTACAAGAGCTTGGATTATGGTCCTGCACTAATCTACTGGGATCCAATGAATGTTTTCTAACAAGTTTGAGAAAGCCATTACATTTGCCAAAAGTGGCAATAACTTGCTCCTACATAGACAAGGACTCGTCCATCAGAACACCCATATTTTTGGCAACTTTCCTTATCTTTGGTGATGACCACCAGGAAGAGTCCCAAATCTGCTGACCACCTCCACATTGATACCGACAAAGTGGTCCCAGATAATCGAACAATTGACTCAACAATAAAATCACTAGAGTGAATACAAAGACATTTATAACAACATTGTTTTTAATCACAACGTGTATCGTAGAAAATCATTCATAAAATAGATACATAGTAAATCACATATGATGCCCCTAAAGGAGGAAAGGTAGTGGTGGGATAGTGAAGGTATGGGAATTACAAAAAGGGTCACTAAGACCTGAGTACATCAGAAATAATAATAAGTTAACACATTGGAAAAAATAACTCAGCAATTGATTTAATAATCATGCCTCAAAACAAAGTAGAATCACAAATGATAAGCCAAGGAAGAGGCTGAACACAGGAGGAAGTGTCGACGTTTCGACCCAGGTAGATGCAGGCGTAGTGTAAACCTTGCTAGAGGGTCTTCATCCCGGACAAGGGATGTGAAGAATGGGGCAATTGATCTTAAATTGGTGCAGTAATGCAATAAGTTAAGTACAATAACGGTAGGCTCCCAAGTGTGCGGTATTCTGGCTGCATCTGATATGCTTGTACCGGTTTGCTATAGACAACGTCTCTCGGTGACTAGTTGTCAACCGGAATACCGCGTCTTGTGCCGACGCTGTATATGTTGTTAAGATGACAGAGCCTTGCGTGTTGTGGAAATCTGTTAAGAGGAGAGACACCACAGGGAGCGGGGTTCAGATGTAGTTGCTATAAACGGCACACAATAATCGCCGTTATGTTGAAAGGCAAAAGGTTACTCAGGGGTCGTAGTTTGACCGTTACATCCAGAGAAGGAGGTCTTTCACGGTATGCGATCACGGGCTTATAGTGGGACAGATTTCCACAACACGCAAGGCTCTGTCATCTTAACAACATATACAGCGTCGGCACAAGACGCGGTATTCGGGTCTACCAAAACTATAATACTTCCAAACAAAAATAGAACGGATCAGCCACCTGGTGTTTTTTCTTCGATCCTTTTATGTCCCTTCTTGTGTTTGTTTTCTGGGGTACACAGGAACCCTCAGGGTTTTTTAAAAAGAACCCTCGCTCACCTACCTAGTTGGTGACATGGTTCATCATTGCTTCCAGGGTATGCTACAATGCCAGAATTACTGCGGGGCTGGTTGTTTTTGCAATCTGGGTGCAAGTGATGTGATGAAAAGTTAAAATTGGCTCGGAGGCCTCACGAAATTTCGATTATTTTGGGGTTCAAGGATTCTATGGCAGTACCGGAGGCTCGGATTATGCTTTTCTTTCTCCGCCATTTATTAAATACAAAACACACAGCAGCCCAAGAAAAGCTCTTATTGGAACAAAACATCATCTATATCAAGAAAAACTTGTGAAAAACCACCTAGTATTATAATATAGTGCAAATGTCCCAGACTTTAACTACAAGTCCCAGCACTCCAACTTGTAAGGACCCGAGGGTAGTCCTTTCACAGTGTCCATTATCCTTAGATAGGAAGTCCCCTCTCTCTGTCCTTCCTCTTTCTTCGCTGCTCACGCAGCCAGTTAAGTGTTTTCTCTTTGCTCTTGGGTTTTTTGCTGATTTTGCCTCACATTTGGGGTTTACTGGTTAATCTTTCGGGGTCTGTGCAAGCGCTGTGGCAGCTTTTTCTTTGCAGAGTCCCGAGGGCGTCGCGGGAGCGGTTTTTCCGCTCCTTTCACGACCTTAATTCCCGTTGTTGTTGCGCGGCATGTATCGGCCGCTAGAGGGCACTGCGGCGTCTCGTTGGTCTTCAGCGCGGTTTTCTCCTCAGAGGAGCCGCGCTGAGGAGACCAACGAACGCGGAGCCTTGCCCTCGTGCCCCCTCAATTACGCCCGGTTCTGTCTGGGTCTGTAGCCCTGATTCAGTGATTTTATTCACTTCTACGCCCTGTTGAGGGTCTGTATTGCGGTTTTACCGCGTTTCTGCCGGTTTAAGCACTCCTTAGCTCCTGGTGTGGTATCGCGCTGTGGGGGGAAGACCTGGTCCCTTGTGGTGGGTCAGCGCGCTGTGAGGGGTCTGAGTGCGCCCTAATTGCGGTCAGTCCCTGACGCCCAAAAGCTGTGCAGTCCTTCGGTCTGTTTGAATACTTCTTGACCCCCATTTTGCTGGGGCAGTGTTTGGGAGCCCTTTAGGTGTACTCTAGGTCACGTGTACGGGGAAGTGTCTCTCAGGGTGACTATAATCATGGAGGATGAATACTATGAAGAATCCCATTCTTACCTGAATGATGAGGAGTTCTATCAAGCGGTTGATAGTTCTATTTACAGGTGTGTGACTGAGGTGGTTGGCCCTATGGAGGACCGCCTTTCAGCGCGCATTGTAGAGGAGTGCGCCAAGTTGGCTCGCGCTGACCTTCCAGGCCCTTCAGGGGAGGGTCCCCCAGCCCCAAAGAAACCTTGCAGGGAAGGGCCGTCTGAGTGTGCCCAAGGGGTGGATAAGGGCGCCTTTGAGCGTCTTAGGGACGCATTCTTAGCTAAGGCGACCGCGCCCCCCGCGGAGCAGCCCGCTGCCCCTGTCCCGGTGGCACCTTCGGAGGTTGCACCTTCTTCCCCTGACAGGGATTCCCCGGATTCGGATGAGGATGATCAGTCGTTCCTGGTGTCCTTCGGGCTCGGTTGCAGAGTTGTCTCGGGATAGCTCGGGCATGTTGGACCCGGATGAAATTATTCATCCGCGGTCAGCTGCGTGGGCCCCGGGCGACAAGGTAGCCAAGTTCGTTGCGAGCAGGCTTCGCAAACCACTGGAAAAGGAGGCCAGAGGTTGTTTACGGGGGGAATGCCCTAGACCATCTTTAGAAGGCAAAGTGGCCATGACTCCAGACCTTGATGCCAAGATGCGACTTTTTTGGCAAAGTTCATGAAGGACCCGCGCAAGGGCATAGACCGTTCTTGGCGGTCCTGCCAAGATAAGTTGTTGGACGCGGTGGGTCCGATCACTAAAATATTAGATATGGCGGAGGAAGCAAAGGTCACGGGTGCGACCATTTCCCCTGAGGTGCTGTCAAATTGGGCGCAGAGGGTGGTTAGTTTCTTGGGTAACGCCAACTGCGCCCTATCCACAGAACGCCGACGGTCCTTTTTAATTAAGCTTGACCCGAAGCTAGGGGATCTAGCCTCTTCGGAGGCGGGGGCTGTGGCCCAAGGGGGTCTCTTTGGCGAGCCCTTCATTAAAGAATTGGGCAAATACGTCTCCACCTTTACCTCGCTGGACAAAGCACAATCCAGCATTAAACGTGTTTTCCAACAGCGTTTTTCCTCCGGGGCTGGTCGCAGCAGGGGCCGTGCGACTGGCCATGGTGGACAGAATGCCAGCAACAGAGGGCAAGGCTCCGGACGAGGGCAGTATAATACATCTGCCAACTATACAAACTTCTATCCCACCAGAGGACAGCGCTTTGGATGTCGTGGCTTCAGGAAGGGTGCCGGAAACAACTCCGCTACCGGTGAGTGTAATTCCTGCGGACCAGGTTCGTGTTGGCGGCCGATTAGCGGCCTTCTGGGGGGAGTGGGCACATCTCACGGCGGACGCGTGGGTGTTACAAACCGTCCGCGGTTTCCATATAGAATTCTACGATCAGCCTTTTCAGGTAAGTGCCCCTCCTCCGATGGTGTTCTTAGAGTCCGATGCGTTGTTGATAGACGAAGAGGTTGCGGACTTGCTTCGCAAAGGAGCCGTTCGTCGTTCAACACCTCATCCCTCGGGGTTCATCAGCAACCTCTTTCTTGTGGACAAGCCTGGCGGAGGCCGTCGCCCAGTCATCAATCTCAGAGAGTTCAACGGGTGGCTGGTGAATCGCCACTTCAAGATGGAGGGGATCCATCTTTTGCGCGACATTCTTCTCTCACAGGATTGGTTGGTGCGGTTGGATTTAAAGGACGCCTATCTGGTGATTCCCATTCATCCCCCGCACCGTTGTTTCCTGCAGTTTCTCTGGAAGGGTCAGGTGTTCGAGTTCGTGGCCCTTCCTTTCGGTCTGTCTTCCGCTCCGTGGTGCTTCACGAAAGTGTTGCACCCGGTGATAGAGTTTTTGCGCGGTCAAGGCATTCGACTCATCGTCTATTTGGACAACATTTTGCTTTTAGACCAATGCCCTCAGAGGCTGCGAATGCAGTTGCAGCTGACGGTGTCACTTTTACAGAAGCTGGGGTTCGTTATCAACGAGGCCAAGTCGGTTCTTGTTCCCTCTCAACGGATAGAGTTCCTGGGTTTCATCATAGACTCTGTCGAATCCAACCTCAGTCTTCCCGCCCGCAAACTGTCTAAGATCCGGCATGTGTTGCGGCAGACGTTGGGGAGATCCCACACGTCTTTGAGGTAGATCGCCAGAGTCGTGGGCCTTTGTCGTCATCCATTCAGGCGATTTTCCCAGGGCCACTTCATTACAGGGCCCTCCAACGCCTCAAAGCCTTTCACTTGCGCAGAGGTTTGTCTTACGATCAAGTAGTTCCTCTCTCGGAAGAGGTGAAGGAGGAGATGTTGTGGTGGCTTTCACACATGGAGGCCTGGAATGGTCGGGCGATTTTTGGGTCGGTCCCAGATTTGGTTATCGAATCCGATGCCAGCAGAGCCGGTTGGGGCGCACGCTGCGGAGAGTTTTCCACAGGCGGCGCCTGGTCGCCAGAAGAGCAGAGGTTGCACATCAACGGTCTGGAACTCTTGGCGGGGTCCTTTGCCGTTCGTTGCTGGACCAAGGATTCGGTGCAGTCGTGAGTCCTGCTGAAGATGGACAACGTCTCAGCCGTACGGTATGTGAACCATTTGGGAGGTTCTCAGTCTCGTGCGCTAGCGAATCTAGCGAAGGAGTTTTGGACCTATTGCCTGGACAATCATGTGTCAGTACAGGCAGAATACTTACCGGGCCAGTCCAATCAGGTGGCGGACTGGCACTCCAGATATCTGCGGGATTTCAGTCAGTGGAAGCTGGATGTTCCGGTTTTTCAATGGTTGAACAACCTTTGGGGTCCTTTTTCGATCGACCTCTTTGCCTCTCGGTTGGACCATCAACTCCCAAGGTTCTTCAGTTGGAGGCCGGATCCGGCGGCGGAAGCCACGGACGCGTTTCTTCAGGACTGGAGCCGGGAGTCTCCTTATGCGTTTCCTCCCTTCTCCATGATAACGAGAACGGGGGCTTAGCTTCGCCGTCAAAAGGGGGAGCTGGTCCTAGTGACTCCGTTCTGGAGGTCTCAAGTGTGGTTTCCAGTTCTACTGGAACTTTCTTGGGATTCTCCAATCCTACTCCCCCAGTTTCCTCACCTGCTTCTCAGTCCAGATCAGAAACCTCATCACCTCCTCGTGCAGGGTTCTCTCCATCTCATGGTATGGAGGTTTTCAGGGGACGCTGGTCGCTCCCAGGGCTTTCGCGACCGGCTGAGGGACTTTTGTCCAAAGCCTGGGCTCCCAGTACGTCGAAGCGCTACAAATCCGCTTGGACTAAGTGGGTGCGTTGGTGTCTTCGACAAGGTCTGGATCCCTTGGTCGCCGGAGTGGTTCCCATCCTGAACTTTCTAGCGGAATTGGCTACGGCGGGTTTGGCATATCGCACAATTAATGCCATGCGTTCAGCGATTTCTGCTGCGCATCTGCCGGTGGACGGCTCCCCAGTGGGTGAGCATCCTTTTGTGTGCAGGCTCTTACGAGGAATCCGGTTGTCCTTGCCGCCGGAACCTCGTTACTCCGTCCTCTGGGACGTGAACGTAGTGTTGAACTTGTTTCTGTCCTGGCAAGCTAATAGATATTTGTCTTTAAAGGAGCTTTCGGCCAAATTGGCCATGCTGTTATGCTTGGTGTCGTGTCGCAGAGTGTCCGATGTTCGAGCACTGGATGTGTCCGCACAGGTGTTTTCGCCTGAGGGCGTCACCTTTACGGTTGGCCGCCGTACGAACCTGGCTCCAGGACGATTACGTATCCTGCTTTTGTGGATGTTCCAAAATTGTGTGTTGTGCACTGTTTGAAAGCGTATGAGGACATCACTTGGGATCTCCGCCCTCCGAGCGAACGTCAGTTGTTGATTGCCTTACGAAAGCCACACCATGCAGTCTCTTCCCCCACCATTGCCAGGTGGGTGCGCTGGGTCATGCAGGAAGCAGGCATAGATACTAAACGTTTCGGAGCTCATTCTGCCAGAAGGGCCAGGGCCTCTAAGGCTTTTGCAGTAGGTGCACGATTGGAAGACTTGATGCGAGCAGCGGATTGGTCTTCGGAGTCCACTTTTAAGAAGTTTTACTTCAAGCCAGTGGTGGATATTGCCCATTTGGTGGTGAGTAAGCTTTAAACTAGCATAATCCGAGCCTCCAGTCCTGCCATAGAATCGAAATTTGCCTAGCTAGTGTGTCGGTAAGTTTCAATTCTATTAAGGACACGGAGGCGAGGATTATCCCACCCAGATCGTCCACAAGTGGCGTCCCACCCGTATTTCAGTACGTACGTAGGTTTCCAGTTTTTGGTACTGTTGAGTTCATGCCTGATGTTGTCTCTGCTTATATTTGCTGACATACATCTGGTTGTACAACGCTGACGCGGATGTGTTTTCTCACTAGGAAATGATGGTGCCAAGCAGGACCAGTGAGGATGAAGCGTAATTCGCGAAGAAAGAGGAAGGACAGAGAGAGGGGACTTCCTATCTAAGGATAATGGACACTGTGAAAGGACTACCCTCGGGTCCTTACAAGTTGGAGTGCTGGGACTTGTAGTTAAAGTCTGGGACATTTGCACTATATTATAATACTTGGTGGTTTTTCACAAGTTTTTCTTGATATAGATGATGTTTTGTTCCAATTAGAGCTTTTCTTGGGCTCCTGTGTGTTTTCTATTTAATAAATGGCGGAGAAAGAAAAGCATAATCCTCGCCTCGTGTCCTTAACCACTTGGATGCTAATGACAAGGGTAACTCGTCATGGAGTTTCCATTGATTTCAATGGAAATTACATGAAGGACAACAAATAGCCTTAGCATCCAAGTGTTAATAGAATTGAAACTTACCGTCACACTAGCTAGGCAAATTTCGATTCCCAGTCAATGTTAAAAATAGATGGTCGATATGTATATGGGATATTAGATTGATCCCATGTATCCTTACTTAGGTTATCCTGGGTGTGGTCTACATATTTCAACCACTTGTAGTAGCCCCAGAGGATCAACGTGGCTTTCCTCAGGACCAGTGAAATGTAGTGCACGTGTCCTATAGCATGCACGGCCAGGGTATACGTAGCAGATACTAACAGTATATCATAGCAATTCTTTTTTTGTTTTTTGTTCACAATACAACTTGTATTGTGTAGTTTTTGCTTGAGATGGAATTCCCCGTGGGTTACTGCTCAGACGAGGGCTAGATTAGACACATTTTTTCATGTGTCCCGGTGTCAGTTGCACCTACTGTCATCTCTGCAGTCCGGTACTACTCTGTAATAAACTCAGCCAGTCCTCTTTACTTTAATGAATTCACTGGTATGGTTCCTCCAGTGCAGCACTCAGGGTTTCTCACGCTGCCGCTTCCCAAGTCACAAGTGTACTGCAGTTGAGTGGGATTATTTTGCCACTGCCTTTTTGATGACCTCCAGACTTGGGCCAATAACTTATTTGCCACTCAGTTCACGGGCGGTGAAGATGCTGCTCTGGCCCTGCTGTCAGTGGTGACTGCAATCCAGCAATAGTGGCAGTTTCTGATGGGGAAAACCATTCCCAAACTACCTTGCAATACGCTGGTGCTGGAATGCAGTGCCCCACAGTTGCTATCTGACTACATCTGAGCTTTACATGGCTGTAGGCACTGAGCGTCAAAGGCTCACAACAATCTCGCTTGACGGTTAGGTTAGTCTCCCCTCAAGCAACTCTTTCTTAATAATGGACTAATGTAGTTCAGCATTTCTAAGAACCCTGGACGCAAAACCCACTGTCACCTCATCTTTACCACATCTCGGAGATAGGGCTGCCCCCACCCCAAATTTACTGATATCCACAGAGATGCAACAGGGTAGACTGGGATCATATTGTTTCGGGACCTTAATATCGGTCATGCACTTCCTAGCCCAATCAAAAGTAGTCTAACATTGCCGATCCCACCGAAATGAGACCTTCTTGCACTCAAAAATTTCATATAAGGCATATTCTGGAATAAACCTATAATGGAGCTCACACAGCCCTAAAAGGACTTTATCCCATCTTTGTCTTTAGGAGGCAGGGTGTAGACAATTTTGACCAACCCTGGACACGACTAAAGACCATCCTTTGTAATCACATGAACCAAAACTCAACTCTGTTTAACCCCTTCCATGCTGATGACGGCCCCCAGCCGTCATGCACTACGGGGCTCGTGTGCTGATGATGGCTGGGGGCCGTCATAAACCCGCCCACTTGCGATTTTGCCGCACAGGCGCAGAATCGCGGCCGCATGGAAGGGGTTAAGAAGCACACTTCTTTTACTTCACAATACCTCCACTGTCTCACAAAATTGTCAACATTGTCCGAAATACAATCATATTCCTCACATTGCCAGCATAAATTAGAATATCATCTTGAAAGACTGTCACCCCTCCAACATCCTTAAGGAAGTGGGAAAAAAATTCATTTAAAAACACAAGCTGTGGAAGTCAGCCCAAAATACATCCTGCGGAACTGAAATGACCAAATGGGACAGACAACTGGCAAGAAATGGCTAGATTCTGGCTCCAGTCCCACACTTTGGAGGCTCAATCTTGGTAAACCGTTCAGAATACTCAACAATTCCCTTCTTTTTTCAAAGGCAATGTGAATCCAACCACATCTTGTTAAGACTGAAGTTCCACACAAACTTTCAACTCACCACTACATTAGAATGCAACCTCAAGAGAGGAAATCCGCAGCGTGACAAAGGTTCAATAACACCCGGTTTGCATATTGCATCCACTAATCTCTCAAGAGTTCCAACATTATCTTCTAAGATAATCAACACCATTTTATTCACTTTGGATTGGCCAAATCGTTTCCTGAACCACAGCAGCTACCTTTTTCTCGCTCGATTCCATACTCTGACAAACGTTAGGAAAATGTCCAGTTTATCTGCGGGATCTATGTACAACATTTTTGGTGGAAAACAGCTTTCCTCCTTTAATGGGCTTGACAGACATTTAAAATAAAGTTCCTTAGTTTAACTTCTCCGAGTTTGTTGCCTCTAACTCTTGTATTTCAGTTGCACTACACACATAGCTTCAGAACGAAATTCACTAAGATCTTTGAAATCTTTATGTTCACGTTTTGATAGCATCCTTCAATTACAGGTTTCTTACAGTTAACAGTTTCTGGTGGCTGTTTCTGTCTAACCCTTGACTGACAAACTGAACTCACATAAGCTGATCTGTGAACATTTCTAATTCACAGCAATCTACCCAGAGCTGTAATGTAGGTATCTGCATTCTCCTTTTATGATCTCTTTTTTTTATGTACCCCAACACTACTAAGCTGGGCTGCATAGCAAAATCGGTTATCTAATTTCTTAAGAGCTTCTCGATATTGATCAGGCAACTCCCTTTTTGTATGAAAAGTGTCCTTCCTTCAAAACTCAAAGGATGCAGCAGGAAGAAGTTGGTCCTCTCCAGGCTGAGAATTGTCTCGAGCTAAGTCGCAAAAGCACCCAGTCACTTGTTATGGGTGGGTCCCCTGGGACTCCTAGAAACAGAAGCAGAGGGTTAACAGCTTGCATGGTTGCACAGGTTAAACAGCTGGACTGCATCCCTCTGTCACTGTCTAAGAGCAGGCTTCTTAGTACTTCACCCAGGAATGCCTCTATGTATTTGTATGTAATGTGTGCTGATTGTACAAGTCACAGTGGTGAGTTTTTACTTTGTGCTGTTACATATCAACGACAAACCAGATAAACAGAGCCCTATTGAATCAACATGCAATCAATCCCCAGTGAAAAACTGAATTCACCAAGATTAAATGTAATTTTCTTTTTTTAAACCCTCTTCTCTAACACTGTGCGCTGTCACAGTGATAGACTGTTTCATGAGATGCGTGTAGTAATTGCTTATTCCCTTAAGGAATGTAGTGAAACAGTTATCACTATGTAATGGAATGTTGTATATGTAATTAGTGTATTGTTCTCTACTAGTTTGAGAATGTTATGTTTCATTCTTCCAGCAATTCCCCACAGAGCTGTATGCACATTTATGTACTCTTATTCTTTTATAATAAACTAGCTTACCTGTCGCGCGTTACTGCGATCTCCAAAACAAAGGAAATTCAAGGAAACTCGTCATGATTTTTTTATTTTTATTTTAAACAAAATGTATTCGTTTTTGCAAGAAAACCATTGAAACCGCAGTACAAAGGCCGCCATTACACAGATGGCTCGTGCTGCCACAGGATAAAAGAAAATATCAAATAATCATCCCTCCCCCCAGATACCCCAACCCCCCGCCCTCTCCTTCCCAGTGTGCCCCATTTAGGTCGATCATAGGAATAGCAACCAACTATCCAGCTACGTAGCCATTTAAACAAACGAAAATCAGATGCAGCATCAAGGCAAAGTGCCGTCACAGAGATAATCATGGCCCTACAGCCCCATCTAGATCCACAAACACCATCAATCCTGGATCGCCGTCGGGTACCCCTCCTGTTCACACACCTCAGCCTCACTCAATGCATTCTCTACCTGTCTGGTGCTGGCGTGCAGTCGCCCCCGAGTAGACCCAGCGTTCTTCCCTCCATTTTCCTCCTTGGTATCTGAAGATGGGGTCTGCAGTTCGGTCACCATTGCCTCCCATGCCCTCGCTGTTTCTAACGTTCATTAGACGAGCGACTAGCTAATTGCAGGCGGAGCGTTCCCTCGCTACCCGCCCAGGTCAAGAAGCTCGCTAGCCATCTCTGATAGCTAGGGCCCGTCCTAGATTTCCAATGCATGGTGAGTTCCCTTTTTGCCATGATCAGCCCCAAGTCATAGAATTTACTAGTAACTTTAGTACGGGAGGTGTGTGGAAACCAGAGCAGCAGGCAAGTCGCCATCTCAGCCTCCAATGCCCGCCCCGTCACGCGATTCAGGCAAGTCACTACCTCTTCCCAATAGGACCCCAACCCTGCGCAGGTCCAGAACATGTGCAGGAAGTCAGCACCGTCTGTAGTACATCTCGGGCATGTTGAGCGGGAAACACCAAAATACCGCAGAATCTTGGCCGGGGTCAGGTATGCCCTATGCAGTGTAAAAAACTGTACCAATTGGAACTGGGCGTTACACGTACCCTTCCAGGCCCGCCGCAATAAGTGGGGCCACGTCGTCTCCGGTATGGCCCTGCCGATGTCCGTCTCCCATTTACCTTTCAACTAGTGGCGATAACCGTTCATTCGACAGGCATCGATAGAGGCAAGAGACGGCCTTAAACGTACCCGCCGCCATGGTGACATACTGACAACCCAGCGAAGTTGGAGGTTCCTGCAGCCCAGTCTTCCAGCGGCGCTGCAGCCCCACCACCAATGCTGCATGCAATAAATAGTCTCCCCGTGGCAGCCCGACGATGTCTTGTAATTCCTGAAATGACAACAATGCGCTATCTCTATACAGGTCTCCCACCATACAGTGGCCTAGCTCCTCCCAAACTGCCAACGCAGTCCAGTTACCCCCGTGGGGGAGGGCCGTACACATGCCCAACGGTATCTCCGGGGCATACGGGGAGGGACAACCAGCCCGTTTCTGACTCCGATTCCAGCACAAACGGAGAGTGCGCTCTTCAAGAGTGAGCTGGCTAAGATTGATCTTTTGTTGGAGGACTATGAAAGACAAAACGTGTCGAGGGATCACTCTGCCACAGTGTCCCTCAGGTCCCCGGAACTCCCGAGCCACCGCCAGCGTAAGCCACTGAAGCTGTGCCGCCAGATAGTACCACTCAAAATCAGGCACCGCCAATCCCCCATCAGCTCTTGATCGCATCAGGGTGGTAAGTGCAACTCGTCGCCTACCCGAGCCCCAAAGAAAACCCGTAGTCATAGCCCTAAGCATCCAGAAGGCCGAGGCCGGGATCCACACAGGCAATGTGCGGAAGAAGTAAAGCAAGCGCGGCAACGCCACCATCTTTAAAAGTGCCACTCGGCCTGCAACCGACAGAGGGAGAGAGCTCCAAAAGGCCATGCTTCCCCTAAGGCCCCTTATCGCCTTGTGCACGTTACCTTCCAAGAGATCAGACTGCGTGTGATAAATACGGGTGCCCAGATAAGGCAGGCAGCAGGGCTCCCACCTCAAGTCCTCCCCTGCCGGAGGTTGCCGCCCATCCGGGGTCAAAGGGAATATGCAGGTTTTGTTCCAATTCACACGCAGGCCCGACAGAGGACCAAATGGCCAAAGCAGCGCTCTGGCACCCCGTAATGATTCATCCTCTCCCGACAAGAACATCAATAGATCATCAGCGTATAGGGAAATGTAATGGGCCTCTCCACGTAATGACAGGCCGTCATTCGACCTCCCCAACCTAGCATGGATTGTGATCTGAAAGCGTCCTTGCCAGATACTCGCTTGATAGGCCATTCCCTGGGCTTCCGGTGAGCACAGGATACCATCTATTCGCACATGTAAATCATGTGGTACCGAGTAGAACGAATAGTCCCTATCCGTTGGATGGTGTGCCCGCCACGCGTCCACCAGGTCCCATGTACTCTGCCAGTCTCGCCGCACCTTCGCTATCCTATGTACCGACGACTGGGCCAGTGGAGGATGTGAGCGATCCAAGTCTACATCAGCGACCGAATTAAAATCGCCCCCCAAAAACACCGTGCCAGTCAGGAGGGTCGCCAGCTTCCCAGACAGGCGCGAGAAAAAGGCCGGCTGTTCCACATTCGGAGCATACACACTGCACAGGGCCACCTCCCTTCCATCCATACGCCCCTGTACTGCTACAAATCTCCCCTCTGGGTCAACCACTGTGGTCAAAGGTTGGAAAGGCACACCCGCTTGCACCCAAATCAATGTACCTCGCGCATACGCAGAATAAATAGTATAAAACAATTGACCTCGCCATCTACGCTGCAGCGCCCGACCTTCAGACTGAACAATATGGGTCTCCTGCAAAAAAGCTACTTGGATCCCCCTGCGCACCAGGTACGCATGCACCTTATATCGTTGCCTCATGGAGTTCAACCCCCGCACGTTCCAGGAGATACATTTCAATGCAAGGTGGGTCCCCATATTTGAATACATCAAAGCCCAACTTCTCCCTCTCCCAAGCGGGCACACTGGCAGCTCCCCAAAACCCTAAACTTCCCCAACTAACCCCCCTCCCTCCCCTCCCCAGAACAGGCGCTAGACAGCAGTTACCCATCCAAACTTGGTCCCGAAAGCGGGAATTCTCTGGCAACTACCAGAGTCTCACAACTAGCGTGAGTATGGGGGGGGGGGGTGACTCTACACCTGAACGAGCTAGGCGATGATACCACCCTGCACTGTCAGCGCTCAGCCTCCAACATAAATCCCCTAGGCCCGTATCGCCCCGCCCC
Organism: Lissotriton helveticus; assembly: GCF_964261635.1. Taxonomy (NCBI): domain Eukaryota; kingdom Metazoa; phylum Chordata; class Amphibia; order Caudata; family Salamandridae; genus Lissotriton; species Lissotriton helveticus. Next base: position 848,573,124 of record NC_136057.1, on the reverse strand, counting down.
AGAGGGACCCCCCCAGCAAACTCCGACAGCAGCCATTCCCTCCAGCACAAATAAAAAACAGTAGGAATATTCACCCATCCCGGTAGTAGACCCCCCCGGCTCTCATCCCATCAAGACATCCCAACTCCAGGTAACACCCCCTTACTGTACACATAAGCTGGGCAGACCAGAGTCATTCGTCCATGAGGCCATCAGCAGTTCCCGGCGTGACGTGCGGCAGGGCCTGACCGTCCACATCAGAACCCTCAGTCACTAGGTCCTCCGAACCCGGCTGGGATCCCGAATTCACCACAGGCTCTGCGACCGCCACTCCCGAAATGGCGGAAACCGCCTGGAGGGCCGTCCGGCGGTCCAGTTCCGTCTGTGACTGTGACGGCGGTCTGGTAGATGCCGCACATCCCCTGGGCCGCCGCCTTCTACGAGGCTTCGGGCTGGTCTCCGCCGTCTTCTCCGCCATCTTCTCCGCCATCTCGTCGCCATCCCTGCCAGCCCTATACGTTTCCAGCCAGCTCCAAGCATCCTCAGGGGAGTCAAAAAAGTAAGTTTTACCATCCACCAGTATTCTCAGGCGTGCAGGGAAAAGGAGAGAGTACTGTAAGCCCTCCTCACGGAGGGCCTTCTTGACCGCTAGAAAAGTGGAGCGGCTGCGCTGGACATCATATGAGTAGTTGGGATAAATGGACATGGTCGCATTATCCACCCGGTAGGGACCCATCGCTCGTGCCTTCTGCAGTATAACATCCCGGTCTTTAAAATGTAACAGCCGTGCCACCACAGGCCGGGGAGGGCGGCCAACAGCCGGCGGGCGGGTAGGTACCCGGTGGGCTTGCTCCAGAGTGTAAAATTGCGACAGACCCTCAGGGGCCACCACCTCACGTAGCCAGGTCTCCAGGTAGGCAACCATATCGTTCCCCTCGATTTTTTCGGGCAGGCCCACGACCCGGACATTGTTCCGCCTGTTGCGGCCTTCAGCGTCCTCCGCCCTCTTCTCCAGGTGTTGCACCCTTCGCAACAGGTCCCCCACCGCTGCATCAGTCACCTTTTGTGCTGGCTCCAGTACTTCCAAAGCCAGTTCCGTGGCCTTAACTCTGCCGGCCAGCTTTCCATGGTCCACCCGCAGTAGCCCTAAGCTCGTGGACACCTGCGAAATGTCGTGATGCAACGCCTCCCTTGTGTCTGTGATAGCTTTCAGGATCTGTTCCAGCTGTTGCTGCTGTAGTCCCGATGCTTGCGCCCCGGCGGACTCCTGATCTTGGCCCACCGACATCTCCTCCACGGGATCGGGAGGGGACACCCCAGGTTTTGCCCTCGGCTTTCCCTTGCTCTCAAGCCGCAAATGTACGTCCCAAGGCCTTTCAAGCGGGGGTCACACAACGCTCAATCCTCCGTGGCAACAAGAGAAACATGAGGCCGCTCATTCACCCCTCGCCATGCCAGAGTCGTATGTCCGTGCCAGACACCTCACCACTAGGCTGCCCCTGGCACTGGCGGGTATCACAGGCGCAAGGTGCGATCCCCCAGCAGCCGTCTCCCCAGATGGCGTCTCTGGCCTTGATGTGTCAGGATACCGCTACCTCGGTGCAGCCACCGCCTCTCCGCACAGACTGAAACGGTGCCGCCTGATCCCCAGGCAACTATGATCCGGGGTCATTCCGCAACTCCAGGCCTCCCATGCGTGATCCCAGCCAGGTCATGCTCCTCACCGTCGTCATCCAGAACCAGACAGCAGGCCTATCTCTCCCACCGGGGTGTCCCTCTCAGGCCCCCCGTCTGCAGATGGCGCATGGTCCGGTCACACCATCGGTGAAGCGCCGCTGTCCGCCACTCAGCCATCGACCAGCCCGTCAGGCAGCCAGGGCCCAACCATGAAGCTCCAACGGCGGGTGAATCCGCAAGTAATGAGGAGCCTCCTGCTCAGGCTCGACCCATTTCCACCAGTTAGGGGCCCCGCTCGAGATCGGGCATATAAGCCGGCCAGGGATATAGGTAACCCCAGTCCCAGGGCCCGGCCGGAGCAGAGCGCCACAAAGTACTCCCCGTAACGCCACAAGGCCACGGTGGGGGGCCCCCACAGCTGACCGGGTCCAGGCAGCGGCCCCGCTGTCACTCCACTGCTGCGGCCGTCCGCGGCAAGAAAAGTCCGGTCCGGCTGCCAGTGGGCGGCCCCGCCTCCGCGACGGCCTCCCAATCACGCGAGGCCGGGGATGCAGCGCTGGAACCAGGCCCCACCAAGATGGCCGATCGCCCAACTGTAGGCCCGCAGCAATCCTCACTCCGGTGCCGTCAGCAGGCCCCGTCGTCTTCCTCCGGTCAGCACTGCTTAGGGAGCCCCTCCAGGACCCAGGCGCCGCGCCGTAGGCACGATTTCAGGAAAAAAAAACGCAGAGGCAGGCGCGGAGCTCGGAGCTCAAGCAGCCATGCCCGTCGGTGGTCAAGCCACGCCCCCCGGAAACTCGTCATGATAACATTCAATTTACATTGTGTCATTTTTATTGAAACGTATTCATTTTTATATGGAAAACATTTCAAAGTGTTGTTTTAATTCTATTTATTCGAGTGCTTGTGGATATACGATTTTTTGTTTTTCCGTCTGGTGTGTACATCAGTATTCGAAAGATTATGAGGGCCCTGGGGGGCCCATATTTTAAAACAAATTATGCCAGAAACCTTCGCGGGAGTGTACTCAACAACTTCCCAAAGTTTCCTGGCAATCGGATGAATGGTGTTTTAATTCTATTTATTTATTAGAGTGCTTGTGGATACACGATTTGTTGTTTTTCCGTCTGTTGCTTACATCAGTATTCGAAAGATTGTGAGGGCCCTGGGGGGGCCGATATTTTAAAAAATGTTATGCCAGAAACCTTTGCGGGAGTGTACTCAACAACTTCCCAAAGTTTCATGGCGATCGGATGAATGGTGTAGTAATGCATAAAGGACAGACAGACAGACATACTTTCGTTTTTATATATATAGATTAGTTATTATATGTATACCAAACGTAGTTCCTACACTCATTATATTAAGTCCTGAATTACTAGAATTTTTGGCGACGGGCTGGGATCGTGAGAGCTTGTGACTAGAGTTTGAACACTTCAGCGCTGACATCGCTTGGGATCAGTATCGGATGCGAAAAGGAGGCGGAAGTTTTGAGCAAGACGCTTTGTGCTACAGGCGGAAGCTTTGTACAAGACGCTTCATACTAGAGGAGGACGCCCCGTGAATACCTGAAGCGGCCAGTGTGTGGTAAGGTCATCCAAGAAAGTTTTCTTCCAAATTGGGAAGTTTGTGCCACTGTGTAGCGACTTGTCAAGGTGAGCCTTGGAAATATTTATGAGTAAGACTGGTTTTTGGTTTGTTTGCTCGCGTTGCATTTACTGGTAGAGTGGTGTAGAATTTCGCAACCACCGCATGCACTCACGGCTGGACAACAAACTTACTTTTAAATGCCGCACTGTCCGCGCTCCATTCTTTCAAGCCCCACATCTTTAGTGTCTGTCGCGAGTGCCTGATTCTGGATGGGGACGTGTGGACGCTCATTCTGGATGGTGACGTGTAGACGCTCATGACGCTTGGGTCAGCGCACATCATCACGTTGGGAGGTCACGCATGGCGGACATATTTGTTTCCATCACCATGGTAATTGCAGTCTTCTTCGTGCCGGATCTAGCATTTTCTTCGTGAAAGATGCATTTTTCTCATCAAATGCTTGGCGATTTTGAATAATTACCAGCTATTTCTAATAATTGCCGGCGATTTCATCAGTATACCAACTTTCATCAGAACAACACGGTATTTAGTTATTTTAAGAGTACTTTCTTCTACTTGGGCAAGTGCATGCAGCACCATTTTCTTGAGGTTTTTTTAAGTGGCTGTGCATTCAGCGTCATTGATTTTTTTTTCTTCTATACCTGACTAGTGGTGACTCTTATTTCAGGATATCTTCACCTTTGTGGAAATTTTACATATTTTTAGTAAAAAAAAATAAATAAAGGGAAATAGGTCTACTGAAGCAAATTCTTCGAGATCAAACTCATCATGAGATGCCAATTTATCTAATCTTCAGATCAATTCTCCGATAGAGTTTCTGGCAGTCCCTGGAGAACCTGTTGTGTCATAGCTAGACTGGAAAGAATATTTTCTCAATTATATAGCAAATTTAGAAGATGTTAATGGTGTTTTCTCTCCTGAAAGAAAAAAAAGAATGCTTTTGTATTCTTTGGGTCCTGAAGGTGTACGCATTTTTAATGAATTGCATAAACATGAAAGATCGGATGGGGATTTAGATGTATTTAAAGCAACTTTGTTAGACCTCAAAACCATTTTTCACCTTCAGTTTGTATAGCAGTCACCAGGCATTCTTTCTTTCACAGGAAACAAGAAAAGCATGAGTCAGTAGAAGAGTATGTATTAGCATTAAAGAAGTTAGCGAGTAAATGTAAGTTTGCACAGTTGCATGACGAACTCATTTGGGACCAAGTTGTCATGTACACTAAGAATAAAAGTTTACGGGAGGAGCCTAGCTCGAGGACGTAATGGCCGCCTTTTAGCTCGGCTCCGTCGGCCCTCCGGCTAACTTCGACTATCCTGCCATATATCCTGCACTGCGACGCTACTTCCATACAGAATTCGAACTTAGACCCACTCTTACTCACCGTCTGGTCCGGAGGTCCCTGTGTGCTGTGGATCCGCAGCTGTGCCCTCGGTGAGATTGAGGCCTCCGGGCACTCGAGACCGGGACCTCGCCTGCGGGACCCGACCGGCGGAGAAGAGATTCCTGCGGGACCCAACCGGCGGAGAAGAGATTGCCGGCCCCGGCCGCGAAAGTGAGCCACTGGTGGGAACCGTTGTGCGTGTGCCCCGGAGATCCTGGACCGGCCCCGATGACTGAGCCGTGCAGCTGGTGGGGGACGAGATGTGTTGGGGGCTGACCGTGTGAAGGGGTCCCTTCGCCTTTGTCCTGTCCGGCGGTCCTGGACCCCGCGCCTGGCTCTCGTCTGTGGGGCCTGCCACTGTTTGGAGGGGACCCCCCCCCCCCATCGGGCGCTCGACCATCCTGTGCCGGTGAGGCCGTTGTTGGGAACCTCCAGAGGTCTGTAAAGTCCTACATTTGGGAACTGTTTGGGGGCCCACGGTGGAGTGTGGGGCGGCGAAACTCACTAGATGGCTGCCGACAACGTGGGGAGTGCTCCGCTCTGCACCGACGCTCCTTACCGGCCGGATTGTGCGGAGGCCTGGGTGTATGCTCGGGCGCCCACGCCCGCAGATGTCCTGGAAGCCTTGCTGTCATTGCACGCTGTCTTGGCCCCCGGTGCCTCTGCCGACCCCATGCGGCTCGCCGCCATTTTGGGCCGCCGCTCTTTCATGCACCCCTGTCGTCCTGATGCCGCCATTGCTTCGCCCCCTTCGGCTGCGCCAGGAGTTGCTGTTGTTGTTCTTCGGCCGTATGATGGGCCGGTGACTTTTGATCCTTTGCTTCCTCGCCGCCTGGATTTCGAGGACTTCCACACGACGCGGAGATCTGCTCCTTCCCGGGTACCTGGAACTCATGGTGGGCCGCTGTTTGCTCCCGCTACGTTGGATTCGAACTTTTGTTCTGGAGGGGTACCTTTGTATTGTCGAATTGCGCACCTGGACTCCGGCTTGCCGTTGCTTGCCTTGTCGTTACTGCTACGATTGACTTGTTTAATTGACTTTTTGTATTCCCTCCGTACGAAGGCTCTACCTGATTTATATCACTGCCGTGACTCTGGACTACGTTACGATTCTTTTGTGATGGGTGGTACGCTCCACATTATCCTTTATTGGGTTGGTTTCGTGGTCAGGAAGGGTTGGGGGTGAGTTGCACGACATGATAGTCCGCTGGTCTACCTGCTCGTTGTATTGATGTTTGTATTCCCGACACGGTGAAACGTTACAATCTCTCCCCCCTCCCCCTCCCTGTGGTTCTTGCTGTATGTGAAGGTGTAGACCTGATTTGATATTTCTTCATTTGTTGGTCGGGGGTGGGTCGTGGCCAAATGTGTTTGCTCATATCCTCTGGCTCCTCCCTCATATTTTCTTTTTGTTTTGTATTTCCTTTTCTCCTCTTTTTGTCTTTTTCCTCTACCTTTCTTTTCACTATATTTCGGGTTTCGGATTAGGGCGACAGGCACGCTGTTTGGAGGGTAGGCCGTAGCCTTCTGCAGGGGTGCGGGGTGGGACGGGTGGGTGGGTGGGGTCTTTCAGATGTTTTCTTTTGGTTCTATGGCCCTTTTCTATCCCTTTATAGCGGTGCCGCTTCTGTCCTCGCTTCTCAGGCATGGGTGGGTTGGGGTCTGTTGCTATGCCACTTTTCTCGGTTTTGATGCTTCGTCGTAACTGCCATACCCTTCTTTTCGCCAGCTTCCAATTTCTTCTGTACTATTAGCCGTGGGTCGCCTGGCCCGGGGTGGCGCCCATCTCGCACGATTGTGTTTCTCCTTTTATTTTTCTTTCTTTTGTTCTTCTCCCTTCCTTTCCCCCCCTTTCTGTCCCTTTTTGGTTTCTTACCCCTTGTTTCCTTCCCATTTTTCCCCACCCCATTCCTTCTCCCCCCCCCCTTCCCCTTTTTCCCAGGCTCGTATTGAAAGAAGTGGGCTCGATTCGTACAGTTTCCCGCTCCCCTTGCCTCCGTTAGCGTGTTATTGGGTGGGGGTCATGAGATCTTGGTAGCACTTGTATGCTTCTCCACTATATTTTGTGTTTGTTTTGTGCTACAGTCATATCGTGCCCTTACAACCTCTTCCCCCCCACCCTTTCCCCCCTCCGCTCGTTTTGGCATGGGTGTAATCCTGTTTTTGGGATTTTTCCGTATTTGTGAGTCAGTCATGAGCCTTGTCCCCTTATTATAAAATAGACCTCACTGATCCTGATGTTGGGCCGTTATTGCCGCTTATCCCGTCTCTAGCATTGTCCAATATGTTTGCTTGCCTGCCAACTGGCCTTGTGTCGCTTATTTTGATTCTTGATCGTTTTTGACTTGTGGCCGGCCGGATTGGTTGTAGGCCCATACATGTTTAACCTAATAATGCAAATAAAGGTCTTCAAAAAAAAAAAAAAATGAATAAAAGTTTACAAGATAAATTGTGGGTGGAGGGCGATAACTGTCTTAAAGACATTATTGCCATGGTAAAGAAAGCTGAACTTTCCGAACGTTGTGCTAAAGTTACACTTTCTCAAGACAAAAAAAGTCCAGAAGAAATTATGGGAAAGGTTGTTGAAAAGAAGGTTTCTTACAAAAACTATAGAAATGCGAAGTTTGAAAAAAAGAAACCGAGTAATCCTGAAAGGAAAAAATTTGAGGGGATTGAACAGAAAAAGTTTAGCAATTTAATTTGTTACAGGTGTGGTAGTTATTCTCCTTCTGCTGCCTACAAGAAGTGCCCGGCTAAGTCTGCAAAATGTATGGAGTGTGGTCTAGTTGGACATTTCTCTAGCGTGTGCAACCAGGAATCTAAAAAAAGTCAAAGGGCAAAGTTGCTTGTGTACATGATGGGGATGATATTAGTTCAACATCTTCGAGTGATAGTGAAGTGCAGGTCAATATAGTCCGAAAGAAAAAATTTGTACTAAATATCACTAGTAAGTCTTCTTCAAAACCATTATGTCATGTTTCGCTGGGTGGAATCACAGTCCAACTAGCAGCAGACTCAGGGTCTCCTTTTACCATTGTGTCACATGATGTATGGAAGAATCAGTTTGTCAATAAGAGTGGAGAATGGTTAGAACCCAATGACTTCTCTGCTGAAAGTTTTACTGGTGAAAGAATATACATGTTAGGTTTTAGAATTTTCCAATTTAAAGAAAGACAGTCCGTTGGTAAATTGTACATAGCTAAGGGAGGGCCATCGGTTTTAGGATGGAAAGATCAAAAATTGTTGAATATCATCCTTAATAGGGCCTTAAACGGTCGCTATGCCGAAGACGACCCTCCAGTAGCCACCTTCCACTAACTTGCACTCCTCGCATCTCGACTACATCTTCGTTTCTCTGAACATGTTTTGTTGGGTTTCTTCCTTCAAAATTGGAGCGAGCGACTTCAGCGACCACCTGCCCCTAGTGGCTGAAATAAGACCTAGCTCGAATCTGGAAATTGCGCCCTTTACTGGCCCAGTTACAGATGTTAGTTCAAACTTAAAGCGGCTACGGTGTAACCCCGGCAACATTGACTCCATCAGCCTCACCGCGAAAACCCTTTTTTCTCAAATCTCTGGGTCCTCCACCAAGCTGACGGGCTTCAGGCAAAACTTCTGCAACGCCATGATGGAGAAAATGAAAGGTATGGCGTCCAAAAATCCAGGACAAATAAAGGGTTCTTCGATCGGGAACCACTTAACCATGGACATGAAAGTACAAAAACGAATAATAAATCAAACCTTGAGACTAATGAGAAAGGACCAGGCAAACTGTAGCTTGCAAACAGTTCTCCGGGAAGCTAAAAAACAGCTTAAACGGATGAAATGGGAAAGTCAAAAGCAAAGAAATGACGATTTTTGGATAAAACTTGTCCACGAGGGGAAGCAGAAAAATAGCTCCAGGTTTTGGCGAATGGTGAAAAGATTGCAGAACCCCGACCACTTAGGGCAAAACTCTCATATATCTGAGGAAGTATGGACAAAATACCTATCATCACACTTCAATGATAATGACGCTTTAGGTGTCACGGCAACAATGCCTCCTGGCTTAACACCTTTAAGGCCTGGGAACAAGGAACAATTCAATTACCACGAGATCGCGAGCATACAGGAAACATGGGAGGGTGATGTAATAAGGCCAACGAAATCTGACTATCTAAAAGAGGAAGAAAGTCTAGCAAAGGGCGCCGAGCAAGAGCGAATGAAAATTATCCCAGCATACATCAGTCGGCAAATAAAAAAAGGGAGACCTAATGTGTATGCTGCGCTTTACAAGCATTTTAAATTAGAAATTAGAATTAGCGCCAGGACCAAATGGAATACCATCTATGTTGTACAAATCAGATGCAGATTTTTGGAGTGCATCTCTGGCCCCAATATTTACCAACATAAACTCCACTTTGACAATTCCTGACTCATGGCATGGGTCCGTCATAAGTCCTATTTACAAACACGGGAACAAGAGCCATCCAAATAGTTACCGTCTCATTGCTTTGCTTGACGTTGAAGCAAAATACTTTGCAGGACTTATCCTGGAGGAATTAACATCATGGGCCTCCGAAAATGCCATCATTCCCTTGAACCAAACGGTTTTCTGCAAAGGTCAAGGGACCATCACCAACATCATGGCTCTGTCCCTTTTGATGAGCGCAGCAAAAGTTGCTAAGTCACCCTTATTCCTTACATTTATCGATTATTCTGCAGCTTTCGACCACGTTGATCGCAACAAACTTTGGCTGAAACTTTACAACTGGGGCATTCCGAAGCGCCTCCTAGACGTTCTAATACTGTTCCACTCCAATACCTGGATTAAAATCAAGCTTGGTGCTGGCACACACGTCTCGAAGCCGATCAGGACGACAAAGGAATTAAAACAGGGTTGCCTTCTAGCGCCCATCCTATTTAATCTCTTTCTAGCGGATCTGCCTGCAGAATTAGAGAAATGCCGTAATCACGCACCCAAGTTAGGGAACATCACCCTCTCAAATCTGTTGTACGTCGACGGCCTTGTGTTGATAAGCCGCTCCCAAGTAGGCCTCCAGCACCTCTTGAACGCAACCTAGGCCTTCTCAGCAAAGAACGCCCTCCAAATAAATCTTCATAAGTCAAAATCCATGACGGTCAATTATAGGAAAAAACTGAACCCTGGCTGGTACCTGAATGGAGAAAAACTTGATAGGGTAGCCTCATATAAATATCTGGGTGTCCTCTTGGATTCAAACAACAACTCTAGGCCTCAACTCCATTCCATCCGAGGGAAAGCCACAATGATTTACCGGGCATTAAAATCTCTAAAGGCAAAACTCCCTGATCTCACACTAAAACCATTTCTTGAAATCTTGCGTGCGAAACTACAACCAACTCTCACGTATGGGAGTGAATCACTTTATGGGAAGGATGCCGAACTGCTTGACACGGTCATAGCCAACTCCTATAGGGCCATTTTCAACCTTCCTACATATGTCTCCCCTGCCCAGATTCGTTTGGAATTCGGCATCATCAAACAAACTCTAGAAAGGCGGAGTGTGTATGTAGCAACCTGGCGCAAAATCCACAACGCAGAAGCAGACTCCCTAAACGCCAACATACTACGGCACCGCACGTCGCTGCATAGAGTTTATCTTTTTGAATCAATTGAAGTCCTAGGTTTGTCTGACACCTGGGATACGTCTACAGACCTCCAGTCCTTTAAAAAACTGGCTAAAAAAATCAGCACGCATCATTTCTGCGATTGAAGACAAGAAAGTCCTAGCAAACAGAGCGCACGGATGGACAACCCTGGGTGGATATGGTAAAATACAGTCACAAGCATACCTTAACATCGGGATGAAAATACAAGTCAAAGAAAAGTTCTTGAAACTGCGCCTCGGTGTAATCCCGATATTGCCACACCTCCCACCCTGGGTGAGACCACCCGCTTTGCAACAGTGTCGCCTGTGCAAGTCTGGCACGGAGGATATTGTCCACGTGATATGTATATGCTCCAGACTGAGGGACCTGAGGCGCAATCTCCTGCTTCCATTTTTTAAGTCACATGCTGTACGGACCTGTAGGCAGGCAGTTATACTATGCTTTACTTCTAGCAACACAAAATTTAACTGCCAGGTTGTGAAGTTCTTTGACTCATTAAAAAAAAGACTTGACATCGTTTGAAGTTCTTCACTAGCACCTGAGGACATTTTGGTTCTGCTCACAGTAATGCAGTATTCTTTTTAATTCTAATTACAGTATGGGTTTTAATGTTGCTACTGGTATTTTATATTTTTGTAAAGATTTTACTTTATCATGTACAAATAAATATTACTTATATATTACTTACTTATATCATCCTTAATCCAAATAGTAAGGAACAGGTCTTAGTATCTTGTGAGAGTGAGGACTCTAAGAAATGGGTGTTGCAGGAGTTTCCAGAAGTGTTTGAGAGTCCGATGGGGAAATTAAAGGGCTTCACTCATCAAATTTGCTTAAAGGAAGGAGCTATTCCCAAGATTCATAAGGCAAGAAACATTCCTTTCATTATCAGAGACGAAGTCAAAGGAGAGTTGGAAAAAACGCTTGCCAATAAGGTCATTGAGCCTGTGGAGGCAACCAAATGGGTTTCTCCATTGGTCGTAGCCCGTAACTCCAATGGAACAGCCAGTTTGTGTGTGGATTTAAGGTACCTTAACGGCAACATCGTAGTCGACCAGTTTCCACTCCCCAGAATTGATTAAATGCTTTCTTTGACATGCAATGCCAAATGGTTCTCCACTTTGGATCTTTCGACTGCGTATCACCAGGTGGTGTTAGACAAAAGCAGCAGACAATTCACAGCTTTCTGTACACCATTTGGTTGTTATAGATCATCGCATGCCGTTTGGTTTGGCGTCAGCCGCTGCGGTATTTCAGAGACTGATGTCAAACCTGTTTAGCCACATTCGTGACGTCGTTTTCTTTCAGGACGACATCTTGATAATGGGAAAGGACAAGGCTCAACCTGATTCCATTCTAAGAGAAGTTTTGTTCATCCTCAACAACAATGGTTTAATTGCTGAGAGTAGCAAATGCAAATGTTTTGAAAGGTCTGTCACATACTTAGGCCACGAAATTGGAGGCTGTGGCATCAAATCCAAAAGCAGTTTGGTAGAAGCTATACTCAATGCTCCTTTGCCTAAGTCAAAAGATGAATTGCGATCTTTCTTAGGATTGGCAGAATTTTATTCGAAGTTTGTGAACAATTTCTCACAAAAAAAGTATGAAATGCGTTTGTTAATGAAAAAGAAAGTCCTTTCGAATGGAGTGATATGTGTCAAAAATCATTCAATAGCATTAAAAAAGCCATTGCATATGCTCCTGCATACAGGGTTTTGATCCACAAGCGGACACCATTGTCACGACTGACGCTAGCGGTACTGGGCTAGGGGGTGTTCTTTCACAAGTCACCAAAGAAGGCAAAGAAGTTGTTATAGCCTTTGCGCCTCGTTCTCTGTCTCTAGCAGAAGAGAAATATTCTGTTATAGAACGCAAGATATTAGCGTGTGTATGGGCCATAGAGCATTTTAGAAAGTTCATATGGGTAAAGAAATTTCTGTTGAGATCTGACCATAAACCTCTGACCAAATTACTCACCACTGAAGGCCTTTCCAGGGCCTCAGCAAGGATTGCCAGGATGTCCATGAGGATTCAAGATTTTGTGTACGAGGTGCAATATGTCCCTGGTGCAAAAATTTTTATCGCTTAGTGGACTTTCTTTACCCCTTAGAGAATTTGACCCTGATCCTTGGAGTGATTTTTGTGTAGCTGCTGTGTTAGTGACACCCTTGGTTTGTCTAAGGGCGTTTGGGAAGAAGAGACCAAAAAGGATGACATTTTGCATTCAGTCAAAGATAGGATCATTAATGGTTGGTCCAAGGATGGAAAACTTGATCCCAAATTGAGGGCCATTTGGGAAGTTCGCGATGAGTTGAGTGTGGATTAAAATTTTGTTTGCAGAGCTGGGAAAATTATACCTCCTTTAAGGCAAGAGAAAAAAAATCGCTGACATGGGTCATGAGGGATACCCCGGTGTATCTCGCACCAAAAGAATTATAAAAGTTTTATACTGGTGGCCTAAAATTGATTTGGATATAGAAAGACATGTTCGTGTTTGTATCAATTGTGCGAGTTCTGATAAAGCACAACAGACACTTAATCCGCCCATGTCATCACTTGGTTGTCCGAGTTTACCATGGGAAGATGTTGCCTTAGATCTCATGGGACCTGTAGTTTGGCAAGATGGTGTCACTAAGTACATTTTGGTCCTTGTTGATCTTTTTTCTAGATGGCTTGAAATAGAAGTGGTTACTAAGGTAGACACACCAAGTGTAATACATTTTTTAGATAGGTGTTTTTTGAGAGAGGGTTTTCCGGCTTCCATTTTAACAGATAATGGAGTTCAATTTAAATCTGATTTAATGAAAAAATGTATGGTCAATACTGGTATAGAACAAACGTTTACAGCGTTGCATCATCCCAGGGGTAATTCTGTTGTGGAAAGAGTGAACAGAGTTATTAAAGGTGTGTTACAGTTAGCAAAAAAAGGAAACAAGGACTGGGATGATGAGCATAATAAGTTGATTTGGTCATATAGAATTACTATACATGATACTGTTGGAGAAAGTCAGTTTGGTTTAATGTGTGGAAGATTTCCTCATTGCAAAATCAATCCAGGATGGATTGGTAGAAGCAGGAGGTAGAGTGGGATTCTGAGCAAGTTAGGCAATCCATCAATTCTCAATGTAAGAATAAATTGTATTTTGACGCAAAGCATGGGACCAAAGAAGTGAATGTTAAGGTAGGGCCAGTGTGTCAGAGTCAAATCGGCAAGAAAATCTGGAAAATTGTAGTCTACATTTTCTGATCCCATGGTGGTTACTAAAGTCATGAGAAACACAGTTGAACTTGATGATGGTAGTATACATCATATGAGTCGTATTGCATTATCTGGTGCTACCTTTATGGGGAAAAAAGGTGCTCTGGATATGGGAAGAGATTATTGGTGGTTAGAAGCTTTAGCAAGTTTTGGGAAGGGGGATGAGTCTGGAGTCCAGGTGGGTCTCCAAATACAAAATCCTTGTTCATTAGAGTCTCCATTTGAAGCACAGAGTTCGGAGGTTGGTGGGTGTGTTGCGTTTTCTGTAAGGGAGGAAGGTTGTGATGATCATATTGGGAGCGAAGTGCAACATTCTGATTCTCACAATCCATTTCCTGTGGGTGATTCAGCTTTGCAGAAAGGGATGGTTATGGAAGACAATGGTGTAGTAAATAAGTCTAGTAGATTTGGGAGACCAGTTATTACTTACTCCAAAGAAATTTAATGATTTTGTCCGTTTTTAAATTTTAATTTTTTAAATTTTTGTGTTGTTTTCTTTATTTAAAGTTTATTAAGAAAGGAGATGTGTAGTAATCGCTTATTCCCTTAAGGAATGTAGTGAAAGAATTATCAATATGTAATGCAATGTTGTATATGTAATTAGTGTATTATTCTCTACTGGTTTGAGAATGTTATGTTTCATTCTTCCAGCAGATCCCCACGGAGCTGTATGCATATTTATGTACTCTTATTCTTTTATAATAAATTAGTTATTATATGTATACCAAACGTGGTTCCTACGCTCATTATATTAAGTCCTGAATTACTACAATGCGCCTCACCATTAATTATGGTTCAACGGGCGATACACATATTAAGCACTAGGTGTCTCGCCAGTGGATAGCTAATGTTGTGGATTAAAATCAATAATGACCAAATGTAAGCCCCTGCAGGCAACAGGCATAAAACAAATGTATGTGTTCTTGTCTATAGTTTATATTTAGGATGACAATTGTTTTTTTTCTCTTAAATTAAAAGCTTGCTTATGATCTTAAACTTATTTAAAGTAAAACCCCTGTACAGTGCTCTTGTGCAAGTGCATTTCCACACACCATTTACTGCAAAATACATTCTCCCAAAGTATTAAGTATGCGTATACCTGCATGCAGACAGAGTTGAAGCAAAATAGAACTTATCAGTGTTATCGGGTGTGCGTATCACCGCACACTGAAGCACGCAAGGAAGGGCTTCCTCATGACTGTTAAATGTTAATAAGCAGCAGCCACTAACTTCATCAAGAGGCGAAACAAGGCTTGGAACTAGAAAGCATCATCCAGCATTGTACCAGGACTAATCAAATGAGGCTTGCATCACACTGTGTGCACTGAGATGAATCAAAAGGAACCCACTGTTACATCTATCAGTATTTGCACCACCTGCCACTTTCCAGATGTACCCTCAAGCAATCGGAGGGACGAAGCCGCCTCCACAGCACTCCCAGTTTGTTCCTGCTCCAAATCATTATGATAGGTGCCTCACTGAATAGAAATGTGTAATTTCAAAGAGGCACGGCGGTGGCTTGGAAGATCCGTATGGCCCGAAAGAGGTGTGGCAATTAAGGGCGAGGCAACACATTAGCTTAAGCTTGGAGCATGGTTACTCCAGGATAATACAGCAAGCCACCTCACAAACACTTCAACCTCCTAACCACCAAAACCACGCACAGAATTCTAAAGCAACGAACACTATAACTCCAAGTTTCCCTAAACAAGAACAAGACACATTTTATGATGCATTTGAAAACAATGGCTGGTCATATACTAGCTCATGGAAGAGGTGGAGGATATAGAGAGCTGCATGAGGAGCACTGTGTTCTCATTTTCAGGGACGAGACTAGAACCACTTTAAATAAACTCTCTGGGGCAGCAGATCTATTCCTTTTCTTTAATGATATAGACAAACGGAACTAGACAATGCTGCCCTAGAGAGTTAAATAATCTCTCTGGGGCAGCATATCTATAGGTTTTCTAAAGGTGTAGTTAGTCTGACCTAGATGGAACAACGTAATTCTAGTAGAGAAATGTTCACCTATTATCAATACATTTTACAACCCCACAAAAAAAAGTCAAGAGTAAATGTTTACACGAAACTTATTTATACTGGGTCTATCTACCTTGTGACCTGGCAATGGCTTTGGTCCCTCGGTGATGGTCACTCTTCTGAAGCTCATGAAGACAGGAAGTATCCAAATGACGGCATATGAAATGCAATTAACCTCCAAGTGGGTCACTCTAGTGTTTCCGGTGTGTTTATTCTTATAAAATGCTAGAGATGCTTTACAGTTACTCTGGTGCACTAAGAATTCGAGGGGTAACAGAAATTTACCAAACGTAGTTAAGGTCCAACTTGATACATTCAAGCATTCTCTTTCCACTATTCTTTAACCAATGCCTACTGACAAAAGATGTTCAGTCAAATGCCAACCTGAACAGTTGTGTGGTTTCCTGAATCATCGGTGTTTGGAGTCTACCCCCAATTTAGGCAGCAGGTCATTTCAGAGTATAGGACTTAGTACTCACAGGAATCATATTTTAGTCTTTTGACATTCTGATTGGTAAGGTTTGCAGTGACTTAGTGGAGTATGGTAACACAGATGTAGTTTGGTGCCAGCACTGTACACTTTGCCATCCCTAAAGCATACTGCATAATGGCACACATATTCTAGAACTTAATCCTTGGCTTAACATAGATACCAATGGCCAGACATCAAATCAAGAGTTACGTGGTCTTGTTTATTGGTGCTAGGACACAGTATGGGGGCATGCTTCTCCACTGAGATGCTTGGGAAGGCCTTTCTATAAGATGTTCCAGTATGCAACACACACCCCGAAACAGCCACTAATTACTATTCTATAGTGGAGTTAGAGGAGAGAAAATATTCTGACGCATGGAAAGCTGAAAATCGATGCCCTTAAACACTGCATTCATCTGGGGACCAAAGGAGAGCTCTATGACAAAGTATCACTAGGTTACATACTTTTTCAGAAATTAACAAAGGTGAATCTACAGTCAAATGTGATTGTATACGGGTGTAGTTCCACATAGCATTTGAATTTTGATTATACTGTCAGAGGAAATTCTCCAACATTCAACAATAAAGCATTTGGTAATAATTTAGTGACCAACAGCAATAAAATGTCAGTGACAAGGAGGAGCCCTGAGGTATACTTCATGTCATCTTACGAGTAGATAATACTATTCTGCACCTGACGACTATGGTCGGTAAAAAAGAAGTGGTATCTTAATACAGATTTAGTTGTAACAAGCTAAATGGAATAAAATGTTATGCAAATGACAGTGCTCCCATTGTTTGTTTGTTTTTTTATCTTCAAGAGCACTTTGCAATGAAATACTTGGAGAACTGTGCACAGGTAAAACAGCTTAGTCTGGTCCATTTTTTAAAACTTTTAGCCTTACTTCACAATCAGTTGTTCTGACGATTATTTTTCGGACCAATTCCAGCTCCCACAAAGGTCGTTGCACAACTATAGCCTCTCAGTATAGCCAGAAGTTGTGCTTTGTTGATTAATATCAGTTTGACAATTGGGATAGATCCAGACCTCTACAGAGATGGGGCTATGTCTTCACCCAAGATAATCTTGACGGTGTGACAAAACTACTAACTGTCCATCACCCTTCCATCCACTTTGGGAAAGTTACAAGAGAAGTTGGCCACCTAGTACCTCAAACTGGAAGAGTGTAACATCTTGGATACTTGACAATCAAGAATTCACCCTCGTCACAGCAGAGTCAGCACTGATCAATGCCCTGAACCAGATAAGGTCAATACTTGATGACGATATGGCATAGTTGATCCTCTTTCATCTCTGTGCCACATTCAATATTAATGAGCATGAGATATTAAGCTAGCGTGTCTTCAAGATTGGCATGGAAGCCATGATGTTGAAACGGTTTGAGTCATTTCAGACACGCAATTTCAGACTTTTTTGCTCCCCTTCCGTCAAATCAGACAAGTTGGCCATTCCGTTCCTTCAGTTTGGACAAGTCAGTGATTTTGCGTGGGATGATATAACCATTTCTACCTGAAATCTATACTCTATCATTTATGCCCAGTCTCAAGCTAATCTTATTACATCCTTCAGTTACAGTTCTACAATGCCAAAAGGAGAAATGGGGGACGCACCGCTTGTTTTCCAGAAATGTAATTATAGTATCTAGAGAAAAAACTTAAAGGCAAATGGGGTGCTCCAGCCAGGTGGCGTGTCAGTCCTAAAACACGTCCGTGGATTAAGTACTGTTCAAGCACCACTATTAAATAATAGTGGCATCCCTGTCATGTGGGCACACCTTGGATTCTCATGAAACAAGATTCCATACAGGTTGATGTCACAATTTATTCAAATGTAGTCATTATTCTTCAATTCCATATGATCTTCAATAGGTGTAATAAACATTTTTTAAATCCATAAAATTTCAAAAAAATGCCAATGCTCCAATGCATTTCGGGTCATTTTACCCTTCATCTGGGAGCTCTATAATATAAACATAAAGATATAGCACTAAGTGTGTGTATAAGAATATCATAATTAGCGTAGCGGGCAGGTGGGAATCAGTGGGGAAGTGATATGAGTGATCGGCTTCTAAAATCATGGCGTGTACACAAAAACTGTGAGTGAATATTAATTTAGGAATTAAATGAAACGTCAACTGGAGCATAACGTGCACGGGGATATTAATGTGGCTATAATCGACAACAGCTTTTGCGGGACACAATTCAGCACACTCACGTGACAATCGGTGATGGAAGGATCTAGAGATAAGAAAATAAACCCTAAGTTAGACAACGTGTCCTAGCTCATATAATAGTGGTCTGATCTTATACCAAAAAAATGCGGCACGAGTGTCGACTTACTTAATGATTCCTGGGTTGTTCGCCGAAGTTTGTATCCATCGGCTGTGACGGTCGCGGTTTTCAACCCGGAAGGGGAAATATAAGTAAAGGGCAATGTAGTCATAGACAGTGTGAACGGACTAAGGTGGAAGGCAATGTGGCGGCCATATTGCATGAACATCGAAATACATGTTAAAATGCCGAAATGGGTCAACAAATCGACAACCAATCCACAGAAATATTTCAAGTGCCAAAAAACAAAACGTTATACCTAATATACATATTCAAATGAAATTATACGGTGACATAATAAATATTAACATCATTTTCTTGAAATGAAAAGTAACTTTTTCTTCAAATGAAAAGTATAGTACTGCAGCACTAACGGAAGTTCAGTATACGACCTACTATACCCATAGGGTCTTTAAAGAAAACATGAAAATTCCAATGAACTTGAATTGGGAGATGTTGTGTCTACTTTCATTGAAATGTACTGCGACATTAGATTTAGTGTTCTTTAATCTAATGTTTGATTTGTGCGAAGTTCATGATTCTGGAAGCTGTCAATAAACAAGAGGGTATTGACAACAATAATTACTTGTTACAAAGAGAAATCGCATGGATCTTTAAGATGCAATCCATGAAACCGATGGGACTTAACGATCGATTGGAATTTTCACTATTTACGACCAAAAAAATCGATGAACATATTCATGATGAGCAAATCTACATGAGACTTGAGAATAATCCTACAGCACAATTCAAAGAGAGACTGACAAACATTGACAACAGAGCTTTCGACATGGGTATCATTGAAGATAGAACCAGAAAATATTTACTAAAACCATTTCCTAGAAGCCCGACCATACACATGACTCCCAAGATTCATAAATGTCTGGAAGACCCCCCCCCCATTCAGACCAATTGTCTCAACGAAAGGTTCACTTCATGAACCGGTGGGCACGTTTATTGATAGGTATTTACAACCTATTGTAAAACAAATGAACAGTTATGTCCAGGACACAACGGATTTTTTAACTAAACTGGCGCAAATCGAACTTACAGAAGATGATCACTTGATGCTATGTACAGCGGATGTCCGCTCCCTATACACCTCTATCCCCCATGAAGGAGGAATAGAGGCCATAGAAAAAGCACTGCTTGAAAGCGACATAGAACCTGGGATGCCACAATTCCTGATGGAGTAAATGATTTTCCCTTGTACCAAAAAGTTACTTCCAGCATGATAATAATTGGTATCTCCAGTTATCCGGCACCTCGATGGGGAACTGTGCCGCACCGACATACGCTAACATCTACATTAAATACTTTGAACAAGAAAATATGTATAACTGTCCCAACTGGACTGACAACCAAAAAATGTACGTCAGATACATTGACGATGTGTTCATTGTCTGGAAAAACACAGAAGAAACTCTTACACAATCGTTTACCACTTTAAACTGTGCGAATGAACGCATACAATTCACATGGGAGAGTCACACAAATTCAATAACCTTTTTGGATGTAAAAATCACAGACACCGACAGGTTTTGAAACTGACCTTTTTCGGAAGAAAACCGACAGAAACAACACTCTACATTACGCAAGTTTTCACCAAGGGTCCCTTAAACAACATCTACCGCTATCACAAATGCTTCGAGCTAGAAGAATCGTGTCTGATCAGACTAATACTGTACAACGCCTTGAAGAAATGGGTACAAGATTTCGTAATAGAGGTTATCCAGAACCACTTACTGAACAGGCTAAAAAAAAGTGCACTACAAACCAGAAGAGAGAAATTATTCACAAGAACTATTAGGAACACGGAAGCCAGAATGATCCTGGTATCGAAACATTCTACTCTGAGCGTAGCTTATAAAAAGATCATTCTACGACACTGGCCTATACTGAGTGCTGAACCGGACTTTGGAAATACCTTTAAAGAGTTGCCTATTTTTGCGTACACCCGCAATGCAAATTTCAAGGAAATTCTGAATAGGAAGACCCCCGCTGTAATAAAATCTAAAGGCACAGTACCCTGTATGAATTGCGGGAACTGTAATAACATTATCAGAGGCAATGTCATCAATCACCCAATGAAAGGAACGAACATCAAATTAAGTGTAAATGCTACATGTGACACTTCTAATGTAATATACCTGATTAAATGTCCCTGCGGGATGATGTATATAGGTAAAACTGAGAGGAAGATTAAGACTCGTATTAACGAGCACAAATCGAACATTAGATTAAAGAACACTAAATCTAATGTCGCAGTACATTTCAATGAAAGTAGACACAACATCTCCCAATTCAAGTTCATGATTCTGGAAGTTGTCAATAAACAAGAGGGTATTGACAACAATAAATACTTGTTACAAAGAGAAATCGCATGGATCTTTAAGATGCAATCCATGAAATCGATGGGACTTAACGATCGATTGTAATTTTCATGTTTTCTTTAAAGACCCTATGGGTATAGTAGGTCGTATACTGAACTTCCGTTAGTGCTGCAGTACTATACTTTTCATTTCAAGAAAAAGTTACTTTTCATTTCAAGAAAATGATGTTAATATTTATTATGTCACCGTATAATTGCATTTGAATATGTATATTGGGTATAATGTTTTGTTTTTTAGCACTTGAAATATTTCTGTGGATTGGTTGTCGATTTGTTGACCCATTTCAGCATTTTAACATGTATTTCGATGTTCATGCAATATGGCCGCCACACTGCCTTCCACCTTAGTCCGTTCACACTGTCTATGACTACATTGCCCTTTACTTATATTTCCCCTTCCGGGTTGAAAACCGCGACCGTCACAGCCGATGGATACAAACTTCGGCGAACAACCCAGGAATTATCAAGTAAGTCGACACTTGTGCCGCATTTTTTTGGTATAAGATCAGACCACTATTATATGAGCTAGGACACGTTGTCTAACTTAGGGTTTATTTTCTTATCTCTAGATCCTTCCATCACCGATTGTCACGTGAGTGTGCTGAATTGTGTCCCGCAAAAGCTGTTGTCGATTATAGCCACATTAATATCCCCGTGCACGTTATGCTCCAGTTGACGTTTCATTTAATTCCTAAATTAATATTCACTCACAGTTTTTGTGTACACGCCATGATTTTAGAAGCCGATCACTCATATCACTTCCCCACTGATTCCCACCTGCCCGCTACGCTAATTATGATATTCTTATACACACACAGTGCTATATCTTTATGTTTATATTATAGAGCTCCCAGATGAAGGGTAAAATGACCCAAAATGCATTGGAGCATTGGCATTTTTTTTTAATTTGATGGATTTAAAGAATGTTTATTACACCTATTGAAGATCATATGGAATTGAAGAATAATGACTACATTTTAATAAATTGTGACATCAACCTGTATGGAATCTTGTTTCATGAGAACCCAAGGTGTGCCCACATGACAGGGATGCCACTATTATTTATTAGTGGTGCTTGAACAGTACAGTTCTACAATGCGACATACAGGTCATTACTAAGCTGGACAGCAGGCTAACATGTCTGCACTGAAAGTGTGGGCACGCTGGGCAGCCACTTGTCAATGGATAGACGAATTGGACCACAACCACCTTCCAGTTAATCGCGGCAAGATCATGGTATTTGCCTTGGGGAATAACACACATAGCTAGAACAGCGCCCTATGGTCTTCCTGTATGGGGTGAAAGCATCACTGTGAAGAATTGAATACAAAGATTAATACTATCGACAGCTACTACTCTTACTTGTTTCAACTTCTGATTTAAACCTTGATTATCTCCCAAAGCTAACAATACCTCAATGGTTCAGGTATAGGTCCAACTCAAATTCGGCTATTGCAATATTCGTGAGAACGTCTGAATACCTACTGTGAACTTCATAGTGAACGTAGAACTTCACTGTCAAGATGGTGTGGAACCTCTGAAAGTTAAACAATGTCTTGGGCACTCTGTGAGAATGGCAATCAATGGCCATTGAACAACCAATCCATTTCAAGGTTTAAACCTCTGCCTCTTGTCCTTCCCGACAGATCTCTTTCCTAAACTCTAGTGGGCTACGGAAGGTACCATACACCTAAATTCTACACAGTGCCTCAGAAAGCAAACAATAAAGAGTCTAAAACTGTCAAGGACCAGGCGTTAAGAAGTCTGTTTAGTCTTTTTGAATATCTGAGGAAAGGATGACCCTCCCAGTAGCCAATGTGTCACCCTGCTTTTATATTACATGTGAAAGGAGTATAGTGTCTCTTAAGAGAGTCCCAGTTTGAAGGAAAACAACAAAGCGTTTAAAAATAAATTCTTGTACTGTTATATATCTTGTTGGAAGATTAAGACAGACGTTAATGGCAAGGCATCAATCCCATTCTGAATTCAGGGAAAAAGGAAAGAGAGATGAAGAATATGCAAAAGTAAATCCAGTGGAAGATCCAAGTTCAAAAAGCAAAAATCAGGGACATACAATAGCAAGGGGACAAAAACACAACTAAAAATAAGGAAGCAAACGTGTTTTGAGACATCCATCACTTGCATATGCTCCTTTTATGCAATTCAAATAAGAACTGGCACCACAGCAAAATATTTGTATTTTCAGGACAGACTAAATGAGCCTCATGCCTCTCTAGGACACTTAGGCAAGATCAAGTGTCTTCTTTTACTTATTCCCAGAAACACATTCATTAAATACATAAACATTCAATGATACACTAAAAAGCAAATATTTGTAAGTAACTAAATTAGTCCATTTATCTCTTCGCGGTCTTTAATAAATTTGCAGAATGAGGCAAACGCACAATTTCTCTAAGGAATTAATAATATGGAAACTTGGTACAAGCCTAGACTCTCGCTAATCGACCTATGGCGGAAGCAAGTGCGGACAATCTCCACTTAAGTTTAGGAATGGGAAAAGGATTCTATTTGCTTCAGTAGGTTGACAGAGCTAGGTTGGCTCACACAGGAGGCCAATAACAAAACAAGATACAATGCCCTCAAAGGATCTATAGAACTAGGATGCGTCACCGCTGTATAAAATGGATTACAGAAGAGCATGTTCCTCTGAGTGGAAGATACCTCATTGTATTCAATGGACTAGAGAAGGAGGCAGTCCTACGCCAATAAATAGCGAGCACCAGGGAAGCGCTTTACTGATTCACAACTTTTGGTGCTGAGCAGACCCGTACCTTTCTAATGAATTTAGGCACAAGGCCGGCACATCATAGTTTCCAGAGGAGTTGGGAATCTGGGCAAGGACTGGTTTACGTAATGGACTTAAACAAGTGATCAAAGCCTTCTTGTTTCAAATGGATTTTATGGATAGGCATTTCCTGGTTAGGTCTGGCTATAGACACCTTTAGATGTCTGCAGTGAGAGCTCCTGTCATCAATTATGCAAAAAAACATAAAAAATAAGTTATTGAGTGCGGGCTTTTGGCTTAAACCATTTCAGCTGCTGGATTTCCTGCTTTTCTTCAGTGTCAGGCCTTGGATGGAACAGGTGTCCACAAGCATTCTTAGTTGAAGTAGATTTCTTGGAACGGTAAGTTTTCAATCACATTTCTGAGTAACGGTGTGCCTTAACTGCACTGAGGATGTGTCTTAACTACACTGAGGATTCTGAAACCTGAGGAGGTCTTCTCATCGCGTGCATGATTCTCAATCTCATCTGGCAGTCTTGCTCTTTGAAACAGCATGCTCTCTTTCAGGGGAGGCATGCTACACTGGATTCCCTCTAGTTGATCACTAATAGGAGTAGGCAGATGCTTTATTTTCCAGGGGAATATTAGCACAGGACTCTGAATACTGGTGATCTGCTGTGGATTACATACATGCCTTTGGTCCACCTATACTTTCTTTAGAACATGGCTGGAGAGGGAAGAGAGTTCTTCCCTAGTATAGTATAAGTCATGGTGGCATTCATCAAATACTTGTGAGTTATTCCCTGTAGATTTCAGTTTTCAATGCAAGCCAATATTTTGCCAGTCACTCTAGGAGTAGTTTGTATTTATTCACATTTGCTTGCATATATCTGAGGTCGATACATTTTACTGACATTTACTTGCATATATTTGAGGTTGATATATTTCTAGGATAACATTCTTATCAAAATGAGCTGTTGTCCTAAAATACGAGGAGAATTCTGCATTAATTAACCATATTTGCTTAAGTAAAACCTTTTATAATTGCATTGATTAGGGCACGTAATGTTCTCAAACAAAAAAACAACATTAGATTATGAGGAGTTACTCTGGACATTGTTCAATATCAATTTGTGCCAAAGCAAAAACTGATCGTACTTCCACGAGCAGTCAGTATTTTCAATACAGCCTTTTTATACATTTGTATTGAATCGCCTTTTGAAACCTTATAATCTGCCTCAAATTAACTCCTGATTAAAGTTTTAGACAATTGAGTTATCAGGGCATGTAATACGGCGGATATCGAATGTCTAAAAGGCGTCTTGTGCTAGTTGAGTGCTAGATTCACCATGTTCATGGCGATTGCCTCAATCATGCAAAAAAATGTGACTCATGAAAGTACAGTTGAATGTTTAATACTCCATTACAGAACACCGGTCAGGTTCGGCAAGTTTCCCATTTGATAGCGTTAATGACCCTACAGTCAATAGTTATCAGCACTTTTTGCACTTTAACAGTGATACTTGCCGGACGAGTGTCCTTCCCCTTTGTGGAAGACATAGATCTGGAATCACACTTATCCGTACTTGTTTAAGACCACTAGCGACCTTCTGGGTGCTGTGAGTTTTAACGGCTACTCTGCCACTGCTATGCTACATATTTTTAATGAGGTTTACTTCTCCTTGTTTGTGTTTACTTTTTTTATTGGATTTGTATAGTTTTTTTCTTTTGGGTACTTTTACCTTGTAATGTTTACCATGATTTCAATAAATCGTGTAAATGGAAAAAACGAACTAAAGTTCTGCATTGTATTCGGAAAACTGGGGGTTTACATTGTTGTGGATGCTAGTCGGTGTTAGTTTCCATCAATTGTAATCTCCTACAGATGAGAGTTTACTGGTACGCGCCCATAAGGGTCCTCAATGGACTAAAGTAGGTTAGATAAACAAACCCTCGCTGTGGGACGAATTTGAAGCCGTGATGCCCAGAATACTGAACAAGGGCTACGAGGTGACTGTGAAGGTCCCACGTTTGCAGTGACTTAAATTTACATGCACTTATTTTGGCTAAAAGGGCTAGTACTGCACTTAATATCTAGCTTGCAATATTTAAAATGGGACAGTACGTACACGTCTCCATACGGAGTATTCCATAATACCCGCAGTTAGTAAGTACCAGCGCTTTTTATTTCCATTTCAAACAATGATCGTTTGAACACACGGTACCTGGGAAGGAACAGTTGCAGCAAAGATGATCCCCACCCCCCGCCTCCCAAAACACACACACATATACACAGATACAGCTGTCTAGACGCGTATGTTACCTTTCCGGGAGCTAATAGGAAAGAACGTAAAACCCTGCAGTGAAGCAGCATTAAACGACCAGTGGTAGACTTTAATACAACTCGGCACATCGGCCATTAATCATAAAAAGTGAATGGCCAGTCTAATTCTGCCCACGGTATCCCTTGGTCGTGGCTAAAGGCTACGATTCATTTTTGGGTACACTTTTCTACAACTCTGCAAATTCATACCGAACTTCGGAGTCATACGCCAATTCGGTAGATCAATAAGTTTCTATACTAACTGTTGCGTCCCCGCATTCCGATGTATAGCTCGGAGAGCGGATACAACGCTTCCACTGTCACGATATTGAACCTTCGCGTGTTTCGGTTTGAACGAGGGCTCAGGAGATGAGGTGGGAGTCCTTGACAGACAGCCTCACGTCACTGCGGTGCCCACAACTCTCTTAAGAGTTGTCGGGCGACGGACATTATTAGTACTTGCGTCTTTACCCACTAGATCCCCTTACGCATGCTTAGTACCTTAAATGTCTCACCGGATTTTACAGTCTGTCGAATACAGCACACACGTGAGGTGATCGCCTGCTAATGTCACCAACACGCTTCTCGCGATAACTCCGTGATTCACTGCTCTGCTACTTTCAAAATCTAGTTCTCTCGCGAGATGTATGTGTCATGTGGTATTTTGAGAAGGAAGATTTTTTTTCCCCGATTTCCTCGTAGTAGATAGAGGTGGTTATCACTCAGTTGAGGTGTGTAAAATCCCGTTCGTTCCAGAATACCCAACGCAACTGTCCCCACGATCGTGGGCGTACTATTTGATTTAATCTAAAATGAAGCCCTTCTGTGAACAGGAGGGGGAGCCACTGAAAGCTCGAGCCTGAAGCCTGGCTCTAGTCGAGATCCCAAAACCTCCTGCTTATCTCCCTGTTACCTGGATGTGACATAATGGTCAGGGCTGTCGACTCTTAGGCACCAAGTTCGAGTTGGCCCTTGTGATTCTGGACAAATCACTTAATTACCCTGATTTTACAAACCAATGTTCTTAAATGTAAGTGGTGCTTCGGATCCAGCCCGCGCTTTTAAAAACAATTGGAGAAAAATGTACAAAGAGGTGGAAATAAAGCCTTAACGTAAGGAAACACAAATATTAATTTAGTGGCTGAATTTGTACAAAGTGAAACCTGGATAAATAGCAGCTTTCCCCTCGTAAACTGTGATCTTGGGGAAATATTTTCTTTCACAAATACTTTTTCTTAATTTTGAAGAGACTTTATCATATTTCATGTGATGTTTGTTGTATGATTTACATAGGAAACAGTTTCAGGGCTTAGCTCCTGCACAGACTCTAAAATCTAAGACAAACCCTTGGCTTGGCTATCCCTGTTAATTTATTGGCTCGCTCACCTCTGCTTCTATATTCTTTATTGAGAATCGCATAATAAAAGACATCACCGGGCATGGTTTCTGGGATACAGGACCAGAATTAGATTTCCAAAGATAGAAGATCAAATCTTCGACCAGGATAAATCTGCTTAATATATCAGATCCTGCACTCCATCGTGGTCAGCATCAGATTGCGCCGAAGACCATTGACTATCATTGGTACTTTGTGCTTCTTGGCGCTATTTCTACTTAAAACTTTAAAAAATGTTATCACAGGTTCCCCTAATTGGAATTCTTTTTTAATATCTCTAAATTTAGTTTTAGCATAAAGAAACAAATAGCATAATACCCCTCACCCCCAATGTTCGAGGATATGCCGGCAAATATAATTTCAGTATTACAGTTAGCCTCCCAAGAACAGGGCTGAAATCGGATAGCAGCATGGCCGATAGCCTTATTGAATTTTTGTCAATTTTTTTATTACATTCTACTCTATTTTCTAATTTGTTTAGGATTTTTGTTTGTTTTGCATTTCAACTTTATTACTGTTTTAGTATTGCATAAATACTTTACACATTGCCCCTAAGTTACGTTTGTCTGCTCAGACCCATAGCTACCAGGGTTTTGAGCTCAGGTTAATTTAGTGAGGTTGAGGGTTCATCAATGCAAGAATTGTGGTTATTACCTGAGATGGGTATCTACCCTCCTCAAATGATACCCAGATTTTTTACAACCTCCTAATGGGATGTATTGCACTATAGCATTTCCATATGGAATAAAGTAATCCTTGCAATACATTATACTGATATTGATAGTAACTGAGAAACTCCATGGCCATTTAGAGGAACAAGGCAGACAGCTGTTTCCTCATAAGAACTCTGAGGTGACTTTCACTATCCTTTTAACATACAGCTGAGAGTATATTATTACTTAAATTAGATGGCGAAACCATGACCCATTCCACAAACCACTTTGATCCCTGTTATTTTCAGTTTTTTATATGCGAGACAGTATGTTTGCAAACACGTATAAAATGTAGTGCAAAATTAAATACATCAAACAACAGTAACTTGTTGTAAACAGGAAATACATTCACACAAGATGATGGACGGAATGTTGCAAAATGGCAAAACATTCACCCCCAGTCACAGATCTGGGTTTAATCCATCGTTATTTTGCTCACCTAGCCACGCCAGTTCAGACATGGCCATATGCAAATCAGTCTTGACCCTGTGCCTCATGGGAACAGTCCAGCCCGAACTGCCAAGGCATGTCTTCCCTGGATCGGAATCAAGCATTCTAGGACCGGTTTCTGGCTATCAGCCATCTTCAGCCAGGATAGCTTGACTCCAGTGGCTTAGTGAGCACGGGACCCACGTCTGGGCATACCCTTCCCACATAGGGTGAACAGCAAAACACACAAGATGATGGACAGAATGTTGCACAATGGCAAAACATTCACCCCCAGTCACAGATCTGGGTTTATTCCATCGTTATTTTGCTCACCAAGCCACCCCAGTTCAGACATGGCCATATTCAAATCAGTCTTGACCCTGTGCCTCATGGGAACAGTCCAGCCCGAACTGCCAAGCCATGTCTTCCCTGGACCGGAATCAAGCATCCTAGGACCGGTTTCTGGCTATCAGCCGTCTTCAGGATGATGAGGGCTGAAAGCCCAAAACCGGTCCTTGGATGCTTGTTTCCAGTCCAGGGAGGACCTGGCTTGGCAGTTCGGGCTGGACTGTTCCCATGGGGCACAGGGTCAAGACTGATTTGCATATGGTTGGGTTCAAACTGGAATTGCATGGTGAGCAAAAAAGCAATGCATTTAGGCCCAGATCTCTGTACTGGGGTGAATGTATGACATTGTTCTGCCTTCAGTCCATCAACTGTTGTTTTTGCATTTGTCACCCCGAGTGGGATGGGTATGCTCTGACGTGAGTGCCGTGCTCTCCATGCCACTGGAATCAAGCTATCCAGGCTGATAAGGGCTGAAAGCCCGAAACCGGTCCTTGGGTGCTTGTTTCCAGTCCAGGGAGGATCTGGCTTGGCAGTTCGGGCTGGACTGTTCCCATGGGGCACAGGGTCAAGACTGATTTGCATTTGGCTGAGTTCAAACTGGAATGGCATGGTGAGCAAAAAAACGATGGATTTAGGCCCAGATCTCTGTACTGGGGTGAATGTATGACATTGTTCTGCATTCTGTCCATCAACTGTTGTTTTTGCATTTGTCATCCGAATGAGAAGGGAATGCTCAGACGTGAGTCTCGTGCTCTCCATGCCACTGGAATCAAGCTATCCAGGCTGATGAGGGCTGAAAGCCCAAAACCTGTCCTTGGATGTTTGTTTCCAGTCCAGGGAGGATCTGGCCTGGCAGTTTGGGCTGGACTGTTCCCATGGGGCACAGGGTCAAGACTGATTTGCATATGGCTTGGTTCAAACTGGAATGGCATGGTAAGCAAAAAAACAATGCATTTAGGCCCAGATCTCTGTACTGGGGTGAATGTATGACATTGTTCTGCATTCTGTCCATCAACTGTTGTTTTTGCATTTGTCACCCCGAGTGGGACGGGTATGCTCAGACGTGAGTCCCATGCTCTCCATGCCACTGGAATCAAGCTATCGAGGCTGATGAGGGCTGAAAGCCCAAAACCGGTCCTTGGACGCTTGTTTCCAGTCAAGGGAGGACCTGGCTTGGCAGTTCGGGCTGGACTAATCCCATGGGGCACAGGGTCAAGACTGATTTGCATATGGCTGGGTTCAAACTGGAACGGGATGGTGAGCAAAAAAACGATAGATTTAGGCCCAGATCTCTGTACTGGCCTGAATGTATGACATTGTTCTGCATTCTGTCCATCAACTGTTGTTTTTGCATTTGTCACCCCGAGTGGGACGGGTATGCTCAGACGTGAGTCCCGTGCTCTCCATGCCACTGGAATAAAGCTATCGAGGCTGATGAGGGCCGAAAGCCCAAAACCGGTCCTTGGACGCTTGTTTCCAGTCCAGGGAGGACCTGGCCTGGCAGTTCGGGCTGGACTAATCCCATGGGGCACAGGGTCAAGACTGATTTGCATATGGCTGGGTTCAAACTGGAATGGCATGGTGAGCAAAAAAACGATAGATTTAGGCCCAGATTTCTGTACTGGGCTGAATGTATGACATTGTTCTGCATTCTGTCCATCAACTGTTGTTTTTGCATTTGTCGCCCCGAGTGGGACGGGTATGCTCAGACGTGAGTCCCGTGCTCTCCATGCCACTGGAATCAAGCTATCCAGGCTGATGAGAGCTGAAAGCCTGAAACCGGTCCTTGGATGGTTGTTTCCAGTCCAGGGAGGACCTGGCTTGGCAGTTTGGGCTGGACTGTTCCCATGGGGCACAGGGTTAAGACTGATTTGCATATGGCTGGGTT
The DNA here is from genome assembly GCF_964261635.1 of Lissotriton helveticus. NCBI lineage: Eukaryota > Metazoa > Chordata > Amphibia > Caudata > Salamandridae > Lissotriton > Lissotriton helveticus. The sequence continues at coordinate 848,542,483 of NC_136057.1, read as the reverse complement.
CAAACTGGAATGGCATGGTGAGCAGAAAAACGATGCATTTAGGCCCAGATCTCTGTACTGGGGTGAATGTATGACATTGTTCTGCATTCTGTCCATCAACTGTTGTTTTTGCATTTGTCACCCCGAGTGGGACGGGTATGCTCAGACGTGAGTCCCGTGCTCTCCATGCCACTGGAATCAAGCTATCGAGGCTGATGAGGGCTGAAAGCCCAAAACCGGTCCTTGGACGCTTGTTTCCAGTCCAGGGAGGACCTGGCTTGGCAGTTCGGGCTGGACTAATCCCATGGGGCACAGGGTCAAGACTGATTTGCATATGGCTGGGTTAAAACTGGAATGGCATGGTGAGCAAAAAAACGATAGATTTAGGCCCAGATCTCTGTACTGGGCTGAATGTATGACATTGTTCTTCATTCTGTCCATCAACTGTTGTTTTTGCATTTGTCACCCCGAGTGGCACGGGTATGCTCAGACGTGAGTCCCGTGCTCTCCATGCCACTGGAATCAAGCTATCCAGGCTGATGAGAGCTGAAAGCCTGAAACCGGTCCTTGGATGCTTGTTTCCAGTCCAGGGAGGACCTGGCTTGGCAGTTCGGGCTGGACTGTTCCCATGGGGCACTGGGTCAAGACTGATTTGCATTTGGCTGGGTTCAAACTGGAATGGCATGGTGAGCAAAAAAACAATGGATTTAGGCCCAGATCTCTGTACTGGGGTGAATGTATGACATTGTTCTACATTCTGTCCATCAACTGTTGTTTTTGCATTTGTCACCCCGAGTGAGACGGGTATGCTCAGACGTGAGTCCTGTGCTCTACATGCCACTGGAATCAAGCTATCCAGGCTGATGAGGGCTGAAAGCCTGAAACCGGTCCTTGGATGCTTGTTTCCAGTTCAGGGAGGACCTGGCTTGGCAGTTTGGGCTGGACTGTTCCCATGGAGCACAGGGTCAAGACTGATTTGCATATGGCTGGGTTCAACGTGACGACGTGAGGCGTCGGTCAGCCTCCAGGTCACATTTTCTCGTCATTGGACCCCAGAATTGTGCCCACATGCAGCGGAACTCCGGCTCCAGCCTTGGTCACCTTTACAACTCAGCAGGGTGAGCGTTAAGGCTCCTTATTTGACTTTGTGTTTCAAATGCGGATACGTCGCTGTTGCAGCCGCCATTTAGGATTTTCTGCCATTCTTTCCTGCTTCACTGACTGAATACTTCAGGATCCGTTTTCCTCATAGAATTTTGTCTGCATCACGATTTTTTATCGTTTTTTTCTGCCTTTTTACTAATACCATACAGTGCTAAATGTGGTAAAGGGCATTATATACTATTGGACTTAAATATGTGACTATTCTTTTTTCCTCATCAACAACCGCATCTCTTGTGCTCTTTATAAGAATTCTCCACAATATTTCCAAGAGGTTTCTTTCTCACACAAACTCATGGCGAAACCACGTTCTAGTCGCAACAGCGCTCAACCCAATAATTTTACTTTATTAGAGAAGTACAACCCTTTCATCGTGTTACAAGAAAATATGGAGGAGGTAATTTCTACTCCTTTGACACCAAATGGCTCTGCAACCAACAATCCTCATTCTAATTCCAAGCCTGAACTGATGATAATGGCCGGAGCAGGACAGCTTTGCTTACCATTATGATTTAACCTGTGTGAAACAGGACACAAACACTGGGTCAAAGAAGTCCAAACCCTCCTGGGCACATGCTAGCCGGACTCATGTCCATTGTGGGGAGTTTATCTACTCTACTAATGCTCAGGGTAATTGGTGCCACAAATTCAAATGGTGCATCAGGAGGGTTGTTGGAGTCTACCACAAAGCGTCTATCAGAAAGCTTACTTTGGTGATGTTGCTTAGCTGAATACAGTCTTGTCATGCTGCAACCTGTTGGAGTCATTACTGCAAGGCCTTGCTAACATCTGGAATCTGTCAGTGGGGAGGTGTCAAGGTCATCTCTTGCGCTTGTGGAGGCCCCTTGGATGGGTTGCCATTAGACTGTGTGGTCTGCGTTGGGACTGCATGCATCGTTTTTTTGCTCACCATGCCATTCCAGTTTGAACCCAGCCAAATGCAAATCAGTCTTGACCCTGTGCCCCATGGGAACAGTCCAGTCCGAACTGCCAGGCCAGGTCCTCCCTGAACTGGAACCAAGCATCCAAGAACCGGTTTCGGGCTTTCAGCCCTCATCAGCCTGGATAGCTTGATTCCAGTGGCATGGAGAGCACGGGACTCACGTCTGAGAACTGATATCTTGCTGATCGACTTTAGAGACTTAAAGACTCTGTGGTGTCTAGATTATTTTGTTTGTTTCCACAGGTTGTATTCATTCTTTTTATTTGGATTTTGGGAGGTATGTAATGTCCTACATGACATGTGCAGCAGCCCCTCGCTAGGGGCAGTGCTTACACCTACCACACACCCATTCAAATCAGGCGTCACCAGTCGCATGACTGTTATTAGAAGAGGTTGGGAGCATGTGCTCATGACCATTTCCACACCCAGACTACCCATGTCATAATTTTACTAGTGTGTGGGCCTTGGGCCCTCAACACAACAGACAGGGACTCTTCTCTATTTCTTTTGGAACTGTCCCAAGTTAGCACAATACTGGGAGACAATTCTGAACAACATTGATACTGTCTTTGATACTCGAATTCCCTGTTTTCCAGCCAACACAATTCTAGGACTACCCGACTAACTATTCACCAAAGTTGCTAAGAGGCTGTCCATACTTTAGCCTCTCCCTGATGTATCTTTTGTAGTTCTGGTATGTCTCTCTTGTTGATAACCTCTTTATTTTTCTCCAACAGCTGCAGTTTTGTGATGCTTTGGTTTATGTTTCACCTGAATGGTGTCCTTCCCTTGCTGTCGTCACTCTGGAACCTCTCGTTTTGACGTGCAGTCTCCCCCATGTGGCTCCACTAACCCCATCTTATTACTATATGTTTGTGGTATGTCCTTTTTGTTACCTCTTTTCACGATTAACTATTTGGTTTGAATTGTTTCTCTGTCCTATTGATATTCTTTCTTTTGCCTCGCTTTCCCCCATCCACCCTTCTCATCTTCTTCCCCTAATTTCTAATTTTATTCTGCTTACTGGTCATTCTTCTACTTTCTTTAATTTCACCTCACTATATACCATATTTTTCTTCCTTCTCTTACTATACTCTTATCTTCCTCTTTATTCCGCTCTTCTTTATGACATTTTCTCCAGTTATTTTCTCCAGTTATTTTCTCATATGATGCTCCTCTATATTCATAGATTTAAGAATGTTTATGTTTAAATTTTTAGAAGTTGATCATTGTTTTTAGATATCAGGAAACATTATCTCTTGGAATGTTAAAGGTTTGGGCTCCCCCATTAAACGTCAGAGTTTTATCACATATTGCGAGTGTGAAGGGGGACGTTGCTCTATTGCAAGAAATACATGTAACAGATACTGAGATAGCCAAACTCCTGCGTCACTGGGTTGGTCATGTGTTTGCATCACCGGGTTCAGGAAAACGTAATGGTGTGGCTGTTCTCTGCCATAGGCGTTTAAATGTTCAACTCTTACATCAAGACAATGATACTGCAGGTAGATGGGTTTCAGTATCTTTACTGATCAACAAGATTCCTTTAACCATTTTTAATGTTTACGCTCCTACTAAGCAAGATGAATTGTTCTGGCTTCAAATTCTCTCCTCTTTGATGCAATGTAAGGATGATTTGTTTAATCTTTGGTGGTGCTTGTAACTTAGTCATGGATTTTTTTTATAGATAGAAGATCTATTTCTAGATTCTCACCATCTCCCATGCATACTCAATTTACTTCCACAAAATCTCAAAGGTCTCTTGTAGATTCTTGAAGATTGTGCCACCCTACCCTTCAAGAATATATATATATTACTCGCCAGCACACTCTTCTCAATCTCAAATTGATTATCTTTTTGTCTCCAAAGCCCTAATTCAACACATTTCTCACTCTGATATAGGCTCTATTTTAATTTCGGACCATGTCCCAGTTTCTTTAAATTTAGATTTACTCCCACCAGTTAAAGGAACTAAAGGACGGAGATTTAATAATTCCCTTTTATTACATTCTACGTTCACACCAGCCTTTCTGGATTTTCCAACAGTATCTTTTGCAGAAAACGAGTCCCCTCAATCATCTCCTCAATTGCTCAATATACAAATTAAAACATTGTAACATTCTTATTATTTAACAAAGAGCCAATCTGATTTAAATGAGCTGATTAAGGTTAAACTCAATTTTAATAAACTTTCTACTGAATCAGCAAACCTATATTTACTTAAGTCGAGTGCTAAATACTATTGCGCACAAAATAAATCCGGCAACCTTCTGGCCAATTATCTTAAGATTAAAAAGAAACGTACTAAAATTGAATCTATTGTAAATTCATCTAATAACATTGTTCATAAGGATGAAGATATTTTACTAGAGTTTACTAATTTCTACCAAAGACTTTATACCCCGGAATCTTCTCCTCGGCCAACTGATATCTCACAATACTTAGCTTCCATTCCCCATCCGTCCACTTGAGACGTAGATTTGTCTTCCTTGGAAGCTGATATACAAAATGAAGACATTCTAAAAGCCATTCAAGTGCTCAAAAAAGGAAAAGCTCCTGAACCTGACAGCTTTATAATAGAATTTTACACTCATTTTTCTAGCCTCCTCATTCCTAAATTACACCAATTATTTTAGTTTTTTTTATAAACTCCCAGAAATCTGAAGGTTCTTTTCAAGAAGCCTTGATCGGTCTTCTCCCAAAAGAAAACAAACATCACACTCCGTGCAAGAACTATAGACTAATTTCTTTAATTAATTTAGATTATAGGATGCGAAAATTCTTGCTCTCCGCTTAGACAATATTTGACCTCAATTAATTGGCAAAGAACAATGTGGTTTTATAAAAGGACGTCATCTCTCTGATAATACTAGACTCTTTTTTAATGTCCTTAGTAAATCTCACTCTTATAAACAATCATTAGCAGCTGTTGCGTTACATGCTGAAAAGCCTTTGATAGGGTTAATTGGGAGAAAAAAAATTTCAACACTGGTTTGGTTTGGTTTTGGTCTTAAATTCCTTTCTTATGTCTCATTACTCTACTCTTTTCCTAGATCCTTTATTCTAGCTAATGGTCAGGTATCTTCCTCTTTTCCCCTTTTCAGAGGAGTTCGTCAAGGTTGTCCACTTTCTCCATTATTATTTATTTTGGCGTTAAAACCATTCCTAACAAAAATTTGTTTGAATAAAGACATTACCAGATTTCCATTTGCTGATAAACAACTAAAACTTTCAGCATATGCTGATGACATTCTTCTATTTATTTCCAATCCTCAAACTTCTGTACCGTCTTTCTTATCAGAAGTCTCAGATTTTACTTTAGTTTCAGGATACAAACTCAATGTTGATAAATGTGAAATTCTCCCTTTAAACAAACATTGATTTCATGCTGGCTTCTTGGCCTCCTCCTTTCACTGGAACCCAATTAAGATCAAATACTTAGGATTATGATTCACACCATCCATTAAAGATACTGTAGCATTAAATTTAAAAAACCTTCACTCAACTTTAACCAGCTCCACGTCACGTTGGCATCCCTTATTTTTATCTTGGTGGGGTAGATTAGATTCTATTAAAATGATGTTAGTTCCCATAGTTTTATTTTATTATCTAATCTTCCAATCAATATTCCTAAATCTCACTATAAAAATATCTACAATACTTTATCAACATTTTTATGGCAAAACAAAAAAGCTAGAATGTCTTTCTCTAAACTTAAGCAATCTCAGACATTCCTCTCCTCTATTATCTAGTAATACTACTGAGGCTAATTCCCAACATTTACGGGTAGAAATTGAAACTTCTTTCTTCCACCCCTTCAATTTTGAAGAGTTTGTCTCAATTTCTCATACTCCAATGAGGTGGTCTCTCCCCATTCTTAAAAATAGTCCAAAAAGTTTTCACCCCCTCCTGTTCAATGGTCTTGATGATCGTACCCGTTTTTTACATTCTCCAATCTGGTAAATTAAACATATTAAAATTAAGAATAGAACTCTTTTTTGGATAGATTGGCTAGCTCTTGGTATTAAATGGACCTATCAGCTTTTTCATGGCGACATATGTATCCCTTTTTCTACACTTCAAACCCGCTTCTCTCTACCTCTCTCTTATTATTCCAAATATAAGTTACTGATTACAACAGCTCAAACTTCCTATAACGCGTTTCCTCCCTCCCCTATGCATATTAACCCTCCTCTACCATGATCTAACTTTTACATACCTCTCCCTCTGCTTCTCAAATTTATAAGAAATTAAGAGATATCCCTGTCACTCGTGATAAATATAAAGTAGAATGTAGCTGGGAATCTGACTTAGACTACTCTTTTCCTATTTTAATATGGAATAACATTTGGGCAAAAATAAGGAAGTCCTCTAGAGCAGCTAAAACTACACAGACTTTATTTTTCATATATAATAGACTTTTGTTCACTCCAGCTAGACTACATCGCATAGACCCTAGTGTTCCCTCTTCTTGTTGGTCCTGTTTATCTCCTGTAGCAGACCTTAAACATATGTTAGTCACCTGCCTATCTATTCATGGTTTTTGGATCTAAGTATGGCGACAGATCAATACAATTTTTCATACTCATATCTCCTTTTCCTTTTCACATATTTTTCTAGGTAGAATCTCAGAAGTATGGTCCTCCTCCAATTTTAACATCTCCATTATTGATCTCCTTCTTGCTGCAGCATTTCAACAAATCACCAAGTCATGGAAAAATGCTTCTAATGTTTCATTTCAAGCTTGGTGGTATGGAGTTTGTTATAATCATAGATTAGACAGAGCGTATGTTCACCCAATTACACTGGCTATTAAACGTGATTTATTATGGTTACCTATTACTAATTTCTTAAATACATCTGCAAAATCCTTACCCTTACATAATCCTAACAATGAAGAAGTGCCCAAACCACCTTGAAGTTACTGGTTCCTACTTATTGTATCACTTATTTTATATCTTGAATATAACATAAGGTATTATTATAGATAATTACAATTGATATAGTTGAATTGTAAGACCAGTTTTATCGGATAGTGTATTCTTCCCCTCCCATCTCTCTACCCTCCCTCCCTTCCTTCCCTTCCCCCTATATGAAAAGTTTTTCTTCACAATTTATTTGATTTATACATTGTATCGTATTCCTGTTATATTTATTTTTCTATACAATAAACTTTCTTTTAAACTAAGAAACTAAATGGACCTCATATAACCCCCCCTTCAGGTATTAGCCTCCTCTTGACCTGTTTCCCAACCTACTTCCTGTAAACAGTAAAAGAAATAACAATATAAAGATACTTAGGTAGCATGAGAGATAATGCTAATTGTACAGATATTTCACTATGTTAGTAGTGCCGCTTTTCAGAACTGGAACAGGTGCAATGCTTGCACAAGGGAGAAGGAGGCTATACGTAAGTCCCTAGGAAAGATAGATAATCAAAGTACCCCAGGAGTATTCAAAGTGTTTGAAGTCATCTAAAACAATATCGGTTTTCCTTTCCATTGTGACCACCTGCCATAAACATGAGTGGCATTGTGTCAAGGCTGATGCCTCCTTTTTCTTAACACAAAGTGCAGCCGGGACCTTATGGTCCACATGATAGAAACGGCACAAAGAATTTGTAAGAAAGAATTCGAAGAACTTGAGGAACTTACACAAGCTATCAGAACTAATTAATCTGTCACAGAGGCAAAGGCTCTTCTTGATAAAATCGAAAAGGACATTCAGGTTTTCTAGGACACTACAATTAATAACAAGAGTGCTAAATTTGAAAAAGATTCAAAATCATTTAACATAGAGGTACTGTATCCTTTTTTGAAGGAAGACTACTACACTCTACTAGAATTTCGCAAAGCCCTTACTAGTTATCAAGGAATGTCAAAAATTGGTTTTCTACCTTTTCTGTTACATCGTCTTCTGATTCTTCAGGGTCAGAATCTAGAGGGAACAATTCCAAAAAACAGATGTCTTTTTTAGACCAGGGCCAACAACAAAACATACGGTTCAAACCACCATGGGAAATGAGAACCAGGAACCGCTTCTACAAATCATAGAAACATCTACTGTTGTACATTTATCTAAAAAGACACTCCTAAAGATGAGGAATCTGTTCTGAATTTGGGATTAAAATGTGTCCTATGTAAACAAACGGACTACACAAAACTCAAATTAGAAGCAATTTTTTTGATGGAAGATCAGATTAAAAGCCTTGTTTGCTAATCAAGAACCAACTATAAATAGAGAGGTAACTGGTTTGAGGAATAAATCGAAATTTGTTCCAATGCAAAATATTCCAAAACAGATAACTGCATTTGAACAAACAATATTGTCATCAATCAGTAAACTAGAAAAAACTAAGAAATATGTTCAAAGGAATATTAGTACAAAACAACAAGCAGCAATTCAAAGTTTGAAATCAGACACCTCAGTGATTATTAAACAGGCAGATAAGGGAGGGGCAGTAGTGATCTGGCCCCTCGACATGTATCTTAACGAAGGGAGGAACCAGGTGAATAACAAAACCTGGTGCCGACATGTCAAAGAAGATCCAGTCCAGTCAATACAGGATATAATTTTCAAAACCGTACAACATAGCATTGAAGGGGGATTTCTGGGTCCAAAGTAATATGATTTTTTGGTAAATAAAATTCCCCGAACCCCGATTTTATATTTCCTGCCCAAGATTCATAAAAACTTGAAGTAACCCCCGGGAAGACCAATCGTCTCGGGGTGTGACTCCATATTAGAGCCCATCTCAAAGTATGTGGACTTCTTTCTAATGCCATTCTTGAAAGACGTACACTCATACTTAAGAGACACAACAGATTTCCTTAACAGAGTGGAAGGAATGCCTTTTGAGGAAGAAACACAAATGATGGTAACATTAGACGTGACATCTTCGTATACACAGATCCCCCAAAACGAGGCATTAGAAGTGATGGAGTTGTATCTAGACAGCAGAGAACGGTCTCATAGGGTTCCAACTTCGTTTATTATAAAACTTGCAGAAATAGCTCTTAAAAAACTATTTCAAATTCGATGATCAATTCTTTGTGCAGTTGAAAGGCACCGCCATGGGATGTCCTTATGCTCCAGAAATGGCAGTACTCTATATGGAGCAGTATGAGGAAAGATTTATTGAAAGTAATAATCCCTTCAAAGGAAACATCAAGCAATGGGTACGCTACATTGACGACATCTGGTTCCTGTGGCAGGGGAGCCAGATGGAGTTGGTGGCGTTCCACGAGTGGCTAAATCACCGACATGAGGACATTAAGTTCTCCATTCAATGGAGTAAAACTAAAATGACCTTTTTGGATTTACTAGTGTAGAAAACCAGCCCATCCTAGGAGTCGGAAGGAAAATCTCCTGTAGGGGCAACTCCTTAGAATAAGGGGAAATTGCACAGATATAAAAGAATTTTAACTACATGCGACAGAATTCTGCAACAAAATGAGCCGAAGAGGCTACCCCAAAAAATTGTTGAAACACTTCTTAAAAAGAGCCAAATTTACACCAAGAGAAACTCTTTAACAGGTAAAGGAGAAAAAAGAACTTGCCCAACTGGTTTGTGTGACAACTTTTGGACCGGACACTAATACATTTAAGAAAACTGTACTAAAAAATTGGCACCTCCTTGAGAACCTCGAGTGTCCTTTTCCAAACCCAATATTCGCAATGAGAAAAAAACAGAGTATAGGCCAGCAAATAGTGAGAGCAGGCATTTCTTTATCAAAACCTAGAAGCGATTTGTTATCTCAATGGAATCTAAAACCAGTCGAAGGCCATCATAAGTATGGCAATTGTGTGGCATGCATTAATACAATTGAAGGTATGGAATTTACTCATCAAGGAGTGAAGTGGAAGCATTCCGGTTTTACAAATTGTAAAACTAGGAATGTAGTATACGCCATAATATGTCCCTGCACGAAAGTGTATATAGGGAAAACAAACCAGCAGGCTAACACAAGGATCACACAGCACAGGTCAAGGCTCAAAAAGAAAGTACTCACTGCCCCAATGGTCAAACATTTATTGAGAAGGTGCATGCGGAGAATGATTTTAAATGGACAATTCTAGCCACTATTAACGCAGCAAAACATCCATTGGACATCGAAAAAGCACTGCTCCAGAAGGAGGCATATTTAATTTTAAAATTCAATAGTGCCTTAACTGGATTGAATAATATGTCTGAAATCACAAGAATATGACGAGACCCTGTCATGCATGTTGAAAGACTAGACTGACCAAAACATCTAGAGGCTACAATAGAACGACATAGTAGTGCCAGTGTTATCAGTTGAACTAGGCTCTCAGTAATGTACTTTGAATTACGGTGAGACCCTTAAACATAAGGAAATAATTTGTTGCATTAATCGAATACATGATGTAAAAGATAGACTGATTAAAATTCCATTGGGTAACAATATGATAGACCATAGAATCATAGTAACTACATGCCCCAGAATGGATTGCGAGGAATCACCAATAGGAGTGGTGCATGACAAAAGAAAATAACGAACCCCCTCCTTACAAGACGCCCGCTATGGCATTGAGGAATGAGAGATTAACACGAATATAGTTAAGAATCAAATTAGGTCAACACTGGGTGAAACAATTTGTTGCATCAATTAAATATTAGATGCAAAAGATAGACTGATTAAAATTCCAGTGGGTGACAATATGATAGAACATACAATCATATTAACTACATGCCCCAAAATGCATTGTGACTGAGTTACCAATAGGAACGGTGCATGAGAAAATAAAAAAGCTAAGCCCCTCCTCACAAGATGTCTGCCACAGCATCGAGGAATGAGAGATTGATAAGGAATACAACCAAGAATTAAAGTAGGTAAATACTGGATTAAAACTTAAAATGCATACTAGATGCGGCGAAAATGCACGTTATAATCATATTAACGCTGTGTCCTCTTTGTAGGAATTGCGATTTGAATCAAAAACTCCTGAAGCACTCAGAAGCGACGCGACCCGCTTTTGCATTCTAACGAGGTACTCGTTTGAGTAATGGGAAAACAGAGATCATTAATCGTAGCTTTCTTTCGGCCGCAGAAAGACGAACGCTGGCTCGAGACGCGCTTCACGAGCAGAGTGAATATTGTTTATAAACCCTGAATAAACTATAAGGTATGAATTTCCCTTAACTCTTCAATAGACAAGCATTTACAATGCAATAGGTCTCGCAGCATTAAAGTTTGAGCTATTGGCATTGTATATTACAATGTGTTGCATTAATTTGTTATCAAACTCTGAATTGTTTTATAAAGATGATTTGCAAACTGTCAAATGTTGCTGAATAGTAAGCAACGTTGTGATTGATATTGTTTGCTGGTCATCCTTGGGTACCAGAGTACTTCACTTGAGGCAGAGGTATTATCTTTAGACTACAGGTGCCGGTGCCGCTTGAGCTAGAAACAGGGCCAGCCACTCACTACTCTGCACTCACTACTCACTACTCTGCACTCACTACTCACTACTCTGCACTCACTACTCACTACTCTGCACTCACTACTCACTACTCTACTCACTACTCTACTCACTACTCTCTACTCTGCACTCACTACTCACTACTCTACTCACTACTCACTACTCTGGACTCACTACTCCGCACTCACTACTCAACTCACTACTCACTACTCTGCACTCACTACTCTACTCACTACTCTGCTCTCACTACTCACTACTCTACTCACTACTCTACTCACTACTCACTACTCTACTCACTACTCACTACTCTGCACTCACTACTCACTTCTCTGCACTCACTACTCTACTCACTACTCTACTCACTACTCACTACGCTGCACTCACTACTCACTACTCTACTCACTACTCTGCACTCACTACTCACTACTCTACTCACTACTCACTACTCTACTCACTACTCACTACTCTACTCACTACTCACTACTCTGCACTCACTACTCTACTCACTACTCTACTCACAACTTACTACTCACTACTCTACTCACTACTCACTACTCTGCACTCACTACTCACCTCACTACTCTACTCACTACTCACTACTCTACTCACTACTCACTACTCACTACTCACTACTCTGCACTCACTACTCTGCACTCACTACTCACTACTCTACTCACTACTCACTACTCTACTCACTACTCTACTCACTACTCTACTCACTACTCACTACTCTACTCACTACTCTACTCACTACTCACTACTCTGCACTCACTACCCACTACTCTACTCACTACTCACTACTCACTACTCACTACTCTCTACTCTACTCACTACTCACTACTCTGCACTCACTACTCTACTCACTACTCTACTCACTACTCTACTCACTACTCTACTCACTACTCACTACTCTACTCATTACTCACTACTCACTACTCTGCACTCACTACCCACTACTCTACTCACTACTCACTACTCTACTCACTACTCTGCACTCACTACTCACTACTCTACTCACTACTCACTACCATGCACTCACTACTCTACTCACTACTCACTACTCTACTCACTACTCACTACTCTTCTCACTACTCTACTCACTACTCTGCACTCACTACTCACTACTCACTACTCTACTCACTACTCTGCACTCACTACTCACTACTCTGCACTCACTACTCACTACTCTACTCACTACTCTGCACTCACTACTCTACTCACTACGCAACTCACTACTCACTACTCTACTCACTACTTACTACTCACTACTCACTACTCTACTCACTACTCACTACTCTACTCACTACTCTACTCACTACTCTGCACTCACTACTCACTACTCTACTCACTACTCACTACTCTGCACTCACTACTCACTACTCTACTCACTACTCTGCACTCACTACTCTACTCACTACTCACTACTCTGCACTCACTACTCACTACTCTGCACTCACTACTCTACTCACTACTCTGCACTCACTACTCACTACTCTACTCACTACTCACTACTCTACTCATTACTCGACTCACTACTCACTACTCTACTCACCACTCACTACTCTACTCACTACTCACTACTCTACTCACTACTCACTACTTACTACTCTACTCACTACTTACTACTCTACTCACTACTCTACTCACTACTCACTACTCTACTCACTACTCACTACTCTACTCACTACTCACGACTCTACTCACTACTCACTACTCTATTCTACTCACTACTCACTACTCTACTCACTACACTACTCACTACTCTACTCACTACTCACTACTCTACTCACTACTCACTACTCTACTCACTACTCACTACTCTACTCACTACTCTGCACTCACTACTCAACTCACTACTCACTACTCTACTCACTACTCACTACTCTGCACTCACTACTCACTACTCTACTCACTACTCACTACTCTACTCTACTCACTACTCACTACTCTACTCACTACTCACTACTCTACTCACTACTCTACTCACTATTCACTACTCTACTCACTACCCACTACTCTACTCACTACTCTACTCACTACTCACTACTCTACTCACTACTCACTACTCTACTCACTACTCTACTCACTACTCACTACTCACTACTCTACTCACTACTCACTACTCTACTCACTACTCTACTCACTACTCACTACTCTACTCACTACTCAACTCACTACTCACTACTCTGCACTCACTACTCACTACTCTACTCACTACTCTACTCACTACTCACTACTCTACTCACTACTCTACTCACTACTCACTACTCACTACTCACTACTCACTACTCTACTCACTACTCACTACTCTACTCACTACTCACTACTCTGCACTCACTACTCTGCACCCACTACTCTGCACTCACTACTCACTACTCTGCACTCACTACTCACTACTCTGCACTCACTACTCACTACTATGCACCCACTACTCACTACTCTGCACTCACTTCTCTGCACTCACTACTCTGCACTCACTACTCTGCACTCACTACTCTGCACTCACTACTCACTACTCGGCACTCACTACTCTGCACTCACTACTCACTACTCTGCACTCACTACTCACTACTCTGCACACTCACTCTGCACTCACTACTCTGCACACTCACTCTGCACTCACTACTCTGCACTCTGCACTCACTACTCCGCACTCACTACTCTGCACTCACTACTCTGCACTCACTACTCACTACTCTGCACACTCACTCTGCACTCACTACTCACTACTATGCACTCACTACTCTGCACTCACTACTCACTACTCTGCACACTCACTCTGCACTCACTACTCTGCACACTCACTCTGCACTCACCACTCTGCACTCTGAACACTCACTCTGCACTCACTACTCTGCACACTCACTCTGCACTCTACTCTGCACACTCACTCTGCACTCACTACTCTGCACTCTGAACACTCACTCTGCACTCACTACTCTGCACACACTACTCTGCACTGTGAACACTCACTCTGCACTCGCTACTCTGCACACTCACTCTGCACTCACTACTCTGCACTCTGCACTCACTACTCACTACTCTGCACTCACTACTCTGCACTCACTACTCTGCACTCACTACTCTGCACACTCACTCTGCACTCACTACTCTGCACACTCACTCTGCACTCACCACTCTGCACACTCACTCTGCACTCACTACTCTGCACTCACTACTCACTACTCTGCACTCTGAACACTCACTCTGCACTCACTACTCTGCACACTCACTCTGCACTCACTACTTTGCACTCACTGCACACTCACAGCAGCATTGAAAAACAAGGGTTTGCCATTATTAATATAGTTCATTGCAATAACCTACTTTTCTTACCCTTTGACATGTACTTTACTAAGAACCGGCATGTTAATAAATATATAAATACGTGCGACGGAAATAAAACAGCATTGAAAAACAAATAACTCTTACTGCCCCCGGAATCCCGCCGCGGCCGCACCGGAAGTCAGGCAAGGTCGCCTGTGACGGGGGCGGAGCCGCGTCCTGACCGGAAGAGGAGGCAGGCGGAGGAAATGCGTCGAGTGGCCCGGGGCTCCTGTGAGCGGTGGAGAGCCCCGGGGCCAACAACAGGAGGTTGCGCACGTGTTGCGGGGCTCCCTTGACCAAGAGGGAAAGGAGTTGCCAAGAGCCGCAGCGTCAACTCTGCCTGCCCGTGCTGAGAGCGGAGTACCCCAGGTTGCCACAGTAACTTTAAAAGGGGGGGGGTGCGTTGCACTCGTGTGTGTGTGTGTGCGCGTGTGTGTATGCGTGGGGGGGGGTTCTGTATGTATGTGCGTGCGTGTGCGCTTGTGTGTGTGTTTCTGTGTATGCGCATGCGTGTGTTGTGTGAGTGCTTCGCGCAGCGCTCGTACTTGTGCGCGTGCCAGTTTGGAATCGCCTGCGCGCGGCCAGGAGTGTCTCCTGGGAAGCAGACACGGCCACAATAGGTTCTCGGCAGGGACGCGCTTCCGCGCGGCTAGCCGAGACCTAAAAAAGGGACACATTGTCCACGAGAATAGATTTTAAATAAACCTTTTTCCCGTTACAGATAGGAAGAGCGTGGGCCCATAATACTGGAGGAACAAAAAATACTCCAACTTGTTAATAAGCAGCCATGTCAATGAAATTGGATAGATGGCCTCTCGTCGATCACGGGATCGTAGAAGGTAGGATATGGGTAAATAATGTGCCTATATAAATAAAAGCATCCTTTGTGACTATCACTGATTTTGATTCACTGTATTTCAACAGAGAATCCTCAACTAAAAGAGAAACACAGAGAGTTATCTGAGACACAACTGATGAGGAATACTCACTCACATCTTTCCAGGTACAAACAGAGTAGAGTGTAGAGCGAGTAGAAGTGTTTAAAGAATGAAATTTCCCCTCCTCACTTAAAATGATTTTATTAATTTTTATTTATATACATCCTTGTACAGAGAATCAGAAAGCCCTGATGAGAATCTAGGCATTGATTACCTAAGATTCGAAACGCGTCGGCAGACCAAAAAGAGCACAGAAAAATAAGGGATTTTTTCCTACATTGACGAATTATATGAATAATGACTCCGTGCTCTTGTGGATACATAGATATTTTTCCTTTAAAAATCTATGACATTGATTTACTCACTGTATAATTTGCACTTAAGGCCACAACTGGTTTATTGTGTTTATTGTATATATTTGTGTACTGTGATGTAGTATGTATAGTATGTCTAATGTAAATGAATGTAAATGCATTTTTTTAAACATTTTTGGTAATATGTGTAAATTGTGCACTCGTTTTCCTTTTCACAGAAAAAAACTTATGAAAAAATAAAAACAAGACCTCCAAAAAAAAGGTATAAATAAAATACAGGTACAAACATAAAGAAATGTGTTTGGCTTATAAGCATAAATTATAAAAGCTTGTAAGAAGTAGAGATTCAGGCAAACTTTTTATTATTTATTTATATGGTCCTGCCTGTTCCTCGTCCCCTTGGGCCAAACTCCTTCTTTTCTATAAAATTATTTTTCTTCCAGGCAGCAGCTATCGTCGTCTACGCCGACCCTAAGCAGAGCCACATTATGGCTTTATCACCTTTAGTTTGATATTTCAGACATGTATCTCGTAGGCCTAGGAGTGCGAATTCAGGAGTGTCTGGAATTGGGTCTCCCAAAATCTCTTTAATTTGAGCTAAAATTTCAGATCAAAAGGGTCAAGTTGTCTGGCAGTCCTGATAGAGCAAGATTTCGCATCGCGACTTGCTCGATTCATGAACCTCGAAACCGTTGTAACCTCGTAACGAATTGTACGTTTTACTAAAATCTTTTATTTCCGATATATATGTATGATAGAGAAGCTTGCTTATGTGTTTTATTAATACGAATAACTTTTGTAATTCTAAAATGGCCGCTGCTTGACTTTCCTCTTCTGCGCATGCGTCAGTCACACTCACGTGACTTCGTGTAGAGATAGTTTTGGAGGGAAAGGGTGCGCATGCGTAATAAGCAATAAGATGGCTGTGCTTTGATAACGTGGTGAAGCTTTGTGCTGCTGCTCTTGTGACATTGTTCGTTGCACTTACCATTAATGCATAGTATATTTTTATAATGATGAAACCTGAAATGTGAAATCATGACATGTAATACATTCATTCATTTCTATGTTTTAATTTGTTTACGCTTACTTTTCATGTATCACGGGAAATGGGGGTCCGAATGGGTCGTGAGCCATTTTGAAGGTCCTTTCTGCGCATGCACAAGATGCGAGGCCAAAGAAAAACTTGGACCGTGGAACTCAGCCAGCTGGCAGCCACAGTCAAGATGCTCCTCAGAGAGTTACCTCTGACCCAGGAGGATGGAGCCAATGTTCCTATATTGTTACAAATGTATAATTTTTCATTGTATTCAGTGCGACTTCTCGTGGGAACCCCAATCTTGCTAGGCGGCACCCAAAAATGCAAATTAGGCCTTAGAATAGTCTGTTCTGATTGGTGTGTTAAATAAATCCTACCTTAGGACCAATCCAAATTGGGGATTCTGACACTTTGCAACATTTGGGGGGTGGTACCCTGTCCCAAAACAGTATATCTAGCCTACGTTTAGCTAGAGAAATTGTCCGACTTGTCTGAATAGCTGACCTGTCACTGACCCAACGCACTCAATAGGTGACTTGATACAGAGGTGCTGCGGAGCTCTCTGTCCGAAATCTGACCATAGAGTCTGAAGGTTTTACTGAACCTTACGTGCTGGCGGAGCACTTTGCTGGGGAATTCGCTGACCCAATCGGGGTCCTTACTGATAGCTGCAGAGAGGGTGGAGCGCAGGCGTTGCGTCCGAACTGCGGGTGCTGGTCGTATCCTGGTGGTCCTGTCCTGATCCGAATCTGGGTTTCCTGTCCTATCCTGGGGTGTTCCTTCTGCACCGGCTGTCCCACTGAGGGTTATCCTTCCTTGAGGGTTTTTTCCTGTCCTTAACTGACCCGTGGCCAGGGTTGGTTTTCACACCAGTCTAGGTAAATATCGCTCTGAGTTCTTAAACTGCACCTTTCTATTTTTCTGTCTTTGCTTTAATAAAGACATACCTTTGCACGTGAATAATTTTCCATGCTTTCTCCTGCAACCATTGCATTTCATAAAATCGTTTGCATTTTTATTTCATAGCGTGTTCCTATGTTACCCTACCTTTTAGAAATCATTTCTGTATTGCAGTTTGCAACTTCCTGTTATGATCTTGGTTTTTCCTCTCGTAAACTGACTAAAGTAACTCAGATTTATAGCGTGTTCACTTTGCCCTTATCTTAGTTTTCCTCCCACTTTGCGGGTTCCCTGTCGCACTAGCATTCTTTTGATAAAACTGTATGATTGCCCTTTATTTGAATTTAAGATAAAACTTTCAAAACTTCCAGTTGTCCGTGGTCATTTCATGAAAAGTAAAGTCATATGTTGAATAGTATATTATACTGCTTTTCCTTTTACAGCTAGCTCCCTGACCCATCGTTGTCATAGGTACCCATAACGGTGGATGGTAAGTTGGGTACACTGGAAATAAATCGAAAGGGAACTCACAATTATTGATAGTAGATTGTGTGGTCATCTGATCAATGTATATGATAAAGTAAAGTATATGGGCCCGAAGCCAGAAGTGGCGAAATTATTGGTCGGGTGACCTGCGATCTCTAGCAGTAATTTTCTGGTAGCAGAGTGATGGTTAGGGACTAGTTAAAGGATAGGTAGGACTAGTTAGTCTAGCTAAGTCGGATGCTGCTATAAGAGTAGGCGCTTCAAGGGAAATTGATCACTCACTTGAAAATCGTTTACTTTGAAAAATTATGAAATGTTTTAAAATTGTTATTCTTCTTATCATACTGTTATATGTATTAATCCATTCGTACGTAAAACGTCTTTTATGTTGTTAGGAATCCCCGGGGAATTGAATAGCGAGTGGTGAATAGAATCCATTCGCGTTGAGGTCACCTGCTCTAAGGAAGGTTGGTGCAGGTTAGGCAGAACTGGAAGCACTAACTAGGGTTTTTTTTTTCTCTGAATGTATGATTGAATAAATGTTAGTAACGAGGTTCATTGGCAAAATTACCATTGTGGCGTAACCTAGTCAGGGTCACATCGGAAGAGTAGCGGGTTCATCGGAGCTTGCGTGAAAGCAAAGGGGTTCGCGGGGGAAACCTTAGTCTCAGGTATATCCTGGAGAAGTGGATGAGACTAGGGAAGTAGCAGGTTCTCCAATGCTAGAGTGAAGGGTAGGCAGAAGAGATCTATCCGCAGTAAGTGAAAGGTAAATGGAAGTAGTTTACCTGTAGTGAAACAAATTCTTTCCTGTCTAGACACTTGAGCACGGTGGCGAATGTGTATTCGTTGTAAAATAACCAAGCACCAAGCACTTTAGAAAGAAAGAAAGTTTCCGTTACCTTGTGAAGGAGGGAGTCAGTCGCGAAGCTGCTCTGACGTCACCCTGTGCCGCGCTGGGATTGGTAGACGCAGCAGGCTGGTAGCGGAGCTGGAATTGTAAAGGAGGGGCGAGCGCCGGAGCGTGGGAACTGTCTCGCGAAAGGGCCGCGCACCCATTGGTCGAGATTATTTGAACTCGTGCATTTCATTGGTCGTACGAAAATAAAAGACGCACTCGGATTGGAAGTGATTTGTAAACAAAATCACTCGTAAAAAAAAATAAAAAATCGTATGTGGCATTTGTATAGACCGCATACCAGACCTGATCCACGGCATATGGGATTTGAGAACGATCAGTGGAAAGGAGTTAAAAACGACATTATGTACGGAACTAAGAGAAAAGTATCTCTTGTAAATAAGGTGAAGAATTATTTCAAAAAGGACAAGCCGATTAAAACTAGAGAAGGTGTTGTCATACCGCAACCTAACACTCCCGCATCTTTCATGATGTTCGATAAAGGGTACAACACATGTGTATGGTTGGAGAATTGGGTGGAATACACGAAAGATGACGGAGTATTGGCTTTTCCGTTAGATGGAACATTTAACAGCAGAATTCTATTTAATTTGAGAACCCGAATGAATGATTTACATCCCAGACCTAGATTAACGCAGTATGAAGCGCTAGAGGAATGGGAAATCGAGGCTTTCGAAAGGGATAAGCCACGGATGGATAAAGGGTTAACTAAATTTTATCCAAAGTTGAAGCAGGAAGCACGAGCTAAAAAGATGAAACAGTGGAGGCAGAATATGATAGTGGAGGGATTGTTTCCCATGCTGCCAGCAGATGATCCTTCTGGGGAAAAGAAACGGTTGGAAAAATCTAAACATTGGGTACCCATCGGAGAGTCGGATGATGAATTATTAGATGACCTATGTACGAGAAGTCCGCCTCCTTATAATGAAGGACATCGACCTTCCAGTACAGGAGGTATTTCCCGAAGACTTCCTCCTCAGGAAGAAGTTAGGTCCGCAAGTGTAGGAGGGGGTTACCACATTCCTCCCTATACCGAGAGTCTAGGACCAGTGGATACCAGAAACATTTACCCCAGAATGTCAGCTAGTGGGGAGACAGGATATTCCCGTGAAAGAAATGTTTGTTCTCGACCTCCCTACGGAGGCGAGATGAGACCCTCAAGTTCAGGAATGCCGCTATTACAGTCACAGTATGAGGAAGAACGAAGATCTCTAGGTACAGGAAGTTTATTCCCAAGAACAAATTATGGTGAAGGACCTAGTGAGACTCATCCCACTGCCCCAAGTTATGCTCCCACACTAACCCCGCAGGTGTTACATGACAAATCCATAGAGAGATTACTGGAAGAAAAGGAGCGGGAGGTTCTTGCAAAACAGAGAACTGAGATCATTCAGAAAATGACCCAGTTAAATACCAGTCCTGAAGCATTGACAATCCCAGTAACAATCGGACCCGTAGTTTCATTGTACGGGGATCGGCATGAAAGTCCAAACCCTCCAGTCATTACTCCCGTAATAGCACAACCCAGACCAGAACCCTTAATTGTAGATGAACAGACGAGTGAGTGTGAATCTGAAGTCTCACTGATGGATCTGCCCATTAGAAATACAGGGAAAAGAATGCAGAAAAGACAAAATCCTTTCAATGCGAGGGAGATTCAAATGGAATCGACTTCAGGTACTAGAAGTGTCACTTTGGTCACACCTGAAGAAATTGAAAGATGGAGTCAAGAATTAGAGAAACAAACTTCGCAAACAAAACCTTTAGACCTCTACAAACTGAGAGTAGAAATAGAAGAATTAATGGCAGGAAACGTAGGATTAGACAGATTAAATACCTACTCTGAAGAAGAGCTGTTGTTTATGTGCAAAAGTCTTACCCGCAATGTCCGAGTACTTCATGAAAAATTGACCGATACTGCTGCTAGTATGGGAATAGACATTTCAAAATCGAAACCCTTGCAGAAACCATACCGAGCAGAATTTTCAGACAAAGATTTGGAAAACCTGAATGTGTCAGGGAAAAAGGCACAGGTCAAGGAACTATTGACAGTGTTACAGAAATGGGGAGATGTAGAAAGGTGGAAAGCCAGGTGGGCCCGAAAGAAAGATGAGGCCAGGTCTAAGCAGGTAACTCCCGAATTTGTCCTAAAGGAAGCAGACAAACCAGAACAGTTATGCCCTATGCGCGAAGTGCCAGGTGGAAAGTATGTACACGTTCCATGGTCCCGGCAGGATATTGTGTCCTTTACCAATGACTTCCCAAAATTACGAGAAAAGCCAGTCGATTGGTACCGGCAGGTAGAAAGATTCGTAAAAGTGCAGAAATGCCTATGGAAAGACCTGGATGGGTTCTTCGACATAGTGGTCCCTGTGGATCTGTGGACTGAGTGTAAGATAGCCATAGCCTGGCCTAGTGAGGAATACCCGAGAGATGACAAAACAGGGGAACCATCGAAGGAAGTGATGAGGAAGTATGAACAAGTAATTCAACATTTGAAAATAAAAGTACCTGCAAAGGAAACTGATTGGACTAAGATAGATAGAACCACGCAGGAAAGGGACGAGACTGTGCATTCCTTTTATGAAAGGCTGTTGCAGGTGTTTAAAACATACAGTGGTATAGATAACATCGAGATGAAGGACATGACCCACTTCATTTACAGGTTTGTAAATGGTTTAAGACCCGAAATTTTTGGAGGAGGGGCTTAACGGAGATCCATGATGGCCGCTTGAATTCTCGGCTCCGCCGACCTCTCCGTCGTCCTCCCGGCCCGCACCTCCTTCTGCCACCGATCCTGCTTCTAAGTTGATTTTTCGGGACCGGGAGGCGATTCTGCCTCCGGCGGTGTATCTCTTCGCGCGCCCCATGCGGTGGAAGTACCGGAGCGCTCTCACTCCCTGTTCGGCGCTGGCTGCTGTTGCCTGGGTCTTTGTTTCGTAATGGCCGGCCATATTTGCCATTTCATCTGATGCTGCAACGGGGCGGACACGACCAGCGGGATCAGCTACTATGCTGGGTTAACCACTGAGGAGATTTGCCGTTATGCTTATTCTCGCGCCTGGGGACTGTTGTGTTTAAACATGCAACATTGTGTCTCTGCTCTGAACCGCGACCGGCGCTGATGGACTGCCTATCCTTTCCGGAGTTGCGGTGGACGCCATATTGATGGCGGTGTCCCCTACGCCTGTGATTTCTCCAGGTCGCTGCCGGTGAGATGTTTTACAGCCCAGATCGCTCTGGTACCGTGCATTGTGTAGGCATGATGTGTGCTACTCCGGTACCCTCAATCAGGCCAGGTCATTCTGAATTCGGAGAGGGCGACCGGCCACGCGGCACTTCTGATGGAGACCAGCCTCCGGACCCACAGCTCCTTCGAGGATCCCGTGTGCGGGGACCGGCTGCCCCTCTTCCTTATGCCGCGCCACCGGGGATCCGAGACATCCTATGTGCCTTGGGTACTTTGAGATCTGATCTACAAAGTGTTACCCGAGACTTGGGGTTCCGGCTGGACTCTATTTCCCTCTACATGCCCCCGGTGGGAAGAGTTGCTTTTCGAATGCAGGACAATGCGCCACATCCGCTTCCCGAAGGCAGCGGAGTGCCTGCCCGGGCACTCTCGGGGGTATTGCGAGTGCGTGCACCCGCTGATACTTCTGTGTCGATTGACCGGTTCGCGGAGTTTGAGGAAGGTGGGTTTATGAACTGCCCGAAGTCTCGTCCTTGGAAGCTAATCCTGGATACCTTGTGCTCTGCTGGTGACACTTATGACTTTCTCCTGATTCGGATGCTACCGCCTTGGCTGGCGGACGTTGGTGGCCTGTTGCAATGCATTGCCCCCCCTTCTATCATCGTCGCAGGCTTGGCATTAAGATGGACAGACTTTGTTGGACAGTATCCTTCTTTGCTGGGGCTACTTCGTTTCATTGTACTGTTCAAGATGGCGACCGTGCGGCTGGACTACATCGCTACCCCCGTTCGGAGGGGCCAGGGTTGAGGCCGCTCCCTTATCATTGACTGTGGTGGCTGGTACTGCTGGGGCAGCGGGAGATGGACGGTGGAGTTGAATATCGTTGCTTTGGGTCGGGGGCCGGGGATGGGCGGCCGAGGATTTCCATGATAACTGGTTTGGACTTACGTATATGACCCTCCTCCACACTTTCGTGATAACCTTTCTCCCCCCTTTTTTTTTTCTCTCCCCTTTTTCTTTTCCCTTTTCGGGTTTTCTAGGGCGACAGGCATGCCTATGGGGGGGGGGGGGGGCGTGGCCTTCCGCTGCATGCTGGGTGGAGGGTGGGGGTGGGGTGTGTTTTTTCGTTTCTCTTTGTCTCTATGGCCTGCTTTTTCTTTCCTTTTCTTTCTTTCTTATGTCTTAATATTTCTTCCTTTCTAACTTTATAGTTGGAGTCGGGGGTTTAGGTTCCTCGAGTGGATGGTTATTTGTGTCTTTTTGCTACATGATCCTGTTCGTATTACTCGCTTAGTGGGTGGATACCTGTGCCTTGATAGACTGCTTTCGGACTTATATCCTCTTGTTATGTTCTCATGGTTGCGCTGAATTGAAGGCTATTGTCCATATATGTGCATTGTATAGCGAATGATGTCGTACTGTTGCATTTAATCTGATTCCTCAATTTTATTTGAACTGGACGCCTCTCACATCCTGTACAACTGCGGCCGATTCTGATCGTCTAGCCTGATTTATTGTTGCTGGCATCGCTGGAGTTTATAATGTCACGATCCTGTGATGCACGATGACTTGACCTTTGGAGGTTATTTCATGGCCTTCTGATCTTTATTTGATTTAAATGTGATTTTATCCTGATAACGTATTTTTTAGCTAATCCTCCGGTTGCAACTTTTGGCATTGCTGATAACTTGTTGGGTTCATTGCCCCCTCTTTGTGGACTGCGGATCGTATGGCGATATATTTTTCAACTATAAATTTAAAACTTAACCTGATTTATCCTGTGCTCGACGGTCACCTTTTCATATGTGTCATTTTGACCACTGGTTGGTCTTTCTCTGTAGACTGTTGAGCCGTTCTATGGTTACATTTGTGCTGCATATTGCTCTTGAGGCCGGCCACAATGGTTGTAGGCCCGTGTCTGTATGCTTTTGTGATTCAATAAAGGTTTTAAAAAAAAAAAAAAGACCCGAAATTTGTCAGTGGATAAAGGATAATAAAATCTGTTGGCATACCAAAAAGATAGATGAGGTCCTACGGTACGCAAAGTACTGTGAGGACGAAATGGCAGAAAAGAAAAAGGCCCTGAAGGAGAAGGTGATATGGGCTCAAGTAAAGCTCGCAGAACAGCAAGAAAAGCAACTGAGTAAATTAAATAAAGTTACTCAGAACCAAGGTCCTGGGGGAGGGAATGGAGGAAAGCCCCGACCTAAAATGAGTAGAGAGGAAGCCAAAAAGAAATTTTCCTGCCATCAGTGCGGAGAAATTGGACATTGGCGAGACGAGTGTCCGTATTTACAAAATGATAATGCCCAAACACCTGATTTAATTCCACAGACGCAGAATGAAAAGCAAAGAAAGACCCAGCAGCAGGTAAAAACGATTCAAGTGCCTCGAGCGCCAAAGCCTATATTTAAAGGGAAGTCACCACAGGGAGATGATGTAGAAGTCTGGGGAGGCAATGAGGATAGAAATACAGCAACTTCGCAGTATTTGTTGAACGACACCTTTTTCTGTGATGACCAATACTGACGGGGCCTGAGAGGGGAGGACGAGGAGTGCGTACTTGGCGCCTCTTTGCCGGTAGACCAGTCAGGGCCATACATTGAAGGAAAGGTTGATGGAAATGATGTCACCTTTCTATTGGACACTGGTGCTACCCGTTCTACTGTGAGAACAGTGGACGTTCCAAACCTACCCCTCTCGGGAGAAGCAATCCAAGTAGTAGGAGTATCTAATCAATTAATTAGTACACCTGTTACCGAACCCATGGAGATCTCAATTGGAAACTTTAAACAAATGCACAGATTTGTTGTCTGTGATACCAGTCCGGTAAATTTGCTGGGACGTGATTTGCTGTGCAAAATGAATTGTACCATCTTTTGCACACCAAAGGGCGTCGAAATTCAAACCCCAGATGAAGACGGTATCTACAAGCTAATGCTAATTAGACCTGACTCAGAAATAAAACGAATGACTATACAGGACTTACCTGAAGAACTCCAGCAGACAGTGAAGTCAGAAGTGTGGGACTTTACTGGAAAGGATGTAGGGTTGATGAAAAATATAGATCTAATACAGATAACAATGAAAGAAAATGCAGTTTACCCTAACACTAAGCCTTACAAAATGAGTGCCGAAGTGAGAGCAGGTGTTGCTATTGAAATACAGAAATTGCTAGAAGCAAACATCATACAGGAAGTAATGAGTAGCCCGTGTAATTCACCCATTATGGGCATTAAGAAGCCTAGTGGCAAGTACCGAGTAGTGCAGGACCTGAGAAAGGTAAACAAAATTGTGGTTCCTTGCTGTCCCATTGTCCCAAACCCAGCAGTCCTGTATCAGATTCCCTGGGATGCTGAATGGTTCACTGTGATAGACCTATGTCATGCTTTCTTTTCGATCCCATTGCATCCAGATAGCAAATTTCTTTTCTCATTTGCTTTCAACAGTAACGTGTATGTCTGGAATAGGGTCCCCCAGGGGTACACAGAAAGCCCCTCTATCTTTAATCAGATCTTGAAAAAATGCCTTGAAACTTTGGTCTTACCGGGAAAATCTGTTCTGGTACAGTACATTGACGACCTATTGGTGGCGTCTAAAAGCCATAGGGATTGCGTGGTTGACACCATTGCCCTACTGAATCACCTGAGTGAAAAGGGACATAAAGTGGCCCCTGAAAAATTACAGTTCTGTTCGAAATCAGTGAAATATCTGGGACACCAGATAGAAAAAGGTATCAGAAAAGTCACCTCAGAGAGAGTAAGAATAATTCAAAATATGCAGTTACCCCGTACTCAGAAAGAAATCAGAATGTTCCTCGGAGTTGTAGGTTATTGCAGGCAATGGATTGTGGGATTTGCAGTTCTTGCAAAGCCTTTGATACAAATGACAAAGAAAGGAGCAAAGGACCCAGTTGAATGGAATGACGAGAGCCTAACAGCTTTCACACAGTTGCAAAATTGCCTGTGTACAGCCCCTGCTCTGGGAATGCCTGACTACTCCAAGGAGTTTGGCTTATTCTGTGACACTCGTGACAATTGTGCATTGTCAGTCCTGACTCAGGAGCATGGGTTGACCAGAAGGCCTGTGGCATATTTTTCTGCCACTTTGGATCCAGTGGCTGCTGGATTACCTGGATGTCTGAAAGCAGTAGCTGCAACTTGCACCAGTTTAGAACAAAGTGAGTCTATCATTATGGGACATCCTGTAACTGTATATGTTCCACATGCAGTTGTGATACTATTGACTCGTACAAAAACTCAGTATCTCACCCCTAGTCGGCTGACTAAATATGAGAGGATTCTCATGGGGGCTGCAAATATAGTTATTACCCGATGTAACATTTTAAACCCTGCCACTCTACTTCCTGACTCAATGGTAATGGAAGATAAGGGAGATAATGAGCATGACTGCATTGACCTGACAGAGTTCAGTACCAAACCTCGCCCAGACATCAAAGAAACTCCTTTGCCTGTGCATGATGAGGAATGGTTCGTGGATGGTTCATGCCTAAGACATGAACTAGGAGGCCTAAGTGCTGCCTATGCTGTGGTCACGTTAAGCAAAATTGAAGAAGCATCTTATCTATTTGGAGTAAAGTCTGCACAAGTAGCTGAATTGATCGCCCTGATAAGAGCTTGCAAATTGGGAAAAGACAAAAAGGTAACAGTGTATACTGATAGTCAGTACTGTTACGGGGTTGTGCATGACTTTGGCCAATTATGGCTACAAAGAGAATTCCTGACTTCTTCAGGTACCCCCATTCGGAATGGAAAAGTTGTCCAAGACCTTTTAGAGGCAATCCAATTACCAAAAGAATTGGCAGTGGTCAAATGTGTTGCTCATAAGAAGGGCCTTGACCCTGTATCTTTGGGAAATGATTTCGCTGATCGGGTGGCAAAACAATGTGCTATGGATCGACTGAGAATAAATCCCAATCGGGGTGGGGTTGGAAACAGCTGCCAACTTAGAATGTTTGAAGAAGTGCCTACTTGGGATGAAGTGAGAGAATGGCAGCATGTGACGCCCTGGGAAGAGAAAGAGAAATGGAAAGAACAGGTTATAAACAGAGACGTGAGGATGGTGTCATTGTGGGCTCAAATGGTATGCCTGTGTTACCAAGACACCTGCTTGCCCCAATGGCTCGATTGATACATGCGGGATCACACATTGGGAGGGACGCCATGGTTTTGGTATTTCAACAGACTTGGTACAACAAGAAATTCAGGAAGGTAGCAGAATCTCTCTGCCAGAGGTGCTTGTCCTGTCAGCAGTTCAACGCTGGCAAGAAAACAGAAGTTGAACTGATGAAAATTGGGAGATCAGGGGGTCCCTTTGTGAGAATACAAATTGATTTCATTACCATGCCTCGTTGTGAGGGAAAAAGGTATGTCCTTGTCATTGTCTGCCTATTTTCAAAGTGGGTGGAAGCTTACCCTGTCCCACAGAATGACGCCATAACAGTAGCTAAGCTCCTACTAAAAGAGTTGATACCTAGATTCGGGGTTCCAGTCTTTATTGACTCAGATAGAGGCGGACATTTTCAGAATGAAATTTTGGCCCAGCTTTGTAAAGCATTTGGGATCACACAAAAGCTGCACTGTGCATATCATCCAGAGGCTTCTGGAGTGGTAGAACAGATAAACGGTACTATAAAAAATAGATTGGCAAAAATATGTGATTCTACTGGCTTGAACTGGATAAATGCCCTGCCTCTTGTTCTGATGGGACTCAGAAGCATTCCAGATCGAAGAACAGGCCTGAGCCCCCATGAGATATTGATGGGAAGAGTGATGAGGCAAGCATGGGTACCAGGATACAAACTGTTAAGCATTTCTGATGATTTGGTACTTGAATACTGCAAGCAACTGGGTGACCAAGTGCGTTCTATCTCTCGCCAGATTGGGGCAGACGCCGTCGCCAACCCGACAACTCCAGTTCACAAATTGGTTCCTGGTGACTGGGTTAAGATAAAGAAGCATACTCGTTCAAGTTGCCTTGAGCCAAGGTGGGGAAAAAAGCGCCAAGTAATCCTGGTAACGACGACAGCAGTGAAGTGTGCAGGCGTTCCCAAGTGGATCCATGCCAGCCATACCCAGAAGGTGATACCAGACGAGGAGCCTGGAGCTGAAGGTTGTCCAGCTGAGGGGTCTACAGACGTTGGTCCTGAAGTAGCTGATAACAGACGGCCGAGCACCAGTCCCGTTGAGGGTCCTTTAGGCAGTGGTCCAGAGGTAGTCGATGACGTATGGCCAAGCACCAGTACTGCCGAGGATCCCACAGGCGTTGGTCCGAAAGTAGCTGATGACGAGCTGCAAAGGATTTGGCCAGAGGATTGGATACCCATAATAGATCTTACTGGAGATCCACTGAGAACAAGAGAGCGAATAAGAGAAGACAGAGAATGGAATAGAGAGGTCGAGCAAGGCACAGGCGAAGACCCTCAGATCATTGAGATTCACATCAAATCTGAGGACGGAGAAGAAGGTCACACAGGGACAGAACAAGTGATCGATACTCCTCCACAGACTCCTGATATCGAAAAGGGACAGACTAGACATAGTGTAATAGTTCTAGCAGAAGAAAACCAAGGGATCGAAGTGCTCGAGCAGGATCAGACAGAACTAGGAGAACATGTTCAGGACATAGAAACAGAGACATTTGACAGCGAAACACAAAATACACCTGAACAAGGCCAGCTTAGTAACCAGGCAGAAGAAATAGATACGAGACCTGGGACTAGTCAGACAGAAAGGGAGAAGGCAGGAATTGAAGTGCCACAAACAAGTGAAAATAAAAGGACATTAGAAGAAAGCCAAATAACAGTGCCAGCTAAAAGACTCAAAAAAAAGAAGCACATTGAGCCAAGGTATATTAAGAGACTAAAATTAAGAATAAAAACAGTCCAAGAGAAACTTGCAGACATAAGAAGAAGTCCCCGAATTGTAGAAATACCTGAAGATAACTCCAAGAGAAGGAGTGAAAGAATAAAAAAACAAAACGAAAAATACTAGGATCCGGAGTGGACCTACTTAATCTTGGAAAACTTTGAGGATCTTGATATTACTGACAAAAGCGACGGAGAACAGATTACTAGCTCAGCTGCAGAGGAAGAGGAAGAACCTCCGTGAAATTGGTCAGCAATAAAATTACCTGGGAAAAGCTGCAAAGAGGGGTTAAAATTTCCTTCTGAGCCAAAATGTCTGATACAAACGTGAGTGGTAGACCTAGCCGCAGTTGTTGCAAAACATGCTGCAAAGTGTGTATATGTAGTATAGTTATAGTAATATTAATTTGG
This sequence comes from Lissotriton helveticus, assembly GCF_964261635.1. Lineage (NCBI taxonomy): Eukaryota > Metazoa > Chordata > Amphibia > Caudata > Salamandridae > Lissotriton > Lissotriton helveticus. Next base: position 848,512,543 of record NC_136057.1, on the reverse strand, counting down.
ATAGGATTAACAGTTTTTATTCCTTTTATGGTAAGCAAAAATACTAATATTGACCCTACTCAGATTACTGACACTGAAGAACTGACAACACGAAGTGTAGAAAGACGTGAAAAAGCACTCAGACAGACAAAACGAGACTTAGAAGCATCAGATGAGGAGGGACTACATTACCACGGAATTAGAAACAAGACACACTTAAATGTTTTCGCAAACTTGTTAGTGCATTATGTAGAAACTATGGAAATAGAAGATTGCTATGTCTGCATGAAGCTACCTACTTCTGTGGCTGAAGGCGTGACATATCATCATCTACCTCTGACCTATGGAATCTCCTGTAGTATTTTAGCAAGCTTATTTTACAAAAGAGGACCGTTACAGTACTATTATTCTAATAATGACGTGATCTTTTCTGAACTTCCCATTCGTGGAAATCTGAATCCTGTACATACCAAAAGTGGCGTAATACGATATATGGGAGACTATTTTCTGACTATAGGCAATATAGACATAGCTGAAGCACACAGAGAGAACTTGACCTGTACATTACATGAACAGGAAAAGATATTTTTAAACATGGCAGAGAAGAGAAGGGAGAGTTTCCAAAGGAAGGCAAATGACAAAAGGCAGAAAACACCCAAATGGGCTGAGAACATGGAAAGCACCTCAAATGGCGGGGCAGAGCCTGCTTTGTTGCTGGATTTCGAGAAGAAAGGGAAACTCTGTCTTCATCGCGAGAAGACTAGTTATTATAATAACATTTTCATTGGTTCCAGTCAATGTGAACACAATTACAAGGTAATTGGAGGTTGGGGATTCAAAAATGGGTCAGAGCCTGTGTTTCCTGGAATTTATTATATATGTGGAGACAAGGCTTATTTCAAATTGCCGGATCACTGGTATGGAAGCTGCTATTTTGGCATTGTCTTCCCGAAAATATACCATGTGAATAAAATTGCTGGAAGCAATGAAAATACTAATGGCTTAGTGCGTAGTAAAAGAGAAAGCGTAGGTGAAATAATGGGTAGTATTTTTAGTGCACTGATACCTGGAGTGGGAGTGGTTCTGAACACTCACAGAATTTGCAAATTGTCCACAATAGTGGATGTGTTGTCTACTGACACAGCTCATGGATTTCTGCTGGTCAATACCGAAATGGTTGCGATCAGATCAATGGTTTTGCAGAACAGACTTGCTCTTGACACATTATTAGCAAAAGAGGGCGGAGTCTGCCGGATGTTGAAGGCGCAACATTGTTGCACTTACATTCCGGACAAAAGCGTACAGCTCAAAAGATATGTGAAAAACATTACTAATTTGGAAAAGGAACTCAAACCACTCGAGGTTGACAGTGCCTGGAAGAGACTAGTTGATGGTCTCTCCAATGTAGGTCATTGGTTTGCTAGTTTAGGTAAAAGCTTATTGTTAAAGGTACTGATGCCAATTGGAGTGATAGGTCTTATCCTATTTCTCATATTCGTCTGTTGCAAATGTCGCAAACACACAAAGAAATACCAAGTGAATGCGAGAGGAGTGAAACGGAGTGCGGATGAGCTTGAATTGGAAGAAATGAATAATAAGATTTATAAAAAGGTGAAAAATTCTCACCCTACCTTAAATGAGAAAGAAAAATTGAATCGCCTGTTGGAAGAGATAGAAATGTACAAGGTGTGAAAGAAAGTTGGCATCTGGTTCCATTTTTTGTGATGATAAAAAATATCATCAAAGAGGGGATTGATAGAGCAAGATTTCGCATCGCGACTTGCTCGATTCATGAACCTCGAAACCGTTGTAACCTCGTAACGAATTGTACGTTTTACTAAAATCTTTTATTTCCTATATATATGTATGATAGAGAAGCTTGCTTATGTGTTTTATTAATACGAATAACTTTTGTAATTCTAAAATGGCCGCTGCTTGACTTTCCTCTTCTGCGCATGCGTCGGTCACACTCACGTGACTTCGTGTAGAGATAGTTTTGGAGGGAAAGGGTGCGCATGCGTAATAAGCAATAAGATGGCTGTGCTTTGATAACGTGGTGAAGCTTTGTGCTGCTGCTCTTGTGACATTGTTCGTTGCACTTACCATTAATGCATAGTATATTTTTATAATGATGAAACCTGAAATGTGAAATCATGACATGTAATACATTCATTCATTTCTATGTTTTAATTTGTTTTTGCTTACTTTTCATGTATCACGGGAAATGGGGGTCCGAATGGGTCGTGAGCCATTTTGAAGGTCCTTTCTGCGCATGCACAAGATGCGAGGCCAAAGAAAAACTTGGACCGTGGAACTCAGCCAGCTGGCAGCCACAGTCAAGATGCTCCTGAGAGAGTTACCTCTGACCCAGGAGGATGGAGCCAATGTTCCTATATTGTTACAAATGTATAATTTTTCATTGTATTCAGTGCGACTTCTCGTGGGAACCCCAATCTTGCTAGGCGGCACCCAAAAATGCAAATTAGGCCTTAGAATAGTCTGTTCTGATCGGTGTGTTAACTAAATCCTACCTTAGGACCAATCCAAATTGGGGATTCTGACACTTTGCAACATTTGGGGGGTGGTACCCTGTCCCAAAACAGTATATCTAGCCTAGGTTTAGCTAGAGAAATTGTCCGACTTGTCTGAATAGCTGACCTGTCACAGACCCAACGCACTCAATAGGTGACTTGATACAGAGGTGCTGCGGAGCTCTCTGTCCGAAATCTGACTTTAGACTCTGAAGGTTTTACTGAACCTTAAGTGCTGGCAGAGCACTTTGCTGGGGAATTCGCTGACCCAATCGGGGTCCTGACTGATAGCTGCAGAGAGGGTGGAGCGCAGGCGTTGCTTCCGAACTGCGGGTGCAGGTCGTATCCTGGTGGTCCTGTCCTGATCCGAATCTGGGTTTCCTGTCCTATCCTGGGGTGTTCCTTCTGCACCGGCTGTCCCACTGAGGGTTATCCTTCCTTGAGGGTTTTTTCCTGTCCTTAACTGACCCGTGGCCAGGGTTGGTTTTCACACCAGTCTAGGTAAATATCGCTCTGAGTTCTTAAACTGCACCTTTCTATTTTTCTGTCTTTGCTTTAATAAAGACATACCTTTGCACGTGAATAATTTTCCATGCTTTCTCCTGCAACCATTGCATTTCATAAAATCGTTTGCATTTTTATTTCATAGCGTGTTCCTATGTTACCCTACCTTTTAGAAATCATTTCTGTATTGCAGTTTGCAACTTCCTGTTATGATCTTGGTTTTTCCTCTCGTAAACTGACTAAAGTAACTCAGATTTATAGCGTGTTCACTTTGCCCTTATCTTATTTTTCCTCCCACTTTGCGGGTTCCCTGTCGCACTAGCATTCTTTTGATAAAACTGTATGATTGCACTTTATTTGAATTTAAGATAAAACTTTCAAAACTTCCAGTTGTCCGTGGTCATTTCATGAAAAGTAAAGTCATATGTTGAATAGTATATTATACTGCTTTTCCTTTTACAGCTAGCTCCCTGACCCATCGTTGTCATAGGTACCCATAACGGTGGATGGTAAGTTGGGTACACTGGAAATAAATCGAAAGGGAACTCACAATTATTGATAGTAGATTGTGTGGTCATCTGATCAATGTATATGATAAAGTAAAGTATATGGGCCCGAAGCCAGAAGTGGCGAAATTATTGGTCGGGTGACCTGCGATCTCTAGCAGTCCCACCAAATATGGTGAAAGTTGCCCAGAGGCCCACAATCTCTTGTAACAGAGGTCTGATGAGTTAGAAAGATCTTTTTTAGTTTGGTGGGGTACAAGTACCAATTATATAATATCTTATAGTGAGCCTCTTCCAGGCCTAATGAGTAGTTGTGTTGTGATACGTCCTTCCAAAATGTCTTCCACTGTCTACCAGTGATGTCTTGCCCCAAAGTCTGTTCCCAGAAAGTAATATGACGTGGGTGCAGGGAATGCAGTGTGCGAAGCAATAAGGAATACAAAAAAAGAGATGGAACCCTTGGAGGTCCAAGCCCCCCAAGAAGTGCTCTATTGGTGCGCGTTCTCACTGGCCACTTACCGGACCTCAGGGTGCAGCGCCCAGGGCCTCAGCTGTAGGTAATAGAAGCATTAAGAGCTTGGAAGGTTAAAGTCCTGTGGACAATGTTCAAAGGTCAATATGTCCCAATTATGAAAAATGTTGGACAGGGTGCGGCAGCCCCCTTCCCGCCAAGCATCAAATGGGCTAGATTTGTGTGGCTGGAGGAAATGCCGGATTGAAGTGTATTGGGGTGAACAGGGAAGGGAACATCATTCAGGCGGCTAACTTAATCACCTTGTCCCAGGTCTTAAGAGTAGTTCTTCTGGGAGTGCTTAAGTAGGCATTTTGGGGATGGTCTGTATTTGGTTTCCAAAGGACATCCCAGATAACTCGCCCCACTATTGCACTATCCATATTGAGACAATGATTGTCTCACTTGTGCAGGGACCATTCAGAAATTACTCATAATTGGGTTGCTTTATAATAAAGATGAAAATCCGGGAGTGCTAGACCCCCCTCATCTTTTGGCCTCCTAAGCAATTTGAAGGGTAAACAAGCTCTTTTATTCTTTCGAATAAAATGTGTGAGCAAACTTTGTAGCGTTGGAAGATACTACTGGCCTAGGTCAATGGGGAGACTTTGAAAAAGATAAAGACCGTCATCTTCATCGCATGTATTCTGCCTAGCCAGGATATATACATGGGGGACCATCTTCTGAGGTTATCCTTCAATTGTCGCAGGAATGGGGGATATTTTACCTGGAGCAAGTTAGGTAATTCGGGAGTTATTTTGATGCCTAGGTAAGTAAGCTCTGGTTTTGTCCACTGGGAGGGGTTCGAGGCCACAAGTACCTCCATGGCTGTATCAGATAGTGTCAGATTAAGGAGGAACGACTTAGTCAGGTTAATGCGCAGTCCTGCTACTTCCACGAAGAGTCAAAGCTTGTCCTGTAAAGTAGTTATGGAACATTGCGGAGCACTGAGAGTTATTAAGATACCAACAGTGAATAGTGAAATGTTATGTTCCACCGATCCAAACCTGATGCCACTAATCACCGGCATAGCCCTCATCTCCGCTGGGAGGGTTTCTATACTGAGCGGGGAAATGGGGCATCCCTGTCTCGTCCCCCCTCCCAGGTGAAATAGGTCCCAACTGACACCATTAACCAGGACTCTGGAGTGAATCATGGTGAAATTAGCTCAGATCATGGCTCTGAAGGCATCACAGAAGCCAAATCGCTTCAGGGTGTGAAATAAGAAGGGCCAATCCCCCGATCAAATGCCTTCTCAGCATTCAAACCAGGCAATACTGCTGGAATGTGTTTTTTAGTAGCATCAATCAGATGGATCACCCACCTCACATTATCATGTGTCTGTCTGCCTTTAATAAAGCCTAATTGATCTGGATGAATTAAGTCTGGCATCATATCTTCTAGCCTTGAGGCCAGTAGTTTAGAATATAGTTTGGCATCCAGCTTGAGCAATGTAATGAGCCTGTATGAGCCACAAAGATGTGGATCCTTTCCAGGTTTCGGTTTGACCGTGACAAGAGCCTCACTCATAGTGGGTGTAACTGGTCTACGCTTTGTGATATGATTAAAAAGAGAGGTCAGGTGGGGGATTCCCTAGCTGCTCACTTTGGGTGGATGTTATCTGCGGAAGCTCCACTGTTGTGAGGTAGTCAAGTTGGGATTCGGGGAATGGTGTGATCAGCTGTGTACAGTGTTTCATAGAACTGTCCAGAAAAACACTGGCTTTCTCCACATCTGAGGTTTCTAGTTCCCCTGATTCTCTGCGTTATTTCTCTAGTATATTTCTTTTCTCTCCTTATCCTAAGCTGTCGCACCAGAAGTGCCCCCACCTTGTTGCTGTGAGTGTAGGACGTTTGCTTGAGACGTAGGAGCGTCAACTCTTCTCTATTGGGACAGATTGCATTGAGTTTCCCCTTCATGGTCGTGACTTTCCATTGTAGGGTTAATGTAGGAGCAGCTTTGTGGGACTGTTTTAGCCTTTTCAGTTCACCATCGACAGCCAGTCGTCCCTAGTCCTCTGTTAAGTGTGGAGATTTACACCACACAATTACCCCTTAGTACTGCCTTGAATGCGTCCCAGCTATTAGTGGGTGTGGTGTCTTGGGGAATTATTCAATCGAAAATGTTTTCTGATGGCCTTTCACAAGTCCTCCTGAAGCATTCTGTCATGGACCAGAACACTAGGGACGAACCAACGATTATGTTTTAGTATTGAGTTAATCCAGTCTAGGGCTACGACCACTGGTGCATGGTCAGAGCTGGTAATAAAGTGAATAGTCACCTCTCTCAAGATTTTGACGAGGGCTTGGCTAAGGAATATGTAATCTAGCTGTGAGTATGTACAAGAAATGTGTGAGAAGAAGTTATAATCCTTGATTTTGGGGTAAATCGTCCTCCAAGCATCTAATAGTCCTAGATCTTACATGGACTGTTTTAGGCCTTTTCGTAAAACTACCCGTGGTTGATCTATGTGGATGATTACGGTCTATGCTTGAGTGCTAAGTGAGATTAAAATCCTATATCAGTATTATTTTGCCCTCCGCCAATCCCCCACACTACCAGTGTTAACAAACAATTTATAAAGGCTATCTAGTTAGTGCTTGGCACATATGGTGCCGCAATAGTGAATAATTTACCTCTGAGACGACCTTTTACTAGGACTGTAGGAGAGTGGGGTCTGCAATCCTATGGTCACCCCAGGTTTTTGCTTTTTGCTTCACTGGTTTACGACTTCCCTGGCTGTGGGCCTGCTAATCAGACCCACAGCCTAGCTGTTCTCTCTCTAAATTGACAACCATGTACTTTAGGTGCATTTACCAATTGGTACTGGGCCACCTTAACAATCCCTGTACAGTGTACCTTAGGTATCCAGGGCATAAGTGTACCCAGGGCCTACCAGGGGCTGAAGCATGTATTAGGCCACTCCTGGCTGGCCATCTAAACAGACACAACTGGCTGCACGACAGCTGGGGCAAGCTGGTGTAATCACCCTTTGCTGTAGATATAGTATACCTATATCTAACCCTAAAATGGACACATATATTCCTATCAGTCACTCCTATGGCAGGCCTTATCAATCCTGAAGGCAGAGTGCTTGGAATTATGTGAGATGGTGCTCTGGCATGAGCTGAGCCCGTCTGCAGCTTGCGGAACCAAGTCCTAATAGCTGTTCCATGATAACGCTATACCATATGCTCTTAAGTGCATTATAATCCTTGCGGTTGAATGCTAACTTTGGTATAGCATTATCAAAACATGTCGAGTAAGGTCTCATACGAATTGGAATACTACCCCCTCGCCAATTCTGGCGACGGGGGTAGCATTCCACCCTTCTAGAGGGACACAACATGTATGTAACTGAGAACCCCGGTTAAAGTTAACTCGAGCCTTGGCATCACAAAATGGATGCTGCCACCACAGACACAAGTCTGACCTCCTGCTGCTGGGAGTCCTTCCAGCGAGGGAGGATTGGACCAAGGGTTTCCTGCCTTGGGAGGTGCTAGCACCACCCCAGACAGGATTTTGTGTATTGGGTAGGACAGGCCTGAAAGGAATGAGACATGCCTGGGGCACACAAGGTGTCTTGTGCATACACCGGTTCAAACCAGTTGCTGGGGCATCCCTGCCCCAGCTCTGGCGCGAAACCGGACAAAGGATAGGGGGTGTAGCCACCCACCTTCCTGGTCCCACCCAGGGGAGGGACCTAGTCAGTAGTGCAGCCCCCTTTAGGAGAATAAAGGTAGGAGCTGGTCCCATTCCAAATTAGATTATCCTGAACAACTTTACAAGAAGAAACTCTGGACTTCGACGTTCTGCTCCACAGAAGACTGAAGAATCTCCCTTGTGGGCAAGGAGTGTCCACCCTGCAACTGCAGGCACCATCAAGCGTCCAGCGGCTTCACTTTGTCGTCTTCCCTCGAGGATCCAGACTTCAGAGCCCGACGAGACCCGGATTCCCAGACCTCTCCGACCTCAACTTACATCTGTGACGCTGGAATCTGGGGATCAGGGTTCGATCCTCGGCTCCGGCGGCAGGTTAGCCCAGCACCATGCGACTCTGGGCAATAGCTTGCTTAATCTTCCCGACGGCCCCCCAGCGCCTAGAGACCCTAACGGGTGATTGTGCGCTATACAAATGTGGATTATTATTATTATTATTATTATCTGCAGCACAGCTGAGACCCGTGGGTGCGACGAGACACGTGGGACCGGCCATCTTGAAAGAAACTGCACTTCCAGCATGACTCCCGAGGTAAACTCGACCAAGTGCTTTGGGGATTGAGAAGCCCCAGCCCCGAGCAGCTCCTGCACCGAAGATCAGTCCTCCAGCTTCCACGAGATCTGCGTGGGGCCCTTCTGCCTGTTTGCTGCTCAACGCGTTGTCTGGTCACTTGCCGGCTGGCTAGTGGCCTCCTAGACGATGAACCTTGAAATCTTCACTGCTGGTCTAGTTGCTCCAGACTGGCCCTTGCTCCCTTCCAAAAGAGGGGCACCCCGGACTCTCCTAGTCCACACCAGACGCCTTTTACACTCACCGCGTGGGTTGCCTTTGCCAAGGTCTGTTGACGCCGAATCCGGAACCAACACCGCCGACAGCGAGAGCCTGCGTGGGACAGCTCGTGCCTCCATCCTGGTCGTCGAAGACACCTCCTGGTCCACGTGGCTGCAGAGTCAAGCGTCCACTCTTCACCTGATCGCGATGACGACATCTGGTTCCTTCCTGGTTCCACTCCAGTCACTGGCTAGTGACTTTGAACATTGTCCCCTCTGCTTTCAGGTCTTCAGCATCTCTGATCCACCCTTGGATCGCACCGGACATCTTCCTCCTGGTCGCCTGCAGCATCTTTTCTTCCAGGCTCCATAGACTTCAACGCCGGAACCCGACACGACTTTGCACCTATGCACCCGCAGCCCGTGTGTGAGGTAACAAGAGCATTTCGGTGCTCAAGGGTAGATTGACTCTCCTAGTGTCCAGTTCCACAGTCGTTTTAGTCCTAATTAGTCAGGATTGTCCGTACTGACCTTTTTCTCGAACTGTACTGTCCATAGACGTTGTTACGCATCTCGCGTGTGAGTTCACACTCTGCACCCGCATCCCGTGGGCCTCCTATTACTTACCTAAAGTTAGGGTAGCGTAGTCCCAGCGATCCTACAGCCTCTTGACAGCTCCATTCCTTCTATCGATTTCCTTATACCATTTACTTAGTATATGGTTTGCCGTGCCCCTAGGGCACCATTGTAATTTTGTGCAACTTATCATATTTTTCCCAAGAGATTGTCATGTGCTTAGCCCTCTGATCTCATAAAGAGTTCAGAGGTGTTTGTTATTAATAAATATAATGTTTATTTTCATAACAACCTGTGTGGTGTCCTTTCATCTGGTATTCAAGGGGTTATATGTGGTAAAACAGCTGGCTTCACATGCCAAAAGAGTTTAGCCTAAGACTGCTTTGTCCATGCTACCATTAGGATAGCTGGTCTATAAGGTTGACTTACAACCAATCACCATAAGGGTTGTTTGGACTGATACAAGGTGATCACTAGAACTAGTGAGCATCATATATCAGGCCAACTTCTCACATTGGTGTGCAGCGGTTGGGATTTGAGCTTGCTGTTGTTTTTACCAAATATAATCTTGAAATATCATTTGAAAGATCACATAAGGTACCATAGGTACATATAACAATCTTAGAAATACTCTGAGTTCTACTGAACCAGCTGTTGTAGTAGAAAGGGCCTAGCACACCCTGACTACAACTCTTAGCAAGGGATCAGTAGGAAAACCCATAGTGTAGGTAGGTGCATCACTTACACCTCACTAGAAAGCATGTCTACCCATGGAGAGACTTCAGAGACTCCCCTAGTGGTTAGTGACCCTCCACAGGTCCTTTCCAGATATGCAGCACTCAGTTTCCAGGAGATGAGACAATTGTGTACCTCCAGGAAATTGAAACAGGGTTCCAACCCTACCACTCCTTTTCTGTTAGGTGTCTTAGAGACATATGGTGCTAGAAGGGCTTCTAACACAGGCCCCTCTGATCCAGATAGGAGCATGCCCCCCTTAGAAGGTGATCCAGATGATCCAGACTCTAACCTACCAGAGACAGAGAATGTCAATGGGAGGCAAGAGGAAGACTTATCTGAGGATGAGGCAGAAAATGGGCAACCTTTAGTCAGAAGACTAACAAGGGCCAACTTAGACATGCATAGGGAGAGAACGGGGGAACCCCCAGTGCTATCCCAAAGCAGGCCTAACTTTGGGGTCAGAAGAGATAGATCTCATTCTAGGGACTCCAACAGATCTGTGCACTCTCATGCATCTGCTCAGAGGAGAATGACTTCCCCTCAGAGGAGAGAACATGAAGCAAAGATGAAGGAGGCTAATCTGAGGATCCAAAGTGAAGAACTTGCCCTTGCCAAAGAGAAGCTTGCCTTTGCTAGAGAGCAACAGTTGAGTGGGGTAGTCCCCACTGGTGGCAGAAATATCCCTAGGGATAAAGAAAGGGGTTTTGATACTAGAAACCTGAGTAAAATAGTGCCCTCCTATAAGACAGGAGATGATATCCACAAGTGGATAACTGCTCTGGAGAGGGCCTGCAAAGTACAGCAGGTACCCCAGAGTCAGTGGGTAGCTATATTGTGGCTCTCCTTTGAAGGCAAAGGTAGAGATAAGCTCCTCACTGTTAGAGATGAGGATGCTAATTATTACCAAGTCTTGAAAACTGCACTGATTGATGGGTTTGGCTTAACAACTGAACAGTACAGGTTAATGTTCAGAGACACCCAGAAAACTCAGGCTCAAGATTGGACTGACTTTGTTGATTGTGCCACTAAGGCTTTGGAAGGCTGGTTACTGGGTAGTAAAGTTACTGATTACACAGGATTGTATAATCTAATTATGAGAGAGCAAATCTTAAATAATTGTCAGAACCAGTTGTTGCATCAGCACCTGATTGACTCAGATCTGACCTCTCCCCAAGAATTGGGAAAGAAGGCAGACAGATGGGTCAGAACCAGGGTCAAGCAGCAGAACCAGAACCAGGGTGGTGGCCAGAAGAAAGCAGACCAGAAGGGTAATAATGAGAATAAGCAAAATGACCAGAAGTCTTCAACAGGGCCCCAACAACCTAAGGAGGGTGGGTCCCAGAATTCCCAAAAGAAGAATAATGATGGTCCTAAGAAACCATGGTGGCAATACTGTAAAAGTAAAACTCACTGGTATGGGGAGTGCACCAAGACAGGCCAAACTCCTACCACTACTGTCCCTAAGACACCTGCACCCCCTAGTACAGTTAGTAGTGATAGTGTACCTCCCAAGGCTATAGTTGGGTTAACCCTGGGAACTGAGGTGGGTTCTGACTTAGTCAGAATACCTACTCAGGCAGTTCTTGTTTGTACTGGGGACATGGATATGACCCCTAATGTAAGTCCTAGTACTCTGGGCAAATACAGGCAAACGCCTTTAATCAATGGAAAAATGGCTCAGGCTTACAGGGACACATGTGCCAGTGTCACTATGGTGACACCAACATTTGTGGACCCTGACCAGATCATCCTAGGTTCAGATTACCTAGTGACCAATGCTAGCAATGTCACTACCAATCACAGTATGGCAGTTGTTAATTTCTCCTGGGGAGGGGTAACTGGCCTCAAAAGGGTTGTAGTTAGTTCAGACCTCCCAGTAGATTGTCTTTTGGGCAATGATTTGGACTCCTCACTGTGGTCAGATGTGGAGTACAGGACTCATGTAGAAATGCTAGGTCTCTCTTCACATGTCCTTGCTGTGACCAGGTCACATGCCAAGAAATGCCCAGCTGAACAAGTGCTGGATCCTGGAAGAATGGACCATGCACTACCCAAGAGGAAGAGCAGTAGGGTTAAGGCTGAGTCTTCCCCCCTGCCTCAGGTTGAGGATCAGCCCTCACAGGAGGGTGACCCAAAGACCCCAGAAGGAACTGTCCTAGAAGAGCTTGAACCTGAACAGGTTGAGTTTCTTGGGACAGGGGGACCTTCCAGGGCAGACTTGAGACAGGCACAGTTAGACTGTTCCTCCCTTGAACCCCTCAGACAGCAGGCTGCTGCTGAGGCTGCAGGGAATGCTACAGGTGCCCACAAAGTATATTGGGATGATGGACTCCTATACTCTGAGGCAAGAGACCCCAAGCCTGGTGCTACCAGGAGGCTGGTCATCCCCTTGTCTCTTAGAGGTTTCCTTCTCACCTTAGCCCATGAGATTCCCCTTGCAGGTCACTTACTTAGGCCAGAACAAGACTTGGGACAGGCTTGCCCCACACTTTCACGGGCCTCATATGTCTGAAGACACTAAAGAGTTTTGTCGCTCATGTGTCACCTGTCAAGCCAGTGGCAAATCAGGTGGCACAACAAAGGCCCCCCTAATACCACTACCTGTGGTGGGGGTACCCTTTGAGAGAGTGGGGATAGACATTGTTGGACCAATGGACCCTCCAACAGCCTCTGGGCACAGATTTATACTGGTGGTAGTGGATCATGCCACCAGGTATCCAGAAGCTATTCCCCTTAGGACCACTACAGCTCCTGTTGTGGCCAGGGCCCTACTTGGAGCACTACAGCTCCTGTTGTGGCCAGGGCCCTACTTGGAGTTTTCTCCAGAGTGGGTTTCCTAAGGAGGTTGTCTCTGACAGAGGTGCAAACTTCATGTCAGGATACTTGACTGCAATGTGGAAGGTGTGTGGTGTAAATTACAAATTTACCACACCCTATCACCCACAGTGCAATGGGCTTGTTGAAAGATTCAACAAGACCCTCAAAGGGATGATAAAAGGGTTACCTGAAAAGCTTAGGCGAAGATGGGACATCCTTTTACCCTGCCTCCTGTTTGCTTACAGAGAGGTCCCACAGAAGAGGGTTGGCTACTGTCCTTTTGAGCTTCTGTTTGGACATCCTGTAAGAGGACCCCTATGTCTTGTGAAGGAAGGATGGGAGTTACCTCTCAAAAAGCCTAAGCTTGACATAGTGGACTATGTACTTGGTCTCCGCTCCAGGACGGCAGAGTACATGGAGAAGGCATCCAAAAACCTTGAGGCCAGCCAAGAACTTCAAAAAGCTTGGCATGACCAAAAGGCTGTCCTAACTGTTTATCATGCAGGACAGAAGGTGTGGGTGTTGGAGCCAGTGGCCCCAGCAGCTCTCCAAGACATATGGTCTGGACCCCATACCATCATTGAGCAAAAGGGAGAGGTCACCTACCTGGTGGACCTTGGAACTCCCAGGAGCCCCCACAGGGTGCTTCATGTAAACAGGCTCAAGGCATTTGTCAACAGGGAGGACATGGGCTTGCTCATGGCCACAGATGAGGGGCAGGAGGAAGAGAGTGACCCTCTCCCAGACCTGCTCACTCAGAACCCTGATGATGGGTCAGTAGATGGTGTAGTCTTTTCTGACAGCCTCTCTGAACATCAACAAGAGGATTGCAAACAAGTTCTTCAATCCTTTAGACAAATGTTCTCACTGACACCCAGTCAGACAAACTGGTGCACCCATGAGGTGGACACTGGTGACAGTCTGCCTGTCAAGAGTAAAATCTACAGGCAACCTGACCACGTCAGGGACTGCATAAAGAAAGAAGTCCAAAAGATGTTGGAATTGGGAGTCATTGAACCCTCAGAGAGCCCTTGGGCTAGTCCTGTAAGTCTAGTGCCAAAGCCTCACACCCAGGATGGTAAGAGAGAGATGAGGTTTTGTGTAGACTACAGGAGTCTCAATGCTGTCACTAAGACAGATGCCCATCCAATACCTAGGGCAGATGAACTTATAGACAAGTTGGCTTCTGCAACTTTCTTGAGTACATTTGACCTAACAGCTGGTTATTGGCAGATCAGGTTAGCTGAGGATGCCAAGGCCAAAACAGCATTTTCTACCCCAGGAGGTCATTACCAATTCGTGGTGATGCCCTTTGGTTTGAAAAATGCACCTGCCACTTTTCAAAGGTTGGTGAACCAAGTCCTCACTGGGTTGGATGACTTTTGTGCAGCATATCTAGATGATATTGCTGTCTTCAGCTCCACCTGGGAGGATCACCTGATCCACCTAAGGAAAGTTTTGGAGGCCCTGCAAAAGGCAGGCCTCACTATCAAGGCCACCAAGTGCCAGATAGGGCAGAGTCAGGTTGTGTACCTGGGCCACCTTGTAGGTGGAGGCCAGGTTCAACCCTTGGAGAGCAAGATACGGGCCATAAAGGACTGGGCTCCTCCAACCACCCAGACACAGGTCAGAGCTTTCTTGGGCCTGTCTGGTTACTATAGGAAGTTTGTCAAAAAATATGGGTCCATTGTGACACCACTTAATGACCTGACAAGCAAGAAAATGCCAAAGAAAGTTCAGTGGACAGTTATCTGTCAGAAGGCATTCGATGACCTAAAGCAGGCCATGTGTACTGCACCTATTCTCAAGAGTCCTGACTACTCCAAAACCTTCATTGTCCAAACAGATGCATCTGAGTTGGGTGTGGGAGCTGTTCTATCTCAACTGAATATTGATGGTCATGACAAGCCCATTGCTTTTATAAGCAGAAGGCTGACCCCTAGAGAGAAACGTTAGTCAGCTATAGAGAGGGAGGCCTTTGCTGTGGTTTGGGCCCTGAAGAAGCTGACGCCCTACTTGTTTGGAACTCACTTCAAGATTCAGACCGACCATAAGCCCCTCTTATGTGGAGAGGTGTGGCTCACTGGTTATAGGCGGCAGACCTGTAAGCAGAGAACGGCCTGAGACCAGGGTTCAATTCCCGACGCGGCAGGGTCTTGGACCAGGGTCAACGGACTCGTTAATTCTCACCTCAGTGCCTACTCTAACCAGGGAACACACTCGGTAACTCTGGGCATTAAGCTTGCCTCATCTCTACAACGGCCCCCCACAGACGCCGGGGATGCCTGGTTCCACCCTGGAGATACCCAGAAAGGGACCATCTCACAGGGAAAACCAGGACGGGTTCCCCAGCGGTCTACAGCGCCAGGACACTCGGGTAGAGTAACAGTGCGCTTTACAAGTATCCCACACACAACTATGGCTAAATCAAATGAAGGGTGAAAACCCCAAACTTCTTAGGTGGTCCATTTCCCTACAGGGGATGGACTTTACAGTGGAGCACAGACCAGGGACTGACCATGGCAATGCAGATGGTCTCTCCAGGTATTTCCACTTAGAACAGGAAGACTCACCTGGTCAAGGTTAGTTTAATGTCCCTAAGTTTGGGGGGGGGGTTATGTAGGAGAGTGGGGTCTGCAATCCTATGGTCACCCCAGATTTTTGCTTTTTGCTTCACTGGTTTACGACTTTCCCTGGCTGTGGGCCTGCTAATCAGACCCACAGCCTAGCTGTTCTCTCTCTAAATTGACAACCATGTACTTTAGGTGCATTTACCAATTGGTACTGGGCCACCTTATCAATCCCTGTACAGTGTACCTTAGGTATCCAGGACATAAGTGTACCCAGGGCCTACCAGGGGCTGAAGCATGTATTATGCCACCCCTGGCTGGCCATCTAAACAGACACAACTGGCTGCACGACAGCTGGGGCAAGCTGGTGTAATCACCCTTGGCTGTAGATATAGTATACCTATATCTAACCCTAAAATGGACACATATATTCCTATCAGTCACTTCTATGGCAGGCCTTATCAATCCTGAAGGCAGAGTGCTTGGAATTATGTGAGATGGTGCTCTGGCATGAGCTGAACCCGTCTGCAGCTTGCGGAACCAAGTCCTAATAGCTGTTCCATGATAACGCTATACCATATACTCTTAAGTGCATTATAATCCTCGCGGTTGAATGCTAACTTTGGTATAGCATTATCAAAACATGTCGAGTAAGATGTCATACGAATTGGAATACTACCCCCTCGCCAATTCTGGCGACGGGGGTAGCATTCCACCCTTCTAGAGGGACACAACATGTATGTAACTGAGAACCCCGGTTAAAGTTAACTCGAGCCTTGGCATCACAAAATGGATGCTGCCACCACAGACACAAGTCTGACCTCCTGCTGCTTGGAGTCCTTCCAGCGAGGGAGGCTTGGACCAAGGGTTTCCTGCCTTGGGAGGTTCTAGCACCACCCCAGACAGGATTTTGTGTATTGGGTAGGACAGGCCTGAAAGGAATGAGACATGCCTGGGGCACACAAGGTGTCCTGTGCATACACCGGTTCAAACCAGTTGCTGGGGCATCCCTGCCCCAGCTCTGGCGCGAAACCGGACAAAGGATAGGGGGTGTAGCCACCCCCCTTCCTGGTCCCACCCAGGGGAGGGACCTAGTCAGTAATGCAGCCCCCTTTAGGAGAATAAAGGTAGGAGCTGGTCCCATTCCAAATTAGATTACCCTGAACAACTTTACAAGAAGAAACTCTGGACTTCGACGTTCTGCTCCACAGAAGACTGAAGAATCTCCCTTGTGGGCAAGGAGTGTCCACCCTGCAACTGCAGGCACCATCAAGCGTCCAGCGGCTTCACTTTGTCGTCTTCCCTCGAGGATCTAGACTTCAGAGCCCGACGAGTCCCGGATTCCCAGACCTCTCCGACCTCAACTCACATCTGCAGCACAGCTGAGACCCGTGGGTGCGACGAGACACGTGGGACCGGCCATCTTGAAAGAAACTGCACTTCGCTTCCAGCACGACTCCCGAGGTAAACTCGACCAAGTGCTTTGGGGATTGAGAAGCCCCAGCCCCGAGCAGCCCCAGCCCCGAGCAGCTCCTGCACCGAAGATCAGCCCTCCAGCTTCCACGAGATCTGCATGGAGCCCTTCTGCCTGTTTGCTGCTCGACGCGTTGTCTGGTCACTTGCCGGCTGGCTAGTGGCCTCCTAGATGACGAACCTTGAAATCTTCACTGCTGGTCTAGTTGCTCCAGACTGGCCCTTGCTCCCTTCCAAAAGAGGGGCACCCCGGACTCTCCTAGTCCACACCAGACGCCTTTTACACTCACCGCGTGGGTTGCCTTTGCCAAGGCCTGTTGACGCCAAATCCGGAACCAACACCGCCGACAGCGAGAGCCTGCGTGGGACAGCTCGTGCCTCCATCCTGGTCGTCGAAGACACCTCCTGGTCCACGTGGCTGCAGAGTCAAGCGTCCACTCTTCACCTGATCGCGATGACGACATCTGGTTCCTTCCTGGTTCCACTCCAGTCACTGGCTAGTGACTTTGAACATTGTCCCCTCTGCTTTCAGGTCTTCAGCATCTCTGATCCACCCTTGGATCGCACCGGACATCTTCCTCCTGGTCGCCTGCAGCATCTTTTCTTCCAGGCTCCATATACTTCAACGCCGGAACCGAACACGACTTTGCACCTATGCACCCGCAGCCCGTGGGTGAGGTAACAAGAGCATTTCAGGCTCAAGGGTAGATTGACTCTCCTAGTGTCCAGTTCCACAGTCGTTTTAGTCCTAACTAGTCAGGATTGTCCGTACTGACCTTTTTCTCGAACTGTACTGTCCATAGACGTTGTTACGCATCTCGCGTGTGAGTTCACACTCTGCACCCGCGTCCCGTGGGCCTCCTATTACTTACCTAAAGTTAGGGTAGCATAGTCCCAGCGATCCTACAGCCTCTGGACAGCTCCATTCCTTCTATCGATTTCCTTATACCATTTACTTAGTATATGGTTTGCTGTGCCCCTAGGGTACCATTGTAATTTTGCGCAACTTATCGTATTTGTCCCAAGAGATTGTCATGTGCTTAGCCCTCTGATCTCATAAAGAGTTCAGAGGTGTTTGTTATTAATAAATATATTGTTTATTTTCATAACAACCTGTGTGGTGTCCTTTCATCTGGTATTCAAGGGGTTATATGTGGTAAAACAGCTGGCTTCACATGCCAAAAGAGTTTAGCCTAAGACTGCTTTGTCCATGCTACCATTAGGATAGCTGGTCTATAAGGTTGACTTACAACCAATCACCATAAGGGTTGTTTGGACTGATACAAGGTGATCACTAGAACTAGTGAGCATCATATATCAGGCCAACTTCTCACAAGGACTATCCCCCCTTCTTTATCTGTTTTATAGCCCTCCAGCTGAAATTTTAGAAAGGAGTGAAATAATAGCGATATGCCATTATGTTTTGTAGAAGCTGAGGATTTGTAAATCGGAGGGTACGTTTTATGTTATAATCTGTAGTCTTCCTATCTTTTGAGGTGGGTCTCCTACAGTGCGACTATGTCATAATGCTGATCCAGCAAGTATTTCAATATTTTATGTCACTTGGCTGAAGCATTCAACCCCCTAACGTTCCAGGAAAGTGCAGTGATCATCATTTTTTTTTTTTGAAAGTATGTTTTTATTGCAGAATTACAGATAAAACATCGAGAATGTCAACCACCAGCCCCGTCCCCATATAAGACACCACATTTAACCTCAGCAGTACACAGCCCATCAGCCCTCATCCCGGAGGCAGGGCGGCGTTAAATCAGTGTGCAAGAGAAGTCTCCCCGCTTGGCACATAGGGACGGTAGGTCAACAACACAATCCTGTTTCCGCATTTTCTGTACTCACAACCACAACTCCCCCCCCCAAATGCCCCCTAGAGGGTTCGTACCCATCACATTAACAACTCTCCAGCCCAGAAGATCCATAGAGCCTAACCCGCTCCTACTGCAACAGGCCAATTCGCCCAGGGAAGTGCAGTGATCATCATGATATCAAATGGCTCCTCCCTCCCAGCATCTGAATTCGCCATTCCAGACCTGTGTCCTACTGCTCTACTCCTCGTTGCCCATCTCTTTTCCTCCCCCCAGACCCCACATAAGCTCCGTACTTCCATTTTGGCCAGACTTTTTGCACCCTGTCTGTGTGCAAGTGCGTCCTCCAAGTACCTGAGAAAAAATTAACATAAAACCCAAAACATAACTTACAGGGACAAAGTGTCCCCAGTCTGTTCTAGTAAT
This sequence comes from Lissotriton helveticus, assembly GCF_964261635.1. Lineage (NCBI taxonomy): Eukaryota > Metazoa > Chordata > Amphibia > Caudata > Salamandridae > Lissotriton > Lissotriton helveticus. The sequence continues at coordinate 848,493,601 of NC_136057.1, read as the reverse complement.
CTGGCATAAATAGCAAATATGGTGCTCCGTAATGATACTATGGCTTGACTGTTGGTGTCATGGTAGTAAAGTATTACTAAGGAGTTTGTTGAACTGCGAGTTCGCGGTATTCCAGTGTGTGCCTTCAAATGTGTAGAGGTTTCCCAACTGTTAGCAGAGGCTACTGCTTTGGCCTCTGTATTGTGTCCTGAACTGAAAGTTGATTGAGCGATTCTGAAACCTGGGTTGTTTAGCGTTATTTTGCTGCTGTGAGTGAAGCTGTGAAAGACAGATAGTTCCATTACGGTTTCCAGTGGCATCAATTCTAGAGGTACTTGGTTCTTCTGTTGTGTGATGTCCTTCGGAAGTGGGTATCTCTAAGAGTGTCATGGCCTCCGCCAAGTCAGTGATGTGATATGCTTTATTTTGGAAGTCAAAGGCGAGGCCAAACTGATAGGTCCAGCGATATTTGATGTTCTTTTGCCTTAGTTTAACCGTGACAGGCCTAAACTGTTGGCGACCGGCTAGGGTCCCTGGAGCTATATCTTGATTGAGCGCGCATGAGGCCTCCGGAAATGTCACAGCGTCCACCTTACTGGTGGCCCAAAGGATAGCTTCCTTAACTTTAAAATAATATTGTTTAGCCGACATGTCTTGTGGGCGTCTTTTATCACCCGTTATCAGTTTCCAAAATTTGTGCACTCTCTCTAGTTCGATCTTCATGTGCATCGTGCCAAGTACTTCCGATAAGAGGCTTCTAGATCTGTCCCACCCCTCCTTCTCCCAGGTTCCTGATTCATATATTCCCTTTTCTTGACCTATTCCCCAGGTCCTCGTTCTTTAGAATAGATGCTTGTAACTGCATTTGGAGCGATTGTGTGATTTCTCTCATTTGGCCAGTACGTTTCTCAAGTTCAAGCGCTTTAGCCTCCATATCTAGCATCCTTCTGCCCACGGAGTCTGCGTCTTATTGTAGGATGGTTAGTTTACCATTTACGTCAGCCTTTAATGTCTCTAGTAAATAGGCCATATCTGCTTTGAGCTCCTCTTTCAGCTCCTTCTTAAAGTCTTGCAATGAGCAGAGGATATCTTCTTTTGTGAGAGACATGATTTCGCCTTGTTCTATAGTCTACCAGCTGCCTTGTGACTTTGTGGCGGTAAGTAGCTGGACACTCTATTATTTTGCTGTTTTGTTTGGCGGCATAAAGGTAGTTTCAGTGAGCATGAGTGTTTGTGAGGCTCACTATCTCAAGTGATACTTACATCAAAAGAGCTTTGTTATTGAGCAATCAGCAGAGGAAGCAAATATGAGGCAGTCACTACCCAGGGTGGAGTCTTTACAGTAGTGTCTCTGACACAAATGCCCTTGGATCCGTTCAACCTTTATATGATATTTAAGTTCCATGTGTGAGGTATTCATTGCATCCTAATTTGATTGCAAGGCTGCTATAATGATTGTGAGCTTTACTTCCCCCGTGAAATTGGGGTAACACTGGTTTGCATCCCACTTCTCCTCATTACCATTTACTCTGAGAAGAGCCTTCATACATTGCATCTAGTCTGCCCATCTGAAGCGTCTATCTGCCTCGTGGAGGTCAACCGGGCCGCCATTGAAACGTCAGGCATCGAATGCTGTGTAGCTTCAATAATGTATGCTCCTCAGTAGGGTATCTGACTGCCAAGGCCACCAGAGGGTTTATAACGTATCGTTTTTTACCTGTCGGTGTCGTTTTGCAGCTTGAAGACTTTCTGGACTCACTATGCTGTGCATTATTCCGCCATCTAGTGGTTGGGTCTGGAATTGTAGGCTCTTTTCTCTCTTTTTTTTTTCGTGGCCCAGGTGGGCGTCGACATACCACCATTTGATGTCCTTTGTGACGTCGACGTGCTTCCTCCGGAAGCTCCCGCCTTTGGTCGCCATCTTTGGATTCTTTTTTATTGTCTTTGTGTTATTCGTGTTTTCCCTCTTATTTTCTAAAGCCTTTTTATTTTAATCCCTTTCCTCCTGTCTCATCTTTCTGGCAGAGGAGGGTGGGTGCGCGAGTGAATCCAGAAAGTCTTCAAGCTGCAACACTACACCGACAGGTAAGAAAGTATACGTTTTGCAGCATGAATCTTTCTGCTGTGCTTAGACTTTGTAGCCATTTGTCCTTATTCTGGTGGCTGGGAGGAAGATGAGCACTGATTACTGAATATGTGTTGTAAGACCGTCTGTCCCACTTGCTCTTCTTTGTTCATTTGGATATCCGCATAGTAGTGCTTAGTGAATATATGCACTGAAGACCATGTTTTAGCTTGGCAAATGTCTTGAATTGGTGTGTTGGCTAGAAACGCAATTGTTGTTCCTTTCTTCCTTGTCGAGTGAGCATGCGCTGCTCCTTGTAATAGTTGCCCTGCTTGTTTGTGGCATAGTTGTATGGTTTGGACAATCCACCGTGCAATGGTGTTTTTGGTAACTGGTCATCCCACAAAACTGCTGGCGAAGGAAACAAAGAGTTGCTTGGTCTTTCTGCACTCCTTTGTCCTCTCTATAGAGTGCATCACAGCCCTCCTGGTGGCCAGTGTGTGCAGCGCTCTTTCTGTGCTTGTGGTTGGCTTTTGGAAAAAAACTAGATATTTGGATTGTGTGGTTGATGTGGAACTGAGACACCACCTTTGGCATGAAGTGTGGATAAGTTCTCATTACAATCCTATCACTGTGTATCTGCAGGTAGGGCTCTTGAAGTGTTAGCGCCTGCAACTCACGCTTCGTACTGATGTGATAGCCACTAAGAAGCCCGTCTTTAGCGTGAGCATGTGCAGTGTAGCCTTGTGAATCGTCTCAAATGGTGCCTTCATCAATTGAGTTAGCACTAGGTGGAGGTTCCATGCTGGTGCTGGCATTCTGTATGGAGGTGCGATTCTCTTCGCTCCTTCTAGAAATCTCTTTACTACTTGAGAGGTGAAGAAACTTTTCCACGTTTCTCCTCTTGTGTAAGCCACTATCGCCGCTAAGTGTAAGCTTACGGATGTGTAGCTTAGTTTACTTTGCAGTAGATGTGTTAAGTATTTTAGTATGGTTGACTCCTTTGTGATTCTCCTTTGCAGTTTCGCCCTAATACACCATTCGGAGAATCTTTTCCATTTTGCTACCTAGCATTTCCTTGTGGTAGGTTTTCTTGCCTCCCTGAGCACTGCCATTGTGCTCGCCGGTAGTTTCAGGTGTGCAAACTCTAGGTCTTCAGGAGCCATGCCGCTAGGCTGAGGCTCTCTGGCTCTGGGTGTAGCACCCTTTTGTTCTGCATTGTTAACAGGTCCCTTCGTTTTTGGAATCTGTGTGCTGGTGCATGCACCATCTCTACTATTTGTGAGAGCCATGACTGTCTGGCCCACTGAGGTGCTATTAGTATCAGCGACATGTTGCTGATCCTGCATTTGCAGAGTATAAATATATATATATTCTTTATTGTTTGGTTAAAAACCATTACAAATTAAAACTTGATCAGTTCATCATAAAAAGGACCGCTGAGTAGAAACCCACAATAGCATTTTCAATAAATGATAGTCAGCATATAAAAAAGTTTTTTTTTTAATAGAATGCAGATGTTATAGGGTATTTAAAACCTTTCAATGCATTGTGGGAAGATTGTCTTCACCTGGAGGACCGGGAACAGTACAGCTGATGTTAGCAATTTGAGCTTCTGTTGTTAAACCGGCAGGCTGGCTGCCGCACTGCTGCGGAGTGAGAGATTTGGCAGCGCTAATTTCTTCCAGCTGCTTTGACGCTTTGTGGGCTAATTTAGTGAGCCCAATGTTCAGCTTGGTGTGTTCAAGATTGAGGGCTGCTATTATGGCCTGACGGCAGGTTCGAACTCCTAGCCTGATCCATTCGCCTCGCAGTAGTAGCCGTCTTGTCTGTCAGCATAGCGGAATACTCTGTGTATTAGTGGTATTGGGGGGAAAAGCGTATGCAAATGTCTTTGACCAACTTATCCATAGCGCATTCCCTTATGACCGATGGTCTGGTTGTCTGGATGCGAAGTGTTGGCATTTTGGTGTGTTGCAAATAGGTCTATTTGTGGTTTGCGGTGTACCCCACTTCCGGAATACTTTCCGTATTTCCTGTTGGTTGATCTCCCATTCGTGGGATGCTGACGTCTGCCTGCTTCCACATTGTCCTTCCCTGGGAGGTGTATTGCTAGTAAGTCTATCTTCAGTGGAATGGCCCATGTCCATATTTCCTGTGCTAGCCCTGATAGTGCTACTGACTGTGTTCCTCCTTGCTTGTTGATGTAGAACATGATTATGGTGTTGTCTGTTTGGATCACCTGTTTCGGTACAGCGCCTTCTGAAAGGCTTTTAAGGCTAGGAACACTGTCTTTAGTTCCAGGTAATTGATGTGCTTGACCGCATCCTGTTGCGTCCATAGCCCCCTCACCTTGAGCTTGTTCATGTGCGCGCCCCACCACAGCTGGAAGGCGTCTGTTGTGATGGTCACTGTTGGAGTTGGTTGTGTTGGTTGTGTGAATGATTTCCCCTGTGATATGTTTTCTTTGTTCCACCCCGCTATTTCCTGATGCACTGCGTGTGTGACAACCACTAGATCTTCCCAACTCCCAGTTGCCTGTGACCATTGCTGCTGTATCCATTCCTGGAATGGTCTCATGTGTAGTCGAATATTTTGGACTAGGTGAATGCATGACGCCATCATTCCCATCAGCTTGCTCACCATCCTCACTGTCAGGACTTGCCCCTTGTGGTAATGACGCGTTTCCTTCAGTATCGCCAATGTTCTCTTCCTGCTGGGGAACACTTTGGCCTGTATGGTGTCAATCTCTGCCCCTAAGAATATCTTGATTTGTTGTGGTTCTGTTGACGATTTTTCCCAATGGATTGAGAACCCCATTCGTGTCAGCGTTAGTAGGACCTGCTGGACATGTTGTTTGCATTGGCTGTACAAACTTCAAACAGTCGTCGAGATAGGGGTATACGTGGATTCCTTGCCTTCGTAGGTGTGCTGCGACAGCTGCTAGGGGACGGAGTCCCAGTGTGTGTGAAAATTATTGTTATACAATCAAGACAAATAATCAGCAACACATTGACTGAGTCCACACTGTTTTAATCACAACGGGACTGGGTATATTAAATATACATGAGAATAAATCAATAGGTACAATTGGTTGTACAGTGCCCCAGAAAGGATAGGGAGAGGTGGTGGTGAGTGGTCTGGTGAGGATAAGGTAGTGAGGAAAATGTAGTGACAGTAAAATCAATGAATTACGAAGAATGTATTTGTAAATCGTATACAGTGCAATAGACAATTAGTTCATGCCAATTGGTTCAGGGAATCATACTTCACATTGAACAGTAAATGAAACAAATGATGGCGTGAAGCTGAAAAACAAATGGACAGTTGTCGACGTTTCGACCCTCTAGGAAATGTCGGGGTTAGTTGAGCCCTCGCTGTAGGGTCTTCATCAGGACCCCACTATTGACTTTACATTGAAGAATAAAATATCACGCCTAGAGCGATTAGAGAAGAAACTAGTCCGGACCCGGTGGCACGGCCACCTTCTAACTAGGTATCTGAAGGAGAACATCATCCCTGTGGGTTTACAGATTAAGACAGAACCGGCTATATTCATTGAGGTACCAAAATTCAAAGAGGGATTCAGCCATATTTCCAATAACTGCTCCCGCCATTGGATGCTCCTTGGTGTGGAAACAGCCGCTAAACAAGTTCAAATCATCACCACAGAAATCGAGGCACTCAAAGCGGAGATATCGGTGGATGCCAACTTTGCCAGCGCCAAGGAGACACTAACTAACCTGCAGGCTTCGCTTAAGGATTTCGACCTGACGACACAGAATCGGAAATTGGAGAAATTAGCCCGTGACATACGCCTGTACGATAAGAAAAAAACGTATCCATACTTACAGGAGGACTGCTTTCGTCAGGATACCCAAGGTCGTTTTTCAAATAGAGGCCGGGGATCCTACAGAGGTAGACGAAATTACCAAACCTTTTCAGATTCGTCATACAGTTCCGAAGGGGATCAAGAAAAACCAGGTCCCAGCAATCTGTACAACTACCCAGAATACGGGTATCAACAACATCAATACAATCCTTTTTTAGGACAACGCCAAGGTTCATGGCGTCCACCCCGAGGCACAGGGAACAACTGGCGGAGAGGACAACAACGGGCTCCCCAACAGAATTCGACTGCCTGGGATGGAGGACGCGGCCAACCCCTGAAACAGGTTCACTTTCAATCAGAGCAACATGGTGAGAGGACAACTCGCAACAAAACTTACCGGTGGTAGAGACTGCCTCAGCCTTAAGCCCAGTTGTCAATATATCCAAACAACCACTCACTGAGGACGGATTGAAAGTGTTGAGTAAAGGGCTTTCCTATGTCCCAACGCATACACCTGATGAATTCATCATTCGGACTGAACTATTCAAATTCTTTCGAAAGATTAGGCTTCAATATTTTTTCCGGAATTCTATCAATCCATATAATCCATCAACTACTGGATTGAGAATACCCTCAACCTTTGTCCCCTTCACTAGCACAATGAGCCATACGATTCTAGCCTATGAGGCAGTGGTTTGGAGAGACGTTCAAGCACTTTTACATACTAAATCCTTCACCAAGTACAACACCAGCAAACGTGAGAAGGCTGCACTACAATCGCTCGCCCGTAACACTCAAGTCGTGATTAAACCTGCGGACAAAGGCGGGGCGATAGTTGTCCAAGACACCTCGGCTTATGAATCCGAAATCCTACGACAATTGGGTGATGCCTCCAGCTACCAACAACTACGCTCCGATCCATCCAAGGCCATTGCCCAAGAGATTTTAGAGGTAACCCAAGCTGGTCTCGACCAGGGTTTCCTATCGGACAATGAGTTTCAATACCTTAACCAGAAACATCCAAGACTGGCAACGATATATACTATACCTAAAATACACAAAAATATGGTAACTCCCCCTGGCCGTCCAATCGTGTCGGGGTGTGGCTCTATTCTTGAGCCACTCGGAAAATACATTGACTTCTTTTTAAAACCCTTGGCAGAGTCTACCCAAACTTACCTCAGAGATACCATGCACACGATCAATATCGTCGACAATCTACCGTTCGACCACCATCTTCAAAGATTAGCTACTTGTGATGTGGTATCACTATACACCTGCATCCCCCAACAAGAAGCCCTCAGTGTCATATCACGTTGCTTACAACAACGACCTGCCCCGGTACAAGTGCCATCAGAATTCATTGTGGCATTACTAAGAATTGCCATGACTAAGAATTTCTTCTTGTTCAAAAACAACTTCTACCTCCAAACCTCCGGAGTAGCCATGGGGGCACCTTTCGCCCCGAATGTGGCGATACTTTACATGGCTGCCTTTGAGGGAGACACTGTTCTCAATCAAGTAAATCCATTCAGAGACCATTTGGGTCTCTGGATGCGATACATAGATGACATTCTTTTTCTTTGGAATGGCAGTCAAGAGGAATTATCCACCTTCTTCACATGGCTAAATCACCAGTCCACATCCCTCAAATTCACGATTCAGTCGGACAACCACGCCATCAATTTCCTAGATATCACCATCTATGAGGAGTCCGGGGTATTGCTGACCACATTGTACCGGAAACCGGCTGAGAGAAATTCATTGCTGCAATACACCAGTCATCACCCAAGGGCGCTCCGTGACAATTTGCCCTTTGGGCAATTCTTACGGATCCGTAGGAATTGTTCCAGTAAAGAGAACAACTTCACACAATCAGATGAACTTGCAAACCGATTGCATCAACGTGGATACCCAAGACGTCTGGTGAAGAAATCACGCAAACGTGCCTGGTACTACCCCAGAGATGAATTACTCGCAGTCAAAGACAAATGTGATCAATCGGACAACAGGATTGTCTGTGTGACTACCTTCAACACGAAAAGCAACAAGATCAAGCGCATAATCAATCAGCACTGGCAGGTCATATCGGAGGATATTAACCAATCTCAAACTCCCCTACATGCTTTCAAGAAAGCTAAAAGCATCCAGAATTTCGTAGTAAGGTCACTACTTCCCACACCAGAGGAGCCGACAATCACCTCACTCTGGGACTTACCCCCTGTGGTTGGGCATACCAGATGTGGACATTGTAAAGCCTGTGACACTACCATCCAGACTAAGGAATTCCAGCATTCCAGACATAAAATCAGGCTCAAGACACACAGCAATTGTAATTCGGCCAATGTGATCTATGCCATCATTTGCCCGTGTGACAAGATCTACATTGGGCAAACACAGCAGAAAATAAAAACAAGGATTTTTCAGCACATGAGCAGGATTAGGTGCCACGTACAGGGGGCTCCCTTAGTAGACCACTTTGAGGGTGCAGGTCACTCACCGGACAACCTTAAATGGGTGGTAATAGAGAAAGCAACATTGGGCCCACGGGGCGGGAACATCACAGGCATCTTGAATACACGTGAACTGAAATGGATATATTTCTTTGACTCAATTGAGACAGGTCTGAATGAGCATGACAGCTCTTTTTCACAACTGGCAACGCTTAATTACATTTTCAGGCAATGTCAATTTAAATTTCCATCTAACTATGCACAAACATCATCATGAAATGCTTTGGCTTACACCCTTATGCGAGAGGTGCGCCCAAGCTAACATGATTGTTAGTTATTTAGGAATGGTCTATACCCCACTGTTGGAGGTACACCATCTTCATAATCAGTAACTAACTGTTTGCTTTAAGTGCTTATTCTGACTGTACATGCTACGGCAGCAATGGTGTAAACTGATTCACAATGGTGTATGTCATTCTACATCGTTATACTTTCTTGCGCCAGTTTGTAACCAACGGCATGCATTTCATTATTTGTTTACCAATACCTACGTTTTTCCAATGGGACGTTCAATATTCATTATTATTTGTATATTCCCCATTTAATTACATTTCAAAGATGGTGATGTGGTAAATAGGATTATTTGCATCCACGTCACTAGTTCCCCTGCCTGATCGCGTTCAGTCTTCTCTCTACGTCGGCACTTCGTGCACTCACCACGTGATACCATCACCATGGTGATATTACAAACAGGAACTACGGCGCGCCATTGCTACAGCGAGTGGCGTCCGGTTACTGACACTAAATTTTCCTCACTACCTTATCCTCACCACCACCTCTCCCTATCCTTTCTGGGGCACTGTACAACCAATTGTACCTATTGATTTATTCTCATTTATATTTAATATACCCAGTCCTGTTGTGATTAAAACAGTGTGGACTCAGTCAATGTGTTGCTGATTATTTGTCTTGATTGTATAACAATAATTTTCACACACACTGGGACTCCGTCCTCTCAGTACTTATTGCACCCAGGTCCCAGTGACTATGTTTGGGTAAACCCCCCCCCCCCCCCCCTTTATACCCTGCGACAGCTGCTAGGCATTTTGGAAACACCCTTGGTGTGGATTTTAGAACGAATGCCAGTACTGTGACCTGGTAGTGGCTTTGGTTGATCACAAACCTTAGTAGGCATTTGGATTTGTGGTTGATGGGGATGTGCAAGTATGCGATCTTTAAATCTATAGTTGACATGAAATCCCCTTGTTGTAATTGTGGTATTACCTCTTGTAGGGAAGTCATCTTGAATCTTTGAGTTTTTATGAATTTGTTCAGGAGCCTTAGATCTAGGATAGGTCTTAATGTTTTGTCCACCTTTGGTACCAGGAAGTATGTTGAGTAAACCCCTGTGTTCCTTTAGTTCTGCAGCACTACCTCTATTGCCTCCTTGCTGAGCAGTTCTTGTGCCTCTAGGCGCAAGAGCGAGAGCTCCCTTGCTGAGTGTGCCATGCTTCTTGGTTTTCTGTTTGGAAGTTGTTTCTCTAGCTCTATACAGTATCCGTATTGTATGATGTTTAGCATCCATTTGTCTGATGTGACCATCCTCCATTCCTGGATGAAGTCTCTTATTCTGCCTCCTACTGGTGTTGTGTGTTCGAGGTACTGTTTGAACGTTTAGTTGCAGCTTTTCCTTATGTCTCTCTGGCCACCCAGAGCTGTTGCTAGGGTGGGTGTTTGTTTCCTGGTGAAGTCTCTTGGATGAAGGCTGTTGGCCTCCTCTTCGTGTTTGTCCCCGTCCGTTTGCGCGCCCTCGAAAGGACTGTCCCCGGGGCTGGTACTGCCAGTTCTGCTGCTGCTGGCCTTGGTTGTTCCCTTGGTAGCCTTTCTGGAACGTCTGGTGCGATGTGGTAGGCATGTTGCTTCCCCTACCACCTGGCCTTCCTGTGGGTGTACCCCTTCTCATTCCTCTGAACTGCAATGCTCCCATGGACCTTGCTGTCTCGTTGTCCTTCTTGACCTGCGTCAACTTGTCGTCAACTGATGTGCCAAACTGTTGCTCTCCATTAAAAGGTGTATTTAGGATGTTGCTTTACACCTCTGGATTGAATCCAGAAATGAAATTCTGAGCCATGCGTGTCTTCTCTCGGTCACTCCTATCATCATTAGTCTGCTAGATGTTTCTGCTGCATCCAATGCTGATTTTAAGCATGTGCTCACCATGCTTTTGCCCTCTTCTACCAGGTGAGCCGCTCTTTGTTGGTACAGGTCTGGTAGATGCTTTAGGAGTTGCCCCACTTCCTCCCAGTGTTGGTATGCGTGCCTGTAGATCAGGACGTTGGAGTTTGCGATGCGCCAATGGATTGCCGCATTTCTCGCCACCTTTCTCCTTGTGAGATCCATCCTCTACTCTCCTTGTCTGGAGGTGGTCCGGCATTAGTGGGCACATTGGCCCTCTTCCTAGCCGTTGCTGCAATTATGGAGTTGGCTGGTACTGACCCTTGGATGTATTCAGGGTCCTTTGATGAATGTTTATACTTCTCTGTTCTTGGAGTCACAGCCTTGCATACTGCTGGTTCCTTAAAGGCCTCTCTTCCTTGATCCAGCACACCAGGCAGCATGGGCAGGAATTGGCTCCTAGTTTGTTGAGGCAGTAGAGTTTCCAGGAGAAAACATGCCTTGGGCTTCTCTTGAATTTTCAATCCATACGTCTGTGCAGCCTTTTGGACCACCATATTGTAGATCCCTATGTCGTCTGGCGGCGAGGGCCTCAAAGGGCAAGTGTCCACCCCTTCTTCCGGCGATTTGGCGTCGACATCTTGCCATTCAAAGTCTTGTGCCTCCGAGGAAGTCGAGTGACGGTAGGATTGCTGATCCTCGTCACCTTCGCCCTCGAAATAATAGACTTCGTCCTCCTGTTCCTCGACCGATTCAGGCTTTTTCGTCGGCTCGGCACCATTGTCGTCTCTTTCGACTTCGAGCGCGTGTTTCGGCGGGATGGTGTATTGGCTCATCTTCTCGTCAAAGTCCCTTTTCCGCTGCAGGATGCTCCCCATTTCGGCCTCGTGCCTCCTCTTCTTCCTCTCCATCTCGGCGGCATGTTTGGCGTTGAGGGTTGGAGCGCCTCGCTTCGAGGCCGTTGACTTCGATGTAGTCCCTCGTTTCTCGGCGCCGAGGTATCCTTTTCGAGGGCAACCTAGGTTTTTTGAGGGCTTTCGCCGATTGGGAGTCCTTTTCGAAGGATCCGCTCGGCTGACTGTCCTTATTTGCTGTTGATTTCGTCAAGTGTTTCGGCGGCAATGCTCTCTTCGAGGACTTAGCTTCACTCCTACGAGTGTCGCTCGGGGCTTTAGCTTCACCCTTTCGAAGTGTCGCTCGAGTGTCTAGGGGTCTACGACTCCCTTACCTCCTTTGACGTTTTCTTATGGACCTCGACTACTGTGCAGTCCTTCGGCGATGTTGTCCTCCTCTCCACTGGAGAGGCCCAAATCTCGGAGCAATGGAGGCTGCCCCTGCATGTTGTGGTTCGCCCTTCTCTGCCTCTCCCTTAATCTGAGGGTCTTGGGTGTGAATGCAGAGGCACACGTTGCAGTCTTCGCTGCTGTGGTCGAGCGGCAGGCAGAGGTTGAAGACTGGATGCTGGTCCTTCTGAGCGTATTTGTGGTGGCAATTGGTGCAAAACTTGAACGGTGTTTTGTCCATCCCCGCGCTCAGGGAGCCCCCTGCAAGCGCATTTTCCGGAGAACGTCGAGATCTCGGTCGAAAACCTTCTCCCTTGTCGTCCCGGTTACCTGACCTGTAGTCCGGTGTAGCTGAAAACCTGATTTGTTGTCGATTTTCTACTATTTTCCTTGATTCCTCTTCCAAAACTCTGGAACTCTTCGACAACGATCCAGACCGAACGGCAGAAAAAAGAATCTGAAGATGGCGACCAAATGATGGTATGGCGACGCCCACCTGGGCCACGAAAATAAAAAAAGAGAAAAGAGACTACAATTCCGGACCCAACCACTAGATGTCGGAATAATGCACAGCATAGTGAATCCAGAAAGATTCATGCTGCAAAACTGAGGGCACAGTGCTTGGTCTTATCTGGTGCCCGTTCTCATTCCCCTCCTGTGGTCAGGTCAAAGCCACTGAGCCACCATTTTAAAGTCTGGCAGGCCGTGGCTCCCAGTTGGTCCGCTCTCCTGTCTCATTACAGGGGTCCCCCAGCTGCACTACTGAATATCGCCATGTGCCGCGTCCCCCTTATTTTCTCTCCTGTCTTTGCTGGGGGGCCTCGCCATGGGCAATCACTTGTTGGCCGACCTGGCTCATTTCCCATGTTCACACTTGCCAATGGGTCTTTGTGGCTTCGATGTCCCTCTCTCGCCCTCGGTAAGTGT